>NC_139002.1:76483823-77683823 GCF_964374135.1 Grampus griseus
CAGGTGAATTTAACTTGTATTAGAGAAACTACCCCACCCCACATACACACATACACACACTTTTCCCTGGGGCAAAAGAACTTCTAGGGGATTATGGATTCTAAATGATGCCACAGCGTTTGATCAAGTAGAGAGATCTATAGTTAATAAACACTTTGCAACACATTCTTTGTTAATCATTCTTCGCAAAAGGGCTCATTCTTCTTTTGAAGATTTTGAGGATTTTTTTGTTTGTTTGTTTGTTTGTTTTTAGGGCATTGATTCTTTTCTTACTCTCACCAGGTCATAAAGCCAAACTGTCCTCAGTCACCAGCAATTTTACTCCATATATCTAGCCTTCCAGAAGAGTCCTCCACGGTCACTAGAAAATCAGTGTTACTGAGCTCTTGCTACAGAGAACTATCATTTACTATTAATTTTACCTTTTTTCCTTTCTTCTCTCCTGAATACAGATTTAGGTACTGGATTTTTCTCTTATGTACTTTAAAGAACCTTTTTTTTTTTTAAAGATACGCAAATAGGCAGCTTTTTTCTTTTTTTCTATTTCATTTCTCAATTCAGTAGGACAACCTAGAGAAGAAGACAAAATTTGGAATCTGGATGATATAAAATCTTATACCTTGTCATATAGAGATTTTCATATGTGCTTAAGTTTAGATTGGGTGTTTGCTCAGTGTTGTCTTCAGTAGTTTACTTGTCTAGGCAAACAGTTCAAGAGAAAATATTGAACAGCTATGTGTAGACAGTGCTCTGCTAGGCCCTAATTAACTTTATATTAATAAGCCTACTCAGTACCTAAAAATGGGGAAGGAACTTATGAAACAATATTGAGGCTTTTAAGTGCTAAAGTCTGTTGTATATTTTAAGTCCTTTGGGAAACATATCAGCGATGGCCAGTGAGGACAAGACACGTTGCCTAGAGGAGATTCCAGTCATAGCTGTGTGACTTTGGATCATTCATTTAACTTTGCTTGGGGTTCAGTTTTTCCATCTATAATATAAAAATGTCAGCCTATTTCCAAAGTCCCAGCCAGTTATACAGTTGTGGGAATCCCTGAGCTGTGACTGTTGGAATTTGAGTAGAGATGAAAGGAGGACTCCAGGTCAAAGGAGCAGCTTGAGTAAAGCCAAAGTCTCAGACTTTAACTTGTGTTTTTAGATAGCTGGCTGTGAAAATTTAATAAATAAAGCACTATTATTTTCATTTATTGTACAGTGTAGCAAATGTACTACACTCTACAATACACTAAATGATTTAGTAATTTACATCAATAGAATATGAAAATCCAAATCGAAAAGTGAAAGAGAACATTTGCCTCATTCACTAGGCTTTTTATAAAGGCAGTGTTCCATTATTCACCCTTGTCTTTTGCTTTGTCATTCAGTAATTTCTTCTTGCGTGTCTGTAGGGTCAATATTGGAAGCCATCAGAACCTCCGAATCCTGTCAATGAAAGGTACACACTTTGCCAGAACTGGGCTCGGTTTTCCTATTTTTACAAGGAGCAGCCTTTTAATTTGATTAGGTAAGTTTCTTACACAGAATCAAACTGATTAAAACTTGATTATGTGGTTTTTATTCACAATGGCATCGTATTCCATTCTTTTTACTACTATTCTCACCCACTACGTTTCCCATCTTCCCAGTTTTGTATCTACACTACCATTTAGTCATTCATTTGTGAGCAAAATGCTGTTGTCAGAATGGTCTTAACCACAGTGCAGAGATAGCTTGATGGTTCAGAAGTTGGGCCTTAGCATTTAGGTACATGGGGTTCAAATCCAAGCTCTTTCTCTTAGAAGCATATAAATATGGTCGGGTTATTTAACCTCTATGAGACTTATATCTGTAAAATAGGAATAGCAATAGTACTTTCCTTATGGGGTTATTTGATAATTAAATGATATATGTATATTTTCTTAGCATGGGGTTAGCACTTAGTGTTTAACACAATAATTTTTTGTTTGTTTGTTTTCCTCTGCGTCTAGGAATTTAGAGGATAGAAGAAAGGTCATGTATGGATGTTTGTGTGTGTGTTGATCTCAGAAAGCTGTGAAGGCAATTGTTCTATTATCTCAATTCTTTAGACAGTTTCATTAGCTATGCAAGAAGACTATGGATGCAGGTTCTTGCTTTGAACCATGACAATATTACATGCATAGAGGATGTTAGGAGACTCCTGCTATGATTTCAATAAAGAAACAATCAGGTTACAGACCCCTGGTTGCTAGTAGCAGTATTTTTACTCAGTGAGATATGCTTTTACTGCTCTGCTTGCACAGCATCACAGCCTCCTTTTTATGAGACTGATTTTCATGTCTACATCCAAACCAAGTGAAATGTTATTCCAACAGTTTCATTTAAGGCAAATAAGAGGGGAAATTTTTAAGAATAAATAGAAGGCAACTAGCATATAAACTGTGGTTTCTGTAAATCTTTATATAAACTCTTGATTGGATGGATATTTTAATTGTTCTGATTAATGGCCATTTAATTTTTTTAATTATAAAAGTAGGACATGTATCTAAAAAATTCCAAGCAATAAAGAGATGTGCAAAGTTTTAAGTGAAATTACACCTCCATTGAATTCCACAGAAGTAACTATGGCTATTTGGTAATAGCCATTCAGTCTTATTTTTATGTGCATGTGAAGTAAAATACATACACTTTTTTTTTTTCCTGGAGCAATGGAATCTTTATTTACTTTTTTGCTAAGATTTTCTTTTATCACTAAATAGTATATTATTGGCATACTTCCCTTTGAGTACACACAGATCTATCTTGTGCTTTTTAACACAACACAGGGTACCATATTATAAATTTTGCATAACTTATTTGTCTATTCGTCTATTGAAAAAGATTAGGCTGTTTCAAACTTTTCACTATTACAATTAGTGCCCTTGGAGAATATTTTCATGGTATGTTTTCAAAAAAGCAAAGTTGTCAGAATGAGGTTTACATATTTTACATTGTTCAAAATATATTGAGAGTATTTAGCTGTCTACAGATGTTTCTGCTGTAAATATTCCCCAAAGGTTTGTACTTATAACCCTTGATACAGACAAATGCATTACACCTCAGGTCAGTACCTTGTTAGCACTTGCTGATTTTCTTTTACAACAAAGTGGAAGCTCAGATTTTTCCATCAGATGGCAGTATCTAGCTTAAATTTAATAACATTTTAAACCTTTTCATCCTATTATTGTAACTTTTCATTTATAGCAAATTATACTGCTTTTCCATTTCAGTAATGAAATAAGTTTTTAAATAAACTTAAATTTTTAACACAATTTAATGTAAAGAATTGATAGCTAGGTGTAAAGTTTTTAACTAGGTAATCAAAAAGACAAGAAAGAAAACACTATATTATCACAGAGGGAGGAACTGCAGAAAACAGCTCTTATTCCTAAGGTTTCTTCTCAGTGATTATGTAGGGTAATATCCTTATTATTAGTAATAGACAATAAAGTATTTAAGGGTAAAGGACCATGATGTACATATTCAACCAACTTACTTGCAAGTGGTTCAGAAAAAGGCATGTATATATGGGGAAATATAATATATGAAGTGAGATAAAATGCAAATGCAGCAATATTTTTACAATAAAAGAATTAAAGGATATATGGGTATTATTTGAATTATTCTTGTAACTTTTTTATATATTTGAAATTATTCCAAAGAAAAATCTTTAATAAAAGGAGAGTCCAGAAATAGATCCACATATATATAGTCAATTGATTTTCAGCAACGGTGCCTGGTCATTCATTGGGGAAAGGATAGTCCTTTCAACATATGATGCTAGAACAAGTGGCTATCTACATGAAAAATGTGAATCTTGCTTCTATCCTGTACAAAAATTTAAATTAACTTGAAATGGATGAGAGAACTAATTGTAAGCGTTACAACTATAAAACTTCTAGGAGAACATATAGGAGAAAATCGTATGTGGTTTGGAGTTAGGCATGGACTTTTCAGATCAAATGCAAAAAGCACAATTTAAAAAATGTATAAATTTAACTTCATTAAAATTAAAAATGTATGCTCTTTAAAAGACAGTTACAAAAATAAAAAGGCAAAACACAGACTGGAGAAAACATTTGCAACACACATATCAATAAAGGACTTTTATTTAAGGAACTTTCGCAACTCAATAATAAGACAAAATTTAAAATGGACAAAAGATAAAAGATTCATCACCAAAGGAATATAATTATGGATTGCCAATAAGTACATCAAAAGATGTACAACATCTTTATTCACTAAGGGGATAAAAATTAAAATGTCATTAAGATGCCACCACACACACACTAGAATAACTAAAATCTGAAAGATTCGCAACAATAATTGCTATCAGGGATATGGAACAACTTGAAATCTCAAACATTGGTGGTGGGAATGCAAAATGGTATAGCAACTTTAAAAAAACAACTTTGACAGTTTCTTATAAAGTTAAATATACACTTTCTATTCTACTTGTCCCAAATCTATTATTAAAATGTTTATCATTGCCTCAGTGATTTGAGGTACCACCTTTATCATATGCTAGATTTCTATATGCAGTTGAGTTGCTTTCTGGATGAAAGCAACTATTCTGTTGATCTAGCTAACTATCCATGCAGGCTATTTATTTAATTTAATTTTTATTTTATATTAGAGTATAGTTGATTTGCAATGTTGTGTTAGTTTCAGGTGTGCAGCAAAGTGATTCAGAAGGCTCTTTTAATTGTAGTGGCTTACCTCTAGTATGTTTTAATATCTAGTTGGGCTAATACCTCGTCATAGCTCTTACTCTCAGTGTTTCCTTGTACATTCTACATGTTTATTCTTCCATATAAACTTTAGTATCAACTTGTCTAGCTTGTTACTAAAAAAGATGGTTGGTATTTTTATGGGTATCAAATTAAGTTTATAAATTAACTTAGGTAGGCTGGTACTTTTTGTTGTTGTTGTTGTTTTGCGGTACGCAGGCCTCTCACTGTTGTGGCCTCTCCTGTTGCGGAGCACAGGCTCCGGTCGTGCAGGCTCAGCGGCCATGGCTCACGGGCCCAGCTGCTCTGCAGCAAGTGGGATCTTCCTGGACTGGGGCGTCATGTCCCGGTCCCGTGTGCCCTGCATCGGCAGGCGGACTCTCAACCACTGCGCCACCAGGGAAGCCCTAGGCTGGTATTTTGATGATGAGACATTCTAATCAAGGAAAAGTTGTCAAGGGAAAGGTATGTCTTAGTTTAAGCCTACTTTGGGGTTTTTCAGGAGTGTTATAGAGTTATAAAACTTTCTTAAGTTTAATCCTAAGTATTTTATATTTTTGTTGCTATTATAAATTATGTATTTACTTACATGTTATATGTTATTGTCTTCTGAGTGTTAGTTTTATATTCTAATGCCCTGATGAATTCTTTATTGAATTAGTTTTATTGATTCATTAAGGCTATCGAGGTATATTATCATATAATCTTTAAATAGAAATATTTTACTTTTCTTTACCAATTCTTATGTCTATAATTATTTTCTTTTATTCAATTAATTGGTTGATAATTACAGAACAATGTTGAATAATAGTTGGTGTCTTTGCCTTGTTCCTGATCTTACTGGAAATGCCTCTGGTGTGTCCTCATTTAGTAGGAAGTTCTTTGCCTTTGTACATTAATTTATCATCTTGCCTGGGGCCTTGGAGAGTTTTGTTTGCTTGTTTGTTTGTTTTAAAATCTGATTGTTTTAACACATTGTGTCTTGGAATTGGTTGTTCTAAGTCAGTTTTCCCTGTTCCTGGTGGATCCTTTAACTATGTATCTTTTATTTTGTTTGGTTTTTTTTGTTTGTTTGTTTTTCTGGAAAGTGTTCTTGGGTTATAGTTTTAAAATATAATTATTTTCCAGTGCTTTGATTATTTTCTTTGGACTCCAGTTATCTGTATGTTTGGTCTTTTTTGCCTGTCTTCATATCAAACAATTTTCCTGAGACTCTTTTTACTTCTCTATGTCATTTTCATTCTTTTGATAGGTATCCTGTTTTTCTTATCATCTTTTATTAGATTTTCACTTGGTGTCCATTTATTCTCTTGAATACCTCATAATTTCATCATCAATTCTGACATGATCTTATAGGGTTCTTCTCTTTCCTCTGTTTTTTGGTTTCTTTCATCTCTTGTTTTATTTATTCCTGTTTTTTCCCACTTCTTATTTTTATATTTCTGATATTTTATTACATTTCCAGTTATTTATCTGAGAACATTTAATTCAGTTTGTACTGTTTTTTTTACAGTATTCCTCATGTTCTTTTGGGAGAATTTTCATCAGCTGAAGCTCTTTGTTTCACATTTTCAGGTTTTTTTAACATAATTGTGTATAGTATGCTCTGCTTTTTTCTGTTTGTGTTTAATTCATGGAGTTTCTAGCATTAGAGTACACTCTTCTGTTAGTTTATTTTCCTATTCCATGCAGTTTCTTTCATGGATGATATCCTGTGCTTGTCATGCACTTTTTCTTTCATTTCTATAGAATCCTAACTCTCTCTCTTTTCTGCCACTTTTAAGAAGTACCATCCTTTATATCTGATTCTTCCCCAGAAACATTGCTTTTCTGAGGCTGCCACTTCCAGGCTTACTCATTTTCAGATCCCTTTCTTTTAGCTAGTACTACGAATTACCAAGTCCCAACATGTGTTCAGTATTATGGCATTTAGTTAGACTTTTTCCCAGGGATTATTTTGTCTGTGTTTGTCTAATGTCCCCACCCTACTTCACATGTTTTCCCTAGAATTTCTTAAGCATCTTCTTCACTGCTCTCTGTACTTCAGGTATGGCAGCTGGTAATAGGTACTCAGTTGGAACTGGGTTTATTTCTTTACTTACAAGTAATTTGAAGATCATGGTGTTCTCTGTCATGATGCTTGAAGGCCTATATCAGGTATGGTTTTATTTCCTCTCCTTGTTGATTTTATGGTTTTAGGAAAGTTTTTTATGGGAAGACTTGTTAAAAATAAAAATATCCTTAAAAGTAGAAAGGAATTGTCTATAGATGCATAATTACAATGCCCACATTCCTTTAATGAGCATTTATTTAGCATCGCTAGATATCAGCAAGAGGCTAGGGCTATAAAGGTAATCAGAACGTGGTTTCCTAACACAAAGATATTTGCAGGAAGACACACAAGTGCATAATAATTACAGCAGAGTGATTCTCATGAAAGAACAGAGCACAGAGGAAAGAGCACCTACCTTTATGACAACCTCAGGGAAAGTTTCACAGTGATTATTCTTGAGTGTGTCTTGAGAGAAGTAGCAGGTTGCTAGGTAAACAAGTTAGTTAAGAATATCCCATGTAGAGAGAACAAGTAAAGAGCACTGGGCTAAAGAAGAGCATTGTGCATTTAGTTCTTCATTTAGGAGGCGTGGCTGGTAAGATTTGAATGTTTATCAATAAAAAATCATGAAGAACACTGCTAAGATGAAAGGAGAAAACCTTTAAAGGAGGAAACGGTCATTGTTTAATCTTGTGCTTTAGAAACATTACTCTCTTGGAAACAGGACAGATAGTAGAAGGATGCAAGACCGAAGTCAGGGAAGTAAGGAGGCTGTTAAAATTTTCCAGTAATAGGGCTTCCCTGGTGGAGCAGTGGTTGAGAGTCCACCTGCTGATGCAGGGGACGCGGGTTCGTGCCCCGGTCCAGGAAGATCCCATATGCCGTGGAGCGGCTGGGCCCGTGAGCCATGGCCGCTGAGCCTGTGCGTCCGGAGCCTGTGCTCCACAACGAGAGAGGCCACAACAGTGAGAGGCCTGCATACCACAAAAATAAAATAAAATAAAATAAAAATTTTCCAGTAATAGATATTGAAGGTCATATCCAAGGCACTGGTAACAGGAAAGAGGGGACTATGGATTAGAAAAAGGCTTTTATGGGACTTCCCTGGTGGTCCCAATGGTTAAGACTCTGTGCTTCCAATGCAGGGATTGCAGGTTCAATCCCTGGTTGAGGAACTAAGATCCCACATGCCTCGTGACAAAGCCAAAAAAAAAAAGAAAGAAAAAAAAGAAAAAGACTTTTATGACAGAATTTATTGGACCTAGTGGATTGGATATAGAGGGTTAAAAAAAAATGATGACTAGGGGTGCCTGGAAAGAGATTTAGAATATAGGATTTGAATTCCTAGATTTCACATATTTCATGTTATCTCTACACCAAACTTAAGTTCCATGTCCAAATGTTTGTAAATATTTTTACTGCCTTTTGGGTACTGATCATTTTGTCATATTAGATTATATTTTTTCAGGGATAACTGGGAATACAAAGGTTACCATCAGTGGTTTATCAGTCTTCAATATTATATGCCTTCTGATCCCATTTTTTCTTTCCAATTTAAGAGCTCCAAATAATGTTTCTGATATCATCTATTGGGATGGCTTAATGCTTATAATTAAAATTGATATACTGCTATATAGCAAATAGGTTAGAACAAATATGTTTACAGTGACTATAATGGTGCTATTAAAAGCCAAAATAGTGTAATCGCTAAGCTAAGTTTCTCAGATGTCCATGAATTCATGGGGAAAATGAATCTCTTTAGACCAAATGTTTGCATTTTGTTCATTCATTCCTCAAGCCTATATTTATTTCAATTCCACCATCATTGTTTTGATTATTTGCTATGTCTCAGACTAAGTCCTGGGAATACAAAATTAGACCAGTGCCTTCTCACAAGATCTCACAACGAAGAATATTGAATGTCTTCTACCTATGAGATGCCCTGTTAAATGTTATGGGGCCACAGATGAGTGCAAAATCTAGCAAGTAAAATGGACAGGTTAAGAAATACCGTAAGTGTAAATAAAAGGCAAATTTTTCTAAAAAATTAATACTCAAAAGAAGTATTTATTCTCCTTATGTCTGATACTTTACAGAGTATCTCATATTATTGGCTTTTTCTCATTTTCTTTGTTTTGAATAATAAGAATCTAACATCTTAAACGTTATTTCAATAATATGTAAATAATATATACGTATTTACCATAATACAAATCTAAGACATGTCTCTTGCTTTTTGCATTCTTAAGAGATGGTTTAGTTGTTAATCTATTATTAAGCTCCTCAAGTCCAAAGTTTAGTAAAATTATTTCTATAATTCCATACATAATAAATGTTCATTTGAGAATTTCTCTTTTTGAGAATATTTTAAATACTAATTAAAGGTCTGAAGTTCTTGAGGACTTTTTTTTAATTCTCAAGGAATAAGATTCTTGAAATTTGAAAGGAAGAAAAATGTAGTTCTTTGAAATATCCAGTTTCTTTATGAATTCCCAAATAATTTTTTGTTTAAGCATATAGCAGTAATATTGATGTTTTACCTTAAAAATGATTGATTCTATAATTTTTAAAACATCAAATGGAAATAGACACGATGAATAGTAAATTTTCCCAAATCAAATATTTTTATTCTTTTTTTTAGATTTTGATGTTATGCAGTATTATAATAATTGCTATGTTTTTCAACAAAAACAAAAAAAAGAGAAAAAGCAAGTTTACTCATCCTGTGTGAGTGAACCTAAGGAAGTTGTAAATGGTAAATTAACAAGGGAATACAATGGAATTATAATTTAATTTCAAGTTTATAGTAATTTGAAAAGCAGAACAAGGGAAAACAACAATGTAAAAATGTTTATTATCACTGAAAATAATGAAAAAATGAAAGAATGAAAGATGGTACAAGCAGAGAGATGCCTGTTTCATTAGAAAAGATTAGAAATTTTGAAAACTGAAGAATGGGATATTCAATAAAATTAATATTGAGTGAAAAAAAATTAAAAACCTTCTCATTGGGAAATTAAGTTTATGTTAAATAAGTTTATGTTATGTAAAATTTAAACCCTTTATGTTTAGATTTGCCTGTTTTTTGAGCATGTGTGGAAATTACAATTTAATAAATAGTGCTGTAATAGATTTATATATATCATGCTATTAGAGCCCAAAAGGGATTACATCTCTCTGTCTAGGAAACTGTGGTAAGACTTCACGGATTTGGTGAGCTGAGCTCTACGTGAATAAGGGAGAAGATTAACCTATTTTGTGTTGTTTTTTTAAAAAACCTGGTTTTATGAGGCAGAGAAAACCTTGTTCTCTGGTTCTTTGAGAGATTCCTTAAGGAGAGAGTTGGTTTAAAAAACAACAGAAAAAAAAACCCAAAACTTGGTTATAAGACTTGAACATTTATTCCAACTAATGCTGTCACTTTTTAACTCTTTGTAAAGCAAGTGCTGAACTGTATATTTTATGGAACTTGATTAAACACTCATTTTTGATTCCTTGGTTTGCTCCTTGTCTTACAATTCTGTAAGCATCCATCAGAGCTCCAAATTTAAAGGAAGATGGAAGTTCATACATACAACCACTCTCATCTGTTGTGGTCTGAGTATATTCTTCAATTTTAGAGAGAGATAAAGCGAAAGTCCATGCACAGATTGTGAATGTGATTTTGATTTGTTAATTGCTAGAAGAATGTTCTGCACTTTATTTCAAAACATTTAAACTCTCTTTAAAATTTAAAAGCTTTTCAAATTACCTGATTATTTCAAAAGTAGATCTTAACTTCCACTCAGTTGGCTTCTTACTTACATGTGTTGTCTCTTCTAATCCTTACACCAATTCTATGGCTAAGCATTATCCTGCATTTTATGATGTGGAAACTAAGGTTTAGAAAGTTTAGTAACTTTATCAAAATTTCACAGCTGGAAAGCAATGGAGCCAAAATTAGAATTCAAGTTTGTCTGAATACAAAACCAAGACTCTCAGGACTGTATCATTCTTACAACCTCTGATTCTCTTTTTACCCTCTTTCATAGGGATTATTACGGAGAAAAAATTGGCATCTATTTTGTCTTTCTCGGATTTTACACAGAAATGCTGTTTTTTGCAGCTATAGTTGGCTTAGCTTGTTTTATTTACGGCTTATTATCGATGCATGATAACTCAAGCAGGTAAGTGCAGCTGTGTTGCCCAAATAGAGAATCTTATGCTAACTGAAACTGTTGCTATTATTTTTCTGGAATTTGTGTCAGAATGTTTCCTATGGCAGCAGATAATTGATGTTTCTGAAAAAGACCCAAACATAGCAGCTACCCCTCACCTGGTGCTTTATGGAAAATTTGTTTTTAATGATGGGCTCTAAAGATTCTGTTCCTCAAAGCATGATTTGATCTACAAAAATTGCTAGTTCATTTCCCCTTGTGCCATATGTAAGAAGCTGTATAATGTTGTTCCAATAAAAGCAGCTTTGGACTTTCACCCAAACACATCACTTTTAATATAACTTTGCTCTTGGGAATCTCTGGCAGTCCGGTGGTTAGGACTCTACACTTCCACTTCTGGCGGCATGGGTTCCATCCCTGGTCGGGGAACTAAGATCCCACATGCCATGCCGTGTGGACAAAACGAAACAAGACAAAAACAAAACAAAACAAAACAAAAACTCTCCTCTTCCCTCTGCAGCACTGAGATCTGTGACCCTGAGATTGGGGGTCAGATTATCATGTGCCCACTCTGTGATGTAATGTGTGACTATTGGAGACTAAATTCTACCTGTTGGGCTTCAAAGGTATGTATGTATTGTGGTATGTTAAAAAGACTTGCAATTTCCCTCCCTCATTTGATACTAAGTAGTCTTTGTGATGTTGTTATTGTTTTACAGTTCTCCCATTTATTTGACAATGAGTCAACAGTGTTCTTTGCAATATTCATGGGAATTTGGGGTGAGTAAATAGTTACATAAAAACAGCTTTCTCCATGTTATCTGTTTTATGGCCATTCATGTAACATATACAGTTGGCAAACCTTATAAACCAAAGGTGATTTTACATCTTTATGTCTTTGCTAGCATCAGTACACTGATGGAGTCCACATCAATGGTCATTCGTCTTGATCCTTGGTCCAGAAAGGTCTCTATTAGTCATCTGCTCATTTCTCTGAAAAACACTATAATTTTTGAAACTTCATATGTAATCAGATTACACTGTCAGCACTGTGGTAAAAACAGGCTCAATAAGTGCTTAATTCAGGAGAAATAAACATAAGTATTTGGTGGCTGGAGGATATTGAGTCATGGATACAAACTGGAACAAGACTCAAAAATTGTTGAGAGCTGGGCTTCCCTGGTGGCGCAGTGGTTGAGAATCCGCCTGCCAATGCAGGGGACACGGGTTCGTGCCCCGGTCCAGGAGGATCCCACATGCCACGGAGCGGCTGGGCCCGTGAGCCATGGCTGCTGAGCCTGTGCGTCCGGAGCCTGTGCTCCGCAACGGGAGAGGCCGCAACAGTGAGAGGCCCGCATACCACAAAAAAAAAAAAAAAAAAAAAAAAATTGTTGAGAGCTAATACTCAACATTTGAATTTAAATTTCCTGTGTCAAATTCTAGTTCCAGCTTCCAGTTCCATTTGGTAAAAATCTCCCATGTAAGGTGGAATTTCCCTTAATTTTGGAAATGTCCCAGTATCTCTTCTATTTTGTATCATGTGGGAAGTAGAAGTGTTATGAAGTTATTCCCGCCATCAGTGAGGAAAGTATTTTCTGTAAGAGTAACTTGGCAAGAGGAGGCCTAAAGACTTCTAAAGCATGTCTAAAAATCTGGGGGACTCTGGTGAAAGATAGACTTTTTTCTCTCCAATTTAACAAAAAAAAATCTTTAAAAAGCACAAGTGTGTGCATTTAAAAACTGGCCAAGGAGGGACTTCCCTGGTGGCACAGAGGTTAAGAATCCAGCTGCCAATGCAGGGGTCACGGGTTTGAGCCCTGGTCCAGGAAGATCCCACATGCCATGGAGCAACTAAGCCTGTGTGCCACAGCTACTGAGCCTGTGCTCTAGAGCCCGCAAGCCCGTGTGCCACAACTACTGAAGCCTGTGCGCCTAGAGCCCATGCTCCGCAGCAAGAGAAGCCACCGCAATGAGAAACCTGCACACCACAACGAAGAGTAGCCCCTGCTCGCCGCAACTAGAGAAAGCCCGCGCGCAACAACAAAGACCCAACGAAACGAAAAATTAATTAATTAATTAATTAAAAAAAGAAAAATACTGGCCAAGGGAACAAGGTAGCTTGATTCAGGCAATAGGACACCAACATTTGTGGGGGTGTGTACATGAAGCAGAGGTTCTTATGGGTTTCTCTTACTTCTGCTTGACTGCTATGGTCTGAAGAAAAAAGGCCAGATTCAAAGAGAGAATGGGAGACAGAGAAGTCTTACCCACAATTCTCCAGCAGCCTCCTCTGGTTAAGTTAGTATATGGACATCTCTTCATTATGTGGCTACCAAATCCTGCCTGTCACTTTTTGGAATCAGAAATGGATGATAGGTACACAAATTACAACAAATGTAGTAGTTTTCAATTCTTTCCATTGACAGAGATTGTACACCAACACTAACCTTATATGTCATAACAAATAGAGGAGCAATTATGCATAGAACACCCAGCAGCTGCAGTGAACATGGGGGTAAAGATATCACTTCAAGATAATGATTTTGTTTCCTTTGGATAGATACCTAAAAGTGGAATTGCTTCATCCTATTATATTTATATTTTTAATTTCTCAAGGAACCTTCATATTGTTTTCCATAACAGCTACACCAATTTACATTCCCACTGACAGTGCACGAGGGTTCCCTTTTTTTTCAGTTTTGTTCTTTTGCAAAGGAATATCCAATTTTCTCAAAACCATTTATAGAAGAAATCCCCATTGAGTATTTTTGGCTCCTTTGTCAAATATTAATTGACCATAATATGTGGGATTCTTTTCTGAGCTCTTGATTGTGTTCCATAGGTCTCTATGTTTCTCTTTATGCCATGCCAAAAAGTACCATGCTATTTTGATTACTATAACTTTGTAATATAGTTTGAGATCAGGAATATGATGCCTACTGCTTTGTTCTTCCTTCTCAAGATTGCTTTGGCTATTTGGAGTCTTTTGTGGCCCCATACAAATTTTAGGATTGTTTTCTCTATTTCTGTGAAAAATAGCATTGGAATTTTGATGGGGATTGCATTAAATCTGGAGATTGCTTGGGTAGTATGGACATTTTTATATTAATTCCTCCAGTCCATGAGCATGGGCTATCTTTCCATTTATTTGTGTCTTCTTCAATTTCTTTCATCAGTGTCTAGTAGTATACAGTGTACGTATCTTTCATTTCCTTGGTTAAATTTATTCCTGGGTATTTTGTTCTTTTTGATGTTATTGTAAATGGGATTATTTTCTTAATTTCTCTTTCTGTTAGTACGTGGTTAGTATATAGAAACACAATGGGTTTCTATATATTTATTTTTATCCTGGAACTTGACTAAATTTATTTATTAGTTCTAACAGTTTTTTGGTGGTGTCTTCAGGATGTTTTTTATAATTTCATGTTATTTGCAAACAGAGACAGTTTTACTTCTTTCCTTCTTTCTTACTAATTTATATGTCTTTTATTTATGTATTTATTTTTGACTAATTTCTCTGGCTAGGATGTCCAGTACTCTATTGAATAGAAGAGGCAAGAATAGGCATTCTTGTCTTGTCCCTGATCATAGAGGGAAAGCTTTCAGCTTTTCACCACTGACTATGATGGTAGCTATGGGCTTGTCATGTATAGCCCTTATTATATTGAGGTACATTCCATTTATACCTATATTTTTGAGAGTTTTTATCATGATGGATGTTCAGTTCTGTTAAATGCTTTTTCTGCATCTGTTGAGATGATTTTCTTTTATCATTTATTTTGTTAATGTGGTATACCATGTTGATTGATTTGTGGATGTTGAACTATCCTTGTATCCCTGGAGTAAATCCCACTTGATCATTGTGTATAATTCTTTTAATATATTGCTGAATTTGATTTGCTACTCTTTTGTTCAGGTTCTTTGCATCTATGTTTATCAAGTATAACTTCTTTACTTGTAGTGTCTTTGTCTGACTTTGGTGTCAGGATAATGACGGCCTCATAAAATGAGTTTGGAAGTTTTCTTTCCTCTTCTAGTCTTTGGAAGATTTTGAGAAGGATTAATTCTTCTTTACATGCATGATAGAATTCACCAGTAAAGCTATCTGATCTGGACTTTTGTTGGTGGGGACGTTTTTGATTACTGATTCAATATCCTTACTGGTAATTGGTCTGTTGAGATTTTCTATTTCTTCATGGTTCAGTTTAGGTAGGTTGTATGTTTCTACGACTTTATCCATTTCTTCTAGGTTATCCACTGTATTGGCACATAATTGTTCATAGTAGTCTCATGATCCTTTGTATTTCTGTGCTATCAGTTGTCATGTCTCTTATTTAGTTTCTAATTTTATTTATTTGAGCCTTATCTTTTTTTCTTGGTAATTATGGCTAAAGGTTTTCTATTATCTTTTCAAAATAAAACAGTTTTATTGATCTTTTCTATTGTCTTTTTGTCTCTTTTATTTATTTACCCTCTGATCTTTGTTATTTCCTTCCTTCTACTACCTTTGGCTTACTTTGCTCTTCTTTTTCTGGTTCCTTAATGTCTAAAGTTAGGTTGTTTATTGTAGCTTTTTCTTGGGTTCTTAATGTGGGCATTCATCACTATGAACTTCCTTCCTAGAACTGCTTCTGCTGCATCCCGTAAGTTTTGGTATATTGTATTTCCAGTTTCATTTGTCTCAAGATATTGTTTAATTTCTCTGTTGATTTTTCTAAGTTTGTTCAGTAGCATGTCCTTTATTCTCCACATATTTGTGAATTTTCCAGTTTTAACTTTTCCTGTAATTCTATTTTCATACCATTGTGGTCAGAAAAGATGCTTGATATGATTTCAAACTTTTGAAATCTATTGACTAGTTTTGTGGTGCTAATATATGACCTTTCCTGGAGAACATTCCATGTGCACTTAGAAGAATGTGTATTCTGCTGCTGTTAGATGGAAAGTGCTGTCAATGCCCCTTAAGTCCCTCTGGTCTAACATGTAGTTTAAGTCCAATGATTCCTTATTGATTTTCTGTCAGGATGATCTATCCATTGTTGAAAATGGGGCGTTGAAGTTCCCTACTATTATTATGTTGCTGACAATTTCTGTCTTCAGGTCTGTTAACATTTGCTGTATATATTTTAGGTGCTCCTCTATTGAGTGCATAAGTATTTATAAGTGTTATATCTTCTTCTTTGATGGATCTCTCTATCATTATAGAAAGATCTTCTTTTCCCCTTATTGTGATCTTTGTCTTAAAGTCTATTTTGTCTTATATAAGTATAGTTAATATTGCTTTCTTTTGGTTTCAGTTTGTATGGAATATCTTTTTCCATCCTTTCACTTTTAGTATATATGTGTCCTTACAGCTGAAGTGAGTTTCTTGTAGGCAGCACATAGTTGAGTCTTGTTTTTTTATCCATTCAACCACTCTGTGACTTTTGATTGGAGAATTTAGTTAATTACATTAAAGTAATTATTGACAGATATGGACTTACTATTGCCATTTTGTTAATTGTTTTGTAATTCATTTGTTCCTTTCTTCCTCTCTTGCCTTCTTCTTTTGGGGTATGATAATTTTCTGTAATGGTATGCTTAGATTCCTTTTTCTTTATCTTTTGCATGTCTTTTATAGGTTTTTGCTCTGTGATTATAGTGAGGCTTTTATAAAACATCTTATAGTTATAACATTCTATTTCAAGCAAAACAAATTAATTCCAAATGCATACTAACGCTCTATATTTTTACTTTCCTTTCCATGTTTTATGTTTTTGATGTCACAGTTTATATCTTCTTAGCTTGTGTATCCTTTAACCAATTATTATAGTTATACAATTTTATTGTAGTTACAGTTATTTTTACTACTTTTGTCTTTTAACCTTCATAATAGATTTAGAAGTGAGTTACCTACCCCCATTATAACATGTATTTTAAATTTAACTATACGTTTACCTATACTAATGAGATTTGTACTTTTATATGTTTTCATTTCAGTTTAAAGAGGTCCCTTTAACATTTCTTGAAAAGCCATTCTAGTTGTGATAAACCCTTTCCACTTTTACTTGTCTGGAAAACTTTCCAGGTAGAGTATTCTTGGTCCTCAAATTTTTTTCAGTACTTTGACTATATGCTACTCCCTTCTGGCCTGCAGTTTCTGCTGAAAAATCTGCTGATAGTCTTATGAGGGTTCCCTTATACATAAGTTGTTTTTCTCTTCTTGCTTATAAGATTCTCTCTTTGTCTTTAACTCTTGACCTTTTAAATATAATGTGTCTCAGTGTAGTTCTCTTTGTTTTCATCTTTTTTGGAACTCAGTGGGTTTCCTAGATATGATATTTGTTTTTTTCCCCGTGTTAGAGAAGTTTTTACCCATTATTTGAATATGCTGTCTCTGTCTCTCTCTCTTCTCCTTCTGGGACCCCCTATAATGCAAATGTTGGTCTGCTTGATATTGTCCCATAACTCCCTTAAGCTGACTTCACTTTTTTTCACTCATTTTTCATTTTCATTTCATTCATTTTTTCTCCTCTGACTGAATGAATTCCACTTCCCTTTCTTGGGGTTTACTGATCCTTTCTTCATATGTGCTGAACCCTTCTATTGAATTTTACAATAAAATTATTGTATTCTTCAGCTCTATGATCTCTGTTTATTACTTTCTTATATTTTCTGTCTCTTTGTTCAAATTCTCACTTTATTCATGCATTGTTCTCCAGACCTCAGTAAGCATCTTTATGACCATTATTTCGAACTCTTTATCAGGTAAATTGCTTGTTTTCATTTCATTAAGGTCTTTTTCTGCAGTTTATCTTGTTCTTTTATTTGGAACATATTTTCCTTTGTTTCTTCATTTACCTTGCCTCCCTGTGTTGATTTCTGTTCATTAGGTAAAACAGCTACCTCTCCCAGCCTTGAAAGTGTGGCCTGTGATTGTTCAAGCTGCCTTCTTTGTTCTTAGTGGTTCCCAGTATTTGGGGGGTGTGCCAAAACCCATCAGTATCCCAAATGGGAAGATCTCAGTCAGCACCTAAATGCAGGCTGTTTGGAAGCTGGACCCTCAGGCAGCAGCTTTTAAAGTCTGCAAGTAGATCTCTTTCAAAGAAAGATTGGAAGATGGGCATTTGTGTCTGCTGCCTCTACTTTTAGCCCTGGGGAGAAAACCAGTTAGGAACTGTTTGTTTGCTGCAGCAATCAAAACAGTATGGTACTGGCATTAAGATAGACATGCAGACCGATGGAACAGAATGGAGCCTAGAAATAAATCCACATGTATATGGTAAATTAATCTTCAACAGGATTTCCAAGAAAACAAAATGGGGAAAGGATAGTCTCTTCAACAAATGGTGCTGCGGAAATCTGGACGGCGACATGCAAAAGAATGAAATTGGATCCTTATCTTTGTCAACTGAAAAAAAATCCACAACCTGAAAGTTGAGAATTATGTTTTATTTGGCAGACTTTCTGAGGACTTCAAGCCCAGGAGGCAGCCTCTCAGATAGCTCTGAGGAACTGCTCTGAAGAGGTAAGGGAGGAGCCAGGATACATAGGAGTTTTGCAACAAAGACCAGGTAGTCAGACATCAAAAGATTACTGTTAATTAAAGAAAACCAGATACCTTAAGTTAATGAATTAGCGCTTTTCTTTGTATGGGAAGATGCAAGAATCTGGGCTAATTGAAATCATTCCTTTGATATGCACCTTAGCTATCTGGGGCCAGTATCCTGTTCTTTCCCATCTTGAGTTCCCTCAGGGCTCACCATCTGGGCTGTAGTGGCTTGATGGCTGCAACATCCTTTGTTTACCGATATGGCAGGCAACATTTTTCATTCACATCTTACACCATCACAAAAATCAATTCAAAATGGATTAAAGGCTTAAACACAAGACCTGAAACTGTAAAAATCCTAGAAGAGAGTATAAGGAAAATCTTTATGACATTGGTCTTGGCAATGATTTCATGCAGATGGCACCAAAGCCCAGGCAACAAAAACAAACAAAATAAGCTAGACTACCTCAAACTAAAATGCTCTGCACAGCAGAGACAACAATGAACAGAGTGCAAAGGCAACCAATTGAAAGGCAGAAAATATTTGCAAACCATCTATCTGATAAAGGGTTAATCTCCGAAATATATATAAGGAACACCTGTAGCTCAATAGTTTTTAAAAAATAACAAAACCTAACCTGATTAAAAATGGACAAAGGACTTGAATAGACATTTCCCCGAAGAAGTTATACAAATGGCCAACAGATATATGAAAAAATACTTAATGTCATTAGTTATCAGAGAAATGCAAATCAGACCACAATGAGATGTTATCTCACACCTGTCAGGATGGCTATTACCAAAATGATGAGGATGTGAAGAATTATAATGAACTCTTGCATACTATTGGTGGGAATGCTAAATGGTACAACCGGAAAACAGTGTGGAAGTGCCTCAAAAAATTAAAATAGAACGGTCATATAATCTAGCAATCCCACTTCTGGGTATTTACCCAAAATAATTGAAATCAGGATCTCAAAAAGATGTTAGCACTCTTGTGTTCATTGTAACTCTCTCCACATTAACCAAGATGTGGAAACAATCTAAATGTCCATTGACAGATGAATGGGTAAAGAAACTGGTATGTGTGTGTGTGTGTTTATATATATATATATGTATATATGTGTGTGTGTGTGTCTGTGTGTGTGTGTGTGTGTAAACTAGTTACATCTATGCCTTAGAAGGGTTATAAGGGAAGGTTTTTCTGGGGGTGTTGGTAATGTTTTATATACTTTTCTGTAAATATGTTATTCTTTAAGGGAAAGTTTGTTTAAAAATTATATATATTGTATATTATACTATATAATATTATATATTATACGTATATATATATATATATAGAGAGAGAGAGAGAGAGAGACAGAGACAGGGAGAGAGACAAAGAGAGACAGAGAGAGAGAGAGAGAGAGAGACATACTGTGTTATGAAATGGCTCCTATGTTTTCCTTAAATTTCCCTAAGCCTGAGAATGTGGTACAATTGCTTGAATGATTTCAGTAAAAAACATGCAAACAAAATCTAGGTGTTAGTAAAAAGTCAAGTTTAAATATTATTTCAAATTATCTGAATGAAGAGAGAGAGAATAGCGTGCCTAAAAAAAATTTTTCTTGCATGGACTGCTGTCTAAGAAACGAATTTGTATTTCTATATATGAGTTATTTCAAGACTATTACATAGTATTATGCCAAAATTTATAATTTTATCATCAAACAATGACAGAAGAACCATCATACAACCAAAATGATTTTTTAAAGTAAAGAAAAATCTAGTAATTATCTCCTTATTCACTTATTCCTCCATCTCTTTATTATATTTGTTCTTATGCATTTCTTTGCCCATAGTCACATTGTTTTTGGAGTTTTGGAAACAGCGACAAGCCAGACTGGAATATGAGTGGGACCTGGTGGACTTTGAGGAGGAGCAGCAGCAGCTCCAGCTGAGACCTGAATTTGAAGCTATGTGTACACATAGGAAAGTGAATGCAGTGACTAAGGTATATTAGGAGACTGAAATAGGCAGTATATTCCAATGGACACCAAGCTGTGGGTGGCCTCTCAAGTAATGATGTGTATTTCAATTTGCCTTTAAAATACTCTACAACATATAAATCATACAAACTTGTTTACTTGCTTCTAATATACATCTTGAACGCATGCACAAGTAGGTAGTAAAGTATAATGAGCCCCAGGATGGAATCATCACCCAGCTTCAATTATTATTATTTCATGGGCAATCTTCTTTCATTTATACACCTACCCCTCCCTGCCACTAGATTATTTTGAAGCAAATCCAAGTCATCATATCATGAAATACATAGTTTTAATACTAAGTGAAATAAAAGGAAATGGAAAATAGTGTGCATGCTGTGGGCTTTGTATATAAATATATAGACATGGAAATGATACTAAGTTAATGCGTGAAAATTAAAATAGTATTGTATTAAGGTAGTGGGCTTACGAGTGATTGCTTTATTCGACCAAAGTTTATTCACCTAGTCCATTCTAATTAATTATAATGGGAAGATCATTGCACTGGTGTCTGGAAAGGAGAGTCTAGATTTGGGGATAACTGGCAAACTGGCTGTATGTTGTTGACTGAGTTATTTGACTTCTTGGTACCTCATTTTTGTTTCACTTGAAAATGGAAGATACTTTGCAGACTCTTGGCTGCATATTCTTAGAGTCCCCACCTTTCCATAATCTATAATCACCATGTTACCTGATGCTATTAAAGAGAGAATAGAATATGTCTCTAAAAATCTCTTCAGTAGAATTCCCTACTCTGTTCAGGACACTGTTCTTGTGTATAATACTCAACATTCTTCTCATAGTACAGGCATTCACTAAACGTTTATTAAATTGCCTTGAAACATTACAAAATATTCAGTAAATGAATGAAGAGAAAAATCACCTCAGAAAATACATTAACAATTTGGGTGGCTATTTGAAATTAATAAAAAATATATTAAAAGAGATATTTTCATAATAATGACATGATGTGTATTTGTTCATACTTAATGGGATAAAGAAGAAAATAAAAGCAGGCCTATTGGCTTTGCCAAACACCGTTGACCAAAAGCAAGATGTACTGAATGTTTACATTTGAAACAAGTTGAAAAACAACATGTATTGATTCACTGTGAATCGTCTACTTCACTTAGCTTTAATGGCTTTGGAAATGAGAGTTGGTTTTTTTTGTTTTTTTTTTTTTACTTCATTGCAGTGCTTCTTCAGTGGTTAAGCACAACCAGAATTCTTACATTTGAGTCTGTTGGGAACACATACATGCAGGAATGGACACACACACATGCACACACAAATATGCACACACACACGAACACACTGACACATTGGATACACACATGCATACACATGTACATAATCAGATGTGTCCACACACATCCTGGGGTTCAATAGAGCTCTTGGGCAGCCTACCCTGACTGCTATGTTCTGTTTGCGTTCAGTCCTTTCTGAAAAATCCTTGAGACTGTACAGATGTAAAATCTTATATGTTAAATAGAATTACATGATTTAGATTTCTGCTGACAACTATTTTTTACTGTATGACAGTATTTTGGCCGTAAGATCTAACTGCCTCTCGATATAGCTAAAAATATCAGCTGGTATAATTAATATCTTCCATTAATGACTTAAAAACCCATAATTGTAGAAAAGTCTGGGCCCCTGAACTGTGTGGAAGAAGACAATTAATCCTATAAATATAAAGAAGGCACCCTACTTAATATCATACAGAGCAATTACAGAGCAGTGCATTCAACTCAATTCAATTTAACTCAATTAGAAAATTTTAACATCATTAAGGCATGTCCACTTAAGCAGCAGCCCTCAGGTTTTGACTTTGTTTTTCCTGTCTCCCTCTCCCTAAATACAACTCTAATTCAACACTCAGGAAATAATGTGTATCCTTTATATCTCATATCATTTGTAAAATATTTCATCTGAGAGCCCTAAAGGTTTCTACCTAAACATAAGGAACCACTACTAGAATGTAGCATTCCATGAGCTGTGGTGAACCCATTGAGGAGGTTTCTACTTTAACATGGCTTTGTGATTTTGACTACTGCTTGGATTCCCAACTTTGTAGATTTTGAATTTTGCTGTGATTTCTTCAAAATTACAGGAGGTGGAACCTTACTTGCCTTTGTGTAGTCGTATTCCATGGTACTTTTTATCGGGAGCCACAGTGACTTTATGGGTGAGCATTGTTTAAAAACTATTATCATCTATTGATGTAAGATCATACTGGGATTACCTCAATAGTTTTGTCTGCAATGGCTTGAGTCCCTCTCTTCCCTCCCACTCCACAGTATTTTTTTTTTATCTTGAATGGAGCTCTTATATAGAATAAACTGTAATTTGCATGGATGTGCCATGATTAAACCTTGCATAAAGAGTTGGGGGGAGAGAGAGGTGCTTTATCTTAAAGCCCGTCCCTCTCCCTCCCCCAGCTCTTTGTTAATTTGGTGATAACTTGAAACCAGAACAGTGAAATAAGTAATTTGATTACAGACTATTTGTTTAGTTTTTTTTTTTAAATTATTAATTTATCTTTTATCCATTTAAAATACTTATACAAAATGAAAAACTTTATACCATTAAGGTTCGTTCTCTTGCCAAGATAAATGGAAGAAAATGTTACATCTTCTACATGAAGAATTTAATTAGCATATCCCATTGTTAGGGAGTCAGATTTTTTCCATGCCTTTTACCTGATAGATTTCTCCATCATCATAATCTATTTCCTGCCCTCCCCTTTCAAAATGTATGTCCTCTTACAGTTGACCTTTAGTTTTAGGAAAACAGGCAAGGTTACCCTCTGAGAAGTTAGCCTGTTGAAGTATAAATAATTAGCAGTTGTAGACTGTATTTTAACCTCACCATTCCATATTGTCCTATAATATTTTATCTCTAACCTTTTTTGATAAAGGTATTGGTTTTTCTATTTTAAATGTGTGTTTTCCTATATGATATAACAATCATTTTAGGAGAGATGATAGAATAAAAGGGGGTGATAATCAATTTGGGACACTCCTTGAAAAATATTCTGGAGTGTGGTTCCAGAAAGATCACTGTCATTTATTTCTAGTACTCATTCAATTTGATTCAGTTCCTCAACTTTCACAATAAAATTCTCCAATCATTGATATAAAGATCTTTGTGATTTTGTAATATGTAAAGGTATAAAATTTATACAAATATCTAAACTACCAGGCATATCAGACTACTAATGGCAGTATTCTGAGGGGAAATGAAATCGAATCTTTAAACGTATTTTTCTTGAGAAAGTAAGTGATCTTCACACTACGCATTTAACTACAACCTAGAGCAGAGGTTACCAAACATTTGCTGTAAAAGATATATTATAGGCTTTGTAGGCCACAAATCGTCTCTGACACATAATTGTCTTTATTTTTCTTTACAACCTTTAAAAATGCAAACAAACAAACAAAACATATTCTTACCTTAAGGGCCACGCAAGAACAGGTAAGGCCACAAGCAGACTCTGGCTTGCTGGAAGTTTTCCAACTCATTCTAAAGGATAGACCTAGAGGATGGTCAATGAATACTTTTCTATTTTCGATTGACTCAGCTGCTACCATACACTTATCGCTAACCCTTTTACGTTCCTAGTTTTCATTTCCTGCCATCTATGGTGAGAGGGACTGACTTGTCTTGCTTTCCATGTCAGATCTGCTAAACTTAATATATGAGTTGAAGAGAAGAGTATGTTTCAGATATATATGCATCACAGGGATTCAGAGACCAGAGTGACCAGTTTTTGTTTCCCTTCCGCAGATGTCTCTGGTCATCGCGTGTATGGTAGCTGTGATTGTATACCGCCTGTCAGTCTTTGCTACATTTGCTAGCTTCATGGAAACTGAAGCATCCTTAAAGCATGTCAGAAGTTTCCTCACTCCCCACATAACCACATCTCTCACTGGATCGTGCTTGAACTTTATTGTCATCTTGATCTTGAATTTCTTTTATGAAAGGATATCTGCCTGGATTACAAAAATGGGTAAGCCGGCCAAATCATTAGTATGACTCCGAAAAAGGGTTCCTATCAATGCTATACCTCCATTCTGGATAATCCCCAAGGGAGTTCTTTTTTTGTTTGTTTGTTTTTGTTTCAAACTAGTTTATTTAGGGGTTCCATTTTCAGTCCTTAATAGATTTTATGTATTTCTCATATGCGTCTTCACTCATTAGTTCATCTAGTTCTGAAGGGTTACTGAGTGTCGTCTTGATCAGCCAACCATCTTCATAACAAGATTTGTTTACAAGTCCTGCATTTTCTGTTAGAGCTTCATTAATTTCAGTTACTTCTCCTGATAGAGGAGAATAGAGTTCACTAGCAGCTTTTACACTTTCCAAAGCACCAAATTCCTCTTGTTTGTTCAATTTTTTCCCAACTTCAGGCAGACTACAGTAAACAACACCTCCCAAAACTTCCTGTGCAAAATTGCTGATTCCCACTGTTCCAGCACCGTTTTCTGATGTTGCCCATTCATGTTTGTCTGTGAATTTACGACCCGACAGCAGAGTGGGGCCGGTGCGCAGCGCCGGACAGCGCCCGGACGGCGCCCGCCCGCAGTCCCCAGGGCTGCAGCGGGCAGGGCACGTTGGGCGCAGAGATGGCACGCAGGCTGCAGACCGCGGCCCGCACGCTCCGCGCCACTCGCAGGGCCATGTTCGCAGGGGTGCAGAGGGTCTCCGCACGCCAGGAGTTCATTTTTTAAAGGCACACTTTAAGGCAGTTTTGCTCTACAGGTAGACCCATAGCCTGGTACTTCAGAATCCCCTAACAGCTACATTCAGGCCTATTATAGTGGAAGCAGGAAAAATAACTAAAAAGAATTAGGACTCTGTAGATCTTTCTGAGTATTCTTACCTTAATCCTTCCTTGATGGGGTTAGTTGAAGCCTAAATAAAATCCTCACACGTTTCTAAAGTCACAGATAATTTTTATTTCATGTGTATGGTATTTAGAATGTATTGGATTTTGAAAACTATTGTGAGGAAAACAGAACAATCAGGTCCTCCTGAATAAATCTAAAAGTTAGTGCTTCTCTTTTCAGTTGTCATGTGTTAGAACCTGGATTATGTTCTTTTAAAAATTTCTCCTAAAGCCATGAGGGAAGGTGAAGGGGTCACAGGTGGAGTGGTAGGTTCAGTCAGGAAGACTAGCACAGAGCACAGTTGCTCCTGGCCTTGCCCCCAGCAAGTTGGAGATGAGATCAGAGACTCAACTCCAGGCCTCAGCTTCTTCTGGGACTGCTCTCTCCAGGAGCTCATGCCCCCCTCCCCTAAATCTGTACACTGACAGTGTGCCCAGTGGTAACCAAAAAGGCAGCACAGTATTTACTCAGCACTAGAGTAAGCACTGGGAAGCAGCTGTCATTAAATCTATTTTCAAATTTGGAGTTCTTCTCTCTCAGTTTTACTTATTTTTTCTGCTTAGCAACAGCCAAAAACTAAAAAATTATAGCAATTAGCACCTACAAACAAAGCACCTAAAAAATATCTCAGCTTTCGTCAATGAGAAAAATCTCTTGTATTCACATTAGAGATTTTGTAGAAATGCAGCTAAATTTCAGTAAAATGGAAGCGTTATCTGTGTCTTTAGAATATGTGCTACTGTTTCAGTGTTGCTGAAAATGTCATGGATTTGGCTGGATCAGCTTGTGCTCTTGGGAGATCATCAGTTCAGAAAAGCATGGCCCCTTACTCTTTCATGCCTCATGTTTTTTTACTGTGGTGTGAAGAGACTCTAACATTTTCTTATCTTTGGAATTCATAAAATGATAGATCATCATCATGCATTTTAAGGAAAGGAGAGGGAAAATATGTACTATTACGGCCACCGTTTGCATGACATTGTTTTCAAAACTGATAAAGCCGTTTAATTCATGAGAGGAAAGCACAATTCAGTTTGAAATCATCCTCTGCCCTTCATAAGATTCACCTTGTTTACACCTGATTGAAAACAGAGGAGCGAGATCTGATGTGTTTACAGGGTATCATATAGTGTTATGGGGATAAGCATGAGGCTCTTCAGTCTAATAGGCACTTGAATTCCATATTTTGACTGTGTGACCCCAGGCAAGTACTTCATCCCTCTAAATGTACTAATGACGGTTTCTCAGCCTCCCTTCTCTGTTGATTAGATTAATACACAATCTCTAATTGAAAGCCTAGTGCACATCCATAGCTACTTAATATTGGTCAGTTATGACCAGAGTGGGGAAGATTTCAACAGACTCTCAGAATAATATGACTAGATATCCACTTATCCCAGGGATTAAAAAAAATAAGGAGAAGCAGGAAGGTGCATTATTAAACCTTGGTGTTTTTTATTTACCAGAAATTCCTCGGACTCACCAGGAGTATGAGAGCAGTCTTACCTTGAAAATGTTCCTGTTTCAGTTTGTAAATTTTTACTCGTCCTGCTTCTATGTAGCTTTCTTTAAAGGGAAGTTCGTGGGCTATCCTGGAAAATACACATATTTGTTTAATGTGTGGAGAAGTGAAGAGGTAAGAATTCTCTAGAGAGGTGAGGTTTGTGGCTTCAGTAACTCAATGTTAACTAAATACCTTTAGGTGTGCCCCGCACTAACTCAGATTTTATCAAGCTGCAGGAAAAGTCAAAGACACTGACTGTCCACAGAGCATATTGGTCTTAGAATCCTGCTGTCTGATAGACTTTCCAGTTCGTTCTGGGCAAGAAGTTATATTGTACCTATTGTTTGGTATAAAATATGAACTATGAACTGGAATAAGTAAGTTCTGTATTCCTGAAGACTTCCATCAAAGGACGAATAACTTTCTAGAGGTACAGCAAAAAGGGCTCTACCACGGGTACAGAGTTAGAACAGTTCAGTGCTTTCCAAACCTGGCTGTGCATCCAGATCACATGGAGAAAATAACAACTTCCAGCCCTAACCCAGATATAATAAAGATTCAGAATTTTCTAAGGCCCAGAAATCTGTTTTTAACATATTTCACAGCTGAATCTAATGTAGCTAGACTGGTGATCAAGCTTGGAACTTGGAACTAAATATCCATTTATATTTCTTTAATATCTGTTCCAATGCAAATCTTCAGATTCTCACCCTCTGGTTTGGGATTTCTTTTGTTGCAGAAGTCCATCTTTCATCCTTTACTTTATTTTTCTCCTTTTTCTTCTTACTAGTGTGATCCTGGAGGCTGTCTAGTAGAATTGACAACCCAGTTGACCATCATAATGACTGGGAAACAGATCTTCGGAAACATTAAAGAAGCCATTTATCCGTATGTATGACTTACAAGTTTTTGCTTTTTGTTAAGCAAGCATGAGAGATTTCCTCTGGAAAAAATGGAATTCTTCGATTATCATTGTGCCTTTGTTAGCTAATGTTTAAGTCAACAGCAACAAAAAAACTTCACTTTTAATCAGCAGTCAAGAATATATTGGGACTTCCCTGGTGGCACAGTGGTTAAGAATCTGCTTGCCAATGCAGGGGATACAGTTTCGATCCCTGGTCCGGGAAGATCCCACATGCCATGGAGCAACTAAGCCCATGCACCAAAACTACTGAGCTTGTGCTCTAGAGCCCACGAGCCACAACTACTGAGCCCATGTGCTGCAACTACTGAAGCCCGTGTGCCTAGAAGCCCGTGCTCCGCAATGAGAAGTCACCACAATGAGAAGTCACTGCAATGAGAAGCCCGCGCACCACAACAAAGAGTAGCTCCCACTTGCCACAACTAGAGAAAGCCCGCATGCAGCAACGAAGACCCAGTGTAGCTAAAAATAAAAATAAATAATTAGTTAATTTAAAAAGAATATATTAAGGTAATACAGACTTTTAAATATACATCTGTTGCTTGAGAAAGTTTAGGGAAAGGTAGTTATCTCTGTCTCCTGTGAAGTTTCCACTGGGAAATCTGTTATATGCTCTGTAGGTTATTCTTCGTGTTCCATTTTATTTCTCAAAATTACTAAAAGTTGAATTCTTTAAAAATATCTGTGTGTCATGGACACATCTGTTACTGAACCAAACTCGGGTCCACTCACCTGCCTGCAGTAAATCCAATCTACTGACACCGGGTTATGGTGAAGGAAATTGCAGTGTTTATTGTAACTCACCATACAAATAGTCTGGGACAGCTAGTGCCTGATGGGTTTCAGAAAAGCATTTTCAAAGTCCAGGTGAGGGAGTGGGGGGTACAGGGTATGTGATCAGCTCATGCACAAATATCTGATTGGTTGATGATGAGGTAACAGGGCTGTGTCACAGGGGTTAACATTAGGCTCTAGCAGGTCTGGGGGCTATGTGCTCATGGTCATCAAGTAGTTAACATCTTCCATTTGGTGGGGGTTTTCACATCTGTAAAACAACTCAGGAAATGTGCATCAGATAGTATTCTCTATTACTTCCTAGAGGAGCTAAAGCAGAAGATATGCGGAGGAGTCTGTCCCAGGAAGGCCCCATAGGGTCCTTCTCAGTTACACATCTAGGCACAGAAACCGTTTATGAATGAAATTCTGGCACGCGAAGGAATCACTCTCTGTCCCCAAAGCATAGCAATAATGAATACATTATGAAAAAAGAAAACCAAAATGACAGTAGATCTGAAATATAAGGTGAAAATTCCCATGTATAAAAAGAGGAAGAATTAGGGGCTTCCCTGGTGGTGCAGTGGTTGAGAGTCTGCCTGCCGATGCAGGGGACACGGGTTCGTGCCCCGGGAGGATCCCACATGCCGCGGAGCGGCTGGGCCCGTGAGCCATGGCTGCTGAGCCTGCGTGTCCGGAGCCTGTGCTCCTCAACGGAGGGGCCACAACAGTGAGAGGCCCGCGTACCGGGAAAAAAAAAAAAAAAAAGAGGAAGAATTATAAGCCTGTAATCTTGTGGGGCTCTGAGTTAGGAAATTATAGTGTCAGGGTGTAACACCTATAGGATGAAGTGGACCAAAAGTGCACCACTTAAGACAGGGGACTACCAGTTTAACTGTACTTAAAGCCAGGGACTGGGTGTATTCTTACTTACTCATGAAAGATGGTTGAAAACACCTTCCCCCTCTCTCACCCACTGCCACAGTTTCATAGTACTCCTGGGGTGCTATTTCATGTGCTGACAAAGGAAGAACATAGATGTATACTTTCAAATGGTATTTTATACACCACATCCCTAATATTGCCACAGAGAAATAATACCAAACTGTTATTTTAAATCCTAGCTCTAGATTGAGAACCTGGAGGCAGAATGGAGGTAACCCCTAAACCAAACACAAGAGGGAAAATAAATAAATATGCACAGAGAGGAAAAGAGACAGGACAGTAAAAGAAAAAAGAAACAAGTAAATTTAAGACTACAGACCAAGATTCAAAAACTTACAAGATTTAATGCTACAAAGGCCACTAACAAAATCAATTCTTAGAAAGTGAACTTACTCTAGGTAGGAGATTCTGGCAAAGCCTAAAAACATAAAAGGAGGTGATACTGTCAATAAAAAGGGTAAGGAAATAATTTAAATTAAAACAGATATAAATGAAACAAGAACAAATGAATATGGGCTTCCCTGATGGTGCAGTTGTTAAGAATCCGCCTGCCAATTCAGGGGACGCAGGTTCGAACCCTGGTCCGGGAAGATGCCACATGCTGCGAAGCAACTTAGCCCATGCACCACAACTACTGAGCCTGCGCTCTAGAGCCCATGAGCCATGACTACTGAGCCCATGTGCCACGACTACTGAAGTCAGCATGCCTAGAGCCCATGCTCCGCAACAAGAGAAGCCACCGCAATGGGAAGCCCGCGCACCACAATGAAGAGTAACCCCTGCTCACCGCAACCAGAGAAAAAGCCCACGTGCAGCAACGAAGACCCAACATGGCCAAAAAAAATAAATAGAATAAAATAATAAATAAATTTTAAAAAGAGAACAAATGAATTTGAAAAAGAATTAATTATTAAATGTAAAATCATACTTTAAACAGAACAATAGATGGTATCAGTTACAGATCAGACACAATTGAAAAATGAATTAGTTAATTGGAAAATAGTACTGAGAAATTCCCACATTGTACAGTGCAACAGAGAGACAATGAGGTTAAAAATATTAAAGTGACAGGAGGCTATATAGTGGCTTCTACATTAATCTGCTAGTAGTTTCAGAAAAAGAAAATTGAGTAAACAGTGGAAAAAATCCTTTGAATAGGTAATTGCTGAAAATTTTCCAGAAATGAAGAAAAACATGAGTTCCAGAAATGAAAGTGGATCCTGAATATGAAGCAAAATAAATAAAATTAAATTCACACCCAGATATGTTATGGTCAATCTACAGAACATCAGAGATAATCTTAAAATCTTTCAGAAGAAAAAGGAATGCCATCTACATTCAATAGATTTCTCACTAATAATATTAGATGCGAAAGTATTTTCAAGATTCTTAGTGAAATAAAATGTTCACCTTAGATTTCTAGAAGCATTTTAACTATTATATAAAGTACAGGTGAAATAAAGGCATTTTTAGACCTGAAAAAACTAAGAGTTTACATTCATAGACCCTCATTGGAAGAACTACTGAAAAAAGAAATGAAAGTGTGCAATGCAAGAAACATTGGTTAGTACAGCAATTGGTAGCTCAAAGAAGAATGTAGTACTTTGGTATAAATCTTTAAAATATATGAGATTTGTATGCTGAAAACTACAAGCCCTGTTGAAAAAAAAATTACACCTATGTGAGTGGAGAGAAACGTGTTGATGGATTGGTAGACTCAACTTAATAAAGATGCCAATTATCCCCCAAATTGATAAATAGATTTGTTATTCCAATCAAAATATCAGTAGGATTTTAGTAGATATAGATAAGTAGATGCTAAAATTTATATTGAAGGCAAATGAACTAGAATAGTCAAAACAAATTTGAGAAAGAAGAATAAATTTGGAGGAATTACACTATTCAATTTTACGACTTACTATAAAACCATTTAAATCAACGTGGGATTGTTGAAGGGATAGACATATAGGTCAAATGGAACAGAGATTGAAGAAGTAAATCCACACAAATATGGCCATTTTATTTTTGACAGAGGTGCAGAAATAATTCATTGAAGAAACAACAGTCTTTTCAATAGCTGGTGCTGGAACAACTGGACATCCATATGCAAAATAACAAAACTCCATGAGTTAGTTCAAAAGTTAATTCAAAATGGATCATAGATGATAAAACTGTTTTTTTTTTGAGAAAGCAAGGAAGTGATTACAAAATTCAAGATGAGGGTTACTATGTGGGGATCAAGGGGTTTGTAATTGGAATGGAACACATAGAAGTGCTTCTGTGATTCCTAGCAAAGTTCTCTTTCTTGAACTGGGTGGTCTCTTTTCCTTTGTGATTCCAGTTACATGCATACCCATCTTTCTGATATTGTCTCAAAAATCTCAGGTGTTCTTTTCCCTTTTTAGCATTCCTTTTTTCTTTCTATTTTGGTTTTGATATAAGCAGAATATGTTTTCCTTTTAATTCACACATTTGCTGCAATATTTCATATTGTCTTATTTGTTAATTTTTGCCAATTTGGAGAGTGTAAATGATATCTCATTTTGGTCTTATTTTTCATTTCCCTGATTAAGAACATGAATGAGTCTCTTTTGACCATATGTGTTTTCTCTTCAATGAAGTGCTTATTTGTGTTGTTTAATCATCCTTCTACTTGTATGTTTATCTTTTTCTAATTGATTTGTAGAAATGCTGTATAACTCTGGTTACTGTGTTTTTGTTTGTTTGCTTTTTGGTTATATGTGTTGCAAATATCTTATCCCAGCACAATTTTTGTTTTTTTATTTCTTAATAGTATCTTTTTTTTTTTTTTTTGCGGTACGTGGTCTCACTGCTGTGGCCTCTCCCATTGCGGAGCACAGGCCCCAGACGTGCAGGCTCATCGGCCATGGCCTACAAACCTAGCTGCTCCGCGGTATGTGGGATCCTCCCGGACCGGGGCACAAACCCGTGTCCCCTGCATCGGCAGGCGGACTCTCAACCACTGTGCCACCAGGGAAGCCCATTAATAGTATCTTTTTGGACCAAATAATTGTTTGATGTGAGGTGCTGTCCTTTGCGTTGTAAGATGTTTTGCAGCATCCTTGAACTCTACCTGCTATATGCCAGTAGCCCACCTTCTCCCCAGTTGTGACAGCCAAAAATGCCTCCAGATACTGCAAAAGTCCCCTTGTGGGCTAAATCACTTCCATTTGGGAACCACTGCTGTAGATGGACAAAAGTAGATACTTTTAATATAGCAAAATTTTTATCAATCTTTTCTTTTATGGTTTAGTATTTTTAAAGTCTCGTTTAATACACCCTTTCCTACCTTAAAATCAAAAACCTATTCTCATATAATTACATCTAAATATTTTTAGCATTTTAACATTATTGTTGCCTTTCTCTTTTAAATTCTTAATATACATGGAAAAGCTTTTTGTGTTTGATATGAAGGTCAAATTTAATTTCTTACACACACACACACACACACACACATATATATATACATATATATTACATATATATAATATATATCATGTTACCATTTATTGAGAAGTCCCTCTTCCCCACTCTCCATGATCTGCAATACCATGTATGCCAAATGGCAAGTACAAGGCTATTACTAGGCCTCCATTCTGTTCCAGGATTTGTCTATCCCTACACCAATACTACACTCTCTTAATACAGCTTTATAATAACTCTTCATATCTTCTGGGACAGGTTTTACCAACTTATTCCTCATCTATAGAATATCTTGTCTATCCTTTGTCTTTTGTCTTTCTGTGTAAATTTTAGAAACATCTTGTCAGATTTCACATGGGAAAGTATTTTGGTTTTTTGATTGAAATTACATTCCAGTTGTTTCAATAAGACAACTGACATTTTATTATGCCAGGTCTTTTTATTCATGAACATTTAGTTTGGACTTTAATGACTTCAAATAAATATTTAAACTTCAGCATACAAGTCTTATAAATCTTTGGTCAAATCCATTTCTAGGTACTTTTCATTTTAATTGCTATTGTAAATGGTATCTTTCTAAAAATTATATTTTCTACCTGTGTTTTGTGGGTATATAGGAGTGCAATATATTGATAAATCTATTATTATTTCTAATAATTTTTATCTAACTTCATTGGGGTTTTCTATGCAGATAATCCATTCACATTACTGTTAGTAATTATAGATGTCTCTTCTATTTCCAATTATTTTGCCTTTTTCTTTTTCATTTTATTGTTCTGGCTAAGATCTCCAATAAAGTCTTGAATGTGATCATACACACCCTTATTTTGTTCTTGATTGTAAAGGGAATGCTTCTCACTTTTCCCTATTAAGAGTGATGTTAACCCCAGGATTTTGGTAGATGCTTTTGGTCAGATTGAGGTAATTATCTTCTTTTCCTACTTTTCAGTCATAAATAGGTTTTAGTAGGTGATTGGAAAACATCAAATGCATTTTTCTTCATCAATCAACATGATTTTATATTTTTCTCCTTAAATTTGTTAATATAGTCTCTTACATTGATTGTGTTTCTGATAAAAATAATCTTTTTGTTCCTTAAGTAATCCAATATTATCATGATATATTTTATATAGTATAGAATTTAGTTAGGTAATATTTTATTTAGGATTATTGCATTTATTTTCATGTGTTAGATAACCTCTTCGTTCCCTAGTCATACATTTTCTATTGTAACCCACTCATTTCCCCAAGTGGCCTTCAGAGTATCATGACAACATAAAGAATAGTGAATTAAATAGATAAAAACCATCCTGTAGTGATCCTCTCCTCCACATGCTCTTTAACAGAACTGTCTCTGAGTAAATACACTTCCCTGCAGAGAGTCAGGGTTGTCTTACTTTCTCAATCACCCAAGTAAAGATCTTTTGCCTCATCAAGTACTGTGAACAGAACATAAGGTTCTGACTTGGACTTTAGCTGTAGTCTTACCTCTACATGTTCTGTGATCTAAACTTACTTACCCTCCCTTACCGCCATTTTTTAGATCTAAGACTGATTCTCTGACCCCTTTCTTTTAAACCCTATTTCATGTATTTACTTTATCACTTCCAACAGCTTGGTTCTGAATTGGTGGAGACGCCGAAAAGCTCGAACCAACTCTGAAAAGCTATACAGTCGATGGGAGCAGGACCATGACCTTGAAACTTTTGGTTCTCTCGGACTATTCTATGAGTACTTGGAAACAGGTAATTTTCAACCACTGCCTTGAAACATGGAATAGGCTGAGTAAAATAAGTATTTTTCAGCTCTTAATATTTCTTCCTACCTTGCACATAGTAGGTGTTCAGTAAATCATTGGCTAGTGGATGAAAAGATAGATGGGTGGGTATGGAAAAGATTGGTTCAGTATTTCTATTTCCCACCAAATATGAATGAAATTAATTTCAAAACACCAATCTCAGAGATATTTTTCCTATCAATTTAATGTTAATGCTGTTGAACCAAATAAAGTAAGGATCACTTTTTTTTGTGGAAACAATCAAAATATTTATTGACAGATGAATGGATAAAAAATGTGGTATAAATATACATATAATGGATTTTTATTTTATTCAGCCTTAAAAAAACCAAATCCTGCTCTACATGACAACATGGATGAACCTTGAGGACACTATGCTAAATCAAATAAGCCAGTCAACTGTGTGATTCCACTCCTACTCACATGAAGTACTTAAAATGGCCAAACACATAGAAGCAGAGATAGAATGGAGGTTGCCAGGGGCGGGGGGGAGGGGGAAATGGAAACCCTCCCCCCCCCTTCAAATAACACTTAACAAGGGCAGCTTTGTTTTAACCTAAAACAGAAGAAATGAGTGCCAGTTACAAACATTCATACAAATCTCCAATATCAATTCTTGATAAAGATCTTAATTTAATACCTTGTCCAACTAGATTATTTGGCTTAGGTTTTTGTTTTGTTTTGTTTTGTGGCAGAGTCCTAACCACTGGACCACCAGGGAATTCCCCTTGGCTTCGTTTTATAAGGCAGAACACTGTCTCTCCCTCCATGTCCACAGGAGAAAGGGAATGTTGCCAAATCTTTTCTGAGTCTCTTTTTGTTAACTATGAAGACTTGCATTTTGTAAGGCTAATCTCTGGAATTCTGTTAAGTAAGGATCAGTTTTTAATACCTGTCTCAAATTAGTTTAAGTAGCTTTCTCCTTTCATTTGCCTCAGTGACTGCTCATAGAAAGAATATGTTGAAAAACATTTACAAAGCCTGACATACATTTAGTGTATGTCCCTTGTTTCAAGCTGAAAAGAAGAAGGCAAAAAGCAGTTATGCAAGGGAAACCCAGATTGAACGCAAGAAATGCATAAAATATTCTAAGGATTGAAAAGAGAAGAGAACTTGAGATGAAATTTTAGGAGAAATAATAATGGGGACTGCTTGTGGAGTTTATCCAGGGTGTTTCCTCTCAGATGTCCTTCTCTGCTTCTTTGGTGGAATTAAAGAGGACTGTTTTCCCAACTTATTCTCATGGCCCATAAAAGTCATGATAGAATAACGGAGATGACCTGAGTTTGTTACCAATTCTCCACTGTAACACATACATATGATACCTGGATTAAAATAGGTACATCAGGACAAATAGGAAGAAGTCTCCAGTTATAAAATTAGGTAGTCCTTGCTTTATGGAGTGATAAGGCTGTAATTTTTAATTAATTGCTTATGTTTCAAGTGAATTTGTACATAAATGTATCAGAGATTATAACTAAAATTAAAAGATGAAATCAGGGTTTCATAACAAGATTAACTACCATTTATTGAGACACCACTAAGAGGTAATTTATTCTAGATATTTTACATACACTATCTCTAATCTTGAAACATTCTACAGAAATAGTCATTTTATCTTAGAGGGTACTGAAACTTGGATAGATTAAGTAATTTGCCATGGGCCACAGAGATTATAGGTAAAGATCTGGGATTTGAACCTGGAAATTCAAGCTGTTTCTACGTAATACTTTGTCTTAACTTTCTATTTCTTGGTTCAGTAGAGAAGTCAGGAAGGAGGCAGTTTGTTCCCTTGGTTTAGTAGATGACAAGACTGATTCTAATGAGAAATCTTATGAGAAGAGCTGAAATCCAGAAACACTCAAGATCTAACTAAAAATAGAGGACTAGTGGAAGATTCTTTTCTTCCTTTTTCCTTCAATGGAAAGCCATTTTTTGTATCTCTTCTTATTTTTTCTTCACTCATGTGGGAAGCCCAGTTTGCCAGCTGCGTGGATTCTTTCACCCCAAGCACTGATGGAAACAAAAGAAGAAAAGTGGAGAGAGAAGCCAGCTTACACAGGTGTTAAGCCTCAATGAGGACAGAGAGTAAAACTTATTTAGAAAGATGTGAAGTTAGTACAGAGGATCAGGACCTTAACAAATACCTCATTCCAGGATATGTATATTTCCTTTGCCCACATATATTTCTGATGCTTTATATGATTCATTTCCTGATTTGTTGTCAGATATCTTGTTTGTTCTGCCTTTTCCTCTGTTAACAGCTTCAAATCTTAAATAATGCATTCGTTCATAAGGCTTATAGTTGAGTGTCTTTATATACCCCAAACATACAAATGAGTCGGTCATTATCCCTGATCTTAAAAAGTACATAGATTAGCAAAATAGAAAACTTGATTACCCCACTGATGTGCCAATACCCATGTAAATGCTGGGGTAGCATAGACCTAAACATAGACCATAGTAAAAGACTGTGTTTTATGAATAACAATATCTTATCTAACAAGAATAAATGCTTTCTTCAGACAAGCAGGTCTCAAAAGAAACAGCAGGGATGAAGCTGAGCTGTACATGACCAGCTCAACAAATAAGTCACTGTGCTTCCTATAGGGAAGAGGATGTGGACAGCTGGAAAGAGACCTGGAGTGTTTTGCTGATGTAGATCCCTGCAAAATGAGGGAAGTTGCAGGAGTTAGGCAGAGTGTTCCCCGTTTTCCCCTCCACAATAATGAATTTGTGAATTTTTCTCTTATCCCTGCAGTTATCCAGTTTGGATTTGTTACATTATTTGTGGCCTCTTTTCCTTTGGCTCCTCTTCTTGCTCTCTTGAATAATATAATAGAGATTCGAGTGGATGCCTGGAAGCTTACTACTCAGTACAGGAGACCTGTAGCCGCTAAGGCTCATAGCATAGGTGTTTGGCAAGACATTCTTTATGGAATGGCTGTCCTTTCTGTTGCAACTAATGTAAGTAGACCTATTTCAGTGGAATAACTGTACTTTTTCCTTTTCTTGAGGATGGGGAGATGTGAATGATGTTTAACTCAATCTTTATTTACATTGATTTCATCATGGCCCATAAAGGTAAAACATCCCTAAACTTTTATGTGCTAAACAACATAGGCAACTCTATGACATGCAAACTCTTAGATATACAAGGAAAATTGTAAAAACATGTTTATTAAAATACCATGATATAGTTTCATAGCATGTGACAAAGTAGACAGAAAATAAGTAATGGCATAAAGGATTTAATAATACAATTAAAGCTTGATTATACATAAAGTTGTATACTACAAACAGAATACACAACATTTACCTGTCATTTTTATGGAGCACTTATTAAAAATGATAATAAAACTGAATTCCCAAAAGCAGAAATTTTACAATGAATATTCATCTATAATGTATAAAAAATGAAGTTGATAATAAGATAGCCAAAAAAGAAAATTTAACCACTTAACATTCATGCTTCCAAGGAAGATTATTGTACAAAGATGAAATAAAATTGAAATTATAAGGAAAGCTTAATTAAAATGAAAGCCTATCAAAATTTTCCTAGCTGATTTTAGGAATCAGCCAGAACCATACTTATGAAAACTATATACCAATAAATGCTTTTATTATTGAAAAAGAAGAAGGAAACCATGAGCTGATCATGTAACTTGTGAAACTAAGAAAAAATGTAAAACTAATCAATAGAAAGTAGTAAGAAAGAATTAATGAAGATATAAACAGAAATAAATTAGAAAACAAACAAAAAGCAATATAATTGCTAAATAAGTCGAGTTGGTTCATTGAAAAGATAAAATAAATAAAACTGAAAATCTCAAACAAAAAAAAGAATTACAGGGTACAAGTGAGAAAATTATAAGAATGGTATGTATGCATTTATTCTAATAATTTTTAAATCTATTTGAAATTGTCACTTTTTAGAAATAAAACTGCCAAAATATATTCAGTAAGTGATAATAAAACATGAAATGGACCAGTAACTATAGAAGCAATATTAAAAGATTTTAAAAATCTACCACTAAAAATGTAGATGGCAGGGCCAAATGCTTTTAAATTGACTTATCTTACCTAAAGGAAACATGACATTTATAGTATTCCAGAGCTTAGGAAAGGATGGGAAAATACCATTCCTGTGGCCTCAAATACTGAAATTAATTGCACTGAACTGTGGGAAATTTACCAGTATGGTCTTCTATTTCTTCATTCTCCATTCCCTACACACACACACACACACACACACACACACACACACACACACACACACACACACACACACACACACACACACATGTCCAGGCCAGTAAATTTGGTTAAGAAATGTAAGAAATAGCAAGCCATGATGGAAGGAGATAGACACAGGCATGGTGTTTTTGGAGACAGATACATTTAGGTTAAATTTTCAATATAGCACTTTCTAGCTATGAAATCTTGGAATACTGATTATACACTGTAAATGAGCTATTTTATGTTCTAGGTCAAAGACTCATATATTAATTTGATTAATAATAGCATTCTAATCATTTTGTATCCATAAGGCATGTGGAACTGAAAGATATACAAATCAGACGTTTGTAAAACTGCATTGTTAGCTCACGATCTCCCTCTTGTTTTGTCCTTTAGGCTTTTATTGTTGCATTTACATCGGACATGATTCCCCGTTTAGTTTACTACTATGCCTACTCAAAAAATGCCATTCAGCCTATGAAAGGGTATGTCAATAACAGCCTGTCAATATTCCTGATAGCCGATTTTCCAAACCACACTGTGCCTTCGGAAAAACGAGACTTCACCACTTGCAGGTTTTCTCTTATTTTCATTTTGTTTTTAAATGTATTTCTTAAGTTCTCCATTTCCTTCATGTCTTACAAAACAAAATTTACTTGGGGCAGTAAAAATCCTGGATAAAGTGCATGAATTCTAGAATTCACACATTGTATGGTTCTGATTTGAAAAAGTAGAATGCCCAAAAGTAAGACAATATTATGGGTAAAGATAATGTCAATTTTGAATTGTTTCTTATTTTCTAAGTTTATTGGAAAAATTTTCTTCAACAAATACCTCCTTGGTCCCAAGTTGCAATATCTATAATCATACAGCATGGTCATATTTTACGTGCATTTAACCTACTTGAATTTAACTATGTGTCCTCAAAAAGAGGCAGAGTAAGGAAGAGAGAAATAATACGATTAGTTCACCAGCCATCACATTTAAAAGGTTTCTTCATGTAGGGAGTGTGAACTTGGATTTGTAAACCTGCTGCTTTCACACTCAGTGTCTCACGTACTGTGAGGATCTTTTTACTCTAGGATTTAAAGTTATATATATTTATTTATGTATGTGTGTGTGTGTATGTATGTGTGTGTGTGTATATATATATATATATATGGTACATCAAGTCTTTTAAACTTAAACCTTAAACCAAGTGCTTCATCTGGGATTCCAACAACAACAACAAAAAAACCCAGCAAAATGTTGCAAAACAGGTAGACAAAAGCATTGTTATATTCTATATTTATATAGAGAGGAATCATAACATGGGCAACTGTCAGATTTCTTGATGTCATCACTTCCTACCTGAACTAAATCTTTGAACATTAATATCTAGACACTTGCAGAAAAAAATGAACTCACAAATTGAACACCAAGAAAACCCCAGAAGGCTAATAAGGAAAACAAAAATAATGCAGTGTCATATAAGCTGAGAAAATAGAGTTTCAAGAAAATAGGAATGGTCAACAATGTCAAGTTCTGTTCTTCACAGGTCAAATAAGATCTGGATGAAAATGTTCCTTCAGTTTAATGATAGGAGACAGTTGGTGTCAGTGGAGTGATGATAGAACTAAGTGTGTTAAGGAGTAGGAAGAGAGGGAATGGAATGGAAAGAGCAAATTTTGCTATAACTCTCTAGAGAAATTTGTCTCTGAAGAACAGGAGAGCAGTTTCACTTGTGTCTCTTGCTACATATATACTATACAAAAGTAACATATGGCTCTTCTTTTTATCTGTATAGGAAAGATAAATGTTTCATAATAGCAATTATTTTCCTTTGACTTGACTTTTGTTGTCAACTGAAAGGGTCTCTTACAAGAAATAATATGAATTTATACTAGGTCTCTTTGTTTGAAGTTATAGCTTATATTTTGCATTTACTTCCATTTTTTTCAGGTACAGAGATTACAGAAATCCTCCTGATCACGAGGAGAAATATTTTCATAGTATGCAGTACTGGCACGTCCTTGCTGCTAAGATGACCTTCATCATAATTATGGAGGTGAGCCTTTATTAACCTTCATGCCAGTTAGTGTCTTTTCTCCCTTTAGGCATATATTTCTAAGCATATTTGTTCCGCAGAAAATTAGCATTATCTCAATAGACTATTTTGAAGGAAGTATTTGTTCTCATAAAAAGTAAGTTAGGAATATTTTAAGTACAGTGGATTGCCTATTACTCACTTACTCTTGTTGAAGATACCAAGGTAACAGAAAAGAAAAAATGAGACCTCTGTCTTTGAGGTCAGTCAGAGGGCAGAGGACCCACTTATTTTACTGAATACCTATTATTAATAAATAGTGGTTGCAGAGGCTGTAATAATAACTTTGTAAGTTCGGCTTTATTATTCACCTTTGACAAATGAATCCAACAGTCAGCAAAATTAGTTAGTTGGTTTAAAGATAATCGGCTAATATTAGAGCTGGGTTTCAATGCCAGATGTCTCACTGCCAAGCCTCTGCTCTGTCCACTATATTATGTTTCCTACCTTGTGGAAAATCTAGGGTAATTATGGATATAAGACATGCAATACAAAGAACCAATACAGAGGGGGTATTTGACTAAGTTACAAATTGAGTGCTACAAATCATAAGACATGAAGGCCGATAAGGGAGAGATAAATAAATGTTAGGCATTTTTTCACTCGACAGTAAAGGCCAATAATAGACTAGATAAGTCTAATGCAAGAAAACACAAATTCCTATCAGTTTTTGTTTAATTTGTTTTATTTTTATCAAGGTTATACATGTAAGTAATTTAAATCCTCACCCCTCTCAGTTCCTTATGAATTTATCACTTTCATTCCCACATTTTCCATCAACGGTTTAGATCATTTTTCAGCCTGGTAAATTACAAAAGGAATTCTTTGCAATTTTTGTTTCTGTTTATTTTTTTTGATCATCCCAGGCTCCGACTCACCATCATTCTGGAACTTCTCTTCAACTTCTCTTATACTGAATACTATATTTTCTTCCATCAATTTTTGTCCCATTCTTGAATTACTAGCTTATTTTGATAAAGCACATCTTTCATTAATTTTCTGAGGAAAATAATGGACAATTTTTGAGAACTTGAATATTAAAATTTCTTCTTTTTCCACATAGATAATTAAATGGTATAGAATTTGATTAAAAGTCATTTTCCCTGAAAATTTTTGAACCAACTTTTTTTAGGTATTCCTGAAATTTTCCAAGACATTGCTCTATTTTCTGTCAGCTTCTAGTGTTGCTATGAAGTACAATACCATTCTAATTTCCCATTCTTTATGATTTTTTTATGTATCAATAAGCTTTGAGGATTCTCTCACTAGTCCTTTTATGAAACTTCACAAGACAGTCATGTGATGTTGGACTATTAATATTAATTGTTCTGGACACTCACTAAGCCCCTTTGACCTGCAAATATAATTACCCTTTAAGTTGAGAAAATTTGCTTGTACTATTTTTTTTTTTTTTTTTTGCGGTACGCAGGCCTCTCACTGTTGTGGCCTCTCCCGTTGCAGAGCACAGGCTCCGGATGCGCAGGCTCAGCGGCCATGGCTCACAGGCCCAGCCACTCTGTGGCATGTGGGATCTTCCCGGACCGGGGCACAAACCCGTGTCCCCTGCATCGGCAGGTGGACTCTCAACCACTGTGCCACCAGGGAAGCCCTGCTTGTACTATTTCTTTGATAATTTCCTTCTTTTCTCTGTTCTGTCTTTCTGGGACTTCTGTTATTCAGGTGTTACAACTGTTTTGAAATTCTGTTATATTTATCATTTATTTTCTCTCCTATAAATAGTCAGATTCATATCTTTGTTTTTTTATTCTACTCTTCTCTTGCTCTCATCATTATCTAGGTATCCTCTTAGTTCCCATTTGTGTGCTTCAGTCTTACCCTTTCATATTAGAGACTTTCTTACGTATTTGGTTGTTCTTGGCAATCTGCTCATATTTAAGAGCGAAGCAAGGAAAGCCGATTATAAGCTTTGTGTGCATACAGGAAGAACGTCACTTGGGTGGGCTTCACTGTAGGGTGATAAAGGGGCCTTTTCATTTGAGACCTACAAAATTTTGATATCTATAATTCTAACTTCTCTGATTAGTTATTTTTCCCAGAGAGAAATCCTCCAACCTCCTGTTTGTTGAGCTATTTCATGACTGTGTTGAGAGCCAAGAAAGGCAGGAGGGGCTAGAGATCTCATGGTTCAGAATGCTGAATTGCATTGAGTTGCCCTGTTTCCAGTATGGTGCCACACCTCCATCTTTCGCCATCTCTGCTGCCTGTGAGTTCACAGCTCTGTGTCTTAATTTCTGCAGAAAATATAATTTCTGCAGAAAATAAGGTACTCAGTTGCTGCCAGGGTGGGATTGGAGAGAAGTAGTTCCTGAACATGGTTGAGAGAGAGGCTCTGAAAATTCATCTGCCCCTTATACAAATTTTTAAATAAGCCTCTTATTTTTAACTCCACCCACACTACACCTTCAAAGTCCTTAGTTGAACTTTTCTGAACTTTTCTGATGATTTGAAACAAAATTGCCTTTTGTCTTGATTTCTACCATCACTGTATCACCAACTGCAAATTTAAGTGCTAGCTTTCTTCACTGTCTCGAGTCTGTTATCACTGTTTCCTCCCTTTTTTGTGTGTCTTTGTGAACAATACAATTTTTAAATTTCTTTACAAATATTTTATTAGGTTTTCAGGAGGAAGCATAGATGAAGAGTATATTCAATAACCACGTTCAACTGGAATCTCTGTAATCACGTATTTTAGTATATATTTGTTTGCTTAATGTTGGTCTTTGTAGGAAAGTTCCAGGACAGAGACTATATCTCTTTGTTTTTCCTTCTAGCTACTGTATCGAGCACAGTTTGTTGAACGAATGAAACAATTTGTATGAACATTTGACAACTCTAGCAGTGTGTCTGATTTTCTTTTGTTTCCTCTAGCATGTTGTGTTTCTAATGAAATTTTTGTTGGCGTGGATGATCCCTGATGTTCCAAAAGATGTTGCGGAAAGAATCAAGCGAGAAAAGTTAATGACTGTCAAGATTCTCCATGACTTTGAGCTTAACAAACTGAAAGAGAACTTGAGAATGAATTCTAGTGATTTTGCCAAGCATCTCATTATTCAGGAAAACAAAGTACAGCTGGCTAAATCAGCAACCTAATCAACATAACAAGTAAGCGGCTGGTTGCCTGCCTGACTTCACAGTTTTCCCTGGGTTTGGGGCCAGAAGCCAGAAGCCATGTGTCAATTTTACCCTTTCTTCTTTTTTGCTTAACTCAAAGTTTTTGTACACTCATATAGAGGCCAACTTAGTGGAGGCTGGAAGAATACCACTTGTCTGCTTCATTGGCTGGGCCCACCCCAGATATTGTTTTCTGGGGTTCTATAAATGATTGTTAAATGGATGTGTGAAATCAGAATATTGGAAGATCATGGGATGTTGCAGTTTAGGATTAAACACTGGACGTGAGCTGTCCCATCACCTTCCAGTGCAGCTGCACATTTTCATGGTCTTCATTCTATTGGGTTGTGTTATATCTCTGTCCCATGAAGAAAAGTATTGGGACAAAAAGAAAAGAAGTGAAGAGGTCTACTGAGCCATAAATATATCCTGCCATTTTAGACTATGCAGATGAAAAACCAATATCAGATGACATAAGAAAACTTACATATTAAAAATATTGGGTAAATCTCATGGCAGGGGTTTGTTCCCAAAATCATCCTGAATAAGGTAAACTTCCATCAGAATTCCAGATAGTCCTTCCAGGTAAATACAAAATTGATTTTTCAAGAGACTGAACATTTGGGTTTAAGCAAAAGACTAACAACTAATTTCTTTAAATATAACATTTCAGAAACCGTTTTAAGACTGGATTGTGGATTGTCTTATCTGGGAAACAGCATTAAGAAGGTATTAGATTGTTTCAGGTCTTTAAGTAAATGAAAGATATAGAGAAGTGAGTGTGTCTTCTTAGTAGTTAATGAATGCAAGATAGTATATATCAGTTAATTTATTGACTTCAATCTAAAAAATCATTGAATTATTTTTAAAAATAATTTTTCTTCCACAACTCCTATTTTGCATCATGAAGCCTGTTTGAGCATTAACTATTTGTATAAGTTAGGTACAAGTTGTTTATGAAATTCTATCTCGTTTAAAGCAGTCTCAAATCTTGTAATAAGTTTACGATTTTTTCTATTGGTGCACTGCTATACAATGCTCAGTGCCTTGCTCCTATGCCTTTGCCCCACAAGATGTGGTTGTACTGTTGATTTAATGTGATATAACATCTCAGGTGTGAGCTTCTTTTAGAGAAATTGTTAGTTTAACATCAATCACAGAGTTTAACACCAAATGTGGATCACCCAAGTAAGAATGAGGTGATGGATTTGATAGCTAAGTAAAAAAAATATATTCGTTGAATTATTTCTCTCATACTTAAGCCTATGGCACATGTACCCCAATTCTTGTCCTTCTTTCCCTTAAAAAGTACTTAATATATATTTTAAACACTATAGAGAGATGTAGTTTAATTTTATAACATTTGAATCTCTAGTTTCAAATTACACTTCATTTTCAAAAGAATAGTGTTTTTTAATTGCACACAAAAGAAGAAACTTTATTACAAGATTTTTTAAAAAGTAGTGTTTCATTATTTGATCCTAATAAGATTTTATAGAATTGCCAGTATTAAGTGTATGGCAGGTAGTATTAACTAATGATCAATATTAAGTATTTAGAACTGAGGATTATGAATTTATAAAACCATGAGACAGTTACCCCAGTATTGGCAGTAATTTATCATCCACTGGGTAGATTTTATGAACACTTTTGCATAATTTGAAATGATCTCATTATTGAAGAATGATTTTACATGTGGAGGAGTTTATTTTCTTTGAGAGAACCAGTTAGTGTTACTATGAAATTAGCCACAGATGCAGTATTTTTGCTTGTCAAAGCAAACTCTGTTACTATGATGTTGTACAGCTCATACTGCTTCCTTCCTGGGAGCTAATAAAAATAAGGAAGAGCATGGAAAACGGTTTCTCAGATATAAGGTTTACTTTTTATGGCTTAACAGTGTTTATAGAGCTAGACTGTAAGATAAATAAAGACAAATTTAATTCACATGGTTATCTGTACACTGCAATCTTAAAACGAAACAACTCAAGTGTTGGGTTTCTAGGATGTACGGAGAAACTAGCAAGGAAAGAAATAGTTTTTAAGATAAGTCAATAGTTCCTATGATGGGTAGATATTTTCCTTTTAAAATGTTGACAAATACTTTATATTCACATTTCAGTTTTCTACCAAGAAGTTTCTCACATTTTAAAAGGAAATACAAGTATCTCTCACTTTCCTAAAAGCTTGAGGAACCAAATCCGAAAGCCAAATCACTTCAGATAGATTTGTCTTGTCTAGTTAAACCCATTAGTTGTCGTAAGAGGGCTGAGTTGAGCACCTGACTACCAGATGTAAGTTGATATTTATTAGCATGGCAGATGTTTTTATAATTCAATCAAATCCATAGTTATTTTTTTCAGAAATGTTCCAGAAATCATTTGAGACTTTCTTTGAAATAATATGAAGTACAAAATCCAAAGAAAAAAAAAACCTCTTTTCAAATGTCATCTCAAATTTTCACCTTCATCAGTTTTTCTTTGCACAAAAGAAGCAGAATCCACTTCAAAAGGAACCCATCAAGAAGAGGGGGGTGTCTTAATTAAATGGAATGCTATCTTATTTTTGCTGCCTCTCGTGACTCCTCTTGACTCTAACAGTCTTCTTTTAACTAAGCCATCAAGCAAATTATCAAGGAAAAGGAAAAGGAAAAGGAAAGAAGAAGATAAAGAAGAGGAGGGACAGAGGAAGGAGATAAGAGTTCCCTCCTTATGAACCTGTGTGTGCTCCTATGGGGAGAGAGGTGTTGTGAGGTGCATTGTGCAGCTGTGGATGCTAAGAAGAATGTCTCTTTCCTAAAACATCTAATGAGGGTGAGAGAAAAGCCAAAGAAATTTCAAGTTGAACACTATTATATGTCAAAAGTAAAACTTTGATTTCCAAGTGACTTTGTAGTGTCAGCTGCCATGTGTAGCCCTGGGTCTCTGTTGATTACAACAGTTGAGGCTGAGGAATTTGTGCTGCTGATTCAAAAGGTGAATATATTGTTGTGAAAGAACAATATATTCTCTTTTGTTTTTAATCAGTACCAGTTATTATGTTATCAAAGAATGTTATTAAGGAAAATAGCATTGCAAGAAGTACCATTGGCCAGGCTTGGATGTCTGCTCACATGAATCCCTATTACTGTTATGTTATTTTTTTTTCTAGACAGTATTTTACTCCACTACTTTATGTGTAATAATTCAAGTATGTCAGTTATTCCAGGATTATGTAAAAATTCAGGAGAATATTAAAACGTGGTTCAATGTGTGTTAAATACATTCTTCCCTCTCCTAAAACTGTTCGACTAGGTGTGTCTTTCCTATGAAAGATTATGTGCCATGGTGTTAACCAAGAAAACAAGTGCTTTCTTTTCTTCTCTTTCTTTCTTTCTTCCATTTTTTTTTGCAAGGAGGGTGGTATGCAGGTACACAAGAAAAGTATCTCTTAAGTTACATATACATAAATTTTATAAATCTCAAGAGATTCAAATATGCACAATGTATAAAGTAATACTTAATTTTAAACTACATTTTGACATGAGCTCAACTTATTCTTACAGTAAAATATTGATATGCTTTTTCTGAATTTGAGTGCTCTAAGAGGTTTTGAGGTCATTTTTTGTTGTCTAGAAATATTAAAATGCATTACGTATAACATGTTTAATTCACAAAATTACATGTTTGTCACATTTAGAGATGCACATTCCTTGAAGAAGGAGTCTAGATGGTCCAGAAAAAATGGAGAAGGTGGTAATTTTTTGTTGTTTTGCCTTTTTATCTTTTCTACTTTGAAAGGTGATTAAAATGAACAAAAAGGCCCAAGGAGAAAAATAGTGTGTTGAGATATTTTCCAAAATTTTTTCTAGGTCCGCCTTTCCCCAAAAGAAATCCACAACCAGCTTCTTTGGAATTGTCTGGGCCGCTTGTGAGATATGCATATCCCTTGGTTCTATCCCATATCCCTAGGAACAGAGTCTCTTGGAGAGGAGCTTTTAAAAATCTTCAGGGTTACTTTGGGGGGTGGGATATAAGACTGATGAGAATTTCATAAAAATGCCAAATTCCCTAGCCAGAAGTATTTTTTGGAATAACTCTCAAACATTTATTTATCATTCCAACCTATCAGAGAAATATGTAGACTCAGGATTTCCAAATTTGTCAAACTGTTCTAATCCTGCGGTGTGTAGAAGTAATTGAAATCTTACACCCTCAGAACTCTAAGCCTGTGTAGTTAAGAAAATAATTACATAAAATAACTATAGAAAATACTTTTTAAAAGAGGGGAGATAAGATTAAATATATTTTATTTAAAATATATTTACCAATATATTTTTATTTTAAATATATTTTACCAATATATTCAGGAAAATAAAACTGCATACTGGTGAGAAATTAAATGCATCACATTGTAAGTTTTAAAAATGCAAATAGATTCTCAGGCAGGGTGTAATCAGAACAGCAAAAGTACTGTGAATATTGTAGAATAGAAGATTTGTTACAGAGATAGGCCTTTTGAAATTGTGGAAGGAACTGGGAAGTAATGGTCTGGGAGGGAGATTTTGGAGGGTCAGAAGAAAGGTACCATTTAGCTCTCCTGAAACACCACCATGTGTGGACACATTGGAGTGTGCACAAACATCCAGGTGCTGTAGTGAGACTAGGGAGGAAAGCTCAGGAAGGAGTCTGTGGAAAGCTGTGGCTCCTGTGTAGCTACTGCTCTGAGGTTTCAGCCAAGCTTCACTCGGGGGCCTGGCCAGAAAGATCTGGATGTGGAGTGGAAGAGAGTATGGACAAGTAGAGCCCACTGGACCCCCTTCTGTGTGTCCCTCCCCAAAACTGGCTTCAAAGACACTCAGAAAGAAATAGCTGTGGCTTCCCTTCTGTCTGCCTCTTTTGTAACTCTAACCTGATGCCATATAAGGAAGAGACTTGATGGTCTTTTGGCAAATGGTGGTAAATGCAGCTTCACCAAGTTGACAGAGTACAAACTACCATGTGGACAAAAAAATTTTAAATAAAAATAAATAAAATAAACTATTGGTCATTTGAACAACGTGATTAAAAAATAACCTTAATTTAACTTCATGAAATGTTGTACTCAATAACTGAAGAATAGGAATTTCTTTTCATGCAAATTCTAAACATTTACAAAACCTGACCAAATACCAGGCCATTAAAAACAAACAAACAAACCAAAAACCCCAGCAATTTCAGTGGGGAAAAATTGATCAGATAATTTTCTCTGTTCACAATAAAAATGAAACTAGAAAACAATAATGAAAAGATAACTAGGAAAATTATATTACAAATTTTGAAATAACTCATAGATCATAAAATGGAATTTAGAAAATAATTTCAGTTACATAGTATTGAAAATACCGTGTAGCTGAAATTTTATGGGTGCTCTAAATACTTCTTGTGGGTGGTTTTCAGGGAAAATGTATAGCTTTTAATTGGGCTACTTAAAAAGAACAAAGACAGAAAAACAGTAAGCATCAAAAGAAGAGAATAGCAATATAATTTTTTTAAGAAAAGGAAAAGGAAGAAAAAAATCAATTTAAGAGGAAAAATTAATGAAAAGCATACAGAAAACATTATTCTTAATGGGAACATGTAAGATTCATCCTGTTTTTAATCAGCAACAAGAAATTACACTTCCATAGTAAAATTCTGGGTTTTATTCAGACCCCTGAACCCTGAGAACAGCTAGAAAAGCTGGATAAAATGTTTTAAAAATTAATTGAAAACTTCAGAAAATATCAAGGCAAAGGGGGACTTGCCTTACAGAACCAGTATCTAGGAAAGAAAAAAACAGCCTGAGGGAGTTAAGGCGTTTATGGTGATTATTTCCTCTTGAGGAAATTGGAGATTCCAAAAGCAAAAATAATAGCTGAAAAGAAGAGAAGTTTGAGGATATGGGGAGGGGGAAGGGTGAGCTGTGACAGGGCGAGAGAGAGTCATGGACATATATACACTAACAAATGTAAGGTAGATAGCTAGTGGGAAGCAGCCGCATAGCACAAGGAGATCAGCTCGGTGCTTTGTGACCGCCTGGAGGGGTGGGATAGGGAGGGTGGGAGGGAGGGAGACGCAAGAGGGAAGAGATATGGGAACATATGTATATGTATAACTGATTCACTTTGTTATAAAGCAGAAACTAACACACCATTGTAAAGCAATTATACCCCAATAAACATGTTAAAAAAAAAAAAAAAGAGAAGTTAAGCTGAACATTCAACAGACTTTGGGCTTAGGAAAAATAGTTAAGTTAAGGTTCTGCCAAGAATGAGTAGCCCTGGTAAAGTCCCAGAGCTTTCTTTTAAAACATTCCATATAAGGACACAGAAAGGTTGAAAGTAACAGAATGGACAAAAGATATGCCAGGGAAACACTAAAGTAAATGAAATAAAATAAAACAGATTTATACATATATCAGAAAAAGATTGTGAGGCAAGATGTAGCATTAGAGATTGATATATTTTACAATGAGAAAATGGTAATTTAATCCAAAAATGGGCGGAAGACCTAAATAGACATTTCTCCAAAGAAAATATACAGATTGCCAACAAACACATGAAAGGATGCTCAACATCATTAATCATTAGAGAAATGCAAATCAAAACCACAATGAGGTATCACCTCATACCCGTCAGAATGGCCATCATCAAAAAATCTAGAAACAATAAATGCTGGACAGGGTGTGGAGAAAAGGGAACCCTCTTGCACTGTTGGTGGGAATGTAAATTGATACAGCCACTATGGAGAACAGTATGGAGGTTCCTTAAAAAACTAAAAATAGAACTACCATATGACCCAGCAATCCCACTACTGGGCATATATCCTGAGAAAACCATAATTCACAAAGAGACATGTACCACAATGTTCATTGCAGCACTATTTACAATAGCCAGGACATGGAAGCAACCTAAGTGTCCATCAACAGATGAATGGTTAAAGAAGATGTGGCACCTGTATACAATGGAATATTACTCATCCATAAATAGAAATGAAATTGAGTTATTTGTAGAGAGGTGGATGGACCTAGAGTCGTGGAGTGGAGTCAGAGTGGAGTCATACAGAATGGAGTTAAGTCAGAAAGAGAAAAACAAATACCATAAGCTATGGTAACAATCTTATGGTTACCAGCGGGGAAAGGGGGGGGAGGGATTAAACTGGAGGATTGGGATTGACATATACACACTACTATATATAAAATAGATAACTAATAAGGGCCTACTGTATAGCACAGGGAACTCTACTCAATACTCTGTAATGACCTTTATGGTAAAAGAATCTAAAAAAAGTGGAAAAAGGGAAAGGGAATTCTACACAATGATGGATACAGCTCAAACACCATCTCCTTCTGAAACTTACGTCAGTGTCTAGATGGGACAGATCTTTCTCTCTTCGGTTTCCTGCTGCCTCTTCTACAGTCCTCTGCCTCAGTTCCCATAACTCATCATTGCAGAAGTTTATTTTTATGTCTCTTTCCTCTACCAGCTGGATGTTTCTTGATGGTAAAGACAGTCTTATTCCTCTTTATATTTCTAGTCATTAGCATAGCACCCAAGACACTATGATTGATTAATAATATTGGTAAATAAAGGGATGAAAAACATAGGTACAAATAAGTGTACCTTTGTTCAGATGAATCTGAGTTTAGATTCTACCTCAAACACTTCAGCACGGTGGGACCTTGGGTATTTTTACTTTTCTATCTGCAATATATTGCATTATTCTGCTATGAAATATTATATTGTATCATATGACATCACATACCTACTTCACAGGGTTGCAATAAGGATGAAATGAAATACAATTTATGAAGCATTTCAAACAATGTCTGGAGCTTGATAAATGGTCAATGGTATGTAATGCTTTTAGAAAGTAGGATGGCATATCAATGTGTTTTTATCTTTCTAACTAGAATCAAAACTCCGTTAGGATGGAAAATTGTCTTGTTCATCCCTTTATCCCCAGAGTCTGAAATAGTCTGATACATAGCATATGCTTATTAAATATTTTTTGAGCAGATGAATGAGTTGAATTTTGATGGAAATATATGGAAGGATCCAAAAATGCCTAATTTTGCCTTAACAATCATGATTTTCCTCATCTGTGAGTTCACTAAGGGGTTTTATATGTAAGGATTCCAGAGAGGAACCAAAAGACTCCTTGATAAGTTTTATTGTGTTTTATTATTCTTATAAGTTTTATGACAAGTATACCCCTGCAGACCTCTGAGATGGGACATGCAGCTGGAGCTTGTGAACTAAGTGAGAAATTATCCTTTCCTCTCAATCTAGTTATTGGAATTGTACCAACTTTTTTTTTTTTTTTTTTTTTTGCGGTACGCGAGCCTCTCACTGCTGTGGCCTCTCCCGTTGCGGAGCACAGGCTCCGGACGCGCAGGCTCAGCGGCCATGGCTCACGGGCCTAGCCGCTCCGCGGCATGTGGGATCTTCCCGGAACGGGGCACGAACCCGCGTCCCCTGCATCGGCAGGCGGACTCTCAACCACTGCGCCACGAGGGAAGCCCTGTACCAACGTTTGTACAAACACATGAAGAAAGAAAAACAGAAGAGACAAGAAGGCCAAACCTTAATATCCTCCCTCAGTTGCATTAATGAAAGAGGTATAAAAGGGACAACACAAAGAGGTGCTTGATGCTTTAACCTAGTCACCTGGCCCATTAGTACATGTGGACTAACTGATGTTTTACATTTCATCTGGGGAATCAAGTCTCTTTTGAGGGAGGAGCAAGAAGGGAGGTGGAGCAAAGGAAGTCAGGGGCGTCCTTTAAATATAAAAAATAATTTAAAAATATATAGTGTATATTTATAAATGAAACCGTTTTTATCTATATTCACATATCCTTCCCAGTTATTAAGCACAGTTTGTTACTGAAAGAGAGAGAGAGAATCCATCTTTCCTGGGTCACCATATAAACAAAATCCAAGGTTGCACTCTTTCCTGTGGAGGATAATAGAACTGTGGACTTGAAATTCAGTGAGCAGAGGAAATAAATCTTCAACGCCCTTCTAGTCCAGGACTTGCATGATGCGGCATCTTATCCTTCAATGGAACAGCTGCCTCTAGTAGGTGAGCCAAGCATGGGGGAAAGAGATCTGATAACCTGTGGCATCAGGTATCAGTTTGAATCTAGTTTTGAATCAGGATTTAGTTTTGAATTCTGAATCCAAAATACCAAATTGCTGTGTGACACTAGTCAAGTCACCTAATCTCTCTGCTCCTCAGTTTTATCATTTGTGAATTAAGATCTTTGAACTAAATAATCTTTAATTTCTAAAATTATGTCTCAACCAAAAAAAAAAGTCATTGTTTCAGTTTCCTCTATTTAAGGAAATATAAATGACTTCAGCGATCAAACTGCCAGGTCCCCCCACCCCAAAGTAAAGTTAAAACCTGTGTGATTCATGACTCATTTTCAAAAGAAAGTGGCATTTGCACCAGAGTTTCAAACCAGTTCATTCTAATTGCAAAGCTGCGTCTCTTCTGCTGTGTAGACAATGCAGAAATAAATATTGCTTGCTTTCCAATGGACGTATTTATTCCAGAACACCAATTTATTCTTAGTGTAGTGAATAATTTTCTTTTAAATATTGAAGCTGCTTTTCTTAATGTCCATATAGCATTGTTTTTTTCCCCCTAGACTGTAGAGAAGCTCATAAAAGCTGCAAAGTCCTGATGACTTTCTATCCCTCCTCATACTAAAGCATTGTTGCCTCCAGACACACTTCACCCGTTAAGGACCCAGACTTGCCTTAGCTGATCTTTTTCGCTGCCCTCCCAGAAGTATTTGTCCATCTCTAAAAGACCACCCTAGGGCTAGAAACAAATTGGATTCTATGGACCTTTTATGTTTTAAATTCTGGTTTTAATGGGATAGTAAAAGTTAGAATAGAGGAAATTATTTGGGTCAGAGGTGTTAGGCACCTCTTCCATTGGGCTCTCTAGCTCCTTTGGTTAGAGAAAATCTCTGATGAGGACAAGGTCATAGGAGCATATTAAATTGCCACACTATTCTGCTGCACAGGCTGTATTCCTAGATTTGGCCAAAAACTTGGCTCATTCATTCAGTATTAATTCACTCACTTCCTCAACTAGATGCCAGAAACTGAAAAAAATATTAATACTAAATAGCCATTTTTAAGCACCTGGATGTACCAGGCACTGTGAGCTCTATGTTTTACATACAGGATCTCATTTGATTCATACAATTGCTTGATGTAAGTAATGTTATTACAGCCATTTCATATGAGGAAACTGAGACTTGAGCAGATTAAGGAACCCACCCAAGGAGGAAGAGGGAAGGAGCCAGGATTCAATCCCAGGCAATCTGAGTCCTTATCAAACTAAAGAGAGTTCTCCACGGGGAGTCAGACACTAAAGGTTAATTAGCTAAAGTGTATTCAATTACTATTTGATCATAATCATTAACCAGCCATTACACAATTGTGATGAGGAATGAGAAAAGGGGTTGAGGACTATTAGATTCTATTGAGACGTCAGAGAATGCCTCCCTGAAGAAATGACACTTAAGCCAAGACACGAATATTTAGAAGGAGTTAGTCAAGTAAAAAGTGGGAGGGGAAGTGAGCTTTCCAGGTGGACAGACCTACCCAATAAAAATAAATAAATAAATAAAAGAAGAAACCAAGACTTATTGACTGATTAATAACAACCGGGCTATACTAAGTCCTTTATAAGGCTTATCTCTTTTAATCTACATAGAAACTCTTTAAGGTAGATATTATTATTTATCCTTATTACACTCATGCAGAAACTGAAACTGGGTATAGTTAAGTAATGTAACCAAAGCCACAATCCAGTAACGGTGGGACAGGGCCTGGACTTAGGCAGTCAGGCTAGAATTTATGTTCTTGGTTACAATTTGTTGTAAATGGGAAGGAGCCTTGTACATACTTGTCGTGTGTTGAACAGTGTTTCCACAAAACCCGTCTACCCAAACTTTGGAAGGTGACCTGATTTGGGCCTTGAGATGAAATCATTCTGAATTTGGGGTGAACCCTAAATCCAATGACTGAGTTTTTTGTAATAAGAGAGGACACGGAGACACAGAGAAGAAAGCAATGTAAAGATACAGGCAGAGATTTGAGGGACACATCGACACACTAAGGAACTATAAAAATTGCCACCAAATGCTAGAAACTAGGAGAGATATGGGACAGTTTCCCCCTCACAGAAGGAAGCAATCCTGCTGACACCTTGAGTTTGGACTGCTAGCCTCCTCCACTGTGAGACGGTCAGTTTCTGTTACTTTAAGCCACCCAATAGGTGGTAACCTGTTATGGCAGCCCTAGGGAAATAATACAGTATACTTTGACACAGGGGAGCCTAGTAATAAAGTTTAGGAGGATTTATTTATTTATTCAACCTTATTCACTGTTTATACTGTTTGTCAGATATTTTGACAAGAGTTATGAAAAATGCACATGATGCAAATATGGAATCCGCCTTCAAAGACTGCAAGGCAGAAACTGATAAGTGTCATATAAAAGTATAGATTAATAATAATAATCACTCTCACGTATTAAATACTTATATGACAGGCACTGCGAGTGATGGCTTACACACACTATTTAATTTAATATGCAAAAGGTAGATATAACTTATTACATTTAACAGATAAAGAAACTGAAGCATGATGAAGTCTAATTACCTTCTTCAAGGTTGTACATTTCTGCCAATGTCAGGGCTGGATCTCAATTTCCAGTGAGATGATAAAGGAAGGAACTCAGTTAAAGAGAATACGTTTGATCTGGGTCTTGAATGGTGAATAATGTTGGGCATTGATGAGCGAAAGGCAAGGAAAAAGGATGTTATGGGTGAGAGTAACAGTGAACATAAAGGCAGAAAAACAGAGAATGGGGCTTTTGTTAGCGATAGAGCGCTCCAATTTGTTGGAATGTGTAGTACACTAAAAAACATGGGAAACTGATTTGGAATATGGTAGATTCAGACCGGTTGTTGACCCCTGAACAACTGTCAGGAAGAACTGGGAAATTATTCTTTGAAGAGATTGAAGTTCCGAAAGATTGTGCTAAAGCAAGTAGAACGATCCGATTGTTGCTTCAGGGAGATGAGTCCCACGGGAGTGTGAAAAATGGACTGGAGACTGGCACAGACTGGTAAGCAAAGGTCCATTTAGGAGCCAAATGTCATAAGAGAGAGGGGCAGAAGCCATTCACATTCCTCGGAAAACAAATCGTAGTCCAAACCGCACCTGCTCGGTGGTTTGTGACCACCTAGAGGGGTGGGATAAGGAGGGTGGGAGGGAGACGCAAGAGGGAGGAGATATGGGGATATATGTTTATGTATAGCTGATTCACTTTGTTATAAAACAGAAACTAACCATTGTAAAGCAATTATACTCCAATAAAGATGTTAAAACAAAACAAAACAAAACCTGTTGAGCCTTTCTGTGCTACCCAAGCAGGGATTCATATGAAAATGTCCTGGTTTTACATCATAACTTAAAGGAAAACTTTCACAATGTCTGGAGCCCTTGCTATCCTGCAAATGAAGGAGGAGGATGTCCTCAAATTTCTTGCATCAGGAATGTACTTAGGTGGCACCAGTGTTGACTTCCATATAAATATACATCTACAAAGGAAATAGGTGATGACATCTACATCATAAATCTGAAGAGGACCTGGGGGAAGTTTTTTCTGATGGCTTGTACCATTGTTGCCATTGAAAATCTGGCTGATACCAGTGTCATATCCTCCAGGAACACTAGCCACAGGGCTGGGCTGAAGTTTGCTGCTGCTACCAGAGCCATTTTTATTGCTGGCCACTTTGCTTCTGGAACCATCTTTAATCAGATCCAAGGAGCCTTCCAGGAACCACGTCTTCTGGAGGTTATTGACCCCAGGGCTGATCACTAACCTTTTACAGAACTGTCTTATGCTAACCTGTCTGCCATGGCTCTGTGTAACATATTCTCTGCACTATGTGGACATGCCATCCTCTGCAACGACAGTGGGTTGGACGTGGTGGACACTGGCGCAGGAAGTTCTGTGCATGTGTGGTACCACGTGAGCACCCATGAGAGGTCATGCCTTATCTCTATTTGTACAGAATGCTGAAGAGATTGAAAAGGAAGTGTAGGCTGCTGCCGGAAAGGATGTGACCCAGGAGGAATTTCAGGGTGAGAGTAACAGTGAACATAAAGGCAGAAAAACAGAGAATGGGGCTTTTGTTAGCAATAGAGTGCTCCAATTTGTTGGAATGTGTAGTACACTAAAAAAGAAACACTCTGTTTATAAGCGTGTTTATAACACTCCAGCCCCTGAATTTACTGCCACTCCATCTGAGGTTACAGACCCTGCATCTGAAGGCATAGGTGCCCTCTGTGCCTATTCACCAGTTCCCTAGGGAAGACTGCAGGGCTCAGCCTGCCACTGGGGACTGGTCTGCAGCTCCCACTGGTCAGGACACTGAATTGGTAGGAGGAATGACCACTAAGTGGTCTTAAGCTGTTCATCCACGGGCTCCTCCACAGAAAAATGGAATACGATTGACTGAAAATAAACATCAGTTTCTTTAAAAGAAACATACAACAACAAAAAACTAGGACCAGATTCTCCCCTAGAGCATCTAGAAGAATGCAGCCCTGCTGCCATCTTGATTTTAGCTTCATGAGAACTGTGTCCAACTTCTAACCTACAGAACTCAAAGAAAATATATTTGTGTTGTTTTAAGCCACGAAGCTTGTGTTCATTTGTTACCACAGCAACAGGAAACTAAAACAGATAAGCAGGAGAAAAGATATTTTTAGGTAGTATTAAGATCTAGAACAAAGAAAAAATTTTAAAGGATAGTATGATAGTGAGCCAGTGAAAAGTCCCTCACACTTGGCCTGCGTTCTTGGTGTGTATAGAGCAAGAATGAGAACCATTAAGATGGAGATGGAGGGCTTCCCTGGTGGCGCAGTGGTTGAGAGTCTGCCTGCCGATGCAGGGACACGGGTTCGTGCCCCGGTCCGGGAAGATCCCACATGCCGCGGAGCGGCTGGGCCCGTGAGCCATGGCCGTTGAGCCTGCGCGTCCGGAGCCTGTGCTCCGCAACGGGAGAGGCCACAACAGTGAGAGGCCCATGTACAGCAAAAAAAAAAAAAAAAAAAAAAAAAAAAAAAGATGGAGATGGAGAAATAGGCTTCATTAGAGAGGAGATAGTTTAACATTCTGCGTGAGATCATCTAACTCTGATCTCAATGAGGAAATTTAAAACTGGTGTAGGCTCAGACATTAGAATTTTTTCTGTGATGAATGTTATGTTTTATCTATGCCTAAAAGAGAGAAACATGGGCCCTCTTTCGAGTTTTACACAGTAAAGGTAAGGATTTCTTTTTTAAAAAAATTAAGGCGTTTTGTAAGAGTTTAAGGTTCACAGCAAAATTGAGGAGAATTATATAGATTTCCCATGTACCCCCTGCCTCCACACATGCACAGCCTCCTGCATCATCCACATCCCCCGCCAGAGTGGTACATTTGTTACAATTGATGAACCTACATTGGCACATCATAATCACCCAAAGTCTGTGGTTTACTTTAGGGTTCATTCTTGGTCTTATATATTCTATAGGTTTGGACAAATGTGTAATTATATGTATCCAACAATATGATATATTTTCTCTGTCCTAAAAATCCTCTGTGCTTCAGTTATTCATCCCTCCCCCACAAACCCACCCCTACCCATAACCCATGGCAACCACTGATGTTTTTACTGTCTCATAATTTTGCCTGTTCCAGAATGTCATATAGTTTCACATAATTGGAATCATACAGTATGTAGCCTTTTCAGACTGACTTCTTTCACTTAGTAAGATTCATTTAATATTCCTCCATGTCTTTTCATGGCTTGATAGCTCATGTTTTTTTAGCACTAAATAATATTCCATTGTATGTAAATAATATTCCACAGTTTATTCATTCACCTACTGAAGGACATCTTGATCACTTCCAAGTTTTGGTAATTATGAATAAAGCTGCTAAAAACATTCAAGTGTAGGTTTTTGTGTGGACATAAGTTTTCAGCTGAGTTTTGTTTTAAATATAAAATGGACACAGATTTCCAGTTAAATTTGGATAATTGAACATACAGTTTGTGTTCATTTTCTCCAAACGTTTCACTAAAATGATGGTGAAAAAGTTTTTTAAAAAGCTATAAACCCCCAAGAAAAAAAAAAGTGGAACACCAGGCAACAATATTTAGAAGATGTTACCCAGCTTTTAGACGATGGAAAGCTGATAGAAAAATGAAAAGTGACCTAGAGAGTGGGGAAGGGTGATTTCTAAATGCCTTTCAGTGGAAACCAAAAGGAACTCATCTAATTCATGCATTAACTGTAGAAAAGTTTGGAAATTGAAATGACCAGGTAACTCTGAAAGCAGGATGGTTGACTGAGGGTTAAAAAATGATGATTTGCCGCAATTGTATATGAAGAGGAGTTAGACCCACCCCAGCCTACACAGACCAGCAGACAAGCAAATGGACCTCACCTATCATGGAAGAATATGGAAATATATCTCTGCAGGGTGATCATATAGTCCCAGACCTCAAGGACAAAGGTGTAGCTGAGGTCTGGGGTGAGATGAGATGCCTTACTGAAGTCAGGAGGAAAAATGAAAGTTTTCATACTGAATAGTAAGACTCTACCCCCAGCTCCTTTCTCAGTTCAGCTCCTAGAATGCTGGTTACCAGATGTTTAATCTTCTTCAGGAAAAAGCTTGGAGAACTCCTGTAGACAGGAAGAGGGGAAATTATCAGGAAGATTAAATAAGAATGTTTCTTGATTTGAAGGACTTACAAGGCTCTGCCTCTTAGTGACAAGCACAAAGACAACAAAAAGTCCCTTATTAAAATTTCAGAACACTACAGAGAAAGTACCATAATGATTCCAGAGAAGGATTTTTTAAAAAAACATACACAATGCTTCAGGAATCAGAATGGTATTAGTTTTCCCAATAGCAACATTAGAAGATGGAAAACAATGAGATAATACCATCAAAAAATATTGTATCAATACTTAGAATTCACAGAAGCAAACTATCAATCAAGTGTGAAGGTAGAAAAAATCAGTCTTCACATTTGCAGGGTTTCAAATAACAAGATTTGTTATAAATAAATAAATAGCAGGCCCCTGTTTATATACATAAACAGGCTCCTGGTTTAGGAAACTGTGGGAGTATGTAATCCAGGAAGGATATAGGATCCAGAAAGCAAGGAGGTGACACAGAAGAGAGATGGAAAGCCCCCCAGAGGGATGGTGACTGAGAACTCCAGGTTGGCATGTATATGACAGAACTAGAAAGCATCTAGTGTAGACTGAAGGGCAGAAAGCTCCAGGAGAAATGTTTCCAGGGGAAAAAAAGAAACTAATAGATTACCTGATGAGTTTGATTATATCAAGAGGAATTAGTTCTCTTGGTATGTTTTGAGACGGATTAATGACAGGAATATAGAAACATAATAAAACAACATCAACACATAGCAGGATACAGTTATGGACTCTAGGGAAAAGAAAATGGTATATAAGAAAGGAAATGAGGGGCTTCCCTGGTGGCGCAGTGGTTGAGAGTCCGCCTGCCGATGCTAGGGGACGCGGGTTCGTGCCCTGGTCCAGGAGGATCCCACATGCCGCGGAGTGGCTGGGCCCGTGAGCCATGGCCGCTGGGCCTGTGCTCCGCAACGGGAGAGGCCACAACAGTGAGAGGCACGCGTATCGCAAAAAAAAAAAAAAAAAAAAAAAAGAAAGGAAATGAAAGCAAAGTAGCCCTATAGTTTGGCTGTGAGCAGGGAGAGGTGGATGGCTTGAGGTGGAATTCTAACTCTGCCACTAAACTGTGTGATCCTGTGAGAGTTGCTTGTCATTATTATTTTGATTGGTATATTAACATTACAGTTTTATTTAAATAAAATTAGTGAGAGAATGGGGGATAGCAAGTGTGTGTGTGTGTGTGTGTGAGAGAGAGAGAGAGAGAGAAAGAGAGAGAAGTGTAAAGCAGAATTAAAATTAATTCCTCATCTTTCAAAGGAGGATGTCAATAGATGTCAAAAATTGAACATCAAACAAGAGCAGTGTAATGATTATAATAGCTGACACATACAGTGCTTACTTATTCTATGCCAGGAACTCCCTTATCCTTTAACACACACATGCACATTCACACACACACACACACACTCATTTAATCTTCTCCACAAAAGTGGTACCTCTTAGTAGCAAGAATTGTCAGTAGGTTAAATGAGTCAAAGGACTGCTGCTGTTAAAAAAAAAGTTTGACTTCTAAATCTAGTTTCATATATCACTTTGATAAAATAAAAGTTAAACTAAATGTAAAATGTATAATGCATTAGAGATATGTTTGTATTGTCTTACTTGCTATGGTAGAAAAGTTCTTTAATTTCTGTTATTACCAAAATTTTGCCTCCCTAGAATATGAAGTCATGAACTATTGAAAATTACTCTCCTCTCCCCATCTACCCTCTTCTGATCTTATAGCCTCCGGGATAGGAAGCACTATAAGAAAGCTGAGATCCATGCAAATATCAGGGTTGATTTGCACACAATTTGCATGTCCTGATATTGTTTCAAGACTCATTTCAACCTTGAGGACTATCCCTAGAAGGAAAATACAAGTGGCCAAAGAGTGGGGGTTTCATTTGCTCCTGAGTCATCTCAGTCTAAAAGGAGTCAGTTCCATCAGATCCATTGTTAGCTGCATCTGTCCCGAGGAGGAATTTTTAGATTGTGAAGGGCCCAAGGGTAGAAGAGTAAGGGCTGTTGATTGATGCCATTTGCCATTGACATTTTCCTTTTCTCCACTCACTAAATAAATGTGCTAATTTTTCTCTTTGGATGTCTGGGGTCATGCCAGTGATGAAACAGGAGAGTGGGCTAGGGAGAAATAAAATACACTTATTAGAAATTAAGTTATCTCACAGAAGCAATCTCCCAATGTCATTTGAGTCCATAATTTTCAAACTGATCTAAACAAGTGTTCTAGTGATGGCTCTTTTGTACTATCTACATGTCTGTGGATAATTTTTCCCCAATTCCTGAATGACTTAAAAGTCTGATGATCATAGGGGAAAGGAGACTATTTTTTTTTTAGGAGACTATTCTTTTAAAATATTTTATTGGCTCACACACAGACTGTTACAGTAGCTAGTTTCTGAATTGAGACCCCTTTGCCTTCTTCTTCTCTCCACACAGTTTATCATACTGCTGCCTGATAAACTTCTAAGAACATTACTGTGCTTTGATAAAATCATTTCTTTGCTCATGATTAAATTTTTTTTCCAATTATCCATAAGAAAAAAATCTAAATTTCTTAATTAAAATCTGAGGCCTCTAAGAACAAGATACGTGTCTTATTTATTTCTTCTTCCCTGGTATCCAGTAAAAGCATGTAATTATGACTTAGCAATGTTAATAAACATTTAATTGAATTAACTTGAAATTTAAGGCTACCTTTTGTCTTACCCTGTTCTGCCTTTCTAATATTTTGATCTATAATTATTCTTACATGACCCTTCCCTCTTTCCAGTACTTTTAATTTATATTCTAAACCTTGGATTTGTCTATCCATCCTTTTTCCATTCATCCATTTATCCATTCATAAAATACTTTTAAGGTGATAAATCAAAATACTCTGAGTCGTAAGTAATGGAAACTCCAACTCCAATTGGCTTAAGTGTTAATTAAGTGGGGTTCATTGACTCAAAAATTTGGAAGATCAGTCTAGTTAGAGGGCAGGTTTCAGGTATGGTTTGATAAGAGCTCTGACTCTGCTTCTCCACAATGAATGACCGAACATATTGGCACTCTGTATCCAGAGTCTCAGTGAATGACCACAGCCTCTCCATTTTACACAATAAAACCTACCCACTGTGGTTCTCACCACGGTATAATGGTGTATTTACTGTTATTATAATCCCACCGACAGGCACAAAAAATTGTGTAAATTGCACAGTTATTCAATCCTGATTTATCAGTGCCCCTTTATTCTTTGTATTAGGAAAAAAGCCATACATATAATATAAATGTTATTTGAAGCATGTTTTCCTGCTGACTTTCAAAAAATTAAAATCAACTAGCTGTAGATTAGCCTTTTTAGGTCAAAGAAAATTTTCTATTTGATCACTAGAGGGCAGCAGTTTGAAAACATTTATAGCTGCCATTGCATTTCATTACATTTTTGTTGTTCCTTCTCCAAAATTTTGATTAGAGTATGCTTATAGCAGTTAAATATTCTGTATTTTAAATATTCTATCCTATTATCAAACTATGTATTCAGATATTTACTCTGGAAAGGGTAACTTTAAATATTCTAGAAATGAAATCTTTTTACCTTCTGCCTCTCACAGTATGACTTAGAAAACAGTGTGAAGAAGTTAAACAGACAATCTCTAGGTGTTTGCAGCCAAGTGGGTGATTTCAATAATGTTATATGCTTTCTTCCAAGGAATACCATATTCCACAATCTGGAATGATAAGCATAATGGTACCCAAAGGGAATCAGTAACCCAGGATGATGAAAGCAAAATAGCATCCCTATAGGACTCAAAGAGAGCGAGAGAGAGAGAGAGAGAGAGAGAGAGAGAGAGAGAGATTTCAATTAGGTAATATTTCATCAGACCCGAAGAACATTACATATTACTTGTCATTTAATCTATTTATTAGTCTGTAAAATACCTTAAGTCAGGGTGATCTCTGTTTTAGACTCCTTCATGTTGAAGTATGTATTTCTTTAATTCTCTTTACAAGTTGCATCTCTTTTCTATTAATTGTTTTCCAATATTCTCTTATACAATCACAGCTTTTACTTTAAGAAAAAAATTTTTTGAGAGTTTAAAGAGGCTAATACTTTCTAAGTCCTTTTGTAATTTATCGCATTGCTCTATGTATATAGTGTGGGATTCAAAACTAGGAATACTTTTCTGGCATTAGAAGAGAAATAGTTGGTCTTCATTCACTTTAACACTTGGGTTTTTCCAAGGGACAATGTTGTGTAAGTGAATGAGAATTTTTTCCCCTTGGGTACACAAAGAAAGAAATGGAATAAAATGTATACATCTTTCTAATGGTAAATTATAAAGAGTAAGATGCACACAAAAAGGACACATTACGTATATGACTATATACATGTATTTTGGTAATTAATTATATATATTTAAGATTACAGTTTATTTAGAACTCCCTACATCCAAATTTTAAATCAGACAGATCACAGGTAAATCAAAAGATAATTTATATTAGGCCATTAAATATAGCAGTGCAAAGTACTGAGTTATGTACACAGATGTGGGTAAGACAAACTAAATTATTTCTTCTATCTCTGTTTCTCTAGAAATTGTATAATCATAATTTCTTGGAAATGTCTCTGAAGCTAACACTGCAAAGTCAAATAAAGCTGAACTAAAATCCATCCACTTAAAAACCCTTGGTAAGAAAAAAGTCACAGATGAATCCTAGAGCTTATTTGTATAGCCTCAACCTGAAAGAAGGGTGTAATTAGAATGAACATTGGTTTAAGTATTCAAAGTCAAATAAAGCCATACTATAAAAAACCTTTCCAAAGCAGTTTTCTCTTTAGGAATGTGCACGCTGTACAACTGCTATGAAACGCTATAAAACTGTGCTGAGTCAACTGGTTTACTACATCCTAGAGAGAACCTAGCCCACAGTGAGTGCAAATATCTGTTGAGTGAATATTTGTTGATAAATATTTTTTGAAATAAATTTGCCTTAAAAACACCTTACCAGTGATTTATAAATAGCCCGAATTATAATGCCTTTAAGTATATATAGTATATATATATATATATATATATATATATATATATATATATGCATATTTGGTGATGAGAAAGGAAGTTTATCAAACTTATATAACTATTTCAAAATACTTATAAAATTATCACAATTTATTCTGTTGGGACTGAAAACATTAACCCATTTTTACCCCATGATTACCACGTCATTTCTAAATCTTAACAGAGTGAAGTTTCTTTATAATGACTCTTTCATTAACTGAGGGACTCCCAGACAACCAAGTTATTTCTAAGGACATTTAGTATTTTGTCAGGTAATTGCAAACATATTGCCCACAGAGGATGTTCATATTTTTAGGTGTAGATTTTAATTTAACAAGTGCCAAGAAAGAAGGAGAAGGAGGAGGGAGAGGAAGAGAAGAAAAGAAGAAGAGGAGGAAGAGGAAGAGGAAGAAGAAGGAGGAGGAGAAGGAGAGAAAGAAGGAAGGAAGGAAGGAAGATAGGAAGGAAGGAAGGAAGGAAGGAAGGAAGGAAGGAAGGAAGGAAGGGAAGGGCAAGGAAGAAAGAAAGGAAAGAAAGAAAGGAAGGAAGGAAAGGGGAAGGAAGGAAGGGAAGGGAAGGGAAAGGAAGAAAGAAAGAAAAGAAAGAAAGAAAGAAAGAAAAGAAAGAAAGGAAGGAAAGAGGGGGAAGGAAGGAAGGAAGGGAAGGGAAGGGAAAGGAAGAAAGAAAGAAAAGAAAGAAAGAAAGAAAGAAAGAAAGAGAGAGAGAAAGAGAAAGAAAGGAAGGAAGGAAGGAAGGAAGGAAGGAAGGAAAACAGTTTTAATTACATAATTCAAGACAATTGCTTCTAAAATAATAACATATCCTTCCACCAGAGGGCAACATTTGCAAGACATTTAAATGATCTCTCAAAAGTATTTCCTACCACAAAGATATAAACAAATGCAAACGTAACATTGCTATTGGGTAATATCGTATGTAAATTTCAAAGACTACTATGATGACAATTATTTAAACAATTGCTTATAAAACTTAAAAATACTCAGTAAAACACAAACAATAAATTGACTTCTTTAAATATGTAAGAAAATAGAACTTTCAGAAAGGAACATATTTCTCTATATCATTGGCATTTTTTTTTTCAGTTCATTATTAGCTGTTTAGTTCAAATACAATAAAAAAAATCTTAGGGTGGAAGAAATGAAGAAAATATTGTTCTACATCAATGAATAAATTAATGAAAAAGTCAGAGACTTTTATAAGTGGAAGGGTTGATAGAGATCACTTACTGCAAGCCTTCATTTGTACAAATAAGGAAACCAAAGTTTATTAAAGTTAAGTAATTGATTCAAAGTTGCAGGGATGCTAATCAGCAGAGCCAGGACCCAAACTCAGGTCAGCTGATTTCACATTTCATAATCTACACCATTGATATTCAAATCGTGATCCACAGGTGCAGCCCTGAACTTGTTAGAATTGCTGAATCTTGGGCTCCACTGTAGAGCTATTGAATCAGAATCTGTATTTTAACAAAATCTTAAATGGTGAAAAACTACTCTAACCCATACTGCTTCTTCATCACTGGTTGCACGACTTCAGGCAATTCATTAAATCTCATTTCCCTCCTCAATAAACTGGGAATAAAAAAAAACTGGGAATGAAATTAGTTATTTTGAAGAATCATTCCAAAGAATAAATGAGATAATGTAAATGAAAGTCATTCATAAATTGTAACACTACACACGTTAGTTATAGTCAATGAAACCTTCTCCTTTTATTGCTAAGAGTGCTTGGATAAAGGGGACAACTCTACCAGAGAAAGAATTGCCTAATAATGTAATTTAAGGCTAAAATTGGATGGAAAATATTAACAGTAAGGGAAGGTGTCCAGAGAATGAAAGACTTTTTCAATGTCCCTAAATGAATGCCATATGTATAACTACTAATATTTCCTTGCATAAAGATAAATCTGGTGAAAGTAAGGTCACAAAAGTACATGTTCAGTGTTTGGATTTGGGGACCATGCATGAAGAAAATATGTTGGATTAGTAAGTAATATGTAAGTATGTGTCTCTAATATTGGGTGTAGCTGTTAAGAATAGCCTAAATTGTAGCCTAGCAACAATTCTTGTAATTTTTCACATACAACATTTTCCCCTTGTTTATGACTTTGCTCAAGATGTCTCTCCTCTGGCTGGGATCTCCCCAAGTGCCACCATCATTCCCCACCCAATTTCCTGGGCTGTCATCATTTTTACAGGACTAAGTTTCTCTTCAAGTCTTAAGACAGACAAGGAAACATCACTTCCTGAAATCTTTTCTGTACACTTTATACTCCCAGGCTGGGTTACTTAACTTGTCCAATTTCACCCAGAAGTATCTGTCATTGTATTTATGTGTCTATTTCCCATGCAGCTTGTGAGATCTTTCAGGGAACAGCCTCAGAACCTAGTGAAATTTTTAGCACTAAATAAATATTTTTAGTATGAATAGATTAATATTAGCAGTAATTCTGATTTAAACACTCACACTTTTATCAAGAGAATGGAGGAGAGAGCCAAATGACATTGATTTCAATAAGATGAATGTAATTATTTTACTCTACAAACAATGCTTTTGTGTTGGATTTGTATCATTCATATATATGGTATATATGAATATATACACACACACACACACACACATGACTTAGCAATCAAGTTTGCCAGTGGTTTAGATCTCTAATCATTTCGGGTGAAACTTAAGCAGGAATGCTTGGAAAAATCATTTTTATGTCACCATCATAGCTTCACAGATATTTCTTTGACTTCTATTTTTTATATAACTTTCTGGAATTTCAAAATAATGGATATCCCAAATGAATTAAATTTAATGAACTTGGTCACTAAAGATTTGAAAAACTTAGATATTTTGAAAAACACTTGATGAGTCAAGTCCTGACAAGCTTGAATCTTTTGTTTGGAGGAAGGTAGTTTAATGAGTTTTCTTTTTTCCGTTTTTACAGTTGATCACCTTGGGGGTAGATACTATTTCGAGGCATTCCAGAGTTTTAGAAAAATCTTGTTCAGTATTGTAATAGGAAATATATATTTTAATGCACAACAAAATAAGAGAAAGATGCTTCCGGTACCCTTTTCTTTATTATAATTCATAGAAAATATAATTTGATAAATATTAAATTTAATAATGGTAGTTTTAGCTACTTTTGAAATTTTTTTCAGCTATCCATTCAGTGTATGCATATTCATTGTGTTATTTGGCCTATTTGGGTAATATTCTTACATGATTCTGTACTTAGATCCATACTTCTGAGATGCGGTAACAGAATCCCTAAGAAAAATCTACTCCCCCTGTTGGCTTAAAGGAAATTGAAGGATTTCGACTTTGCGAATGTGTTTCAAGGACAATCTGTTTTGTAACTATTTGCCTGAATTTCATCTAAGAGGTTCGTGATTCATGTCAAATGCATTAATAATTAACATTAAGCTTGCATTGTTTTCTTGCTTTGCTTAATGAAATAGATTCATTGATGCTATTCCCATATATGTGAAAGCAAATATCTTACATGAATTTCTCTCTGTAGTTCTGCTTTAGGAGAAGATGGTACAAAATAAAAATTACATTTTAAACGATTATAAATAATTTTAAATAAATCTTGAAAATATAATCAATGATAATTTGTTAACAAGCACAAGGTAGAGCCACAAATTTCATCAGTATATTGGTATTTCAGTAGTGTGCTGAAAATTAGTTAAGTGAAGAAGCATACAATTCCAAGGAATTTATATTAAACTGCTTCTCTTTTATTTAACCAAGAACACAGGAAAACTATTCTTTTTTAAATTATTTCTCTATTCCCTCCCCCACCTCCCTCCTTCCCTCTATCCCTCTTTCTTGCTTCCTCCTTCTCTTTCCTCCTTTCTTCCTTCCTTTTTTTTCTTACCTATCAGGGGTTAAAACAAAACACAGGAACAATATAATTATGCACTTTGTATACATATATTTTATATTCAAGGGAGCCCCTGTGCCCCAAATAACACAAACATAAGTAAAGTGTGCTGTAATCTTCCTTCCCTGCAACACTGTCAGAGCTGGCATCAGCGTGCTGGTCAAAACATAGGAAACTAGAAGTAACTTGTCAATTTTTAATAAAGTCTTTCTCTTTTGCAGAGCTCAATGCACCATGCTCCCTGCAAACCCTGGCGATGATGACATCTTCTCACTTGGTTTCCATAGCATCCATTCCTGAAGATCCCCAGTATAGTCTTTGGTCAGGGCCATCCTCCCAGTTCCCCTAGAAAGTTGGCAACCTGGCCAGCCAAAAGAAACCTCCCCTTTTCCTGAAACTTACTCTGTCCTTGGTGCTGAACAATTTTTCCGAGGAGCGCCCAGACGGGCTCTGTCAGCGGTGCTGAAAACAAAATCTTCCCTGACGCTGCTCAAATCAGAACCGTGTATCTGTTATTTACTCACGTCCTCAAAGAGCAGCAAGCTTTCTCCATCTTAATTCGACACTACCGCAGAGCGGAGTTTGCGCCGGCGTGATGGGAGGAGGTCGTGGGCAAGGAGGAAAAACTATAGCAGTATCGCTCACTTGAGACCTAAGATGCTCCCATGAGTTTTGGAATTGCTCTGCTCCTTACCGCAAAGGCACCATTTTAAAAAGTACTATTCTTTTGACTTTGTCCTTACACAAGGGTTCTGTGGTATTTCCGCCCACGTTTAAAAGGCAGAAGATTTGACAGCAACAAGGCTTTCAAAACCGGGAATTTACATTGTTTTCCAGTGGACTGACTTCCAGGACAAGGACTCATCTGCACCCGCCCAAATACCATGGCACTGCGTGCGCCCTTTGCCACCGGATCCTCCCCTTCCAATGAGACTTTCTGATTGTGTCTACCAACTCTCCTATTAGGAAACCCGTGGGTTGCATGCAGCTATTCTGTTGTATTCTCATTCTCACTCTCCCTCCCCTCTCTCACTCGCACTCTTGCAAGAGGCACACCGATACCGTTCTGCTGAGAAGAAAAAACCTACAACTACCTTAAGCGATTAAGACAATATGCGCAACTCTCCCCTTTCCTAGCGATTTCTATTTAAATCTGGCAAGAGCCGACACCACGCTTTGCAGGAATGGAGTCGGTAAAACAAAGGATTTTGACCCCAGGAAAAGAGGGACTAAAGAATTTTGCTGGAAAATCCCTCGGCCAGATCTACAGGTAAGGAAAAGCAAACCTCTGTTTGCCTGGGACTCAGCATGAAAAGAAAATCTGCAGAGCTATTTCCTTAAGTCCTGGTTGCTTAGAGAGATTGTAATATGTTCGGAAAATCTTTTTTGTTGCTCATTGCTGAAGCGGGGCTGCTCTGGAAACCTACTTAGTAATTCAGGAATGTTGCACTAAATTAACCTGTCTGGTGTGTGTGTGTGTGTGTGTGTGTGTGTGTGTGTGTGTGTGTGTGTGTGTGATTTTTGTTTTGGTACCTGCAGATTTTTATCCTTTCCTACCGAGGATTTATCCCCTTTACAATTAAGAAATGACCTGCACCTGTTCAAAGAGCCTTTCTTTTGTTGCTTATAGTGACACCAAATTAAATTCCTTTAATGCAGAAAAATGAATAAAAAACACAACCACCTAAAAAATTAAACAATAAAATTCCAAAGAGTAGTGGTGAAAAGAAAGCTGGGTCTCAGCTTTAAAACCACTTGAGTAGAGAATCCCCCAGTGGAATCTTCCTTCTGTACTGAAGGAAGAAGAATCAAAATATATCAATAATTGATAGCTGAAATAGTTCCTCTCTTTAAATCTGAAACAATGTATATGCATTTTTAATTATTTGACCTCTCCTAGAAGTCTATTTCTTGCATGGGAAATGTCACAGTGCTTTTAAGAAAAGCCATAATAATAACCAGCAAAATGACTTTGGAAGTACTAGAAATGATTTAAAATTTTAATCCTCCCTGTAGTCACTATACTAATTATTCTGTAAATTTTACAACTTTAAATTTTTTCAAGATATTAAATGAATACACATTTTCTTAATAATGTGAAAATCAAGAAGGGCAGAAACAAAAGGATAAATGATTCTAAGAGAGCGCTAATTTTTGCATTTGAGAAATTGAAGCCTTTGGAAATGTATAGGATATGTAAAGAAAATGACCAAGGCACCTCCCAATTTTCCAAATCTCTCTGGTCCTGGTGGGCTTCTTGTAGGCACCATCATGCACCTATGCGGCAGTAGACACTGCAAAGGCCCTGCAGTCCCGCAGCTGCCCTGGAAAGAGCTGTTCTTTCCCAGCTCAACTGCCATCAGGTGGGGAGTTCAGGTGCGGAGTTTAACTTTGCATATATGAGCACATGAAGCCAATATGAAAAAAAAATCACATTAGTTGAATTTTTCTCTCTTAGAATAAATTGCTCTGTACGCTAACATTGGAATTGGGCTTTAGGAATAAGTATTAACATAGCCGCAAATGCAGTTATGATGTTTCCCCAGTTGGTATTTTGTAGAATTTGGAAGTTTGACATTTTTTTCCTGGTAGTTCTCAAATTGCTTGACAGCCGTCTCCCAAGCTATGCATTCTTGAAATTGATCTAAAATTTTCATTCGCTTTACCTGCGGGTATGAAAACAATTGTGTGTGGATATAATCATTTAAAGGGGCACACATAGAAAAAAGATATATGGTGGATTGGAAAACATCTGCAAATCGTAAACGGAGAGGTTCTTTGTTTAAATATCCATCTCAAGGGTCCACGGTGTGTTACCCTTCACATTCCTCTTCTTTTAAACAGAAATTTCGCTGATATATTGTGGACCAAAACAACACTATCAGCTTTTAGTAAAACCATTCTATCACTCTGCTTTCCCCTTTCCCCTCCCCACAAGGAGGAAAGCCTAAAAGCAACTGAATCAGTGGGGTGAAATCTTAGGAAATACTATGCAAGTTAAAAAACACAAAACGAAACATAAATGTGAGATCTTCTACCTTGGTGTGGAACATCTTACCAGAGTTGATTTGCGGGTGCATTGGTATAATCTGGGAGTCTCATTTTACTTCTTTGGAAATGGGTCCATGACATTTTTCGGTGTTTGTAACTGAGATAGTAGTGACACAAGATTGTGAATAATTAATTATTCATGTTCTGGCAGTAGGAATCTTAGGTGTCGGCCATATGTTGTGGAGGCCTTTGTTTCAAACTCAAGTAACAAGGGATAAAAGAGTAAGCTGTGTAACAGGAGAGTAAATGTTGAACTGGCATCCTAGGAGCTGGAGGAAGGGGAAGGAGAGTGCGTGACACTGAAAGAGCGTTCACAGACCTTCTCCGCTTGGGCACCGGACGGGACAGGCCTTGGTGCCAGGGGCTCCAGGGCTTAGCTGGCGGGGAGGGGGTTGGATCCCGGTGTCCTCAACCCGGAAACCTTCAACTTGGCTGGGAAGGAAGGAGTAGCGTGGGTGCAGGACTGTGCCTGGGCCCGCCCACCAGGGAGCAGCCCTCGGGAGGCTGGGTGGCTGGATGAAAGCGGCTGTCGCCTGGGCAGAGCACTGCACGCGGGAGGTGTCTACACAGGCGCTGAGAAGGCGCCTTTCGGGTCACCCTCACAAACTGCAGACCCCGCAAGAAAGTTAGGCTCAGGCGGTGTACGTGAATCAAGACGCTGTGGGGTGGATCCCGAGGGAATGGGCACTGGTTGCCATAGGACAGAAGATATTAAAGTTGAAGAGATGTTGCCGCGGGGAGGGAGCCTGGAAGAAGGCTGGAGAGCCCGGGAGGTCCTGAAGTCTGGTGGCGCCCCAGTCCCCTAACCCCTGAGGGAGGGGAAGCAGGTCAGGGCCCATCCCCCGAGTCCTGACCGGTCCTGGGAACTGGGAACGGGCCGGCGTCGGGGTGCCTAACACGTGGCGTCCTTGCCTCCCCACGGTGTGCCGCGCAGGGTGCTGGAGAAGAAGCAGGAGACCGGGGAGACCATCGAGCTGACGGAGGATGGGAAGCCCCTGGAGGTGCCTGAGAAGAAGGCGCCGCTGTGCGACTGCAGGTGCTTCGGTCTGCCACGTCGCTATATCATCGCCATCATGAGCGGCCTGGGCTTCTGCATCTCCTTCGGCATCCGCTGCAACCTGGGCGTGGCCATCGTGGACATGGTCAACAACAGCACCATCCACCGCGGGGGCAAGGTCATCAAGGAGGTGGGCAACAGCTGGCCCTGTGGTTTCGCAAAGCCACTTCACCTGTTTGAGCCCCACTATCCCCATTGAATGAGGAAGGCTTGTCCGGCCCCTCGAGCACTGCCCTTCTAGATTGGGACGCGACAGTATAATCAAGCCCTTTTCAGGCTGGAGCAAGTCTCTTCTGTTCTCTGGGCCTTCCTCTTCTCCCCTGCAAAGTGTAAAATAAAACATCTGGCTCACTAGGGTTTTGAGGAGAGTGACTTTACACAAGGAATTGGTCCTTAATACTGTCCGCTAAATCTAAATCGAACTATTTTCTTTTACTCGGAAGAATAGAGCAGGAGGTTAGTTATAATTTTCCCCGGCTTCCGATTCTCGCCAACATTCTCCATAACCAAAATGAAACGAAACCGAAAAACAAATCAAACAACTGTGCACACACATCGGCAGTTTTAGCCGAGGGGTCTTTAGGAGCGTCCCACCTGACTGTCGGAGGGGAGCCGATGCAGCGCAGGACAGTCTCGGGGTCACGGGGAAGCCAGTCCTGTAATCTTAGGATGTGCGTTGGGTGACGCTTAGGGAGAGGAGGGTCAACGTCAAGGTCACAGAAACCCGTGGGCCCTGACTTCCTGTTTAGTGATCTGAGCTAACGTAAGCCAAGCAGAGCGAGGGTTGGGGGTTGGGATGCAAAATTTGGGACGGGCTGTGGATGGGAAGCTGTGAGCGCTGATGGGCCCTGGGTATTCCGGGAAACAGTGCAAAGTGCGTTTGGTTTCATAATTTTATTCAAAGGGAGGAAAAATAAGGGTCCTCAGTTCCCCAGGCCGGATAAGGGCTCTTTCATCTTTCCTGCGCAGAGAGTTCTCCCCAGTGTACTGTAAGGTTCACCTTGTGCAGCGGACCAGGCTGGTGAGGGCGGAGTTAGGCCCCGACCTTCAGACACACCCTCTCCCGCTCTTCTGACCACCTCTGAACAGCCCCTTCCCCTCCACTGAGTCCCCCAGTTTCCCCGGGCTTTTCCAAATCTTTCTGGCCTATGCCCATCCCCATTGTGCTGGGACCATCCTTCCTACTAGGTCCTCCGACTTCAGCACCTTCCATCCCAAGCTCCCCACCTCCCTTCCCCAGAATTTCTCCAGCTGGGTTCCATTCTCCAAGCGATTCCACTACTGCGTGGTCGGCGTCGGCTAAATGGACCCGCGTCAGGTGTCTCTTTCCCCAGCCAGCGAACAGAATCCCTTCGTGGGGAGTCCTCATTTCCCAAACTCGAGCCCTGATGACTCCTCGCTCGCAGAGGCGATCCGACCTTCCTGGCAGTCGTCGGGGAGCAAAGCCAGGGCGCCCAACTTCGCTATTAATCACAATCCATTTCAAACGAGCACGGTTTTTCAGTTAAAAGAGGCATTTCTTCTCCGTAAGAAGATACAGCTTCAATTTTGTTAGGAAACGAAAATTAAGCCACCCCCATGCTCAGAATGCTGGGAGTACCCCGGGCGGTGAGGGCTGTTCGACCGAGAATTACTGAACATGAATTTTCAGCCCAAGCACTGACTCTACTCTCTCCCTCCACCTGTTTTTTGTTTTGTTTTGTTTTCCTACTCCCCTAGAAAGCCAAATTCAACTGGGACCCGGAAACCGTGGGGATGATCCACGGTTCTTTCTTTTGGGGCTACATCATCACCCAGATTCCGGGCGGCTACATCGCTTCTCGGCTGGCCGCCAACAGGTAAAGCATCGGGCCCGGCGGGGGCTCGGGGAGGTGGGACTTATACCCTCCGAGGGGCAGCGGAGGCCGCGGGCAGGGGCGACGGCCCCGCGGGGTTGGGGAACTCCTGGACGAGGTCTCCTAGTACCCTGGAACCCACTCGCGGGGCTCGAACACTGTGCCTCGTTCCAGAATAAGGCGCCCCAAAGGATTTGGGTTTTCCACGGCGGGCGCACTTTGTCGCCGCCGCCTCCCTGCCCTGGCGTAACCTGCTTCTCGAGAAATGGTCGACGTGCCTCCGTGGCTGCTAGGAGCTGAGGCCAGGCGGGGAGCCGGGGAGCAGAGACGGCGCCGCCGAGCGCACAAAGGGATGGGGGGCGTCACTGCGCTCTGGTGTGCACGTCCTTCGGGTGCCCCTGCTCCGTGTGATGCTGACCTCCCCGTAGAGCGCAAAAAACAGCCCGCCCAGATGGTGCTCTGGGTCTGCAGGATTTGTTTCTATGGAGCCAGGCGGGATTTCAGGCGCCCCGGGTGCGACTCCACCTGTTAATGAGCTCTGCTGAGTAGGGGCGGGGGTGGGGAAGGCGCTCAGCTGCTGCCAGAGGCCTCCAGCCTGGCCGCGGTGGTGGCTGCAGCCGAGGTCCTAGCGCCAGCCCTCAGCAGTGCCCCCAGCGCCACCTGCAGAGGCACCCCGAAATACGAGGCGAAAGGACTGATGGGATAAGGGTGTCAAGGAGCACAGCCTGGCACGCCGACTGTGAGAGACAGCTTCATTTGCTTCATTGTGTGTATTTTGATAAATAAAACTAAATGCTTCTTGAATCTAAGTGTTAAGCTGAGAAAGAAAAGATGCACTCCGCCCTTTCAGTTATTGCTACATAGAGACCCCAAATAAAGACTTTGGGCCTTCTTTCAGACCCTGTACCTATGACTTCACCCCTCTCGCTCCCCGCAAAAGGTCAAGTTTTCCTGGGAAGTAATCTAGAACTGGGCACCTCTCTAGTCTTGATCTCTTTGCTTTCCTAAACTGGTCGCTCCCTATCCCTCAGTGAAATCTCCAAGGCCCCTTCCCTGGCTTTTGTCACCTACAATCCATTCACCAGAGGTGTTTTCCTGCGCAAGATTTCTCAGTCATCTCCAAGGCCTAGGGAGAGATTCTTGGAAATTTATTTTAGGCTTAATGCCCCTAGGGTGAGGATTTTTGGTCTGGCCTTCAAAATGTCGAGAGGAGAGTGCAATAGACTAGGAATAGTGCCTTTTGAATATCATCTTTACCTTGACATGATTATGGTTAATACTCAGACCCAACAGGAGAAAAAAATATTCTTTTTAAAAATGAATCAGTTTAAACTGAAAATTATTAACTGTGTAGAGAACCCAATTTTATGGATGGGATAAATTTTAAAAATTGATATAAGGCAGAAAAATGTAAAGGAATATTACTGGTAATGAACATGTTAGAGTTTTGACTTTTATATCCAAAATGCAGTGTCTTGAATCTCTCTTTTTCCTAAAAATATTTTCTAAAGCAAAACAAACTTCCCAGAAAGATACTCCAAACATACATATGTAAAATATTTTCACTTCATTGGGAAAACATCCAACAAGTCACCAAAAAAGAAAAAAGGAAACTCAATAAAATGTGAAATAAAAATATAATGGCTGTGCCTTTAAGTCTTTTTTCAGAGTCAAAACCTTCAGCTTGCCAAATGTTAAAATGCTAACATTTTCCTGCCAGGAAAAAACACCAGGGATGCTCCAGCATTCCCTCTTTCTAACACTGGGAGGTCAGTAAACAGGTTTTCTTAGTTAAAAAAAAAAAAAAATCAAGCTCATTGCTAGCATTTGTGTCATGTTTAGTAAAGAAAAGACTGATGTTGACTCAGGTTCTAATTTGTTTGGTAGATTTTCCTCAAGGGAAAAATTTTCTGAATTTTAGAATTATTATTTGAATCCAAAATCACCTTACCTTTAAGTGGATATTTAGGGAAGAGAAACAATATTTTCATACACAATGCTTTGTATTCTCCAAGGCTGAGAAAATAAAGTCAAAATTTATTGTAAAATCTTGTGAACAGATAGAAGAGTATAGATTCATTTCCTTATCACATTTTAAGATTTTTACATACTTGCTTTATTTTGAAAATAATATTACAAAACATACAGTGAGAAATATACAGCCTCCTGTGAAAACAGGTTTAAAATGTATAACATTCCCTTTTCTGATTATAAAAGTATTACATATCGAATAAAAATATATTAAAAAGAGGATAATAAAAAATCATAAATAACATAATCACCCAGAAACACCTTTATTGACAAGTTGGTGAATGTCCAATTAGTCCTATACATGCTACATAGAATTTTATCTTGGAAGACTTTTTTAACACAAAATTTTAAAGATTTTTAGAATTTGCTTGAAAGATGTATATTTCCTTTTCAAAAACAGTAAAAAAACAACACAGCAAGACCAGTTTTCCACCTACAGGCATTGTACACCCATTCTCCCTTCCCTATAGATCATTTAATAATAGAACAAGATTTCCCTTGAGTGAGATACTGGGGACAGAGTCCTTTCCCTCTAGGTGTAAAAGAAACTCATTTTGGAAAGTGTTTGCCATCAGCATTGTGGGTGGAACTAGAGCAGAGGAACTGAAGTGTGTGGAGACAGTTCCTCTAGAGAGAAGGGCTTCTGGTTACACTTCCTGGCAGATTTCTCAATGAAAAACAAATGATAATTTGGCTTCTCCATTTCATGGATTAAGCAAAAGCAGCCCTACTCTTGGTCAGAATACAGATTCTTGGTCCTTTTTCTTGTCCTATTCTAAGTATGCTTGCTGTCCTGCTCAATGAGGAGAGAAGGTGGGAGAGTAGCGGCGAAAGGAAACTGGGTCTCAGGGAGACCTCTTGCATCATTTTTTTCTTTTGCCTTTCCTTAAAGGGCTAATGCACATCCTGGGCCAGAGAATTTAGTCAAATCCATGGAGGGCTTTAGAGTGGGGAATCAAAGGAAGATTCCTCACAAAATCTGTAATGTTTAAGATGAAAACATTTAATACAGTGATAAGAAGGTATTGGAGGCAAATTAATTTTGTCTTTAAACAATAAAGAGCATAGGGCTTACAGTAACTCAAAAATTTATGAACGTGAAATTGCTAAAAAAACTATCTTTATCTTGCATTTAGAGAGTGATGAGGAACCTGGTCAAGTATTTAGTGGGAGAAACAACACAATTTTTACAAAGGCATAACCAAAGAGGTTCAGATTTACCAAAGGAAGTTTGGTCAACACTATATTTTTAATGGATGATATTGTATTCACAAAGACTCTTCTTGCCTCTGTCTAGGTGGCAATATTATTTAAGCCCTATTTAAAAAATTTCCCTGTTCTGCTTCTGTCCTCCTGACTTCCCAACTCTGCTTTAATTATTTATGTAACACTATTGCCAGCTATCATACCGCTATTTTTCTTTCTGATCTATAACTAAGAAATAACTGCCTTCCTACAATAAAATGTAAGCTCCATGAGTGCAAGCAGTTTTGTCCTTGTTACTTACACTGCTCTATCCAAAGAGACCCTGACCCATAATAGATACTTGTGGAATAAATGAAATAAACATCACAAAGTGTTTTGCACCTTTTACAAAAGGCAATATTACATAGTGGTTAAGATACAGGATCTAAAGCCAAATGGCATGGGTTCAGACTTCTGAATGTATTACTTAATAACTGAATGACTTAAAACATTATTTAACATCTCTGAGCCTCAGTTTGCATTTCTGTAAAAGGGAGCTAATCAAACTATCTACCTGATATGAGTATCATGACAGCTAATTAAGAGAATATGTGTAAAGTTCTTAGATATGCCTGGCACTCAATAATTGTTGGCTGTTATCATTTATTTTCAATCACATCTTAATTCAGAAAAAATTGAAAGAAAAAACCTCTTGTGATCACTCGATATCACTTGTGTTTAAATTTGCTGTAAGTATTAGTAATGCAAAAAGATTATTTCTATTGTGATAAAAATACCTCTTTTCACATGTCAGATTTCTGCCTTTAAAATTATTTTCCCATACACACTTCACAATTAAAATTATTGTTCACTGAAAATGTCATAAGTCTCATTTGAAGGCTTGTAAAGGGCTGTCTTAAAAAATTACTTATAGCCAAGAGTGTAGAGAGTGCTAGTATTTCAGTGCATGCAATCTTTGAATTCTGGCCAGGCATTATAAATGTGCTTAGAGAAATCCATTTAAGTTTGAGGTTAGTCTTCTCTGATGAAAATTAAAGATTATTTCCCCCACCCCTATCCTTTATTCAAAGAGGGTTCAGTTCCAAGTGCAACATTTTACCTTTTCAGGTATTTCTTGAGTTTCTAACTTAACTTTCGTTAAAGAGAAAACAGTTCTTTATTCAGATAAGAGACTGAGGATCACATGTATGTGTAGCATATAGTGAACTCCCTATAACAGAAAGAACCCATATTAGACCTGGACAGGGCTCATCTAATCCAATCCTCTCACTTTATCCACCGGGAAAGGAAATGGAGAATCAGGGAGGCAGTGACTGGCTCAAAGTCACAAAGAGATTGTGACTAAAACTCAGGTGTCCAGTAATACATGACCACAGGCTCTCTCTATGTTGAAATGTATCATCCCTGCCTCATATTATTTGCTTTATGGCAAAGTTCACTTTCAGTAGCAAGCTGAGCCCTCTGCTCTCTGAATGAGTGCCTGCAATCTATCATGTCCCAAATCCAGGACAGAAATCCACGAATTAGAGAGAGAAGGCTTTAGCAGGCCCAAGGGATTCTTAGATTTTCGTGGCAGGAGAAACATACTGTATTTTTGTGTGTGTACTGGCTCCCAAATTATTTGGCCATAACATGAGTGCTTCTGTTCTTTTCCCTGCAAAAGGCAAAATCCAAACTTGATAAATACTTAGACAAATAGTGTGATTTTTCTGGAGGAAAAAACGTGGTATTTGGAACTTTTTCTCCTGATGCAGCCCTTTGGGAGTTTGAGCTTCTAGAAGATTGAAGAGGTTTGAGCGTGACTGGGATAGCTTAAAACTTTTGTCTGCAAGAAAGAAGAGGTTCTTCCTTGCAATTTTGATTGATACAGCTCAGTTTGTACTACTGATATAAAAAAGAGAAGATTTATACTTAAAAATGAACAAATTTTAATACATGGATTATAGAACTGTTTACTAATGTGCATTTGCATTTATGTAAGTGGAGTTTGATATACTTTAGGTAAATATATGGCTTGCCTGATTATGAAAATGTGAGAATGATCTTTAGGAAGATGAACAAAGATATTTTAAACACATCTTCATATTTTAAGTCCAGAAAGAAATAATTTTACTGGTGTTATTCTGTCATTTTTCTTTCACAGAAATAAAATAATGAAGATGGGCTTTATATATAGTAATAAGCATTGGAAATAGATTCTTAAGTCTCATCACCAAACACTGTCTCCCTCTCCCTCTCTCCCTCTCTCCCTCTCTCCCTCTCTCCCTCTCTCCCTCTCTCCCTCTCTCCCTCTCTCCCTCTCTCTCCTATCATCTTTTTTCCTCTACACTTACTTATCCATTGTAACGTGGATTGCAAGCAGGGGTTTCTTAACACTTCCAGTGAGAAATATTTGCAAATTCCTTTTGGTGAGAAAATAATTCAGATTATTTTCATAAAGCCTGCTGCAAGAGACCACCATCCTGCTATGATGGAATTGGTTTATAGTCCTCCAGTCTTTCAGGGCCAGAGGTGACTATCTCTATTTCACTCATCTAGCTGCCTATCAAACATCTAGCCATCTTCCCATTGTGGGCTCTATAGGTTAGGTATCTGGGGCAATGCAGAAGAGGCCTTCTTTTCTTCTGACAAAAGAAAATACCCTTTCCAGGAGATGAATAGATGTATCTGGGAGGAGGGGTCCCTAAGGGCTTGCACGTGGTTTGCTGACACACGCTTCTCTCTCCTTCCATTCTCCTCTCCTCCCACCCTTACTAGGTCTGCCTTCCCCTGCGGCTGCCACAGCCTACTACTGCAGTGCAGAAGCAGCCTCTGGGGGGAGGGACGTGATTTTGAGGGAGGAGAGAGTCAGGTGGGCAGCTGGTAGAATGATTCTCCCGCTGCCATATGCCACTGTTGGGGCTGTCTAATTTCTCTGTCATGAGTGATGAAGTCATTTTTACAACATAATGAGGTATCAAGGGACCCAGAGGGCTGGCTTGTGCTTGTGTATTCCTTTTTTAATTTGGGAATGGGGGCATCAGATGTGACAAAGGGAGGCACTGGAGTCCTGATTTGATTAGATTAAATCCATTAAACAGCCTGAATCAGTCTATTCCTGCAGACCCTCTAGAAGAGGATTAGTGCCACACCTGGGGTGAGGAACACTAGATCCCTGTTAAGTGACAAGCCCCTACGCAAATGGAAACTGATTGATTGATTCCGGGAAAATAGATATCATCTGTAGAAATGACAAGTCACCAGTGTTCCTGTCACATCTTCCGGGCAAATCCTTGTCGGGTGGGCTTGATATGTGAGGTTGTTTGTGGCTATGGGTCATAGAAAGAGAAGATGACTGGGAATTTCACAGTTAACTCACTCTGGGTCACAATGAATGTTAATCATCAGGCAGGGCGTGATGCCGGTTCTCAGCAACTGCATTTGCTTTTCCAAACATTTCTGTATCAGGGATACTATATGCCTCTCAATTCTGGCAATCCGTTTGGTAATATAGAACCTCCTCTCCCTCTCTCTATCTTCTCTCTCTCTCTCTCTCTCTCTCTCTCTCTCTCTCTCTCTCACACACACACACACACACACACTTCTTTTCCCTTTTTTGTCTTACAGTGTGAAATGATTATATTATCTTACATATAATCACTTTAAGAATACTGGAGTGTACGTATGTGTGTGTGTGTGTGTATATAACAAGCAGAAAAGAAACAAGTAAAATGAGGTTTTAACTTGAAAATAAGCAAATTGAATTCATCTTAGTATGTCATTTGCTGCAAGAGAAATCATGAGGAAAACAACAATTTTAAGTAGCTTTCAAGTGGTTTATCGTTTTGAAAATCAATCTTAATAAGCAAATGGCTCTTATTTCATTTCACAGAAATTGTAACGATGTTCTTTGAGACATTTAGAGCACCCATCAGTTTCTAATCCTGTTCTTCAGGCACAGAAAAGTTAAGATTTTTCATATTTAGTTTGCACATTTCTTTGCTTTTCTTTCTCAACCCAGTTACTTACTTATGTTTGCACCAGGAGTGGGTTTTCAAGGTAGCACTTTAGCTGCCAATTATAAGGAGAAGGGCTTTAAACAGAATAAAATATCATTTTAGTTGAGATTCATCTTATTACTTGGAACTTCAAGTTCAGCAATATTTATCTAATTACTAATTAGATAGTTTGACTATTTGTTCAGCAAAAGCAATATATTAGTTTCATTTATTGCTAAAAAATTCGTGTAATTTGCTAGAATTTTCACTGATGGTTTATTTTTATATATGGTATTAACATAAATATAAGTACACTGATATAAATATACTGCCTGATATTACATATACTGATATAAATACTGCCTGATATTATAGATAACCTAGATTTACAAGCCAGAAAATCAAAAATTTATTTAAAAATGGAAAAATATTTATTTGGGGGAATTTATTTCTAAAAAAGTTTTTTAATATAAAATATAATATTTCTTTATTTTTCTTCACATTATTCACCTTTATTTGGAAGAAGCAGTGATCAGACCTTATGTGAGTTTCTTAACTGAAATGGATTATAAAGCAAAAAACAAAAAAAATGGAAAGCCCAGGCTATAAATCAGAGATTGGATTAATTTTACAAATGTGTAATTGGTTAATTATACTGAATAGAGTCTTAAATGTCTATTCTATAATCACCAATTCATTAAAACATTCTCAGATAAACTACATTATTATTTGATATGTTTTAAAGTTTAACATTTAACCTATGGCGAGGCATTGAAAAATGCACCTGAAAAAATCCACAGTGGAATTTCAAAAGACACAAAGATTGTAAAAATGAATCTGAAAAACAGCACAAATTTTCTCTTTGAGCCTCCTGACGTCAAGCAGTAGCATGACTGTTTAATTTATATGATGGAGTAGAGGACAGCCTTCTCCTAATCCATAGTTAAAAAGAGTCCAGAAATCTAGCTTTTAGATTAAAATGGGGAAAAATAGAAAGCCAGCTCCATTGCATGGAAACACAGAAGAGACACTCTAATTATGTGAAATGGAAAGGGGTGAGTGAATATCAGAAGAGCTTTTCAATCAATGTGAAGTAGATCATTGAGGTATAAAATTTCTACCTCACCCTAAACAGTACATTTGTATTGGGGGTGGGAAGAGAGAGGATATGAAATATAAATTGTCTTCATAATTGCCTTAGTTTTCCATTTCAGGAGGCAGATGCAATTAGAATTAAATAGAATAATAAATATATGTATCACTAAACTTTTTATACATATCATCATTCTTCCTTATAGCAACTCTATAAGGCAGACATTATTATACTTGTTTTACTGATGAGAGAACTGAACAGAGAATAGCAGAGTTATTTTCCCAAAGATCACTATCTGGTAAGAGGAAGATCTGGCATATGAACCCCAGTATGTCTGATTTCAAATGATGTGCTTCTTTACTAAATATATTTTTCCTATTGGATAGATTTGTGTGTATGTTCTTTAAAAAAATCTATTTTATAGTCTCTTTTAAAAAATTACTATATTACTTAGTGCTGGGCTAGGTCCATAGGAAAGAGCAGCACAGCTGTGGAATAATTTAAAATATCTATTTATTTGCATGGTTTTGATTTTTAGACAAGTCTTTTGATAAACTTGAAAAACAGGTAATGCTGGGTAATATTTTCAGGGCAATATTGCTGTGAAATGTAATTGTGTGTCAGAGACTGGTGCTAGGGAAAATAAAACTCACATGAATATTAAATGTTTCTTAGTATGTAATCTATTTCCTTCTGTTGAGTTATCAAAAATATATTCAATGCTTATATTTGTTTTTGTAACATCAAGCCAAACAAAAATCATGACTATCAAGCATAATACAACATACACAACTATGTTAAATATTGATAAATGGAGAGATTCTTTAAGAGAACAATATATCACCTCTGAAGCACCTAGTTTAATTTTGAAAGCAGAGCTTCAAAGACAGTGGTTTCAAAAGCTAATGAGGATGTTGTGCTGAACAGAAAGTGTAATGGCAGTTGGTTTCAGGAGATTCCACAATGTTGTCTGGAAGACTTAAGGATGAGGCCAGACTGGGTCATGTACTTGAACTCAGCAACTATTTCAAGTGAGGATTTATCCACAGGAGTACTCTAAATTCTATAGTCCATAGCTACCATCCTATAGTTATTCTATGAGAGTAACTCAGCTTCCTAGATTGTTAGGATACCCAGAACAGCAGTTTGTCCCCATTAAAAACTCGAGAACAAATAAATGGTCAATTGATTTTAAGGCTATTGGGATAAAGAAAGCTCAAAGAAAAAAATACCTGTTATCACCTACGTATATCTCAGGAAGGGAAGATTTCATTTCCCTCGATTTAAAATCTTTATAAAAAAGTAACTGGTGATCATTTCTTAAGAGCATGCCACAAGCAAAGTATTCTGCTACCATCAAGGAGTTTGAAGAAATGAAAGACCTAGACTGTGCCCTCCAAGAGACACAGATAATGTGGGGGATGGAGGAACACATGATATCTTGGGTTAAGTCTTATAAAAATGATCTACAGTGCTTTAGGAATATCTGAGAGAGGCAATTAGCTGGAAAAGAAAGGCATGCGTGCGTGTATGGTGGGTAGGTATTGGGGGCAAGTCTGTGGGGATTCCAAGACAAGTAAAATTGATCTGAAGAAGGCTGTCAATTTTTGTTTGTTTGTTTCCTGTTAGGTATTTTAGATGGACTGTTGAGGCACAGATTGAGAGGCTGATGCATTTTAATCAATTCTATATGCCCTCAGAATGGGAGCTAGAATTCATGCACTTTAAGCTTCTAGAATTTCAGGATAATACAGAATGACTTTGAATCCATGGTCACAGAAATAGCATTATTAATTAGGGCAAAAACATTCTGGAAGAAAAAGACAGAGAATAAAACTTCTCTGAAAACTCTGTTGAATGTTAGGGAATTTCTATATTATGATAACTGATACTATAAACTACTTACTGTTAACCAGATACTGTCTCCTTTCATAAGTGATTTATTTAATCTTCATGATAATCCCTTGAATTATGAAGACATATTATCTCCATTTTACAAATGGAGAAGGTAAGGCTTAGAGAACTCAAGTATTAACAACTTGCACAAGGTCAGACATAGTAAGAAATTAGAGTTGGAAATTGAATTCGTACAGTGTAACCATAGAACGTGTATTCTTAACTAATGTTATGTCATGCTGTTCATATGCCCCCAAGAAAAATATGGCAGCTGCTCGGTCAATTTGGTTAATGAAGACAATCAAAACCAGGTCAAAGAACTTCACTTTGGGTCTTGATCAAATGATCTAATTATGGTTTGTGTTTTATAAGGGACATTGTCCTTTTCAGCAGGTGTTTCCTTTCCACCCATGCTGCTCCCCTCTATAATAAAAGGTAAGGCTCTTACTTCAGCTGTGGTGACAAGCTCTGTTCTCTCTGGGTCTGTCCCTTGCCCCAGATCTGTCTCTTCTGTGATGGCTGGGGGAATATCTAGCATAGTACTGCTAAATCAATGATTCTAATATCAGGAAAAGCGACATCAGCCTCACCAGGGAACTTGTTAGAAATGCAAATTCTCAGGCACCGTGCAAACCTAGGGAATCAGAAGCTCTGGCACCCAGCACTCCGTGTTTGAACAAGCTTCCTAAGGTGTTGATCATACGTGAGGAACTCTGGAAATCATAGTGCTGACCTAGGTTATATCCTAGAACTTCTTTTCCATACTCAGTTTTACTATTTCTTCCACTTCTTTTGTGAAGCTTAGATTTTGTTCATAAAAAGACAACCCTCCTGAAATGGGCTTCTCCATTTAACTACTTACTTCAAAGCCAACTACTAGGTATAAATTAAATAAGTTACAAGCATGTAAGTACAGCACAGAGACTATAGGCATTATTTTATAATAACTTTTTATGGAGTTTAATCTATAAAAATATTGAATCACTATGTTGTACACCTGGAACTAATATAATGTTGTAAGTCAACTATACTAAACAAACAAACAAACAAACAAACCATAGGAAGGATAGAGTAGAATTCTGCTCTCACTCCCCACTGCTTTGACAATCCATCTTTCAATAATGTTTTGGTCTTTCAGAGTTTTTGTTATTTTATCTGTTGCTGCTGGCACTATTAGTGCTAGTATTAGTTCTGCCCCTATTAAAGTGCAATAGAGCTTAGTGGTTAAATACCTAGGATCTACAATCAGACTGAGTCATTATAAGCCATAGTTCCCCACTTAATGTCTATGTGACCTTAGCAATGTATTTAACTCACTGGGACTTGGTTATTTTATCTGTGAAATAAGAATAGTAGTGGTGGCCCTCTAATATAGTTGTTAGATTAAAATGAGAATTTAGAATAGTGTCTGGCACACACTAGCATAACACCATTGGCTATGATTATTTCTACTTGACTGACTCACATTTATGGATTTATTTTTATGTGCCAGGCACCAGACTAAGCCTTTTAGGTATATTATTTCATTTAGCCTCACAGCAATCCTATGAAATATAATAGATTAATATAATCATTGAACAACTAATACCTCTTAAATGATTAGGATATGCCAGACATTCTTCTGGGTGCTTAATTTGTAATAACTCATAGGTTCTGTAAATATCCATGTTTTGTAGATGAGGAATGAAGCATAGATAGTAAAATAAACTGTTCAAGATCACTCAACTAATAAGTAACAGAAATGGGCTTTGAATCCCAGATGTCTGGCCTAGTAACCATGCTCTAGACCATTACACAGCACTGCCCTTTTTATAGACAAGGAATCAGAAGCCTAGAGAGATTAAGTAACTTTCCAGTCACATAGTTATTAAGCAATAAAGCTAAAGTTTTACAAAAATTTCTGTACAATATTTATGTCATCTTCTTTTTCTTTACCAACTTTATTGACCTTGGCCCCTTTACTCCCCTGCAAGCCTTCATCTTACTTGAACTTACATGCATGCTGGTCACCTTCTGTCTCCCTGACTTCATAGTTTCCTCTCTTCTCAATTTCAGTAAGCTTCATACTTACTTGACTTTAGGGGCATAATTGATTTCCCTCTATGATCACCCTAAACTCCATCATCTCCAAGATGTCATGGACTTATGGTCTCTTCTCTTGTCTTCCTTATCCTATCTACATTTCATCAAACCCTCTTCACAACTTCCCTTTTCATCACCTCACTCCTGACGTTCTTACTTCTACTCACGTGTACTACTGTGTCCAGCCATTTCCAATACTGCCCTAGTTTTTGGTATGTAATTTAATCTCTTCTATGTTTCAAAACTTTGCTGATCCATTTCCTCTTTGGAATTTCTTCATTCATTTTTAGATTAATCTTCCAAAGCCCAACTTTAAAGTTTCCTCCTGATGGACTTGTTTCCTGGTCACCCCAGCTGGAATGGACTTTTCTCTCTTTTGCTTTCCATTTGTACTCTTGTTTTGGCCTTTGGCATATGTTGTCTCTTGGCCACTTGTCTTTCTTTTTTTTTTCTATTACACCAAGGACATCGTTGCCTTTTTCTAGCTGCCTAGTTGCATCATGTAGATGAAAGAGCGCAGATTTACAGATTTCCGTATCTGACAGTTCTGGATTCAAATAGCTCTATTGCTTGCTTTTTTCTTGCACAGTCTGTCTCTATTCTCTGATTTATAAAATGAAAAGAAAGTGTAACTCAGAGAGTTGTTGTGAGGATTAAGTGAATTAATGTAGGTGGAGAAAGTATAGTAAGTGCTCTGTAAACTGTAGCTCCCTTCTCCTCCACACAGTACCTTAAATATAGTCTCACAGAGGTTTGGAGTGTGAATGCATAAATGAGTGTTGAATGAAGTGGCTGCTTCAGTTTGGGCTGTATGTAGTACATCAAGAAAAACTATAAAGTCTTCCCATATTGGCCAAGAATTTTGATAATCATAATTTTAATAACTTGGCTGTTGATTTGGATATCATTTTCATGAAATTAGAAAAGAAGACTAGGTTCTGAAAATTTCGATGGATCGTATTCTTAAATAGTTAGAAAAAAGTCAATCCATTTATTTATTTATTTATTTATTTATTTATGGCGTGTTGGGTCTTCGTTTCTGTGCGAGGGCGTTCTCTAGTTGCGGCGAGCAGGGGCCACTCTTCGTCGCGGTGCGCGGGCCTCTTACTATCGCGGCCTCTTTTATTGTAGAGCACGGGCTCCAGACGCGCAGGCTCAGTAGTTGTGACTCATGGGCCTAGTTGCTCCGCGGCATGTGGGATCTTCCCAGACCAGGGCTCGAACCCGTGTCCCCTGCATTGGCAGGCAGATTCTCAACCACTGCGCCACCAGGGAAGCCCAGTCAATCTATTTTTATGATGCAATGGCCACTAATAATGAAAATGGATTGTTAAACAGATTAAGAAAGGTAAAAGTAGGAAGCATTTAGAAATGTCACAGATTATATAATTGGAAACTATATTCAGGGTAAGAGTGGAAAATAAACATCTAAAGTGATCTATTGACATTTTATCTCAGGAATAGTAGTGTGATTTCAAGTAGCTTTGTGAAGATGATTATTTAAATTTATGGTTAGAATACTGAAACACATTACTAACTACATATTATGTGCATAATTAGGTATAAATCCCAGTGGCAAAACCCACTGACTTTGGAATCAGACTAGATTTGAAACAAGGTTCCTCTACCTAGAGCTGGTTAACAACTTGGGCAAGTGATTTCACTTATCTCAGGTTTAGTTTCTTCATCTATAAGATGGGTGTATTAATAATGCCCATGTCATTAGGTTGTTAGATGGTTGTGGGTTTTATGGCATGTGAAATGTTCATGTCCTGTCTAGCAAGTTAAATAAGCACTTATTAAATTTAGCTCTGACTATAGTATGAGTTGAGTAACAAATAGTTCATAATTGATTCAGCTCTACTAGCAGGTGATTTTATCCCCCAAGGGATATTTTGCAATTGCTGGAGACATTTTTGGTTGTCACAACTTGGAGGCATGTGCTACCGGCATATAGTGCATAAAGGTCAGGGGTGCTGTTAACATGATACAATGCACAGGACTACATCCCACAGCAAAGAATTAACCATCCTAAAATATCAATGTGTGGAGGTTGAGAAACCTTGAGCTAAAGAATGGATAAAATTCATCTCTCTCTAGTTTATCTAGAGATAGCAGTATTTTAAACTCTTTCAAATAGGGAGAAAGAAACTGATGATTAAAAGCTATATTCATAGAAAATAAACATCATGCATCATTCTTTCAAAATAAGTACAGTATTAGAAAAGACATATGTTAGATAAACCTGGATTTTAAAAAGTACAGTGTTTTTTTTGTTGTTGTTTTTATTTTTTTTGTAAAACTTAGCATGCAAAATTAGCACCTGGACTACTTATTAGAACAGATTTCCAGGCTTCACTCCTAGCACATTCTGGTTTGGAAAGTCTGGAGTGAGAAATCTGCATTTTTAATAGCACTCCAGGGAATTCTAATGCAGCTGGTTCATAGATGACAGTTTGAAGGAATTCTTCCAAAGGGCTGAATGGGGTGGATGCATAACTCATATAGACAATTTTGAAAATCCTTTAGCACCATGTAGCTCTGGTTCTCTTTATCCTTGATGTCTTAAGCAGCCCCAGTCTCATTATTATCAAGCATAATAAGCAAAATGGGATGGATCTACAGAAAGATACTCTCAACACTGGTTTTTCAGTATCAAGACAGCCTACCCATATGCCCAGAACTCCTGTGTCATCTGCACTTTCTGCCTTCATCCTCTCTGTTGTACATGTTCAACATTCAAACTCCCAGAACAGGGGGAAAATATGTTTTCCTCATTGGGCTTTGGGATCAGGTACCATTTACCACTATGTCCAGGAAACTTGCTACATACATTTCCTTCTATCTAGTTCCTCTCAGCCCTAAAGGAAACCTCCAAAGTGTTCTGGGGTTTGCACACAAGAACATGCGTATTTCAGTCTTAAAAGAGGTGAAAATTCCTTTAACTTGATAGTAATCAAGCATGAAAATACATTTTAAATCAATTTAAATAACAATTTTGGATTTTTATTTTATAAAGACAGGTTATGGGATTTTTGCATTTATTTTCTAAAAAATAAATCCATATTTGGCAGAAGTTTAATATCACTGCATGTGTGGCATTTTAATGAGAATAATCATTTCTAGGAATAGAAAGTTTCTATTTTGTGCTCAACATTTAGGAAATAAGTTATTCTTTGACTCAAACTCAAAGATACCTATTTAGCAAACAGCACAGAGGAAGAATGGAACAGAATATTCACCTCCTGAGTGACTAGTTACCTCTGAAGAAAAGCCATTGAGGACAGGTACATATTAGGCTACATCAAGTAAATAAATGTATTTGGCCCAGTCTATGATTCATAGAAAAAGAGCTGATCCACTTCAGCCCTTCATAAAGCCATTTCTCAAATTTCAGGAGCAAATTAATAATGATCAAGATCCCTTTCAGAAACTCATGTCTTTAACAGTTACATTTCAATGGGCCCTTGGAAAAATGAGAGCTTCTATGAGGCAACCAATCTTGACTGAATCCAAGGCTCAAAGTTTGACTTGAAAAAACTTGCACAGAACACACAGCTTAGCTCATTAGATATAATGTGTCCCCAAATTTCTTTGCCAGAAAATATTTCTAAATTTGCCCAGTTAAGGGGATGTTTTTCTTGCTTGGTATTAGCATTATGGAAGATTTTTCGGTTGATGATGGAATGGAATTTTTACTTGCAGATGGATAAAAGTGTTAGCAATTTTGAATTGTTGTTTATATGTATGCAAGGACAGGTGTGCCTCAGACAGAATCCCACCACCTACCCATCTACACAAAAAGACAGACAAACCTGAGATAGATATATTAAGTGATCATGATTTCTATTATAAACATGTCCTGAGGGAGCTGATCATGAGATTTGTTTCATAAAATTTTATGAATGGAATCATATTTACCATACTTCATGGTATCACATGAGTTACAATTCCATTTAGGCATTTATTATTTCTTCAACAACTCTTCAGTGAGTATCTACTATGTATCAGGCACTGTGCTATGCATTAGAGATACAAAAGTGTATCTAAAAAACAAGCTCTTGCCCTTAAGCACCTTACATTGTAGACTGATATATAGACCAAAAACATATACAATGATTAATTATCTATTTGCAATTTGTAATTAGGTCTGTGAAGAAAGTGAAAAAATTAAGTATAACCAGATTTATTGGGTCCTTCTTTTATTTCTTGTGCTTCAAATGATATAGCAATGCAAGGTAGTCCAAGTATCTATTTACAGTGGCTAGCCAATCAAGTTCAGAACATTCTTATTCTTTTAGAATAAAACAGTCTACCTTAAAATTGCTTGCAATTAACCTTGATCTGAGAAATGTAGATCTATTAATTCCTTTTATTTTTCAGGGTTTTTGGAGCTGCCATACTTCTTACCTCTACCCTGAATATGCTAATCCCATCAGCAGCCAGAGTGCATTATGGGTGTGTCATCTTTGTTAGGATACTGCAGGGACTTGTTGAGGTATGCAACTACAGGATGACATCATTTTAAGGTTGGCATGCTAGTAAGAATCAGAAGATTATCTTTGTTTTGATCTACAAATAAATATATTTTATTAGGTTGTGTCTACAGAGTGCTAAAAAAATTGGAAAATTAGAAATCAGATGTCTTTAAATGATGACAAACTACAACTGTGACAGCTTACCCCACTTCTCTAGAATTTAGTGGTGTTAAAGAAATGTCTAGTGACTATTTGATTTAAAAAAAAAACAACAGGCACTTTTGTTAATGTGCTGTGATAAAAATTTTGAGTCCATCCTCTGCTGGTGATAACCTTGAATTAATACCTTTGGAGAGTTTTATAACAAGTCCCTGTTGGCTTTAAATCACGATCTGAGTTTTCACTAAAACATTTCATTGAATGTATACTTTTGGCGTCTAACTCTAATGATTGACTTTTGCTCCATCAGCCTGTAGCCTTTGAAAGAACATCATTTAAAAACTTGAGAATGGCGTACCTGTTGCCCCTTCTCTTTCCATGAAGTATGGTGGGAGTAGACAAGCCAGATAAAGTGTTAAGGCACTGAAAACAATTTCCTGTCTCTCCATAAAGAAAAAAGAAATGATAGGATCAAGATAACAGAAAAAGAATATTTTTAAGGTTTTAAGTTCTAGACACTAATTTCAGGAAGTATGACCTTCAAGGATCTAAGCGTCACCATCCTCTGTAGGGATTCCTTATAGTTAGGAATAACTGAGTTTAACGCCTCACAAAAATGTGTCTCAAATTACTCTAACTGTTCAGAATTGCAGATGAACTGAGTAATAGAGGATCTTTTCTTTGGCCTTAATCAGAAGAAACTTGAGGTAGCAGGAAGTCTTGAAGGGTGGGAAGAATTTGAACAGTTGACTAAAAAAGAGGCCATGTCTTACCTGGTCTGGGCTGAAAGTTTTTAAAATGGAATTTCATGGAATGAGCAAAGAAAGGCCCATGAGTGGCAGCTTTCCCTAAGACCTTGCACCCATTCTAAGGAAACAGCATTGCATCAGAGAAGTGAATGTACTTATTTTCCAATGATCCTGCATCCTAAATGGTGATGGATATCTTCTCCCATCATAGGGCGTCACCTACCCAGCATGTCATGGGATATGGAGCAAATGGGCCCCTCCTCTAGAGAGGAGTAGACTGGCAACCACCTCCTTTTGTGGTGAGTATTATGTGCAGATATAGTTATGGCCGGCAAAAGCTTAGGAACAACTTTGATAAGAGTTGGAAGTTGGTAAAGCTCACCTGTAAAACCATTTGTGGTGTGTCTGTATGTATACGTGAGGAAAGGTTTTTGACCCACCATTTCAATTTCTGTAATTATTATTAGTCTCCTCAAATCCTCTATTCCTTCTTACATTTTGTATTTTATAGTAGTTTGTTCATTTCATCTGGTTTTCAAATATACTCATGAATAATTTTTATTATAGTCTTTTAAATGTTTTTTTAAATTATAGTATTGTATTGTTTTTATATATCTGACTTGGGTAAGTAGGTAATATTCACTTGTGTAGTCTTGTACTCCTAAGGCTAAGTACATAGACATATGTATGTGTTTGGATGTGCATGGGTGTGAGTGCACACACACCCAAGTGTGCAAGGGTGTGTTTGTGTGATCCAACCAAGAAACATGAAATGAAGTCAAGAATTTTATTGATTTCACTTACCTTCCTCCCATTTTCTCTTCTACTTTAGGTTCCTATGCTGGAGCTGTGATTGCAATGCCTTTAGCTGGCATTCTTGTACAGTATACTGGCTGGTCTTCAGTATTCTATGTCTATGGTATGTTGCATTTCTATACAATAGAGTTAAAAGAAATGTGCATAAACTAAAACAGTAAGATAGATCAGTGACTATATTGTGTTTGCTAATTATTATTTTTTCATGAAGATTCCTTTCCTTTTATTCTGAGAAGATCAAGGAAAATGTTTTATCTCTGTGATTTTCTCTACACTGTTATTTTTTGTTTTTCACAGCAACCACATTGCTGATGGAAACTTTGTAATGTATGGTTTGTGTTGTCCTTGATTATGAAATAATTAAATTAGCTCTTGATTCAAAGCTGATTAGGAGGAAGAAGCTGGGCAGCACCCACTTCTCTTTTTCGGCTACTGCTTTTTTGGGCATTTCCCTAATCCTGCTTCCTCAAGACTCAATAGGGGTAGAAAGCTGAAAGGTGATATTAGCGCTAATGCAAAAATTCAGTTTTGTGATGAACTATTAGCAGTCAGCTGCAGCAGCAGCACATTTTAGTCCATATTTCCCCAGAATTAAAGAAGATTAAGTGGAAAAAACTGACACGAAACCCAAAGTCCAAACTCCCCTTCTGTTCACTTTCTAACCAGAACCTGGAAGCATAGTACTTGAAAGTATCCCTGTAGTGTCTCTCTAAGAGATTCTTTTTTAATAAAAAGGAAAGAAGAAATATAAGAGATCTGGATTCCAACTGATGTTGTCACTGATTAATACCATTTTTGAACGTGGGCAGAAGAATCTGAAAGATTAATGAAGTCATGGTGAGCAGAACAGGACCTGGCTGCTTCCAAATTTGCTATGATCCATTCTAATTTTGAAATGTTCTCATTAAAGCAAGTTCTTGTATTTGCAGAATGTTGTTAAATGTACTTTATGGTAGGGTCTCTTATCCTGGTTCAAAAGCCATGGTTGGTTCCCACTAGCTATCTATTTTACATTTGGTAGTGTATATGTGTCAGTGCTACTCTCTCACTTCGGGAAGCAACTGCATAGCACAGGGACATCAGCTCGGTGCTTTGTGACCACCTAGAGGGGTGGGATAGGGAGGGTGGGAGGGAGACTCAAGAGGGAGGGGGTATGGGGATGTATGTATACATATAGCTGATTCACTTTGTTATACAGCAGAAACGAACACAACATTGTAAAGCAATTATACTCCAATAAAGATGTTAAAAAAAAAAAGCCGTGGTTGGGTTTTGGATTCATGAATGCCCTAAATGGTAAGCCATACATGTACTTGTACATATTTTTGTGTTCTAGGGAGATCTTTTTATCAGATTTTAATCCATACCTTTTGTTTGATTTTTTTAAAAGCCCATAATTCAAAGAGGTTTAAAGCACTTACTTATAGGGTATATATTACAAGTTGGTATTGCCATCCATTAAATTCTCTGATTTGTGCCTTAGTCCATTACTTAATTGAAGATGTGATGTGACTTTAGAGTAAGAATATTAATTTCCACAGAGGACTCATGACAACCAACCTCATTATTTCAAGTTATATCTCAATATTTATCATTGAATGCTACAAAGTTTAAATATCAATCTGAAAATGTCATATAATTGTACTTGTTTACTTGCTGTGTGTAACAAAAATTTGGTCTTTGAGCCACACATTCAATATTCATATTTTAAAAATTAATGAGATAAGACCCATATGGCAGCTTAAGTTAAAAAAATATAATGCATATATAGCAATTAGCAGAGTGTCTGGCATTTTAGATGTATTCAGTTAGTGGAAATGATAATTATTACTAAATTACAAGAGTTCTCATTTATTGAGTGCTTATTTTGTGCCATCCTCTGTGCTAGTTGTTTTATGTATTACCTCCTTTAACTTCTGTTTGCAACAATCTTATAAAAAAAAGGAATTATTTCATAGCGGAGATTTTCAGGGATTTAGTTACTGATTAGAAGATGTAGCTAATGAGTGACACAGCCAGGATTCTCATCTGGGAAGAGCCATACTCCATAACTGCTACACTATACCAAATTTTCATACACCATCTGATTCCAAATAGTGTTTGCTGTCATGTTTAGTAATTAAAAGGGCACAGCACATCAGAAGTTATGGTATTCAGGAACACTTGGAGATTGAACAGTCAAAAAAAAACCCAAAACAGTATTATAGAGGTCAGGGGCATTTATATTGTTACCCAGGGGGGAAATAGAACAGCATGAGGCAGAAATGAAATGGCCAGTTGCTGGGAAACCAGAATAAATTATGTGAAAGTTTTCTATTATTAATGCTTCAGATTTATATTGCACAATAAGGGTATATTTTAATGGTGAGAGTGCTATATAAAGGGATGAAAAAGAACTTGCAGTAGTATATTTATTATATTGGAATTCATAACTTTCATCTGCCCAAACAATGATCAATAGGCAATAGTATGTGCTGTGGTATACAGTCACATAAACTGCTGAATGTTATCACATTAATTACAGAAGCCCATTTTTCATGTATAATAGTTATTCAGGCTAAAATATTCTTCTAGATTTTATTTAATAGTCTGTTTACTAGATCTGGAAGTGCTAACAGGAGAGGGAAACAAGCATTTCTTTTCCCTGGAAATGCAGACCACTGGCACATATTAAAGACAGACAAAAATAAAAGGATTCACTCCTAGAGAAATTTTTTGAGGACAGGATTTTTGTCTTGTTTATCATATTTCTCTCACTCAGCAGAGTGCCTGGAAGAGTAGCTTCTCAGTAAATCTTTGTTGGTTGTATGAACATGTTCCAAACTACACCATTCAATAATTGTTTATTGTGAATTTCCTGTGTATCCACATTATTTAATAGTGACAAAGAGATAAAACTACAGGACCAATTTTCAGGATGCTTGAAGTCTGGTGGCAAAAGACAAGCAAAGATGGCTAGATTCATTTGGAGAAACATAAGCTTGAATTCATATTCTATGGAATATCACAAGATTATTGTAGTTTTATTCCAGTAAATGACTGTTAAATGGAAGTATTTATGATGGCTTTTCCTTTTGAACTTTTGCTTTCAGGAAGCTTTGGAATGATCTGGTACATGTTTTGGCTTTTGGTGTCTTATGAGAGTCCTGCAAAGCATCCTACTATTACAGATGAAGAACGTAGGTACATAGAAGAAAGCATTGGAGAGAGTGCAAATCTTTTAGGTGCAATGGAAGTAAGAACTTTATTATGGTGTATATTCCTATTCTTGTTCTCCATCTCACCTCCCTTTGACCAACAAGATTATTTTATGAGTCCCTATTCAACAAAACTAATTTGGTATCAATCATGATTGTTTTCTTTACTCCATGCATATTCCCTGATTTAGAAATTATTGCTACTTCCTCCATCTATGATTTATTTTCTTTTCCTTATCTTTTCTTATGCATCTTCAAATTTCAACTGAATTATAGCTATGACTGTAAACCTCAACAAGTTTTTAAAAACAGTTCAACATAGCTTATAATTGAAACAAATTCAACCAATATTTGTTAAATTTAGATTATAGGAAATGTCAAATCACCTAACACAGTCATGAAAAGGGCTAGTTTTGTTCATTGAATATTCTAAATCTAAGTTTTATACATGTGTATTTCTATGTGATTTAGTAAGCATTAGTAAGCATTAGCATGCCAACCATAGGTAGCTAACCTGAAAAGTATTCTTAATATAATGTAACCATTTTATTGATAAAATGTTACCAATTTTTTAGGACTACTATATGAAGATCAAGTATTATAAAGATAATGTTGTGAAGCCTTTTTCTGATTATGATTTAGTTTCTTGGGCAGGATTTGCTGATGTAGAGAGAAATGCAGCTGTATATCAATAAGTAAATATTTTAGCACACATATTAATACATCATAAATAGTAATTCATGAATAGCCATCTGATGCTACAAAAAAGAAAAGAAAAGAAAACTGTTAAGCAAAAGTAATGTATTTAGACAGGTTCAGTAATTCAGCACCTAATCAGTAGCTCAATTTCTTTATGCTAAGAGTTGGAAGTTACTCTGGCTGAGGAAGTTACATTGGCTGAGGAACCAATGCCCCTCATGCATTATGCTTCTCCTCTTTCTTTTAAAGACTTCTCTCCAATTTCAACTCTATTTTATTTCAGCTCTGATTCTCTACTTCATTTATTAGGGAAGGCCTGTCTTTGACATCTCATCCTAGGTAAAAAAAAGGTCTGTCACCCATTGTTGCTGAGGGTATCTTGGCCTTTAATGAATAAGAAAAATGCCATATTGGATATCATTCAGAAGTCAAACCAGTACTTAAAAAAAATCTTACATTATAATTGTTCCATTAGCTAAATAGAGTGGCATTAGAACGTGCCCCTCCTGTTTCTTTCTGTAAAGAGACTGGTCATTTCTTTCTAATGGTAGCTACTCAAGAAGCAAGTGGTGATGTGCGGGGTGGTGTGGTTGGCAGTAAGCTCTGGTGCCCACCAGCTCCAGTTGCTCTGAATGGAATCTAAACATAGACTAATCTATGGTGAGTTCAGTACTTTGCTTCAATTTCTAGTCAAAAATAGTCTGATTGGCCCATATCTTTAGTGATCAAATATACTTCTTTTATTTACCAGTTCTCGAGAGGTTGTGTGTCCAGGTCAGGCATAAATTTTTTAAAACAATAAGAAATTTAGTCTAATTGAAAACCAATTTCTGGAAATGAGCCAAAAAGGAATAATTGGTAGATTGATAAAACAGTATAGATAAGCTCAAACTCCCCATTTTCTAGACCTTACTGTGTTTCTAGACACAATATTTTACTTCTTACTGATGTTTTTTACTTTCCTGAAGTAAATTTAAAAATGAGATCAAGTGGGAATAGGACTTGTACTTTAGTTATTTTGAGCTTTTTGTGATCAATTTCAATAACAATTGAAAGAATAAGTAACAGGAACATCCATATATCCACTGTATAGAAACAAGTTTTTAACATCTTGCCTTATTTATTTCACTTTTCTTTTTGCTGAACGATTTTAAAGTAAATGAGGTATCATAACTCTTTACCCCAAAATACATGCATCTCTAGAAAAATAAGAATATTCTCCTTCACCGACTAAGTACTATCATCATACCTAACACAACTGAAAATAATTCTCTAACATTATCTAATAACTAGATCATTTTCAAGTTTCTGATACCCGATTCAAATCCTAATACCTAGTCAATATTCATGTCTTTTGTAGCCATTTGTTTTGAGTCTGGATCCAATTAAGGATCACATATTGCAGTTGACTCTAATGTCTTTTAAATCTCTATTTTTTTCTTTACAAGATAATTAAATATAAATACATACAGAAAAGTGCACAAATCGTAAGCAAATAGCTTGCTGATTTTTTATAAACTAAACACACCTGTGAAGCAAACAGCAGTTCAGTAAATAGAATGTTATCAGAATACCATAAGCCCTCCTACAGCTACCAACAATTTTTTAAGATATATGATTGGACACTTTTCTCTTATATTTGTTGAAATGTTTTGCAGCCTGAAGAAAAAGTACTTAATAGAGATGATCCTGGTATGAATTAAAAACAACACCTTCTCAGCAGGAAAAAAATATTTTCTTATGATGTTCTGAAGTTATTACTTATTCAACTATAATGTTATAATAGACATTCTTGCATTTGGCCATCTTTGAAATAAGTAGATTCATCTAGCACCACTTTTCCAGAACACATCAGAAAAAATTCTTTTAACTCTGCACTTTTTGAATCTATCTATGATGGTGTCACTAGAACTTTTATCTAAAGCCACAATACTCACTGTTTATTATTAGGACAGGTTTTTGTGTTTTGATTTGTTCCTTGTGAGCACCACAATATATCTTCCTACTATATTGCTTTAAAGTGATCTGTAAGAAGTTTCATTAGATTCACAATTAATACTAGCAATTATGAGGTTCTACATCCAGGAATAATTACTAAATCTGTGTAAAATATGTATGCCACCTCTTTTACTAATTTGGTCAGGTTAATAATCCAAAGCTAGCATTAAACACAGTTAGAGTAGGCTATTGTTTCTTCACCAAACAGTATTTCAGTGCTCAAAATAAAGAATTGAGAAAGTGTTTGGAACTGTGAGAGATGTTAAGGTCTAAAAGAGGTGTTAAGGTCTAAAAATATTAGTCTTGGGGAAAGATATTTGTTTTATATTTGGGCATACACAGGATCTTTAAGTATACTAGGTGTAATTTTTTGAGTGTCATAAGCAAAGCCAATCATATTTAAGTTAATTTTGAATGTCTTGAATATCATAAATAACTAGTTATGATGTATCCATGGTGTGCTGGGTGGCCACATGCTTTAACCCAGATGTATACCATGTGAATTTTACCGAATCTTGCACTCCAGTGTCACAGAGTTTATACTGATATGCACTGGCTATCAAGAGAATTTGTAGTTAGGTAGTGTTATCATTGACTTTTGATAGGGCCTAGGATATTGCACTCTTAATTCTTCTTATTTTTCTCCTCCTAACTATTGATACATTGAATTTTCAACATTTTAAATAAAATATGTCAGATACCAACAAGGTCACTGATTTGGCAGTGAGTTTTAGCTGAGACCTGATCTATCACTGCCAAAACAAAACAAAGATCTTGGAAACTAGGATCTCTGCTTTTGGAATTACTTTTCTATAAATATAGAATCTTGTATATTTCTAAAACTAAATCAATTTAATCAGAAGGAGAGACTGATATCCTTTTCTCTTCTTTCAACAATTATTCATGCAGCTAAGTTTGACTGGACTGTTGCAATTAATGATTCACTACTCCTGCCTACCTCCTACTCATGCCCCAACGTACATATCCTAAAAATGCAAAGTATCTATTATTCCCATTTAAGTTAGAAAATATTTATAATGGTCAGAATGGCTCTCTTTTTGGGATTTCAGAAATTCAGGACTCCATGGAGGAAATTTTTTACATCTATGCCAGTCTATGCAATAATTGTTGCAAACTTCTGCAGAAGCTGGACTTTTTATTTATTGCTTATTAGTCAGCCAGCATATTTTGAGGAAGTCTTTGGATTTGAAATCAGCAAGGTATGTAAAAATTATCCTTCTTTAACTAGAGCATTATTTTTTTACTTAAGTGACCATTAAGTTCCTTTGCCAAGATTTTACCTTCTAAATTTCATGAGTTATTCATTTATTTATTCAACAAATAACTTCTAATAAACAAAGACTAAGTAAGGTGTATGAGTGCCTACTACAATCAAGTGCCTGATAGAAATGGCTCTTTGTTGCTGGGAGCACAGACAAAACAGACCTATTCTCTGCCCTCAGAGAGCTTACATCCTGGTTGAGGTGGGTAGCAATATAGCCTTTTCCCTGTAAATAAACATAATTCCCTTGAAGTTTCAGGTCAAAGACAATACAACAGTGAACAAAAATTCTTTTATTACAATAGAATTGTATTTATATAATTATCAATCTAACTTTTCTTCAATGCTCTCAGAAATCTGTCTGGCTAAAAGATTTGAGGATAGCAAAAATATCTGAAAACATTCTTGTATGTTATTTATCCAGTTTAATCATTTAGCAAGCATTTGTGGAACATGATATGTGAAGATTTATGTGTTAGATTCAGAAATAAAAACGTGGTTCCTTTCCTCAAGAGTTCACAGCTTGGTGGTGTAGACAAAAATAATACATTTACAATTATAGCACAGCATTCTCAATGCTACAGACATTTATTTGTCGCTATGAAAATATAATCATTTTGAGATTTTTAGAAGGATAAAATGAACATAAAAATACTACTTTACATGAAATTTACAAAGTCCTTTCATACTCATGAACAACCTTGTTTGGTCTACCAGCTGGATAACTTTCGTCATTTCTATGGAAATGACGGAGAAACAGAGACTAGGGAAGGTATTTAAATTGCCTAAGGCCAAGCTAACAATAAGTGACAGAATCAAGTGTAAGCCCATATCCTTTGATTTATGTTTCAATTCCCTTTACTATGCCATTCAAATTCAGGTAAACCGTAATTCATTTAAGCATTTCACAAGTATTTGTTCAATGCCATCTCTGTGCCAAGCCCTTTGCTGAACCCATTTGTCTATATTGGCCATGGACTTGCTATTTCTCTTCATGTCATTACGTAAGTCCAGCTGGGCTCGCTATTCATATTATGTCTCTACTTGAAAGACTATCTGAGGCCTGGAACTGAAGAAAACCTGAATTTAGGAGTCTCTATTCTAAGAGCTCTTTTGTAATCCCTGTTTCTAAGGAAACTGTTTCCTCCATTCTTGAGACGAATGACTGCTTTAGACAGGGCTCCTCTCTCTGGAGCTGATCAAACATTGCAGGGTAGTCTTTGGGAGCTCTGAGAGGTGTTATACTTCTCAACAAAGGCTGCTGGAGGTGTGAGTCCATTTTCACAATCTAGGACAAATATGACACTGAGAGGCTATTAATAAAGTCAGGTCTCGTCGGGGAGAGTGAAGGAGCCAATTGATGTTAATGAAACTGTGTGGTCATTCTGGCCTTGTAGCTCCAATTAATTGAAAATGCCTGAGTAAAAGCAACGATCTCTTGCAAAAACTAAATATAATCAGATATGTTGCTCTGATTCACTTACCATATTTTTAACTAAAATTTTGGATAAATTCTACACAGATTGGCCTGAAGATTTTAATTATACTGGTTAAAAAAAATTACTGACTTAACCTGAAAAATGTGAAAAGGAGGTGATTGAGGAAATAAAGCATGGGCTTTGGAGCCAGGCTGACATGGTCCCAAATCCAAGCTCTGCAAGAGACTGTTGATACATAACATAATCTTGGACCTGCTCTTGAATAACTGTCATCCTCAGTTTTCTTACCTGTAAATAATGGTATTAAGACCATCTTTCAGAAGTGCAACAAAATTTAAGTGAACTAAAATATTTACATGGAGAATGGTTCTAACCAACCTTAGTTAAATTGAGTATCCTGTAGACAAAACCACAAGTGCAATGGCTTTTTCATACACACACACACACACACAGAGTCTCAGCCTATACTCATATATAAAACTTCTCAACCCCTTGAGAATGACATAACCCTCCTTTAAGTCACAGTTTCTTCGTCAATGCACTGAGAATAATAATATTAAAAATTTTCCATCTGGAGCGAAAGAGAGAATTAAAGTGCTTGGATATTTAAGGTATTTTAGAGTCTTTTACTACCTTAATTACTAACCATACCAAGTCAATGGTCGTGACACCACAGTATACAGCATTATAAAATAGAATCTTTTCTCAAACCTTCAGTAATCTAGTTCGGAAGGGCATGTTTATACAAATAATAAACATTTATCTAATACTTAACATTTTCCAGGAATTGCGCTTCAAAGTATACTTAGTAAAAATCTTCCTTGTATCTTTATACATACAAAATGTACTAAGTCCATATATGTGGTAATATACAATTAACATGTATTTTGTTCATAATTTCTGCCCCCGTGATGTCCAGAGGACAATGTCTTACATATAATTATTGATCAGAACGTGTGTTTAATTGATGCTGGCAGGTTAGGCTTTAGATTGGGCCATTTAGTATGAAATTAGTACAGAAACTATATACCGCTCTATGACAATGTGACCAAGTATTGGTATTTGACAAGGAAATGCCTAAAACTGAGAATTGATTTGCATTTTTCTGGGCTCTTAATCTTTAGAAACTAAATATAAAACTCATAAGAGATATATATTTAAAATGGAATTAGGGTTTTAGCCTTATTATAAATTAAAATGAATTTTAAAATAGTCTCTTCAAGGTTTGTCTAATGTATTTCTCTTCTCTCTGACTCTGTCTCTGTCTCTCTTTCTCTCCCGCTCTCATGCTAATGATGAGATTTTGCAAACATATTTAAGACTATAAAAAGGATACATAAATGTGAATCACTCTGTGATAAAATTCAGGATAGTTTACTCATACACTCAAAATTTACTGACTCAGAAAAAACGTATTATCTTCTAGAAGATAAAAAAGGATCAAAGTAAATTTGCTTAGCTTTTCTCATTTATTCTGTGGAAGTTATTGCTTATTCTGGGACTAAGTAAGTAAGTGGTCATTTAGAGACAGTATTTTTTTTCTTCCTTGTCCATAAAGAGCTTATGAGACTATTAAATTGCCCATATTACTTATGGTCATGTATATTTCTCCCCTTTCTGTTTTTCATCAGGTTGGCATGCTATCTGCTGTTCCACACTTAGTAATGACAATTATTGTGCCTATTGGAGGGCAGATTGCAGATTTTCTAAGAAGCAAGCAAATTCTTTCAACTACTACAGTAAGAAAGATCATGAATTGTGGTGGTAAGTACATAAATGATGTTAAGAGCATGTGTTTATTTCATGAAGTTCCAACTGATGTGAGTGAGTCAACTTTTTCCATGCGTATCAAATATGCTGTTAAATTTGCACCCTTGCTGTTCATTCATAATCATTCTCCCATCTTCAAATTTTCATAACTCCTAGTTTTAAATAATTGCATGACTAACTTTACCTTTCCCACCATTGAAACTTAAGGTTGTTTTTATTAAAACACAAAGAAGGCTTCAGTAACCTCTGTGCATAAATTATTACTGTTATTATTATTTTTTAAGATAGACTCCCTGAAGTGGTTTGCTAGGTCAAGTATTGATATGTGATCATTTTTAACATTTTTGACTCATCAGAAGAATTTACATAAATTTCTGAAATATTTTCACGTGTCTGTTTCTGAAGGTTTTGGCATGGAAGCAACGCTGCTTCTGGTTGTTGGTTATTCTCATACTAGAGGGGTAGCAATCTCGTTCTTGGTACTTGCAGTGGGATTCAGTGGATTTGCTATCTCTGGTAAGATACTTTTTAAAAAAATATGTACTTGTAACACTTTGATTTTTGTTAGTGATAAAAAGTCTATACATTCTACTTTCCCCTTTAACATTTTGAATGTTGAGAAGGTTTACTCAACATATTTCCACTAGAAAATAAAAATAATAAAACATTTAGAAATTATTATTTGGATATGTTACGACTCACTACTCACTTTTCTCCTGCTTACCCTTACTCTTTTTTTTAAGTGAATATCTCCTCCTCTCTGTGGAGTGACTATCACATATTAAGTATTGGATAACAAATCATACCTCCTTTCATTCTCATTATACCCCTGAGCTAACTTATCAAAAAGTAGTTATTAAGCACATGCTATGAACCTGGTATCTTTTAAGGAGGGTGGTGAATGTGGTAGAGGATACTCTATAGTCACCCACTTCTTAGAAGTTTGGGATTCTCTGAGCCACATCTTCTGTGTGTATTTCAGGTTTCAACGTTAACCACTTGGATATTGCTCCAAGATATGCCAGTATCTTAATGGGCATTTCAAATGGTGTTGGCACATTGTCAGGAATGGTTTGCCCTATTATTGTTGGTGCAATGACAAAGAATAAGGTAAGATAGAGCAAAAGAGATGTTCACTTGTAGAATATCTCTCTCATGGTTGGGGTAAAGCATTAAAATATTCTCTTTGGCATTCTCTTTGTGACCCAGTCACCACACCTCCGAGTAGGGGAGATAACTGAGGTTCAGAAGAGAATTTATCTCTAAGAGCTCTGAGGGAACCCTCTTCCTCAACCAATAAGTGTATGCTTTTCAACACCTTTTAATATTTCTGATATCCCTGGTGAGGCAAAACAACAACAACCTAGCTCATTATTAAAAACAAGTGGAAGTCTTCTGAGCTTTATTTGTAAACATCAATTCAGACTTCTCTGCAGTAATTGATGGAAGAATATTGTTATCAGCTATTTGTCTTTATAGGTAGAGCTTCTAAATTATGGTTTACCAAAAGGAAATAAAAGAAGTGGGAGAAAAAATATGTAACTCAATGGAAATTAAAAGATAGGTTATGAATATTTTAAAAATTAGCAGACCTTAGATATATTTGGAGTTCTCTTTCAGAACTTTAGATTAAAATTTTTTTTAATTTTTTGAATGAAAGTCATAGTATTATAGAGCATTTCTATCACATTATTTGCTTTGTGTGATCAGAACAGGTGTTTCCCCTGAAGATAGCATTTTATGAAAAGCTTGATGGTGGAACATTCAGAGATGTTAGGCTTTTCAAACATGGGGAGTTTGTTCTCACACTGCCACTTTTTGTCACTGCAGTCACGTGAAGAGTGGCAGTATGTCTTCCTGATCGCTGCCCTAGTCCACTATGGTGGAGTTATATTTTATGCAATATTCGCCTCAGGAGAGAAGCAACCCTGGGCAGACCCTGAGGAAACAAGTGAAGAAAAATGTGGATTTATCCATGAAGATGAGCTTGATGAAGAAACAGGGGACATTACTCAAAATTATATAAATTATGGTACCACCAAGTCTTACGGTGCCACAACACAAGCCAACGGAGGTTGGCCTAATGATTGGGAAAAGAAAGAGGAATTTGTACAAGAAGACGTACAAGACTCATACACTTACAAGGACCGAGGTGATTATTCATAACAAAGCTAATTGCTGGATTTATTTTTAGTGTTTGTGATTAAATTAATTGTGATTGCACAAAAATTTTTTAAAAAATGTGGTGTAAACATGTAAACATATCAGCCAGGCAAGTCTTGCTGTAAAAATGAAATCAAAACAAACTCATGAAGTTACCACCAAGTGCAATCTATAGAAGTTGTGAAATTCCATCGTTTCCATTCAAGTCATCCATTCTTGCATTTGTGATTTAAAGGTTGACTGGTCAAAACTGTAGAAGCAAGTAGTTAATCATTGGATTCATATGAGCGAAAACTCATCACCATTTAATAAAGCACAACTAAAACAGTTGGCACATCCCATCCTACAAAGGTTAGGAAGCCAAAGCTACTTGATCATGCAAAATGCACTTATGTATTTGTTACACTGTAGGGCAAGATATCGTGCAGAAATCCTGCTAAAAAAAAGTGAAATTGTCATGTTGGCTGCATTAGATGTTGGCGACATTTACTGACTTAAATCATGGAGTTGAGATATCTGTCATGCAGAGAAGAATGTTGTGGGCTAGCAACTAGCAAGGTGTACTAAATAATTATTGTTATTACATAATGTAGAATATTTTGTTGATTCTCAAGAGGAATATCTTGCAGTGTTTTATATGAAATGCTTTGGCACAAACATTTATATCTGTGAAAAGGAACTTGTAAAGTGAGGGGTATGCTTCATGTTCTTCCATTCATTTACCTAACAGTATAAAACACTTCACACTCCAATAAAATCTGACTTTTCATGTAGCATATCACTTTTTTGCAAAAAATATTAAAAATAAACTCCAATGTATTTTTTATTACAACTTTGTACTGGTTGTAACTGGCATTAGAAAAAGAAAAGATGTATACACCATAAAGAATCTAATAAGAAATTTACTATGGAGATATAGCCCTTAAAATGCAATATTAACAACAAAAGAAATAGAAATGATATAGATATCCTTCTTCCTTAGTAATTAAATATAGATAAAACTTGTGCCACAGAGCTATATATAATATGAAAAGATAAACTTAATAGAGATATTGTAAGTAGACAATTTTATTACTTAAATTCCCATTAAAATATTTGTCTTAAATATATAGGACAATAAATTATATTAAAATTATATCTATCTATATATCTGTATATCTTATACATATCCATACACAGATACATAATAAACAATCTTCAGAAAAAACCAAAAATAGCATACACCTAATGTTGGGTTAGGGGACTGCAATTTCTACTTTCATAGAGTCATAGAATTTTAGATGGGGCAGAGGCATTTTGCTTGTCATTTCTTAATATAACTCAACAGGAATTGTAACATTTGTGTACCGAGCAATAAGTGCAATGAATAAAATTTCCTGTCTGTATATTATCTTCATTTTGCTTGTGGTAGCTGTTTGGGTGGTTGGAATGAATTTTTTCCTTTAAAAAGTTAACATCAGACCTCTTTATAATGTTCTAAAATGACAGTGATGCATTTCCCAATTCAACTTATAATACTATTGGTGTGTTTAATTGTCTATTCTGGATATTTGATCTGTTCATTGTATTGTGCTAGTGACTGGAGGCCCTGCTAATGCAAATATAAAACATAAAGTTTGTTTTAAAAATGCAAACGATTCTTGACCTTAAGATAATAAAAATATCTTTTGCTTTGCGTCTCAAAGTGATGTAATGTAATCATCGCTTCTGTTGTGTTGAATGAAAAGATGTGGACTATCATTTTGCTGCAGCAAAAAAAAAAAAGTATTAATAAAATGTTCTATTTATCCTTTTGCAAAAAAACAGTACATTAATTTGGGTTTATTTTATGTCGTTGTAGCTTGGCTTTGTATAGTTTAGCTTGTGTACGTCCCAACAAAATCAAATGCAGGCTCAAGAACATCAGCCTTTTCAGCCACTTGAGGTTTAATGGAAGAACATGGCATTCTTTAGATTGTGTGGGATGTGGTTCCACAAAGAGAGTTTTACATCAAGAAATAGGAGGTCTCTGAGTCAAACTCTTATCTTTCAATGCCTGTCTTCTCACAACTTGTGCTAAGCTTTAAAAAAATTAGGAAAAAACTCAACACTTGTCAGGTCAATGATACTACCCAATTTTATTTGTTTATTTATGGCTGTGTTGGGTCTTCATTCCTGTGCGAGGGCTTTCTCTAGTTGCGGCAAGCGCAGGCCACTCTTCATCGCGGTGCGCGGGCCTCTCACCATCGCGGTCTCTCTTGTTGCGGAGCGCAGGCTCAGTAATTGTGGCTCACGGGCCTAGATGCTCCGCGGCATGTGGGATCTTCCCAGACCAGAGCTCAAACCCATATCCTCTGCATTGGCAGGTAGATTCTCAACCACTGCGCCACCAGGGAAGCCCCAATACTGCCTAATTTTGACTGTACATATACCTTGTGCGGGAACCGCCCTAACCATTTTGTGTGGAGTATCTTATGGAACACCACAAGGACCCTCCAAAGTAGGTACTCTTTTTGTTCCCAGATTACAAATGAAGGAATTGAAGCTCACAAAGTTTCAATAACTTTCCCAAGGTAAAATTGAGCCATGATATTTTAGTATAACGTGTCAGCCAAACCAGCAAATAGTGAGCAAGATTTCTCAGGGAAGCCAATGGAATGTCTATGTCACTGGAAAGGTGATCATTTGCCCTGATTTCCAATTTTACAGATGTGTAGAAAGGGAAGACCATCATTATATAACATTGGTAACTGAGATTCATAGAACTTATTACTTAACGGGACTCACAGGACGATTTAGTTGACACTCCTTATTTAACAAATGAGAACACTGAAGGTCAATAAGGGAAACTGACTTGATCAAGAGGACACAGAGGATATTATGGATTTGGAAAGAAGTTGTTATAATTAGCTGTGTTTTTGCTCTTACTTTGATTTTTTTAGACTGGTTTTTACTTAAGGAATTAAATAAGAATATTTATTGGTTCAACCACTACCCCATATCCACCACTCACATAACCTCAGAGTGGGAGGTGAGGGAATATATTTTCTCTTCCCGTAATCCTCTGCATAAAGAAACAACAGCCAGAGGCCTCGCCTAATTTTTAAGGAGGCCCACAAGCCATCTCTCCATAACTTGAGGGCAGGAATGAAAATGTCTTAATCTAACACTCTGGAATTTTTCCAGTTCCATAATACAAAAGTTTACAGTTCCTATAAGAAAATTGTTCTAATGATGTCTCTAAATTTTACCACTGGCCACACTCATTTACTCTGATCTCAATCATGCAAAGTCACTTTCCCTTTCATTTTCCCCCTTATCCCAATGCCCACCCCCATCTGTACTGTTGTATGCATCTAGTATTTTGCAATTTACAAAATGCTTTCCCATGCATTCCCTCATTCCATCCACACATCTGCCTTGTAAAATTGAAAGGCCCCATATCAATATTAGTATTTCTATTCTCCAAGTAAGGGAACGGTCTAAGCAGTATAGTTAACTTCCTAGTTTCCACAGGCAGGATTAGAACAAGAATACAGGCTATCTGGCTACAGCAAGAGAGTAATTTATTTTTTACTTTTAAATCACTTTATTAATCTTCTGATTATAAATGTAGGATGGGGGAGGGGATCTTCATTAAGGAAAGAACAGTATTAAGAACAGTGAAAATAAGGGTAATCAAAAATCTTACTATCCAGAAATAAACACTGCTAAAATTTTTAGGTTATTTTCTATGAAAAATACACAGAAAACTCTCATATACTTTGTGATTTACAAATTTGAAGTCATACTTGATCTACTGTTGCCAACTACATTTTTCGTTTAACAGTGTGGCATGCATATTTTCCTATTTGATTATTGGAGTTCTATAGTCTAATATATTACATAACATAGGCTATATTTAATCTATTTATGCAATACCTTAGTTGTGAACATTTCATTTTTGCACCCTTTTCCCTTTATCTTTCTGCTTGCGTGGTGTTTTGGGGAAACCTGACGTCACATATACATATACCTTTAACTTCTATAACCATAATGGATATTTAAGTTACTATTTGTAGTTTATTGTTCCTGTGTTTGTCTACAGAGAGTATTACTGGCAATTGGCTTTTCTGAGATTCATTTACTAGTTATTCATTCAATAAATGTCTACTAAGCAGCTACACTGTGCAATCAGGGGGGATACACGTGGGAGAAAACAGCCCCTGTTCTCTTGGACCCTAAAGTCCAGTCCCCTTCTTGAGATGTTGGCGACACCCCCAGCTGCCCAGTCAGGCCACACAGATGTGACGGAGAGACGAAGCTCCTGTCTAGACACCAGAAACTTGCTAACTTTCCTGAGAAAGGATTTTTCTTAATCCCCCAAAGACCTAAAGTGGGCTGCATTCAATATACTCCCTACATCATTTTTTAAAAGTTTCAGGTGAGGAAACTTTTCTCAGCCTCAGAGATGCCTGTGCTGCAAGGAGCCTAGGCTGTGGGGTTGGGCTGGGGTGGGAATCAGTGTCAACCATCTCCAGTGCCTGACTCTCTGCAGGAGGGGAGAGGGATGGACTGAACTTCTAAGTGCATTTTTTTCTTTTCTAAATTTCTTTCTGTTTGTGCTCCTCCCCTGGGTTTTTAAGGACCTATATATTTTCTCTTTTCATTTTTTTCCCCTTTATCTACATGCTGCCTCCCTAAGTTTTAACCTCAAATAGGGGCTATTGACATTTAATTCTAGTGGGTTTTTCTTTTCTCTCCATCTTCATCTCATGCAAGACCTCAAACCTGAATTTTCATTCAGCAGCTGTCAAAAGCACTTTATTTGTGAAGGTTATCGGTCTATGCTATACAGTCCCTTCAAATGCTCAATCTTCTCCAAGCTTTCCCCTGAATGCAGCAGGCACCTGAAAGCTGCATAATCTGGACTCTTATCCTGTCTCTTGTCCAAATTCAGTAGCTTTTATGAAATGAAACCCTTGGCTTTCACCAAGAGCAAACAAAATGAAGAAACCCCTCCAGTTTTGTTAAATCACATTTGAGAACATGTTTTATTACTTTACTTAATATGCGTTAGATAAATATAAAAGAGTTTGAGGAATGCTTTTCCTGATGCATTAGAGCACTGTCAACGATTAGATAGGAAAGGACCTGGGATCCACCATGGCTCCCTTGTCTGCTTCTCAAGGAGCTTAGAGACACTCTTTTTGGCTCAATTGCTGCTTTTATCTCCCTTTCTCATTTTCATTTAGTTTTCGTCTTTTACAGTTTGTTGGTTTGTTTAGGTGTTACTTACCTTTGATTTTATTTTGAAGGAGGATGTGAATGAAGGATCAAGTATAAAAATTATGATAATAGGAATTATTTATAGCTTATGAAATGCCAGATACTACTCTCAGGGTTTTATTTGTATTAATTCACATAATGTTCACAATAACACTTGATGGTAGATACTACTATCAACCACATTTATAAATGAGGGAACTTTGGCACAGAGAAGTTAAGTAACTTATCTGAGGTCATACAACTAATGGAGTAAAGTTAGAAAGTGAACACAAGCCATCTGGCTCCAGACCCTGTACTCTTCATCACTACCATACACTGCCTCTAAATAGGTGTGTGACTTTGGGAAGTTACTTAAGTCTACTGACGCTCAATTTTTTAATTTGTAAAATGACAATCTAACACCTCATTAGTAGCTGGTTTTGTAACTAAATCAAATAACAGAGAACTTCTTAGCACAGCAAGCTGCACGTAGTGTTTAACAAATGTCCTTTCCCTTTCCCCTTCCTCATTACACTAAGTAAACACTAGACATTAACTCTTCCAGTATAACTTCGTCAGATTCATCAAAATGGACCATTTTGGAAACTATCTTTAGAGAAATTTTTATTTTTACCATAACTAAATTACTCAGGTTTGTTCTCTAAATTATTTTTTTTGAATTTGTATGTTATCAGTTATGTGACACAAGTGCAGAACATTAAACACTGTTGGATGCGACTTATGTAAAATATAATATATACTTATACAAATTTAAGAAAGTATATACTGCATAATGAAAGGATAAAAACATAGGTTGGAAGGATACACACAAAAGTATTCATAGCAAAGGACAGCCTCTTCAATAAGTGGTGCTGGGAAAACTGGACAGGTACATGTAAAAGTATGAGATTAGATCACTCCCTAACACCATACACAAAAATAAGCTCAAAATGGATTAAAGACCTAAATGTAAGGCCAGAAACTATCAAACTCTTAGAGGAAAGCATAGGCAGAACACTCTGTGACATAAATCACAGCAAGATCCTTTTTGACCCACCTCCTAGAGAAATGGAAATAAAAACAAAAATAAACAAATGGGACCTAATGAAACTTCAAAGCTTTTGCACAGCAAAGGAAACCATAAACAAGACCAAAAGACAACCCTTAGAATGGGAGAAAATATTTGCAAATGAAGCAACTGACAAAGGATTAATCTCCAAAAGTTATAAGCAGCTCATGCAGCTCAATAACAAAAAACCAAAAACCCCAATCCAAAAATGGGCAGAAGACCTAAATAGACATTTCTCCAAAGAAGATATACAGACTGCCAAAAAACACATGAAAGAATGCTCAACATCATTAATCATTAGAGAAATGCAAATCAAAACTACAATGAGATATCATCTCACACCAGTCAGAATGGTCATCATCAAAAAATCTAGAAACAATAAATGCTGGAGAGGGTGTGGAGAAAAGGGAACCCTCTTGCACTGCTGGTGGGAATGTGAATTGGTACAGCCGCTATGGAGAATGGTATGGAGGTTCCTTAAAAAACTACAAATAGAACTACCATATGACCCAGCAATCCCACTACTGGGCATATACCCTGAGAAAACCATAATTCAAAAAGAGTCATGTACCAAAATGTTCATTGCAGCTCTATTTACAATAGCCCGGAGATGGAAACAACCTAAGTGTCCATCATCGGATGAATGGATAAAGGAGATGTGGCACATATATACAATGGAATATTACTCAGCCATAAAAAGAAATGAAATTGAGCTATTTGTAATGAGGTGGATAGACCTAGAGTCTGTCATACAGAGTGAAGTAAGTCAGAAAGAGAAAGACAAATACCATAATGCTAACACATATATATGGAATTTAAGAAAAAAAATGTCATGAAGAACCTAGGGGTAAGATAGGAATAAAGACACAGACCTACTAGACAATGGACTTGAGGATATGGGAAGGGGGAAGGGTAAGCTGTGACAAAGTGAGAGAGAGGCATGGACATATATACACTACCAAACGTAAGGTAGATAGCTAGTGGGAAGCAGCCGCATAGCACAAGGAGATCAGCTCGGTGCTTTGTGACCGCCTGGAGGGGTGGGATAGAGCAGGTGGGAGGGAGGGAGATGCAAGAGGGAAGAGATATGGGAACATGTGTATATGTATAACTGATTCACTTTGTTATAAAGCAGAAACTAACACACCATTGTAAAGCAATTATACTCCAATAAAGATGTTAAAAAAAAAAGTATTCATAGCAATTGCATCTGGAAAGGAAGGAAGGGAATGGACCTGGGAAAAGCATAAAATAAATTTCAAAATTGTCATCTTTTAATTTCAAAGAAGATCTGAAGCAAATATGAGAAAAATATCAATATTCGTTTATTCTCAGAATTCACATGTGGCTTTTAATTATATTTTTCATGATACTTTTCTATATTTTAAAGTGTAAAAACAAGCAAACCAGATAAGATATATTTCCCAGAGAACACAAGTCTTATCTCTCTCCAGTTTTTTTTTGTTTTTTTTTTAATCTCTGGGCTGCCAATGGAGATATTGTCATGATCTTCAAGAGCATTTGACAGTTTTCTGAAGCCACAGAACTTAATACAACAGTTTTGGGAGAATGTTTTTATTTTATAAAGTCAAGGTAAAGGTAGAATTATATGTGTTCATGAACAGATTTATGAATCCAAATGAAGATCTTCTGTACAAAGCTAACAAAAGTGTGCATGAGAATAAATGTCACAGATGAAAGCCATCGTTCTTGACAGATCTCATCATAGTCTATTGGACTGCTTCTCAAAGATTTAAAAAAAGGAGTGTTGGTGGGTGGAAGGGCATGTCTATCACTATGAATTCAGGGTGGAAATTAGTATATTGCCATTAGTCTAAAGGCACATTAACTTTCAATTCCAGTTGCAATGGGATCACAGATAAAACAAAATTATTGGGGTTCATGCCCTAGACCTGCCACTGCCCCTTTATATAATCCAAGACAAGCCATGTTGGCCCTCTGGGCTTGGGCTTTCCCATCTGGAGAATAAAGGGATTGGTTATCCTGAGTGGTTTTTGATCCTCCCAGCTCTGAAGCTCTGAAATTTTCTGTCTTTATTCTTGCTGACAAATAGCTGAGTTCCTCAAGTTAACTTGATGAAATATAACTGTTCTCAGAATTCTGCTGAATAGAAGACTAAATATTTTCTGCTTACATTCCTATTGACTTTTTAAAAAAAGTAGCCACCCATCTCAATAGCTAACAGGTTGGACACTATTGAAGGCTCCCTTCATCCTAGTGGGCTTCTTACTGAGACGCTCCTTTCATTCTGACTTGAGATTTGGGAATTTCATGAAACCATTTATTAACTAAACACCCTGCAGCGAGTTGAAATACTTGTATGACAAACATGAGTCAAAGTTTCCATAACAGGTCACACTCAGCTTTTACTGGTGTAATGGAATGTGTTATGGAGTCCTGGCACTGGAAAGGATGGAAATACATGCTCAAACCTCTTCTTTCTATAGATGGGGACGCTGAAGGTAGAAAAATGAAAAGACAGGCTTAAGTCTACACAACTAGTTAGTGACGGAGGGGTAACTTGGACTTATATCTTGGGATTCAAAACAGTGCTCTTGAGATAAAAACCACTCTTTCATTAAGTTAGTTTTTCAAACAATAAATATTTATTGATAACGTATTATATGGCTGGTCCTAGGAATACAGTGGGGAAAATGACTAAATGGGTCCTGCCTTCATAGAACCCTTAATACAGTGGGGTGACAGATGGTAAAAATAATGAACAAAAATATCTATTACAATTGTGATAGATGCTATAAAATAGAAGTATAGGTGCTCTGAGGATTTCAAATGGGGACTTGATCTAGTCAATGTGTTGAGGAAAATTTCTTCAGAGATGTGACATACAATGTGAGACCTCAGAGGTGAGAAGGAGTTAGCCTGACAGAGCACTATGTGCAAAGACCCCAATGTGGAAAGATCTTGGCAAGTATTTTAGTATTTAGTGTTAGCATTCCCCAAATGTTAATGAGGATATATGGGATTTAACTAATACATAGAAATGCTAATCAGCTAATGCTTAAATCTAGCATGCTAGAACATTTTTTTCAAGAGCTACAATGTTTGCCTATTCATTACCTCATTCAACATCTATTAAGCTATGTGCAAGTATATATTGCACTATGAGGATACAAGAAGGAATTAAACATGGTCTCTGCTCTGAGAAACGCTTCATTTAGAGGAGAAGAATGATACACATAGAAATAGATATAGAATGTCTTCAGAGCAAATGAAAGATAACTTCATGTATATAGAATCTGTCATTTGGGCAGCGAATCCTGCATATCAACAGATTTCACAATTATTCCTTACATAAGTATACCACTTAATGTTTTCAGGGTACTCTTAAATATGATTTATCACAATTTTCACTTAGACATTTGTTTGTTTATAACTTCATCATATATTTCTCCCACTAAACCATAAACACTATGAAGTATATCTTTTGTTCTCTATACTATATCCAAGGTCTAACATAGATTAAGAACTCAACTAATAGTTAATGAATGGAAAAATGCATGGTCATATTTGATATGCACAGAAAATTATACAGGTAGGCAGAAGGGTATTATCCTCATTAAATTAATTCTTCTTTCCAGAAAGGAAGACAGAGAAAGAAAGAAGACATAGAACTAGAATTTGAAAGTGGAATAGATATTTGTCTACCTTATAAATGGAGAACAGGCATAGAGGCAGAGACCCCATCATTAGCAGATCATGCAGGTGCATCTACCATAATGTGTCTGGAGGAGTGAGTGTGGTTGGACTATCAAGTGAGCTTAGGAGCAGATATGAGGCTAGATAGGACGATTAAGCTAGTTGCGCAGTGCCATAGATGCCAGGCTAAGGTGTTCAGATGTTTTCTTATAGTTGAAGGAATTTTAAGTGGGGACTGAGTGATAAGATCTGTCTGGTAGAATGTTGCACAGGAGTAGGAAGAGACTGGAAGCAGGTTCTGGACAAGAGTGTCAAGGAAGACATGGTGGGGTGGGGGGTGGCACACCCTGGGGACCATGGTGTATTTACAGATGTCAAGACAAAAGCTTGGCATATTTATTTCCATATCTACCCACTCACAACTCAAACCCCAGAGCAAGATGTGGATAATGCAAATATATTAACGAATACACAATTCATGCTTTCCACACCTTGAATAATGATTCCAAGGCAGCGTGATCCACTTGTCCCTGGCTTCTACAACTCTAGACAGATAGAACCATGCACAATATTTATGAGATAATACTTCCTTCATTTTCAAAATTCAGTATGAAACTCAAGGTTTATACACAAGAAGAAGAAAAAGTATCTCAATTTTGACTTTGTTTTCTCTCTCATGTCAAGGGGCATATTTATTCCAGAAGTATCCCCAGGTTAATCTCTTTCCTCAAGGAAATTGATGCATTCAACCAAGGGAACAATAGCCGTAATGGTAGATTCACATTAAACTTTGGCCATATCCCCATCATTTTTTGTGCTTTATTTCCCCCTTGTATTTCTTCCTTTTTCCTTGACAGAGCATAATTATTCGTGATGTGTCTAGAAACCTCTATGAAAACTTAATGTATCACGAGGGGTTTCAAGGTCAAAATCACACTTTTTCGTCAGTAACGATGGACATTATGGTTGCCTGTATTGGGATTTATTTTAAAAAAAACATAGAAAGGGCTGGGTGATCCAAAATATCCCCCTCACTAGGTGTTGCCAAGTGCAATGATACGAGCATTGGACTTGCCTCCACTTAACACCTCTAATCATATATAAGCAAACCACTTCATTTTTCTGAGCTCAGTATGCTCATTTGCAAATGGGAATAACAATGCATATTTCACCCAACTATGGTAAAAATTGAGTGAGATGATTTGATTTGCATGTTTTGTAAATCTTTATAAGGTGTCAAACAAATACAGTGTTTTCAAGTTCTTCCATTTAGTTGAAGGTGATACTCTCCCAGAGGCTCCCAGTAAAAGTGAAATATAAACTGGATGCCAATATATTAGGCCACTAATAACTATGAATATTTTATGGTCTATTATATGTTTTCAAAGTTCCTCTAGACATTGTCTCTTATTTGATCTGAGGCAGAATGGAGAAGGATCATTATTCCCCCTTTTTTTTCCAAATAATAAAAAAAAAATCAAGACTCAGAGAGAATATTTGATTTGTCCAATGTGGGGTTAAAACCCAGGACTAGTGCTAATTCAGATACACCACAGTACTCATTCTTAGATCAGAGACCCAAGTGAAATAACTCACAAGAGGGGTGGTAGTTGGGAAGAGCTGCTCTCTAGGAAGGGTAGGTTTGATAGGGAGACCTCAGGCAAGGGTAGGCAGGAGAAGCCATGTGACTGCATGGGAGCTCTGTGTGGGGTGAGGAGAAAGGGAGCACTGAGAAGGAAGGGAATCGGTCTAGTACATCATGCGTTCCTCTGCTCACTGACAGCAAGTTACTTTTATTTCCATGTAGCCCTTATTTATCATTGTCTCATTATTTGTGCCTAAATTAGTGTTCCCCAGAGAACTCACTGAAAGTAGGAATCATGTCTTATTTTCTTTTCATATATTCCCATGTTACCAAAAACTATGCCTCCCACCTAATAAATACAGAATTGAGAGGAGGGAAGCTCAGAATACCTCTGTACAAGTTTCTTCAGGCTGTTGTAATGAAGTACCACAAACTGGATGGCTCAGAACAACAGAAGTTTATTGTCTCAGTGTTCTGGAGGTCAGAAGTCTGAAATCAAGGTGTTCCTGAAATCAACAGGCCCATGTTCTTCCTGAAGGCATTATGGAACGATGGTTGTTCCAGGCCTCTCTCCTAGTTTTGGGTATTTCCTTGGCAGCATAACTCCAATCTTCACATGGCATTCTTCTCCCTGTGTGCATGTCTGTCTCTTCACGTGGAATTCGTTTTCTAAAGGTACTGGTCACATTGGATTGGGGACCCACCCTAACCCAGTATGACCTCATCTTAACTCAACTAGTTACCTCAGCAATGGCTCTATTTCCAAATAAGGTCACATTCTGAGGTACTGGAGGTCAGGAATTCTACATATGAATTCAACCTATCACAACCTCCCTCTGGTCTTAAGAGAGCCTACCAGGCTCTCCATTTTTCAGAGCTTGTTCAGTTAGTGATAACGAAGCGGCTATTTTTTATATTCTCTCTCCATTACTCCTCTTTACTGTGGGTAATAAGACTCTTGCAAAATGTTGCTACACTTGGCTTATTGTGGGCATTGGTTTCCCAGCATTTTCTCTAAGACATGCAGGAATGTGACCATCTCATCTTACCGCTAACATGTCCAGAAATGGGAGAGTGAACACGCATTCTGGACAGCAAGGAAAACATCACAGAGACACTGCACGGCCATTCTGCTGACAAGGAGTCCATCTGACAAGACATGTTGTCGATCCCCTCAAGGATCAGATGGTAGAAGTCCTAGATCAAAGGGCAAGAAAGAAAATGAGCGCTGAAGACAAGGGCATGAAACAAGTGTACCTGGCTGTGTGACTGGTTTCTCAATTACTCAAGAGGCTGGTTTCTTCCATTTGGCAGTTTGTGTCTTACACTATGCTTAATGTCACTCAGAAAATTCAGCAAAGCCATTCAATATAATGGCAACAGCAGTCACTGCACGAGGTAGAGCATTTATTTGGTGTAAGTATTTCTTTAAGAATCAACAACTGTGTATATCTCAATGTGAGATATGCAGAGTATATGAAACTGAATAGTTGCCTGAAAATCAAATAAAACCTAGAAGTATTCTTCTAGGTCATTCTGCTTCTGGCGTCTAATGAGGTCACATAACAGTTAAACCTGAAGTTCCCTCCTGTCTCAATGTCCAACTTTCTTTTGGGGGAGCTTCCCTTGGGCTGGCATAAGCATCTGAGTGGCTGACGGGGCCTCTGCTGTATTCGATACCAGGGAACTGATTCACCCACTGGTCACTGACAGTGCTACTGCTGGAAGTTTCATCAGGGACTCTTCCTGCTACCACCATGCTGACCTGAGGGGGTATGGTTCTCCCACAGACATAGCTTCTACATATGGCCTGTCTGTGACTAATGAATTACAAAAGAGCAGATAAGATTTGAAAGGGACATTGTTCCTCCCAGTTCAGGTGAACTGATGTCAGGGTATATTTCCTGGCACACAGGATTCTAGCTGGGTTTCAGCCCTCGATGGCTCCCTCAGCCTGGCCCCTTTGTGCAGGCTATGCCTTGCACCAAGTTATGAGATGGTTCTACAAGCTCCTTTTTACCACTCCAATCTTCCCTATAGTCATTCACAGCACACATCAAGACAAACTGAAGATTTTACAAAGAATTATTAAAGAAAGGATCCAGGATTATAGATGAAGTTTTCAATACAGAGATTTTCAACTGATCACTACCGGGATTAGAAACTCAGTAGGTACAAAGCATATTATGCAAAAGAAAGAGGAAGGCTAGTGTGGATATGATGGTAGGGAAAACTCATGCCCAGCCGAAAGGGGGCAGCAACTCCTCAGTTCCAGTAGACTGTGGCCATGTAGGAACAATGCCACTTTTTTTCCAAGAGACTGAAAATCTATGTGACATCTCACAATTTTTTTTTTAACGTTGGCAAACATATCGGCAGCTTAACAATCTATGTTACCTTACAAAATCTCTCCAGGACAATTTGGCCTGCAGGTTCCAACTTGGAAGTTTCTGGGCTAACAATTTTGGAGGCTTGGAAACTCCTCAGGCATCTCTTAGGATACCCCACACTCATTGCAGGCCTGATTTGCTGGCAATATCTAGGGATACCTCCCTGCCTTCCTCTTAGCCTATCTTCCTGTGGCAGAGACCACATTTTTCCTTTACCTGCAACTGTGCTCAAAAACATCTACCCACATCAGAGGCCAGGCTCAAGAGATCAACGTCCAGAGAGAGAAAGCATTTCCCTCCTTATCTAAGTCTAAAGCCTGAATTCCATTTATCCAACAAATATAGACTACGTGGCCACACATCGATCGGCAGGTATTGTTCCAAAGATATGTATGTATGTCATGGAGTTTATTACATGTCTAGGAGACAGATTTTTCTAGGTAAATAAATTAAAAAGATAATTTCAGAATGGTATGTGTTAGGGCAAAAATTAAACAGGGTAGTGAGATAGAGAAGAATGGTGGGAAGGTGGATTTCTACTTTAGATCCAGCTGTCAAGAAAGCCTCTGAGGAGGAATCTTAAGGTTTTTAGAAGTAAAGCCTGCGATGGGGATTCCTGAGTGATTTGTTGAAAGTATACTCTGAGGAGAAGGGGAATTAGGGAAAAAAGAGAGTAGGAAAAGAAAGCAAATCAGGGATGTGGTCTCAGCTGTAGGTCCCATAATCCTGGTCCCACCAGGAGCTCTAGAACATGAACTGCACCACAACTGGTACCATCTTGAATCAAGAGGGCTGACATCAGTCAGTCATTGACTTCAGTCTGCCCCTTGGTGAGGGGCGCACAACCTCTTAGACTAGGGGACTGAGGGCAGTTCTTTGTAAAAGGTGTCAGCTGTGAGCTATTAATGAGCAATATACCCAACAGTTGAGAATGGGTGCACTGGCATAGCAATGGGTAAGTGCCAGCCATGTTCACTATGGGGAATAATATTTGATCTTGGCCCTGGAAGTAAGAAACAGTCAGTCATGCAAATATCTGGAGGAAGAGTACTTCAGGCAGAAGAAAGGGCAAGTGTCCTTTCCATCATGGGAATGAGTTTGACCAATGCTTTTGGGGCCCAGTGAAAATGTGGGCCATGGGATGAAATGTAGCTGGAGAAGTAGATGGGGAAACAATACCTGTATGTATTTTCTTGTGCTATGGGAAACTCACTATAAAGTTTTAAGTGAGTAGTGACATGATTTGACTTAAATTTCAGAATAAGATCTGAGGTTCCCTTGTAGAGGATAACTTGTAGGGGAAGCATGAATGAAAGCAAGAGACCAGTTAGGTTACTTTAGTGTCTAGTTGACAGACAATGGGGCTTGGACTAGGAAGGTAGCCATAGAAAAGATAAGAAACTGTTAGAGTTGCAAGGTATGCTGAAGGGAAAGCTGACAGGTTTCCTGGTGTATTAGATGTTGAAGTGAGGAAAAAAGAGGAGTCAGTAATGACCTCTAGAATTTCTGCCCTTTGGATAGTTGGTGGTGTTATTAGTTAACTCAGGTTAATATGGTAGATAAAAGAAAGTTTAGAGTAGGGAGATGAATAATTCTATATTGGTCATCCTAAATATGAGATACCTATTCAACATTCAACTGTAGACGTTGTATAAAAAGTTGGATAAATGAGTCTAAAGCTCAAGGTGAAGTCAGGGCTAGAGATATAAATCTGAGAGTCACTAACCAATAGATAATAAAGTTATGGGAGAAAGTGAGATCAGCCAGGGAAACAGTACAGAAAAGAGAAGGAGGTCCAGGACCAAGCTCTGGATTGTGCAATATTTACAGCTTGGGTAGGGGAGGGGAGCCAGTAATGGACAATAAGAAGGAAACATGTGGAAAAAGAAGAGACTATCTTACCAAAGTTGTATTTGACTAACCTTGACTAATGGTCATCAATTTCATCCCTTCATGGTGTGGCAGCCACGAAATTTGGGGGAGATTGACTCCACCCCATAAAATGTGTTCCAAGTGAATACGTAGGGATAATCTCATCCCCCTTGACTCAGTACCTAATTGGGTTTGTTGCCCTGGTTTAAGTCAAGTAGTGCATGACATTATCTTGACTACAGGATTCCATTCTAGTCTGTTCTAGTCAATATGAAACAGATATCTTAATTTTTTCATAGTTAAAAGCTGACTTTTCTTCCTGGTTGTAAGTGAGGGAGCTCTTAATCCTAGATGTGTCTGGAAGTATCTATAACCATAAAAAGCACACCTGTGGATGAAGCTGACTCTTGGAGAGAGGTAGAGGTGAAAGAACTGTGTATAAATGGAGTCAGAGCCTGGACCAAACTCTACCTAAATCTATCCTATGCTATCTCTGAATGTTTTATACTTGTATAAGCCAATAAATCCCTTTTATTTTTGAGTCAGATTTTATAGCTTTAGTAACTTGCAATACAAGGTCTTCTAGTTGATGCATAATTCAGAAGAGAAGAGTAATTCAAAAAGGAAGGGGTTACCACAGTGTCAAATGCTGCTGAGAGTAACTTAAAGGAGGACAGAAATTAATGCTTAGATTTTGAAACATGGAAATTGTCAGTGATGTTAATAAATGTTCTTCTTTTGTGAAAAAGTAGTCCAAAGGAAGCGCATATAAATCCATGAGATATTTTGGAGTCACACTACTCCAAATCCATACTTGGAAATTAGATCTTCTCTGAATGAAACACAGGATTCAGAGATGCAACTCTGTCCAACATCAACAAACATTCACATCAAACGGTTCATCGCCTCAATTCCACAGCTTCTGAGACACCTCTATTTTTGATTATAATCTCTAAAAAGTACTTGCATAAGTAAATAACCCATTTGCATGGTTTTCCAAGAACCAAGAAATGGCCTACCACAAAGGTATAGTTATATTATAGTTAAACTCCCACCTTGTGTTATAGGAAGGTAACTGTTGTGACAATTTCTCCATCAAGGTTTAAACAACCTAAGGGATAATATCAGCCAGATTTTAACTGTAAACTGTCACATGTTTCCCTTCATCTAACAACCCCTGCAAAAGGAAAACGCTTCCTAAATCCATGACCCAGGAAGACATCTAAGCACTGAGACAATGACAATGGAGAATCCATTTTTCTTTTCCATGTCTTTCTCTGAGGAATCACTGCCTTTTCCCTAGGCATTTGGTAGCTGACCTCTGGCCAAGTCCACACTCAATTTCTGTTCAGGTTGAGCTGGAACACCCTATTAAACAATTTTTTTTGGCAACTTGAGATATGAAGCTTAATCTTACAAAAATAGAGAGATTATGTGGACGTTACACTTTAGAAATATACCTGTGTTTTAACTAGTGAAGCTTACCTAGCTGAGCTTAAAAGGATTCCACAACAGATGCTCGATATTCTTGGAATTAATTACTGAACCAGCTTTGAAACTTTATCTGCTATACGATGGACTTGTTCTAATACTCTCTTCCTCTTTTGCTTTACTCTTTCAGTTTACTGAGTTGCTCAATAAGAATGCTTTTAGGGTTTCCCTGGTGGCGCAGTGGTTGGGAGTCCGCCTGCCAATGCAGAGGTCACGGGTTCGTGCCCCGGTCCGGGAAGATCTCACATGCCGCGGAGCGGCTGGGCCCGTGAGCCATGGCCGCTGAGCCTGCGCGTCCGGAGCCTGTGCTTCCCAACAGGAGGGGCCACGACAGTGAGAGGCCCGTGTACTGCAAAAAAAAAAAAAAAGAAAGAATGTTTTTAATTTTTTTCATTTTTTAACGTGTTCTGCTATTTACTAGATGTCACTTTATTTTCTTTTCCTGGAGTCGTAACTCCTTGAACTGATAAAACCTTAACTACTCCCCATGTCTCCATATTTATTATCAGTTGGGCCTCTTTATTAAAAGAGGCAGACACCCAATCCAAATTGGAATGTGCTGGTTTACAAAAAACTTAAAAATCCATTGGCATACAGATTTCAGAAATCTGGAAATCATGTATCCAATAGTTAAAATGTTGAAATTAAGAATCTGTCTACTTTCCTCTTGAGTTTCAGACTTTCTTACACACACTCTCCTTTCTCTGAAATAACTACTTTGAAGAAGAGAATATGATGTTCTAATCAACCAGACATGGGTTTGAATTCTATCCCTGGACTTATGGGTAGAGTCAGTTCCATTTGAAGTTCATGATCTGACAGCAGTGGATGGGGATAGTATCTCCAAATAAAATAGGGAGCTATTCACAAACAAAGAAAGGTGAATGGTTGACAGATTCCAGATATTCCTCCTACTTCCCATTTCTCCAAATGAACATCAACTTTTGGAGCTAATTAGGTTTCTGCAGGCTCAAATTGGGAGTAGAAAATTCTTCATGAACACTGTGATGAGATGCTGAAGCAAGAAGAGAGAACAGAATCAAGAAATGGATAGAAAGACAACATGGAAATTTAATGGTACTTCTAAAACCAGAAATGGAAGCTGGGATACACAGTCAGCAATACAAGAACCAGGGATATGAGTATCTGAAAAAGCAGGAAGCAAACCTATGTAATCATTTAAAGTCACATTTTCAAAGAATATTTAAGTCACATGGGAAAATACTATGTTGTAGAGATAAAAGAGATGCTCATCAAAGCTGTGACCTTTTCTTCCTCAGCACACAGCTAAACTGCATTCCCCAGACTCTTGAATTTAAGTGTTCCTAAATGTCTGAGTTTCACTCAATAGAATGTAGTCAGAAGTCATGGGTGCCACTTTTAAACCTGACTCCTGAAATCTCCTATGATCCTATGAGATCCTCCATGCATTCAGTTTAACTCTTATCTCCCTGCCAGATCTAGAGAATTTCGTGTAGGACTTCTGAAGCACCAGAAGATGGCATAGCCACTAGACGGAAGGAGCTGGGTCTCTGAATGACCAAATGGAGTAAATGTCCCAACTGAACCATATTCTGCTATTAGTTACATGAGAAATACACCTTTGTTACATTAAGCACTGCAACTGGAGTTGTTTGTTATAGCAGTTAACATGCTCTAATACACATGACATAGAGTTTAGTTAGCTTTTAAGTATGAAAAATTTATATTGGTATTACATTTATTTTGAAAAATAACAGAAACAAAACAGGAAGATATACACCAAAAATACTATGAATGGTTAATACAAAATACTATGAACGATGCCAGACTTATTGGCAATTTTGTTATGTTTTTTTCTGGGATTTAAGATGATTTTTAATGAAAATGAACTAATGTTATATACTGTAAACAAAGTTTTCAGAAGGGTGTAGGGAAATTGGTTAAACTTTGCACTCCTCTTTATTGGTTTGATTTTGTACGCTATCTGGAATGCAGAGCACGAGCAGAGGGATTGAGTTTAAAAGACCAGGGATGGTACAGACATATATTCCCCAAAGATTCTCCATTTGCACATTCAGGAAACCTCCATACCTGCAAGCTTCTCTTCCAGAATGTCTATGAAAACAAGGAAAGATTATTTCCTGCATATGAAACAGATTACAGTAGGTACATTGGAATGAAGAAACTCTTATTTAAATTTGGTTGGTGGCAACTCTAAAACCCAAACTTTGGACAATTACAAACCAAGAGCTTGATTAATAGTAAAAGATCCTGGTACATGGAGTGACCAATCCAATGAAAAATGGTGTGGGGGCTTCCCTGGTGGCGCAGGGGTTGAGAGTCCGCCTGCCGATGCAAGGGACACGGGTTTGTGCCCCGGTCCGGGAAGATCCCGCATGCCGCGGAGTGGCTGGGCCCGTGAGCCATGGCCGCTGAGCCTGCACGTCCGGAGCCTGTCCTCCGCAACAGGAGAGGCCACAACAGTGAGGGGCCCGCGTACCGCAAAAAAAAAAAAAAAAAAAAAAATGGTGTGGGACAAGAACACAATATAGTTGTTAGGATGTAGGCTTGCTTGTTGTAAGAATAAGACTCCAAACATAATGGCTTGAACAGTATGAAAGTTTACTTTGCTCTCATCTCTGAGCAGGAAGTCATGTCCAAGGCTGGTAGGGTGACTTTGACCATATTGAGGACCGAGACCCACTCATTCTGTTGCTCTTCCCTCTTGAGGGTATTGCCTTGTCTGCGCGTTCACAGATGGCTCTCCTTCACTTCCACGGGACAGTCTGCAGGAAAAGGCATGTTCCAGAAGTTAAACATATTGCCTTGACAAATTCCATTGGCCAAACCCTAATCACATGGCCATACATATCTGCAAGGGAGGCTGGAAAATGTAGACTTTATCTGGGTGACCACATATACAACTAAAATTTCTCTTATTAAAAAAATAATAAGGAAGAATGGGTAGTAGGAGTTAACTACCATTATGCAATAAATGCACAGAGAAAGATCCTGGTCAATCAGGGAAGGGAAAGAACAAGACAGAATCAGATAAAACCAGAACTAACAGTAGTGCAGAAGGAAGATGATTTAAAATTAAATCTACACTGTGTATTATTTATAGTTCATTGCATATAGTTGTGTTAAAATTATCTTTCTTGTTTAAAAAAAGTTCTTAGGTGGATTTTATGACTTTCAAAGTCCTAGATAAGTGACGGAAATATTCATAATACATTGATAAATGGAGTTGTCGGACTATATTGACTTTTGTCATGAATTTTAGGCATGTTACTTATTAGGTAAACAGAACTTTGGGGGGACTCAGGAGCTGATGTAACAGTGGTTAAAGAGTCTGAGAGAGAAGTCATTAGCTAGGAGATTCAGAGAAACAAAGAAATACTTTTTGGTATACCCAAAATACCTTTTGGTAGCCAAAACAGGTAAAACAAGGAAAAGACCTTGATGCCAATACTGCTGCTAACCAGCATTTGCAGCCTTTATACAAAGCCCCTCATCCTGGTAAGATGCAATTCCCCCAAGGCAAGACATTGTCTAGTAAGTGACAGGACTTAGAGAAGGATTCAGACTCTTCTGGCAGGATCTTTCCCTAGACCCTAAGAAAACCTTCCTTGGAGGGACTATGCTTTGGACCTGCCCTTTTCAGTTCTATAAATATGGACAGTAATAAGAATTAGATTACTTTCCTCCTTACATTCATCAACCCTGACTGTCCCCCATTGATCCAAATGTCTTCCCGCTGGGTCTGCTATTTCCTTCTGCCACAAATCCCCACTCTTTTCCCTTGCCATTTCTCCCCTCTTCCACTTGTAATTTATCTTGGTGTGACCTTCTGATAAGAACCACAGCAATATGTGCTCTTTAAATACTAAAGCAGAGCATATATTTAAAAGAAAGTTTTGATTAAGACAGTTTAAATTTCAGCCATTTTTCAAACCCAGTTGATCTGAATGATACTGCCTATAAAATCGTGATCAAGAAAAATTTCACAATTAGTCCTTTGATTTACAAGGTACTTGGTCTCTTTTGTTTGCAAAAACAACTGGAATAAAGAAGAGAAATCCAGGTCCTATTGGAACAGAGACCATTTTCTAGCTAAGAGTTTCCACAAATTTCTCTATGTATTAGAATTTCTCTATGTATTAGAATCTATATATTAAACAACTGTGCATTGGACACCTTCTTAAGACCACAGGACAACACAGAATTTAAGTGCACTGTCTCTCATGTTAAATAGACCTCCTTTACTATCTCAGCGGCTTAAAAGTTGTGTAGCTTGAGAAGAAAACCTCTTTGGTGTCTCAGAAACTTCATCTATGAAGCAGGGATAGTCAGAGTATCTACATGATAGCAGTTGTGAAGATTAAATGTGAGAGAATGCATGAAGGATTTAGGGCAGAGCCTGGCATATAGTAGGCACTCAATAAACGAGGGTTATTGGTATAAAATGATGCTATGACTTGGAGATTCAGTGATGCATCAAGATTCTCAGCTTTGGGAGTCTTTGATGTGCCAGTATTAAGAGGATTCAAGGACATAGGGAAGAATATTGAAATAAATTAAGATGGAATTTCAAGTTTTATCAGTAAATGAAATATGAATGAAAAGCAAAGGATTGAGGATAGGTTTTGAGAGAAAAACAGGATGTTAGGCATATGATAGGAAGGTGTTTAAATCTGAACTGAGAAGAACTTGTCTAATTCACAATGTTTCTGAGGACCATATCTGGCCTGGATATGACAGAGATTTTCTTTGTTTTCTTGTCTTTTCCTTTCCCTGTTCGTCTGTAAAATGCTAGGTGTGCAGACAGTGTCAGAAATAATGAAATTCAACAATATGGCTATTTTTTGAATTTTGGAGAAAAGAACTTAATTAAAAAAAACAGCAATTCTATAAATCATATATTCTACACATGGCAATATAAACATTTAAGAACTTGAGCATTATTTTATTTTTATTTTTTTTTATTTTTTGCGGTATGCGGGCCTCTCACTGCTGCGCCCCCGCCCCCGACCGCGAAGCACAAGCTCCGGCCGCGCGGGCCCAGCCGCTCCGTGGCATGTGGGATCCCCCCGGACCGGGGCACGAACCCGCGTCCCCCGCATCGGCAGGCGGACTCCCAACCACTGCACCACCAGGGAAGCCCGAACTTGAGCATTTTTAATGTTCAGAATAGTCTTTCCGTTTAACACAATGATGTGTACATTACAACCTAGCACTTAATCTCTTAAAATGTCAGGACTAACTACAGAGACGCTTACTATTTGACTTCGTTACAAATTGAAAGTATTTCTTGACAGCTGAATAATGTTTTAAATTTTTTTTTTTTTTTTTTTTTTTTTTTTGTGTGTGTGTGTTACACGGGCCTCTCACTGCTGTGGCCTCTCCCATTGCGGCGCATAGGCTCCGGACGCGCAGGCTCAGCGGCCATGGCTCGCGGGCCCAGCCGCTCCGCGGCATGTGGGATCCTCCCGGACCAGGGCACGAACCCGTGTCTCCTGCACCGGCAGGCGGGCTCTCAACCTCTGCGCCACCAGGGAAGCCCAATGTTTTAAATTTTGAGCTTATTCCTTACAACGTGGAAAGTCAAATTAACGTCTGCATTTATTTAAGCAATAATTTCCAGATGCTTCTATTCATTGCTTTAAATATATGTATACATGCACACCTCGGATATATTGTGGGTTTGGTTCCAAACCATAGCAATAAAGTGAATATCACAATAAACTGAGTCACACAAATGTTCTGGTTTCCCAGTATATATGAAAGTTATGTTTACACTATTCTGTAGTCTATTAAGTGTGCAATAGCATTGTCTAAAAAAACAAAGTTCATACCTTAATTAAATAATACTTCATCGCTAAAAAATGTTAACCATCACCTGAGCCTTCAGCCAGTTGTTGTCTTTTTGCTGGTGAAGGGTGTGAAACATTTCAAGAATTACCAAAATGAGGCACAGAGACACATAGTGAGCAAATGCTGTTGAAAAATGGCGCTGATATACTCGCTTGATGCAGGTTGCCACAAACCTTCAATTTGTAATAAAAAAAAAAGTAATATCTGCCAAGCATAATAAAGCAAAGACTGCATATATAAAATATATATTTATGTGTTTATATACAAATCCAGGTTTGCATCAGGAAGCAGCACACTCAAGCAAGGTAAATGAAAAGAATTTTATTACAGGGTGTACTTACAAAGCTTGAACTTGGTTAAAGGAAACCACCAAAAGATGGTGAAGCCCTCTTGAGTTAACAACCTCTGGGAGGCAGGGAGGCATTATCAGCCTTAGACTCAAAGGGGCAAGATGAAGCAGCATTTAACTGACCTGGAGAGAGTTACTGTAGATGCAGCTGTAGGAGAAGACGCAGTGAGAAGTGTTACCCGTCTGCAACTACAGCCTTGGAAGAGGGACATAGCTAATCCACTGTGGCCCTTGCAGAGAGGAAGTGAAGGAGTATAATACCTCATTTACTCCCTTTCCACTCTCTATCTTCCTAGATCTTCCTTGGGCCAAACCCAACCAGACGCCAAAGGACAGGGAAATACAATGAAGTAATCCATAGAAGTCATATCAAGAAGTTGAATTGTACTTTTGGAAAAGAATGGCTTGTTTAATATTTCCCTCTTTGAATTATATTTTTGCATTATATTGCCTGTTCTATTTTCTCTTTGTTAACATTGACTTATATAATTTTTTCTATTCTTTATTTCCAAATTTTGTTTTATTTTGGTTTGATGCCCTTCCTAGATATGTGCCTGGGTTTTTAACACAAGATTTGACTCTGAGTTTAATTGTGAGAATCTAACCCATTCAAAATTATTATTCCTTGCTGTGATATCCTGATTTATAATACAAAAAATTTTATTTGGTCTTCATCCACTGTTCTTGGTTCACTTTTGAATTTCCAGAGTGATAAGAGTAAATGGAGCATCTTCTGCCATAATATTTGGTCTCTTGTCTTCAGTTCCTGAAATTGATTCAGAGCCATAAAGATAAAATAGGTATGTTGTTATTCATAACAAATGTCTTTCCACCACAATTGGGTTTATGTTTATGAGGTGACTTTTGGAAAGTGCCTAAGGATGGGGCTGCTGGCCATGGGAACCAACCATGAATAGAGGCTTAGAACTTTCAGTTCCAACTTCTGATTTCTGGGGAAGGGGCAAAGCTGGAGTTTGAATCAATTGCCAACTGCCAATGATTTAATCAATCATGCCTATGTAATGAAACCTCCATAAAAACACAAAAAAGGACAAGATTCAGAGAGCTTTTGGGTTGGTGAACACATGAAAATTTGGGGAGAATGGCAGGCTTGGAGAGGACATGGAAGCTCCTCACCCCTTTCCATATGGCTTGCTCTATGCATGTTTTCTGTTTGGATGTTCATCTGTCTCCTTTATCATACCCTTTTATAATAAGCTGGTAAATGTAGGTAAATTTTCGTGAGTTTTGTGAGCTGCTCTAGCAAAGTAATTGAACCCAAGGAGGAGGACATGGGAACCTCTGCTTTACACAGCCAATGTGTCAGAAGCACAGGTGACAACCTGGACTTGTGATTGGAATCTGAAGTGGGTGGAGGCAGTCTTATGTGACTGAACCCTTAACCTATAGGATCTGATGCTATCTCCAGGGAGATTGTATTAGAATTGAGTGAATTGTAGGACAGTCACCTGGTGTTGGAGATTGACTTGACTGGTATGTAATGCCCCCACGCACACACACATATTGTAATTTATACTAGAATCAGTTTTCTGGCATTAAAAACAAAATACTAATACTGTATTTTTGTTTTCTACCCATCATGCTTTCATATTGTTTCTTTTCACTTTGTTTCTTTTATTGCCTGCCTTTGTTATGATTAAGTTTAAATGGAAAATTCCTTCATCTATTTTATGTCTATTTTCTAATGAATATTGTTAAAATTTGACAATGATATTTAAACTTAATCGCTCTATCAATATCTAGCATTAATCAGTTCAACCAGAAAGATAGCATATTATATGGACTTTGGGTCAAATACAACTTTGCAAATGTTATGAGCTGAAAGGAGGTTAGTATGGTTGAAACATAGATCTAAGGAACTATTGATGTAAAAAAAGTGGCCAGGTGAGCAAGGACAATGGCAATACAAAGAGTGGTTAGGGTGGGTTTAGGTCTCATGTCAATGTCACAGCGATAATTCTGCTTAACAAACAACTATATATTCTCAGTGGGATACAAAAATAAACATTTACATCTGGCTCATGAGTCTATGAATGAACTGAGGCTGATCTGCTCCTGTGTGTCTTTTATCCTTCTTCTGGGAACAGCAAGCTCATGGTGCTGGCAGAAGTGCCCACACACATTTAAACCCCATCACATCTGCTAACATCTCACTGGCTAAAGCAAGTCAGGTAGCTGAGGCCAAAGATAAGGAGGGGGGTACTCCAACATCTGTGGTAGGAAATCCACAGTTACATGGCAAAGGACACGAATACAGGACAAGGTGAAGAATGACAGCCAGTAATTCAATCTACCGCACCTTACAATCTTCATTAGCTATATCTTGTTCTTGACATTTTATCAAATCTATGTAAGTCTTATGTAAGCAAATCAAGACAAATTGTGAACCTTACATGAAAGCCCTTCCTCTATAGAATTTCTAGAGCTACTATGGGCCAGGTGAAAAATTAGGTAAAGCCTGTGTTTCAAATTAAAATGTTGGATTTTATCCTAAATTCGATTGGAGCCCTTGAAGGATTTTAAGCACAGGGTAAAGTAAGAGATCGACATTTTAAAATTATCAATGTGGCTACTGGATTGGAGGGAGGGACAGGAATTAATTATTATAGAACATCTGCAGTGTTCAAATGGCACTGTGGCTGGAAAGTAGTGGAGATTATATATATATATATATATATTTTTTTTCTGAATCATTTAGTCTACTATTGATTCCTTCTAGTGTGTCTTTCATTTCAGTTATTGTATTTTTCATCTCTGTTTGGTCGTTCTTTATATTTTCTAACTTTTTGTTAAAAACTTCTAACTTCTCACTCTGTGCATCCATTTTCCTCCTGAGAGTTCTTTTACCATCGTTACGATCATTACTCTGAACTCTTTCTCAGGTAGATGGCCCATCTCCACTTGACTTAGTTCTTCTTCTGGGGTTTTATTTTGTTTCTTCATCTGTAACATACTCGTCTGCTGCCTCATTTTGTCTGAGTTGCTATTTGTATTTTTTTTAACTTTATTTTATATTGGAGTATAGTTGGTTAACAATGTTGTGTTAGTTTCAGGTGTACAGAAAAGTGTTGAAAAAGAATAGATACATGTATATGTATAACTGAATCACTTTGCCACTTGTATCTTTATGTATGTGGTAGGTTAGTTACATTTCTCAACCTTGGAGAAGTGGCCCCCTATAAGAGGCAACCTATGTGTCCCAGCAGTGCATTCGCCTTTTGTCACCTAAGCTACATGCTCTTAGGGGTTCCCCCTGAGAGGGGTGCATGGGTCCTTCTGTTGTGGTGGGCTGACTATGTGGGTGGTCTGGTAGGCCTGGTTGGCCCCTAATCTGTTGGTTGCCAGGTCCTCCTGCCCTGTGTGGATGCTGCTGGCTGTTTAGCAGGGCCTAGTTACAAGGTGGCTGCAGAATCCTAGGGGACCCCAAGGCTAGTGCTGGCTCACTGGTGGACTGAGTCAGGGTCTCAAAGACTCTGGGACTGTTGCCCACCCAGTAGCAGATGAAGCCAGATCCTGGGGTTAGCACTGGACTACTTGCAGGCAGAGCTGACTCTTGGAGTCTGGCTTCAGGGCCCAGAGATCCCAGAGCTTGTTTCAGGTTGTCGGTGGGTGGGCACCAGTTCTTGACACAGTTGGGTATTGGGTATGGGGTCCAGGATGTCCCAAGGATTGTGTTGGCCTGCTAGTGGACAGGGTCAGAGCCCAGCTTGTTCCAGGGTAAGGTCTGGCCTGTGTTGCAGGATTGAAGTTTACTTGCTACTGGTGTCTGTGCCCCCTGGTTGGTGAGGCTGGTCTAGAGGCTGTGCAGGCTTCCTGGTGGGAGGGGCTGATGCCTGCCCACTCCTGGGTGGAGCTGTGTCTTGGTTCTCTGATGGGCTGGCCCATGTCCAGGGGTGTGTCTAGAGGCAACTGTGGGTTCTTTAGTCTTTAGGCAGCATGTCTGCGGAGGCTGTGTCCACACTCAGTTGTTTGGCCTGCAGTGTCCCGGTGCTGGAGCCTACAGGCTGTTGGTTGGGGCCAGGTCTTGGCATTAATGAGCCAAGATGGTAGCCGCTGTGTTCACATGGTTAAATATTCCCCAGTGTATCCATGCCTATGTCCCCAGAGTGAGCCACAACCACCCCTCACCTCTCCAGTAGAGTCTCCAAGACCAGTAGGTAGGTCTGGCCCAGCGTCCTATCAAATTATTGATTTTGCTGTAAGTCCAGGTATATGTGAGTTTTTGTGTGTGCCCTTTAAGAATGAACTCTGTATTTCTCCCAGTTCTGTGGGACTCCTGCGATTAAGCCCCACAGGCCTTCAAAGCCAAATGCTCTGCAGAATCATCTTTCTGTTGCTGGACCCCCAGGCCAGGGAGCCTGACGTCAGGCTCAGAACTCACATTCCTGTGGGAAAATCTCTGCAATATAATTATTCTCCAGTTTGTGGGTCACCCACCTAGGGGGTATGGAATTTGATTATACTGTGAGTCTACCCCTCCTATCTGTCTCATTGTGGTTCCATCTTTATGTCTTTATTTATAGAAGATCTTTTCTGCTAGCTTCCAGCCTTTTACATCGCTAGCTGTTCTGCAGATAGGTGTGATTTTGGCATGCTCCTGAGAGGATGTGAACTCAGGGTCATCATTAGTCATCAGGGAAACGCAAATCTAAACTACAGTGTGATATCACTACTTCCCACCAGGACAGCTAAAAGTAAAATGTCTAGTAATGCCAAATACTGGTGAGTATGTAAAGGAACTGGACCTATTTCTTTGATGATTTGAATATAAATCCATACAATCACTTTAGAAAACCACTTAACAGTATCCACTACAGGTAAGCAAGGATATCATATGACCTAGTAATTCTACTCCAGAGTATATACCCAACAGAAATGAGTGCTTTTGTCTACCTGAAGACACTTACAAGAACATTCATAGCGGTATTATTCATAATAGCTAAAAGTAGAAGCAAAAAAATATTCACAAGTAGCAGACTGAATAAGTAAAATATAGTATAACCATTCAGTGGACTACTACAGCAACAAAAAGGATAAATATTACTAAATTCAATAATGTGGATGAATCTCACATAAAAAAGTCAGATACAAATGGATAAATTGATCAGTGGAATAGAGCATATTGCCTAGAAACATAGTCACACATATATAGTTATCTGTTTTACTACAAACTTGCCACTTTCAATTTCTTTTTAATAAATTTATTTATTTAATTTTGGTTGCGTTGGGTCTTCATTGCTGTGTGTGGGCTTTCTCTAGTTGTGGCGAGCAGGGGCTACTCTTCGTTGGGGCACATGCTTCTCATTGCGGTGGCTTCTCTTGCTGCGGAGCACGGGCTCTAGGCATGCAGGCTTCAGTAGTTGTGGTGCACGGGCATAGCTGCTCTGCGGCATGTGGGATCTTCTCAGACCAGGGATCGAACCAGTGTCCCCTGCATTGGCAGGCAGATTCTTAACCACTGCACCACCAGGGAAGTCCTGCCACTTTCAATTTAATAAAGAAAAGATTGTGTTTTTTTTCAGTAAGCAAAATGGGCAAATTGACTATCTGAATGGAAAATATCAAAGTTTAAACAATAAAATTTCTAGAAAAACAATACAGGAGAATTAAGCAAGTATTTTTTAAACAGGATACAAAAAGTACTCATCATAAAAGAAAACATTGTTAATTGGACTTTATTAAAATTAGATGTATTTTTGTTGTATAGCTGACAGGGATTTGTAATGATAGAGCTGAGTGTTGAGGAGATATCAAAGATTACTTCCAAGTTTCTGGCATAAGTAACTAGTTGGAGAGAGGGTTCAGTCACTGAGATGGAAACCCTGGAGAATAGCTGATTTGATCGGAAGATAAGTGTTGCCCTCTGATATCCTGTGTTCCTTGTTTTAGTCTCCTGCTTTAGATTATCATAAATACACAGCATAGGGATTTTAAAAATCTGTTTGCTCTTTGAAACTTGATGTATTTTAGGTAGACATTGTGGGGTACACCCAAAACTCAGCAGTATCCCTGGGGCCAAGGCATCTCAGAAGCTATAGTCCAAATTAGGGCCTATAAATGATTACCTTGGCCTGGATATCATGGCTTATGAAGGGCTCAGGAAAGAAAACAAATGTTACCAGATGATGAAATCCCTGAGGACAAACATCAACATTCGCTTGTATTTTATCTTGATAAATGTGAATGATAATGTGAATGCCTGAATGTGAAGGCCTTAATGTGAAGGCCTGAATTTGGAAAGGACTACAAATCATATTTTAACTGGAGAAATTATGTTAGACTCACCTCAATGAACTTCACGTCTTTCCAAGATCTTGGTATTTCAAATTCTAACAAGAGTGAGCCCTAGCAGCTCACTTTTGCCTTCAAACAAATGTGTTTTTGTATTTTATTTAGTTGTTCTGTGTAGAAAAAAGACAGAAATGGAAGTACTCTCTGTCTTAACACTGTCAGCTCACCAGGTGAGGAATCTGTAAAGAATCATTTATGGGACAGGAAAATTTCTATGGAGCAGGCAATGAAGTTCTGAATGGTATCGTGTGTGTGTTTGCTGGGGGGTCCATGTGATGATGGTCAACCCTCCACATTTGTTTAGAGTCTTAAATAAGAAGCCATGTGGTCATAAATCCGTTCCCCCAAATTGCAAAGAAATCTGGGTACTTTTAATGAGTCCATCTTTTTCCAATTTAACCGTAATTCATTTACCCAGGTTCAATGATTTTAAGAGTCTCTCTCAAGAAAGAGTACAAAAAAGGAGATTCTGAGCAACACAGAGTTTGGTTCCCAGTCTGGATTATACCATTTGGCTTTGACGTTTACTGACTTGAGCCAACAAATTCCCCCACATAGAACTCTGTTGTTTATGTTTCATAAAAATACTCTTATCACTATATGTAATATATCACATTATATTATGAATTATTTATTTATTTGTTTATTAACTATCTCCCTTCCCTGACCACAGCTTCACATTCTGTTTAGATTACTGATATATACCCCTAGTGCTTAGAACAATACTTAAAACATGGTTGGTTCTCAATAAGCATTTATTGAATGATGGATCTACCTGTCTCTCTTTACTAATATGACTGACCTTTTGTTTATTTCTGACCTCATTCAATCAATAATTAATCAGTTACCTCTGTGCCTAATTTGTACAGCATACCATGCTAAGTACTGGATTATCATGTCCTTAGTCAACCATATCTCTTTTTGTTCTCCCATCTTTTGTGATCAAGGTGAATATAATGGTCCTCCAATTTTATCTTGCAATGCAATTCTTGGTGTAGACTTAGTGTATTCAAGATGCCATATATTCTTCTTGTCAGCATTCGCTTTATTAAAATTGACCTGAACCACAGTACCTTTAGAAACAGGGCACTTGAGTGGCCATAGTTGGACCACATGACTTGACCTCATTGGACAGAAAGGAATGGGCCAGAGTTGATACCTTGCCCAGGGGAAATCCAAACATAGGATTCATTCTCTATACCTCTGTCTCTTTATTTTCTTGTCTCCCTTTCTTTCTCTTATTCCTGAGTTTAGATACAGAGGTTTAGCTATTTACAGTGTGATAGACACTAACATTTACAGGTCACTGAGAGTTATGGCCACAGTTTTTCCATCACTAACACAGCCCCCAGAGACACACAGAAAACAAGAGACTTACAGGAGTAGATCCTCAAAGAAGATAAAGGAACATGTGCAGAGAGAAGCTGAGATCCCAGAGTACTGGGGCCCAGTGGGAGAGGGAGAGCATAATATAGACTGGGCTCACATTTTTAATGTTTGACTGCTGACAGCTTTTGAGCATCCCCCTCCTTTCTCTTCTGCTCCACATCTAAGCAAGCTGATAAGGAAGACCTGGTGCTCCCTCCTTTGGAACTGGTAGAAAGTCCAAACCAGGCAAGGCCCAGTTTGAGAACCCTCACTCCAGCCCCGCCCCCAAGTATAATAAACTCTAAAGGCATTTGCCCATCTTGCTTTCTCAAGCCATTTTTGGAACTTCCTGAAACCCTGCCCTGTTCTCCCCAGATAGCATTATTATGTGGAAAAAAAATCTTTTCATAGTCTCCTGGTGTGTGTGTATGTGATATTATCATTCTCAACATTAAAACTAAATTGTAAACAGGGGGTCTACTCTGTTTCTGTGACAGGAACTCAAAAGAAAAAGAAAGAGAGCAGTTTCTGACAACATTTTAGCCACCCTAGGACATTTTCTTGCCTTTAGGTGTTCATGAGACTGCTTATTTTTTCCTTGTTCTGAACTCTATTCTACCTAGATTAACTTTAATGGGTTTCTGTTCTTGACAATCAAGTGATCTCTGCTTATGCACCTGATGACCCCTCCTTTACCATAGGCCACAGACCTTGTGAAATATTTATTGATGCCTCTCCCTACAGCTCCTAAATGGTCTTGACTGATTCGAGTTTTACTGAATTTTGCTTCTGTTAAACTCAAGGAATGACTGTTTCTTGCAAATGGAAACATTATTTTTGGCTAGGTAAAAATAATAATTGCCCAGACTATAGATAAAGCTAAGTCACAGGAATATCTGACTCATAAGTTCTCAGAGCTAAGAGTGTGAAAAATGTAGAGACTATGCCACTGAGACTGAAACGGTGCAACCCTCCTGGGGAAATATGGTAGAGTCATTCCTTTTGGCTGTCAGAGTTGCCATTAATTTTGTCTGCAATTGCCAGCAAAGTACAGGAAGATGTATGAGAATGAATTATTGATTTCCACTTGCATTCTGATTGGAGCAGTTTTGCAGCTTATTTCCAAGTAACTCTTTTCATCTTCATGGCGATAAATACAAACGTCAATTTAATTTATCTCTTTGAGTTAGCACCTTTTATGATAAATTGTATTTGTGAAACAACTAACCCTTTACTTATTATAATCAGCAAATGAAGAGTTACTGTTGAACAGATTCTTCCTTCACACCAAAATTTAGAAATAGCAACTTTCAGTAAAAAGAAAGATTAATGTGGAAGTTTTTAAATACAATAAGTCTTATGGACTTGAGAACCAAAAACTTCCTGTGGAAAATAGTTTTGACAGTGATTGAGGAATATGTTTCTTCACTAAAACTCAATTCTCCATGTTATGATAGCTTTGGTTTAATTATGTAGACCCTCTGTGTGTCTGTGGCTTCTTTTTCCCCTATCCCCCCATTCTGCCAGAAGAAAGACAGCATCTGATGTGGTCCGGAGCTAAGCTACCCCACTCTGAAAGCACTCACACTACATATCTCTTTGTTTGCTGTGTCCTCTGTAGTGCTGAAGAGCTCTTGTTACCTTCCTTCCAGTTGCTTGGGAGACAATGCTTTCAAAGAACAGCTTGGACGGCTGTTGGCCACAGAGTATGCCCCTCACTGCTCAGCAGCTGTTTGAAAACTCCTGATCTCAACTTGCATGAGGATTTGATCTTTTAGGATTTTATTTAATGAGGATGGTGACAGACTCAGAGCCTCAGAACAGTTCACCTGTCCAAAATAGGCACATTTTACCAGAAGTCCTAATAATTCAAAATTATTTCAGACTCTCTGTCTTCTCTATCAAGCTGAGAAGTGAGATTTGCCAAGTCAAATACCACAACAAAAAAAACAAAACACCCCCTCATATCTGAAAACTTATTTTAGCAATCCATTTCAATGCTTTTTCCTTTGCTTGTGAACATTTCTGAGGAGAAAAGTGTAGGTCCAGACCATGCTCATTAAAAATGTATCTTCTTAAATATTGTTCTTTCACCTTTATTATGGTTAATTTTGAAAAATCTTTGATAATATTGTAATTATTTGAAATATACATTCTCTCTTTCTCTGTTCGTGTGTGTGTGTGTGTGTGTGCATGCGTGTGTGTGTGCGCTATGTTTATGCATATGCTTCCTTGGATGTCAAGGAAAAATATTCAAACCAGGTATTTTCAATATTCTGATATAAAAATGAGAAATAATAGCTCTGTTCTTGAAGATTTCAATGACAGTATGACTGAATTTAAAGCCAGAAATTTTGTGAACATTATTAGCCCAAGACACATTTTTCCAAGCTGTAGAACTGCCGTGAGATGGCTCAGAGTGTTTAAATTGTCTTTATTTGTTATTTTCACTCACATCTCTCAATTAGAGCAGAATTGCAAAGCTGCAGGGAGTTGGACAGGGGGTGGAAGAGCAAAAGGATGACTTTTATTATTTTATTAGACAGGAGCATCCAGCCCAAGAAAAGAAGGTTCTGACTACTGGGCTGATCTTCTGTATGAGAAAATGGGTGGTTTCCTCAGTTGTGTGATTTTGGAGACATGGAAATCTCCCCTTCTTCCTCTTCTAAATATACCTTTAATTCATTCAATTCAAAATACATGTATGCTTTTTTCCAGGACTTGTGCCTGATATGAGATACAAAGATGGAAAAGAGTCCTCTCCTACCTTTAGACAGTTTACAGTACAGTGGAGCATACGGAAAGGAAGAGAGAGAATCAAGGTACAAGGTGATACATGTTATGATGAGGGGAAGCATAGAGGCTATGGATCATAGAATGGAAATATTTACCTTGGAGTTAAGGGAAGCTTCCTGAAGAAATGATAGGTGGGCATCTGAAGGACCAAGAGAAGTTAGATGAAGGAAAAGAAGAGAATAGAAAAAAAGGGCAAGAAAATGTTGGATGGAAGGGAGAAGCAGGAATAAAAAAGGGTTTGAGGCAGAGGGGTCACATCCCACTGAGGTTCCACCATTTATTAGTGGTTTGACCTTGGACAACTGTTTATCTTCTTTGAACCTCAGTTTTCTTATCTGTGAAATGTGGATAATAACATTTATCTCAGCATTACTGAAAAGTAAATGAGATAATGTATATATAAAATGCTGCCATTATTAGCAAGGGATAGAAACTCAGCTTCAACCAATTTAAGTATAATGGGCAACATATTGGAACATTATTGGGATATGCCACAGACCATGAAGACCTTATGTAATGCATGGATGTGGCTATATTTCAGAACCAACTGCAATCAGAAATTCAAATGTCATTAAGACACTATTTCTTCTCATATTTATTTCCATTTGCATGTGGATGTTATACCTCCATCCCACTGAACACCAGGTTTTTATGCAGAGTAGATGATCATGGCCTTCCAAGAAGCCAGTTTCTGAGTTTTTTTTTATCTTTGGCAGAAGTGACACAAAGAGAGTTTGCTTCTCTCAGTTCTAGCTACAAAATTCTTAGAAAAGGACTGATAAGATGCCCACCCCTATATCATCAACAGTGGCCAGGGAGCGAGGTCAAAATATATTCACATGGTGGCTCCTGAAGTGACTTTGATGGTAGAAGAGTTTCCAGAAGAGGAAGGGAGTTAAAGAGGCTGTGAAGTTCCTGGTTCTTAAAAATACTAATTATATGAACACTCATAATAAACTACCATTGGTGAACATTTGCTATGTGATATGCACAATGCAACAAACTTTAGATGAACTATCTAGTTAACTGTTAACTTAATGAGGTAGTTACTATTATTATCTTCATAGCACAGAGGAAGAAACTAAGTTACAGTGAAGGAGTCACTTGTTCAGGCTTCATACAGCTAGTAAGGTGAAAAGTCAGGATTCCAAACCAAACTTTCCTGGCTTGGTGTTTGAGCTGTTGACTATTATGAAGATTTAGTTTAATTAAAGTTTCTTTTCAGCTACAGAACAGAATTCTACTTCCCTTCTCTGAGCAGAATTCTGAACCCTGGTGAGGTAGGGAACAGCTCATTTCTCTATCTCTCCAGTGTTCAAGACCAGCCAGAAATTGCAAGGAATTCTTCCATGAACATGAAAGCCGAAGCAGAACTCAAAGACGGGAGTTCTTTAGATGTTGTAGGTCACACAACTTTGATGTGATTTTGTTACCAATGTCTATATCATCTTCTTCTTTCCAACAGAGTATAAAATATCACACCTTTCATGCTAAAAGTGACTTTCACATATGATTGCTGACTTTTCATAAACGTTGGTGGTGTTAGTCATCACCTAAACCTATAGATCTCACTAGAAATTAAAGAGATGTCATTCTATGATTCTAAAAATAGATGTGGGGCGATTCAATTGATTGTGATTTTTAAAAGCCAGAGGTATCCAGTGCCTGCAAGTTGATCATAGATTAAGGAATGGACCAAGTGTGAGTTGATTCAAGATTTTCCAATAGGGTTTTCCAATAACTGAATGTATTTCCCAATGAAGTTCTTTGAAATTCTGGGTGGATCAAAACATCCACCTCAAGTTTCTTCACTTAAATCTGCAGGGTGTGTTCATTTATTGGTGTTTTAGTAGAGCAGAGAATGGAAACACTTATGGCTTTGTTGAGAAGGGAAGAGGGGAAGATATTATTGTAGGTGTATTCATTCATTTATTCAACAAATAGTTATTGAGGTGGAGAGAAATGTGCTTGCAGAGGGAATACAATAGTGGCTTAACTTTTATTTGTAATATTTTATTGAAAAATTTTGAAGCAAATATCGCAAAATATTAAGATTTGTTCAAAGCTTGTTGAAAGGTACATAGGCATTTGTTTTAAAGCCAAGTATCTTAATTTTAACATAACATTTGGTTGGGAATGAAAAGGAAAGAGAAAAGGAAATATGTTTTCATTCTCATAAATACTAAAACCACTCCATTTTGCTTCAGTATTTTTTAATGTTCAATTATCATTTTGTGCCCATAAACCCTAATGTGCCCACACCATGTGGGTTTCACGCCTTTGGGTACATTGTGCATTGTTTCTCTGTGTTCTGTGTTTGGTCAGGGGTGGTGATGGTACATTTTGGCTCTAGAAATTTAAAAAGCACATCAAATTGGAAGGTGCAGACCTCTCAGAATTGCCTCTCTTCAACCAAAAATAGAAACTTCCTGTTTGAAATGTTATCTGGTACACTTACCATAAAGAGCCTTAAGCCTCAAGCATGATGTATACCTTAGATTTTTACATTACCCCATCCTGAGCTCCAAGCCATGGGGCAAGTCACTCTTCTAAATCTCATTTCTCTCGTATATCAGTTGGCAAAAAATATTAGTACTATTTGCATAGGTTGTTATAAAAAGAAGTGGATTTACCATGGCACATGATAAAGTATCAAGTCATCATTTATGCAGATTTTCTCCAAATTGAGTATCTGATTTTGTATTTGTAATTTTGTATTGTTTTTCTTAAGAAGGGCCTCCTAATCTGACTACCTGCAAGCTGCATAATATCTGGATTTTCCTCTGGTTATAAAGATTAAATGAGATATTAAGTAAATAGGAACTTTATAAGAATGTATCTTATATGGAGGAGAGAGAGAGAGAGGTTTTAAGGAATTGGCTTACAGGACTGGAGGCTGGTAAATTCAAATTTTGTAGGGTAGAACAGCAAGCTGGAAACTCAGGAAAAAATTGATACTGTAATCTTCAGTATGAAATCTGGCTGGCACACAGGAAATTCAGGCAGGACTTCCATGTTATGGTCCTGATGCAGAATTCCTTCTTTCCTGGTGAACCTCAGTTTTTGCTCTTAGGGCCTTCAGCTAATTGGATGAGGCCCACTTGCATAATCAAGGGTAATCTCCTTTACTTGAAGTCAACTAATTTTAAATATTAAATTATAGCTGCAGCATACCTTCATAGCAACATCCAGACTAGTGTTTGGCCAAGCAACTGGGCACCATAGACTAGCCAAGTTGACACATAAATTGAACTACTACACAGAGTGAGTGTTCAATAAAACGAAGTGTTCTGCAAGTGTTCTCTTCCTAATTAATTTTTCCTCTTCTTCTTACCCTTCCCCTTCTTCTCCTTCTCCTTCTCCTTCTCCTTCTCCTTCTCCTTCTCCTTCTCCTTCTCCTTCTCCTTCTCCTTCTTCTTCTTCTTCTTCTTCTTCTTCTTCTTCTTCTTCTTCTTCTTCTTCTTCTTCTTCCTCTTCTTCTTCCTCTTCTTCTTCTTCTTCTCTTTCTCCTTCTCTTTCTCCTCCTCCTCCTCCTCCTCCTCCTCCTCCTCCTTCTTCTTCTTCTTCATCTTCTTTTAGCCTAGGTTTCTAGAACACTACCTGGAATTTGAAACGTTCTCAAAAAAACCTTTTGAGAAAACAACTATATCAAGAAATACAAGAATGGGCTTCCCTGGTGGCGCAGTGGTTGAGAATCTGCCTGCTAATGTAGGGGACACGGGTTCGAGCCCTGGTCTGGGAGGATCCCACATGCCGCGGAGCAACTAGGTCCATGAGTCACAACTACTGAGCCTGCGTGTCTGGAGCCTGTGCTCCGCAACAAGAGAGGCTGCGATAGTGAGAGGCCAGTGCACCACGATGAAGAGTGGCCCCTGCTTGCCACAACTAGAGAAAGCCCTCGCACAGAAACGAAGACCCAAATAAATAAATTAATTAATAAACTCCTACCCACAACATCTTCTTTAAAAAAAAATAAAAGAAATACAAGAATGAATGAATAAAAGAATAAAAATGTTGTTGTTAGCAGACAACTGATATATAGACCCTTCAAAATGGCTAGCATAGTCAAGTCCAATGAGTTTGGCTGGATGGCACAACAGATAATGAAGAATGGAGTCTGGTGCATATCCTGTATTTTTGTGCTTGTTCACAAGCTCGGGTCCTAACACATGGGTATGAAGTAAAGTTTAAAGTCTGAGGAATGAGTGGTAAATGTTATAATCTTGTATAACTATTTTACTTGCTCAGGCCAGAATAGACTTGACATATCCAACATTTATTCCTTCTTAATCACTGTTCCCTGATTGTTGATAAGTGCAGCTGGACTTAAAGATCATAAATATTTTCGTTCCAATCTGAATTGTCCACAGTACAAGGCAGGATTCGGTCACATATCTGTATTTTTTCTTTCTGACTCTTCCCCATGTTCAAAAAAGTCAGTCCAATTTTCACCTTTTCCTCACTCTTGCCTGTTCCTTAATTCAAAAGGGTGCTCATTTTTCACCAGAGAGTCACAGAGTGGGAGGTGGCAAGCCGAAGAATTATGTCCTAAAATTCAATAAACACTTCTCTCTTGTTCAGGGGAAGCCTGTAGGCTTGCCTGTAGAGGGATAAGGCAAAATCGATTAAAACAAATCCACTTTCCTATTCTTCCATAACTCTACTTCAGTGCCTATGCTAACATCAGGAATCAAATCATTCCATTTCCCTACACTCTTAATAAATGAAGTTTCTCTGGAAGTCAAAGATGAAAGTTCATCTTTGCACTTCTATTTGCATCTCAGTTTCAATCTCTACTCAGTAGCTTGCTTCACAATTTGACATTCTTATCAAAATGCCAATTACATCTGTTCCCTCAGTATTATCAGACAAGACTTCTCACCCCCATCTTGTGAGTGCTGTGTATCTGACTTGTAATTTGCACAGATCAGACACCGGCTCACCCTGAGTTCTCTGGAGTGTGAAGTCTCACTAGTGACTGAAACTAAGTCAAACTCTTCCCACATATTTGGGCCAACCCTCCCCTCTCAACCTCTCAACGTACTTTCCACTATTTGAATGGGAAGTGTTTACTATAAGTTGAACTCATCAGTCTTGAGAAGTAGATACATTTTCCCATTTCTTTATTTCCCCACTTTTTCTGAGAACATCAGATTTAACTGAGCATTCATAAAGTTTTCTTAGTTGGTATAAATTTTAAAGGTCTTCTAGTCTAACCTCTCATTTATAAATGAAGTAATACTTATATTTATGTCATTGCATGTTGGTTGAACATTGATTTATTAGACATTTACTGGGCACGCTCTATGGTCCTGACATGTGATGGTCAGTGAGCAATCATGGAGCCGCATGGAATTTTCACTTGTGGCAACAGACCCTAAACCAAACATCATGACAAGCAATTGTATAATTACAAGTTACATTAAGTGCTGTGAAGAAAAATGCAGAAGAATTTGTGAGTATAAAATAGGGGGACCTAATTTTTTGGTGGTGGCAGGAATCAGAGAACATTTCCCCAAGGAGTTACTCTTAGGTTGAGACTGGAGGGATTAGTAATGTTATTAAGAAGTCTCTCTGTGCCTCAATTTCCTCATCTGTAATATGAGGGAATTGGACTAAATTCTCTTCCAGCTCTAAAATAAATTATTCACTAAATTTAGAGATAGGGGATTTAAGTTTGACTGGAAAACAGATGTGGCCACTATTCAGAAAGTTGCTTGCTTTTACAATCATGTGGATTGTTTATTATATAGTTAGGTAAGAAAAGATACTTAAAACTGGCATTTGGGCACCCAATCTTTTTTCAATATGCTCAAATCAAATCCTCTACCTTGGGCTGAGCTCTCATGGGATTTCCATGGTATCTTTTAATCAAAACTTAAGCATAAACTGTATAATAGCTCCAGATTTCTCTTTCAATATACACAGAGGGACTAAGAGAGTTATTTCCTTTTCCATATAAAATCATCTCTCCAATGGAAAATATGGTTCAAATTAGGCACCGATTCCATGAATGAGTGCAGTTTGAATGTTCTATGTCAACATTTAAAAGACTATTAAAAATGAGAAATGTACCTTTTATGTATTTATGCTAAACTCTGGATTTATTCTCTTTGGAAATATTAGCATCCCAATCCCCACCTGAGTAAAACCATCTTATTTTAACTTGCAGATCATTTAAAAGAAAAAAGTAGGAAGAACGGTTGCTTTAGAGGCTGGTTTTGGGATGTGAGCACAGTGGTTCTGAAATTACGCTGGTATGGAAATTAGGAGCTCAGCGAACTAAACTAGAGCATTCTGCTTCCAAAGTGAGCAATGATTTTCTGAGGCAAATATTGGCTCAAATTTTAAAATTTCTTCCATATATATATATTTCTCGATATTTGATACTTTCGACACCTTGTCTTTAAAAACAGGAATGATTGAGGAACAAGCATGTGGGAAAACTGAGAAACGGAAATTAACACTTGCTTTGACTGCTTGTCTTCCCCCCTCCCAAACCTAGGACACCCATGGTCATGACTTTATGGCACACATATAATAGAGTCATAATTTTTGCTAAAACTTATGTCTAGTTCATATGACTAACTTACTGTAAAAATATTTCACGGCATTACACACATATGCACATGACACACCAAAATCCCAGCAAGACTTCTTGGTGTTCCCCCAAATGAAATAGGGGTGAACTGTCATTTTAGTATATAGAGGCCTTTTAAATTCTGTTATAACTCTTTATAAACAAGTTAATCTAGGTATTTTTTTTAGGAGATAGTTGTTCATATAATCAATTTTACAGATAGTGACATTAAGACACAAACGATAACTGTCTTGCTTTTGCACACACACAAATATTCAAAGTAAGGATTAGAATTCAGGAAATGCTGAGAACACAGATGTTCCCCATGCAAAGTTCACTGTTAATTGCCTGTCATTCAAAGTTGGCTAAGAGTCAACTGGGTTCCTGTGATAAAAGACTGATCCTATATTTATGATGGCAAAAAGGAATAACAAACTTGTCAGAACTTTGCCTGTCTAATCCATCTATCCTTTCACTCTCCCTGGAAGAAGCTGAGGGGTGGTCTAGGCAAAGAAAGGCTCTCTCAGCTGAAGTACAGTCCCCACCCTAGGCAACAGGGAATGCTAGAAGTTAAGGAGGGACTGCAGCCCAGACCCTTGCTGATTACTGAAGTCCTCAATGCCAGGGACAGATTCTGAAATGTTATAAAATGGGAGGGGGCAAAATATGATATCAAGTCAGGATCTCAAAACAAGAGTTGGGACTTGGTTGGTAAAAATAGAACAAGTAAATTGGGAAAACACAAGCAGGAGATCATTGGTTTAGCCTCCAAGCATGATCTTTGGCCTAGATTAACCTAAATATTGCTGACACATTTGTTAAAGTCAATGCATCACGGTGACAGTATCAAAGATTGATATCCAGAAAATCACTGAATATAATCTCTACAGTTTCTTCTAAAATAAGCATTTTCCCCCCAGGTTGGTTCAGTACTTGGGATAATAGCAGTGACAACACTGTGTAATAAGTTTCCTAGCATTTGACACCCTGCTAACCAGGTCTCTTTATTAAATGATGTTGAAGCATACCTACTCAATGACAACCAATAGGGACCTACAATGTCCCCAACCATCAAAATATCCAAAATTGGGCTTCCCTGGTGGCGCAGTGGTTGAGAGTCCTCCTGCCAATGCAGGGGACGTGGATTCGTGCAGTCCGGGAAGATCCCACATGCCGCAGGGCGGCTGGGCCCATGAGCCATGGCCGCTGAGCCTGCGTGTCCGGAGCCTGTGCTCCGCAACAGGAGAGGCCACAACAGTGAGAGGGCTGCGTACTGCCAAAAAAAAATCTAAAATTATTTCATCAAGGAAAATTATGTTTAGTGGAGTTTTCATGTATTTCATGATATGATAGTTCTTTGCTAACATTTATGGCATAATCTCTTAAACAGATTATTTGTTTAACCAAAACATCCTATCGTACACTGAACTTTTATTACACTTTAGAAAATGAGTTTTAGTTTTCCAGACTGCTAAGTGATTGATTGTTTAATTCATCAACAGGCATTTATTGGGTACTTAATACATTCCAGGCACTGGCCAGGGACTGAAGTTTAAAGACAAATAGATGCAGTTTCTAGACTCAAATAATTTGCCCTTTAGTGGCAGGAAGAAGTGAACCACCAACATAATACAGACTGAAATGTCCAGTGTTAGAGGTGGACACAGGATACTTCGGAAGTCTGTAGAAGGTAGGGAGTGTTGAGTTCATTCACTATGAGAGGCTAGATAAGGGAAGGTTGAACTGAATCATTTCCTTTTAAATGATTAAGCAAAAATGGGGGCAGCTGAGGAAGAGTATTTTGAGTAGGGAGAAAAGTATATGTAAACTTCAGTAAACATGGCATGTAAATAATTCATGGTGTATGGAGTGTATGGGGTGCAGGGAAGAAGAAATGAAGCCAAGAGGTAAGCAAGGGGCGGATTAAATGAATCTTATATTCCTAGAAAATGTGGTGAGTTTAGGGTGTGTGTATGTGTGTATGTTTGTGTGTGTGTGAAAAAGTACAAAATATCCCTCACCATGTTGATTTAATTGAAAATTAATATTTTATTGGTCAAGATTTATATATGTATAATTACCTAGTTCTTCTTGCCCTTAGTTATGACTGAGAGATTTCATCTCAGAAAACTGAGAGAGCAAGCATGACAGGAAACATGAAGAGAAACCATGACCTTTGGAATCAGATGGATCTGAGTTTGAATTTCATCTCCTTTACCTCTTGGCTCTGGAACGTTTAGAAAAATTGCTAAATTTTTGTCCGTAGAAGTACAGAGTTGTTATGAATTGTTAATAAAATAAAACACAGGAAGATTTTACCTTAGGGTTTTCAATGTGCATTAATTGTTAATTATGTGTTTTTTACATGTACATTCTTTATCTTCAGATACTACGTTTGTTATTAGAATAATGGGGTGGATAATAAATGATTTGCAGGAGAGGAGTAATCAACTTGGCACTAAGTATATGACTTCAGATAAATATGGAGTTAGGACTACTGACAGTAAAACTTACCCCCCCTTACAGACTACCACAACGTGTGTCTATACCTGTGACTCCAACATCTCCCTCATTCACTGCCCTTGGGCCAGTCTGAACATCTAAAATCTCACCTATGTGGTACCTCCTTGTTGCCTGCCCTCAGAATAGCACTGTATTTGCCAGACTTGTTCAATCCCCATTAAAAACTAGCGCCCTATTACTTTTTCTTGGTGAACTCACTATTAAAGAGACTTGAGAATGCACAATCCTTTACAGATTAGATATTTTCATCCTGACAGAAAGATTATAACAGTTACATCTTGTTATGTATCAAGCAGTAGAAACCAACTCTGGCTGACTTTTTTATGGGAAGAGCTTTATTGGAATACAAGTCATGTACAAAATAATTTACCCACTGAGAGTGCATGATTCAATGTTTTTTGGTATATTCACAGATCTGTGCAACCATTCACCACAATCAATTTTAGAATCTGGCTTACTGATTTGTTTTGTTTTTTTACTGCTTTGTCTTTTCTAACCATGTTAGAAAAATATTGAGAATGCCATGAAACGATGGAACTAGGCTTGGAACTAGCCCGGATCCAAGATAGCTCTCTAGAGTGTGGAAATGGTTTCATAGCTGGAAGAGTATGGTAGGGTACCACTGCTGCAATGACAATCTCAAGTGGACTTCTTGGGTTCTTAAATACCTAGCTAAAAATCAGTGTCCTGGAGAAACTGTCTAATTGGCTGTGATAACCACCTGACTGTACTGAGCCTTCAAGGGTAGGAACTGGGTGACGAATTTTACCACCCCACATAGCCTCTACATAACGTGGCAAGAAGTTGTTCCACAAAAGACAAATAGAGTGCTACTGGGCAGAAGGCTAGGTGCTGAGACCCAACTGACAAATGCCTCAACCAATATTGTTAGATATTAATAAAACATCAAAAACATACCGTAATGATGATATTTCAGAGTAAGAGGACTATTGGGGGGGATTTTGGGGTGGAGGACTTTAGAGAAACCTCATTGTGCTTGGAACATTTATTACTGGACCACCAACTAGAACCAACTATCTTGAGGATCTAGTTCCCCCACAGAATCACAGTGGACATCCTAGACTTTGCCGATATGAAATTCCCTTCTCTCTCTCTCTCTTTTTTTTTGCTTTCATTCTGATCCCTGTTGAAATGGTTACTTCTGTGTAACATAGTTTATGAATCTATTTCGACACTAGTGAAGGAGAGAGGAGGTAGTAATCCAAAAGACGCCCATTTGTCACCAGATATTTTCAACCTTCTTTCACAGTTATTGCAATAGATTCCCAATTGGGTGGAAGTTAGCATTAAATATTTGTATGGCCCCTTCAATTCTGAGATTCTATGATTTCCTAATTTTTTAGTGAATTGTTACACATAGAAAGAAAACTCCACAAGGAGTCACTAGATATCTATGAGAACTTTGCAAAACTTCAAAACAGAACCCTTAGTTAAAAATGCAAGAGCCCTTAACACAAGCTAGAGTTTTCCTTGATGGTCAAATGAGCCTCTAAGTAGCCAAACCTCAATATGTACAATCAGAATGTAGGAAATATTTAGGGGTGAAATTAATTTTATTTCACTCCTGGGATTTTGATTCTTTCAAAGAATTTCTTCTGAGTTCCGTGAGGATAGCTGTGAGGATACGCTACATTCTCTGAGAAATGTGGTCACAAGTAAACCTGAAAGCCCAAAGCAAAGTTCAAACCAGAACCTCAAAGTGAATCAAACGTATGTTTATTTTCATCTTTTGTATTTATTTATTCCCAGGTTTGTTCCAAAAGAGATTTGGGATTGCTTAATAAAAATGCAGGCACAAAAAAAAAAAAATGCAGGCACAACAGAAGGATGAAGGAAATGGTAATGATGCAAACAGAAACATGTTAAATTTTCATTATGTATCAAGTTTTTTAAGCATTTTATTTTTTTAATTAATTTTTTAACATCTTTATTGGAGTATAATTGCTTTATGATGGTGTGTTGGTTTCTGTTGTATGAAAAAGTGAATCAGCTATACATATACATATATCCCCATATCTTTTCCCTCTTGCATCTCCCTCCCACCCTCCCTATCCCACCCCTCTAGGTGGTCACAAAGCACAGAGCTGATCTCCCTGTGCTATGTGGCTGCTTCCCACTAGCTATCTATTTTACATTTGGTAGTGTATATATGTCCATGCCACTCTCTCACTTCGTCCCAGCTTACCCTTCCCCCTCCCTGTATCCTCAAGTCCATTCTCTATGTCTGGGTCTTTATTCCTGTCCAATATATCAATTTTAATGCATAAATATTAGTTACCTTCTACTGCTTCAAGCAGTCCCACTAGTGGTCTCACTGCAATTGGCAAGAATAATCTTTCCATGTTCAAGAACACTGACACCAACAGACCATGAGTCTCATGCCTGTCTTGGTACAGCTTGTGAGGAAGGGAAATGTGAACTTCCCAAAGGAGAAAGATCCGGTAATGTTTACAGACTGCCAGCTACAGAGCCTCATCACAGTGAACTCCTTTTTGGCCACTTGCTGAAAACTAAACTCTTTATCACTTAGTCATCCTCTGTCCCACCCTTTTGGGGCCCTTTTCCCTAACAGACTAGCTGAAAATTGTCAAAATAAATATCTGATAATATCTTAATAAGTCTTTTCCCTTCCCTCCCTAAGGACAGGTCCACAAGGAACATTTAAGAGCCCAGCAAGGCAAAGATTGTATTTGAGGAGCAAAGCTGACATTGCACTGGTCTTTTGGCTGCTAGTACAGTGCTCATCTACACAGCCCCTGCTCTAACAGAGCAACAGTGGCTGTCATGGTGGGACATTGAAGACCATATATTTGGGCAAGCAGAACTCTATGGGATTCTTTATAATCATTCATATAGATGAATTATTAAGAATTTTCTATATGTCAGATACTATGGGAGACACTGGTAACAGATATTGATTCCTGGCTTTGAAGGGCTCAAAGATTAATTGTGGAAGCAGGTAAATAAATATGCCTTACAGCAATGTGATTAGTACCATACCTGAGGTACATATGGGAGCAGAGAGGAAAACCCTTAAATCTGATTGGGGAAGAGTTTTCAGAGGTGATACATTACATGTGTGTTTTGAAAGAAGAGTTCGAGTTTGGCTAAGTGGAAGGGTCTTCTACACAGTGGGAAGAGCTGAGACTAAGGCAGAGAGTCACTGAAGCTAATGACTTACTTGTCAAGCTGTGTACGTTATTTGGGTGGTGGTATAACAGTTAAGAGCTGGAGGCAAGCTCCCTGGGTTTATCTGCTAATGCTTATTAACTGTGGATGATAACATCGGTTACCCTCTTTGTGTTTTAGTTTCTTCATCAGTAAAATGGGAAGAATACTCTTAGAGTAATATTTACTCCATAGGTTTGCTGGGAGAACTAGAACAATGTCCAGGATGTAATGAGACTCAATTTGTGTTAGCTGCTCTTGTCTCACTATCGCTGAGCTCAGGAGTTGGGAAAGGCAGGGTCAGGATCTGGTGCTCCACTGGTTGTCAGGGACCAGGCAATACAGACTTTTCAAGCCTGAAATGCTTGGCCCTGTACCCTGAGGGGGTAAACTTATGGACTGCCAATTAGAGAGTCATATGTGTGTTCTCCGTTTATAAATGAGAGGTTTATGGAAAATCAGACCAGAATCCAGAGAACACATGCACTCGGAGAATGCATAGAATGTGCTTATTAGGCAACCTTTAGCTTGACTTCAGTTTTTCAATGTTGTAAACAGATGTCCTTAGTTGAGTGGTGTCTTATCTGTTCTAACAATTAGGTTGGAGAGAAAGACAGGGTCCAAGAACTCTAGTCCAGAGAAATGGATATGTGAGGTGGGTAATGTGACGCGGGCAGTGTATCATCCTCTAATTGCTGAGCTAATAAAATGCATGCTTTGAAAGTATTTCCAGGTGCCTGCAAATGCATATCTGAAAAGTCATCAGAGCCTCTAATACTTTCCCTGGCTTCTAATAAAAACATACTTTCTCCCATAATACCTTATTAATAATTCCTTAACCATGAAAGGCTTATTATTAATGGATTTATTAAAGATGTTAAAAATAACTGGCAATCCATAATTTTGGAGCTTACATTTTCAGTTATGTATGTAATACATTAAATATTGCATATCATATGAAATATTTTATAAAAATGTGGTCTCATAGTACGTTCTATATTTAACATGCCTTTCTTTTCACATAACACTGCTCTGTGAGCACTTTCCTGCTTCATTGGATATTCTTCTCTATCTTTAGTCTTAATGGCAACATACAGTTTTATCATCCAGCTATAATGTGGTTTCTCGGACATTTATGTGGATTCTAAAATTTTACCGTTATAAAACAGTATGAAAACAAACATTCTTGTAGCTATATCTTTGCCCAGGTCTATGATTTATTTTCTTCAGGATAATTCACGAGGAGCAGCTCTCAAACCTTAAAAGGGCCCAGTTTCATTGCAACCATTGGTCAGGCCTGGGTTTTTCCTTAGAAATTTGGTGCCTTGAGTGTACTTCTGCGGGGCTTCTCACAAGTGACTTAACAAACGTCAGATTTACTCTCCCCAGGGTGAGAAGAGAGCAGTTTCCCTAGAAGATCAAGTAGTTGTGTGTGAATGGGATGACAGGCCATTCCCTGCTGTTCTGGGGCCTGGGTACGAGGACCACAGAGAAGGCCGTTTTGAAGGATTCTGCTTTGTGCACTATCTGGCGCTGGAGCCAGACCTCTCATCATCACTCATGAATTTCCACTTTAAACCCACAACTGCTTTTCAGTTTGCAATTCTATAGCCGGAGAACAGAACAAAATGAAAGTCTTAATCCTTAATGAAGATGTATGATGCTAAAATGTTTCTGAGTATTCCTTAATATCATTATGCTCTCAATGGAAACTCATTTTTGTTTCCTTCGGTAGAACCTAAAGAATTAAAGAAATATTTCCTTTCCAAACCAAATGCAAGTACTCGGATATCTGATGGGGGAGAAACAAATGATTAGAGTGATCCAGATCTCTTTTCTCTATTAAAATCTTTACTTTCCTTTGAGGAAAACATATTTAATTATGACCTAGGTGTAAATAGATTATAATTTTATTATTATAAATGTGTATATTTATTTATTTATAAAACATTGGACAAAACATGTTTTGGGGTTTTTTCTTGTTATATATAACAATATAAAATAATGCTTGTCACTGTCAAAGAGTAAAGAACAAGATAAAATCATCTGTAATTACACCACACAGAGATAAGCATTGTTTACATTTTCCTTATTAAATACATTTAAGTAAAACAAAAATAAGATCAAATTAATTACTGTTTAAAACCTACTTTTCATTTAGCTATCAATCTTTAAAAAATCTTTCAAGGAATTATGTGTTCTCTCCTTTCATTTTTAAAAGATACACAATATCACACTGTATCGATTTCTTTATCCAATCCTCTGTGTACATTTAGCTGTATTAAAAAGATACATTATAAACATTTGTGCTATGAGCATCTGTAGCTATATTTTGTTCACAGGTCTAATAATTTCTTGAAAAAATTGCCTCTAGGAAGATTGTATCAGTTTACTCTATCACTAGCCATATATGAGTTTTGCCACTCCTTGTCAACACTGGCTATTATTAAAATCAGACAAACAAAAAATCCTTACTAAATAGCTATTTTAATGTGCATTTCTTTGATTATTGAGCATACAGTTGTGTCCTCTGGGGTCATTATTTTCAATTACTTACAATTAAAAGAAACACCTGTTTATCAATTTACTTCACTGGGCATTCTGATAGGCCATAGCTAGAAAGAATATTGTACTTTCAAACATTAATTATAGGTGGGAGAGAGAGAGGTTTTCCCATAATTATCAATAGATAATATACACAATATAATTTATTATAATTATTAATGATTTAGATCTCTTGAAACGGAGGCCTCCAAACGTTAAAATGGTTCCAAGATTAATGTCAATAAAGTGGGGCTCAAGTTGAATTCTGCTCCTTCTAGTAATTCTGCTGCGCTTCCTTGGAGGAGAATGATGAGATTCACTGACATGTTTGGCCCAGGAGTGGTGGGGAGAACATCTGAAACATACGGGTAGGTTTCTCTAGCTTCAGGAAGCAATCAGTTGCGCAAAGAACAATAGTTAGGAAACTAAGCCCTCGGAGGACTGCATTAACTTGCGCAGTAACAAGTTCAGGGACGCTCGGTGTCTCAGCTGTTCAATAATGAGAGAGGGGGAGAAAAGGAGGTTGCCATGGTAATGCCTTGCCGCACGTGTCGCGCAGAGGAGGGTGGTGAGGGGGTGACCTTCTGCAGAATTAAATGAAGGCGGGGGTCGCCTCACCTTGGCCTTGGAAGGCGCCCCAAATGCGGGGCACCTTGACAGCGTCTCGCCTGCTGCTGGGAGGGGGACGCTCCTGGGCGGCGCGGACCCGGGGCGCTTTGGGCCGCTTTGGGAGGGCAGCCTGCCCTTGGCATTGAGCAGCCGTCTTCCCGGCAGCGGTGATGCCGGCAGCCATTTTAGCGCTGCTTTGATTCCTGGGCCTCTTACGGGCCGGGGCTCAGTGGAGCCCAGGTCCACCCTTGACCCGAGATGCGAGGCGGACGCCCAGCAGAGCTGCTCACCCCCGCGCTCCCTTGACCTTTCTCATCTCCGCGCAGCTTCGCCCCCGCGCAGGCTTGCTTTTACTGCTTGTTCGTTTGGTGTCGTGAGGGGTTCTGGAGACTGAATTCCCAGAAGACTGAGATGCGATTTCACATCTCGCTCTGGCTGTGGGTGCGCGAGAGGAAAGGAGACGCAGATGTGATATGAAAGTGAAGGCTGCAGTCTTGGCGCACTTGGCAAGGGCCTTTTATTACATACTTCATTTGCATTTTGCCGCAGCGATTTCGGAAGGCAAAGCCGCCGCAGACTTGCCTGGAATTAAGAGGGATAACTCACACACTTTTAAGGATGTCAAACAGATACTAATTTATGGTGCTTGCACAGAAAAGAGAAAATACTCGGGGCATCACATGTCACCCCGCTGCTGTGGGAAATGCAAAGCAGGTCCTGGGTGATAGTTTGCTTTATTAAATTCGGTCACAGTGCCTGCTTTAGCAATTTCGTTTTCCACCTGATGGATGGAGTGACACTAAACCGTGGCATTTTGTTGGTCTGCACTGCGTTTTTATGGCTGCTGTATGACATATAATTTAGTCCAGGACTGGTCTGAGTTTTTGACACTGGAAGTACTGATTTCTGTAATTATAGTGATGTAATCTAATGTTAAATCCTTTGAGGGGCAGGAGCTTAGGCGGAAAAGATTGTTAAAGATAGTAATGATGTGGGTTAGACGTATAAAAAAGATGACAAAGCAAAAACATTTCCACTGCCTTCAAACTAGGAACAAAGCTTGTTTATAATTCTCCTAGTCACAGAATCTAAGAGCTAAAAAAAAGGTTCATTTGAGATCATCTTGTCTAGCACTGTCTTTTCGCAAATGGAGAAATAAAGATTTGAAAAGGTCAATCATTAATTTCCCAAGGTCACAAAGGCCTAGGAATATAGACCTGCTTTTCTGGTTTGACTACACTAAGTCAAAAAGCACTATATAGGATTTACTACACTATTAAATCAGTGATTCTCCAACTTTTGACGTTAGGCCCCTTCACACTCTTAAAAACATTTTTAAAAAATTCATGAAGACCCCAAAGAGCTTTTGCTTTTCTGACATATCTGTCAATATTTATCATATCAGAATTTAAAACTAAGTATAAATGAATCCATGTAGTATATAAATGAAAAGATGACATTATTACATTAACTATTAAAAAACAAAAAAGTCAACTGAGCAAATTATAAAGATCTTACTGGCTTTAATCAGTGATTCATGAATCAGCCAGCATCCAGTCTAGCAGATAGGAAGGATCTCTGATGAGCTATACAAGGCAGAGATTTTATAGGTGGAAGTGAGTAGGAATAAGGAGGTTGTAACTAGGCAAAAAAGTAGGTTGATTATTGCAAGGTTACTTTCCCTGTAGGAGATGGCAGAGGTTTATCAGGCAGATTACCTAACTAATGCTGATCAGGAGATTCCTGATTGGCTGGTTGAAGATTTCATTTTTGGGAGAGCTGAAACTGTATTTAGGTCTTGACTAGGTGAAGTGGAGCTTAGCATAAGCAACTCCATTTTGGCCTTGTTATCTTGTCTTTAACATAACACAAATAACACTTTTTTATGAAAAAAAATTAGTGAGAAGAATGGCATAGTTTTACATTTCTTGAAAATTACTTTAATATCTAGCTTACAGTTGGAGTCTTCTATCTGTTTCTGCATTCAATCTGTTTTAATCATTGTTTTGGTTCACAGGTATGTAGAAAATCTGGTCTCTCACATTAAGAGGGAGGACTTGGTAGACCACCTGAAAGAGTCTTGCGAACTCTCAGGAAGTGGTGTGCTAGTAAATATTATGATAACCAGCTCATCAAGGAGGAAATAAAAGCCCATTTGGTAGCATTTACCAGTTTTTCTGCTGTAAATGTTCCCAACATGGCTGATAATGCAGAATTGGGAAGAAAAGCACAGTAGCACACAATTACATATTTCTATATAAAAATACAATAGATTTAATAACCTCAAGAACCTAGAAATAGTGGAATGTAGTAAAATATTTAGGAAATGATGGATTTTGAGTATTACCTTTATTTTTATGTAACTTAATTGTAAGTTGTTATAATTTATTTTTTAATAACTGTCATATTTAACAACTGGCTCATAAAATTCTTGAAAATGTGATAGTTGGTGCTTATGAGATGATAGAAGCTACTCCAGCACACCACAGTCTCCAGGGGCCCTCAGACCATACTTAGAGAACCACCGTATCAAATTAGTTTGACAAAAATTTATTAAGCACTTATTTTGTGCTTGTATCTGGATATAACATACATTGAAATCTAGGCATAAAACAATATCAAGGTTAGGGAAAAATAATTAGCAAATGTATTAATTAGGATCATTTTAAACCTTCTATTATTAACTCAATTAATTTAAATATCTAGTTTCTTTAATATCCTCCCCTACCTCCACCCCAAATGATAGTGTGGTTGAATTTCCTCTGGGAGAGGTAGATGTTACTATTTTATATTTTGTAGTAGGGCTGTAGGCTAAGTCAGTATTTTCATCTGACAGCATGATCTGGATATAAGATCTCTCTAAAGGTAAAATATTATCATCTTTACCAGCAGAAGTATATAAACCGCTATGATTTACAAATTTAACCTTCTCTGCTACAGACAGCAGGATTTGTCTGGTCTTCACTACAACCATAGTGTTTCCGGATTAGAGGAAGCATACTTATGGTGAATGTGTGAAATATCTACTGGCGTTATGGAAAATTAGTCATTTAATGATCATTTATTGATTATCTGCTCTGTGCTAGAAGCTGGTGAGCTTACCATGCTAAGTAGCCACTCAGTGTTTAAGCCCAACATTGATCAAGGGTATTTCCTTGAGCACTGGAAGTGGTGTCTGATAAGTATTGCCCTGGGCATCATGAGAGCAGAGCATAGGGGCGCATAAGGTCCCTTTTCATTCTATTCTCCAGCTTCCCAGCTATGTTACCTGTGAACACACACATGAAATTTTCTTTAGTGACAGCTGGAGTCACATGTGCTTTGGTCGCTGCCATGCAGCATTTGAAATAATTTAGCAATAAAGTATTTTTGTTGTTGGTTTGTTTTAAGTGTCATCTATAAAGGGAAAGTAATTAAATTTCAAGAGAGACCTGGCACGAGCCTTTCCAAAGGATCTTGTTCTCTCAAGACTTGTGCTCTATGCTTCTGCCAAGCACTGGAATTGCCAGAATGTGATTCCATTTCAGTGGCTGCAGTCTCTGAATGGTGGGGTCTGTTTGGTGTAGCTGGGTGTCATTTATCAAAGCACACCTCTGCAAGATGTGTGACTTAGTTGTCAGCTATGGAAAAATATCTGCTGTGGTTAGAAAGTTAAAGCCCTCAACTTAGCATGCCAGGCCCCATTTCTTCTGTGCCTTTCCTCGTCATCTGGGGTTTTAGAAAAGAAAGAGCTGGGGATAAGGCAGGAGAAATGGAAGCTGCCTCATGTGATTTCCATGGCCTTGGTTCCACACCTACCCACCCCTAATGGGAGTGGATGGAAGCCTGGGCTGTTTTTCAGAAGAACTAACTCTGTGACCCTGGATCAGTCTATAAGTTGGACTAAAGACCATCTCCAAATCTTCACTGGAGAGGCAATTTGGTTGAGTAACTTAATTAAGAGCATGAACTTTGAAGCTGGACAGAACTGAATTTGAATTCCTTCTCAGCCACTTAGTAGATCTGTGACCTTGGGTACGTAACATTATGTCTTTAAGACTAAATTTCTTCATCTTTAAAATGAGAATTTATTCATACAACCAAATATTTATCAGACACCTAGTATGTGCCAGGCACTCTCTTAGGCACAGGAGATATCAATGAATAAGACAGACGTAGACTCTCTTCTTATGGCTAACAATCAATGGATGGAGATAGACAATAACAATAATTACAAATGTAGAATAGAATGTAAGCTGGTGATAAAAGTTGACAAGTGGTAGCTTCTTAAATGTTAATTGCAATGTAGAGTCCAAAATCATATCAATAAACTTTTCATATTCTGTTACAATAATAACCTGTGGGTCTGTCTTACAGTTTCAATGGCTCTTTTATCCATTCACGTTTTTATAACGTCATGTATTGGTCATTTGGAAAATATCGGTTCACTGAGTTATATACACATATGCAACATAAAAAAAAATCACATTTGTTAATATTACCACAGTTCTTATCAGAAAAATCTTAAGTATCTGGAAGCTTTCAAGCTCATGGTGGCACATACAAATTTTCAAAATTCTGATTTTTTTCTGGAAAAATCAAATTTTATTACTGGCAACAAATACTGTCAGTTGTTTTCCTTGCAGTGACAGATTCATGTTGTTTACCTTTTAGAAAATGTCTGCCATATACCCAAGTTTCTAGGTTGTGCTTTTGAATAGAAATGCTGTTCCATGAAAAAAAAAATAGATAATCTATTCTCAATTCAACCATACTAGTGCTTTTCTTTGAGATAATCGTACTTTGGAGTGCATCAAAAGTATTTTATGTGTACTCCCCATTTCATCACACAGAATACTGAAAAGGTGTATACTCAAGATAAAATTAATACATTTTACTGCTTCGTCAAGGATATTCTTAAGCTACTTTTTTGTTTTTTGTATTTACTTTTTGTTTTTGTATCCTGTGATTGCCTGGCACTGAGGAATACAATGACCACTAGTACAGTTGGTGCCGGTGACTTGATTCATACTGAGGCATCTAGGATGGTACCTGCCACTGCTTTTGCACTGTTAGTACAAATGTCAATACAGCGAAAAAGGCAAATAACACCTCAGTATTATTATAAAAATATTGTTCTCTTCATGGACGCCCCTAAAGGGGTCTCAGAGATCCCCACAGGACTGCAAAGGACATTTTGAGAACCTCTGCTATAAAGAAGTTAAATCAGGAGGAAGAGAGTGACTTGGGAGGGGTAAGCAGCAACTTTAACTTGGGTAGTCAAGAAAAGCTTCTCTGAGAAGGTGAAGTTTAAGCTGACACCTGAAGGATGAGAAGGAATCAACCAAACAAAGACTCTCAGGAAAATGAGTGCAAATGGAGGAAACAGCTAACTCCAGAAGCTCTGAGATGGGAAATTCAAGGACTAGAAAGGTCACGTCGCTGGGGAAAAGTAAGCAAAGGAAGATTTCAACAAGATGAGCTTGGTCAGTTAAAATAATTAGAATATCTAAATCACAGAATTGGTATTTAAATAAAATGATGCTTATAAAGTGCTTAGCTCAATGTGTTTCCCCTAATTAGCACCCAATAAACAGTAGGCTGTGCTCCTCATGAATGTGGTAAAGTTGATGTGCTCCATAAACCTTGAAATCTGTTTTTCTCTAGCATGTACAAGCCTTGAGGCATAAGAGTGAGGTTATTGTCTTCCCTTTTAGGAAAACATTGTCAAGACACACATGAAACTCACAATATTCTAACATTCAGTTTACCAAATTTACAGCTTAAACAACTGAGCTGAGGAATAAGATTATTTCTTATCCAAAAGTAAAAAAAAAAAAATTGTTTAACATATATATGTTTCTCAAACTAAATGTTCACTTAGTAAGTGTAGAAACATCTGAGATCCCAAAATGCTAGAAACTAGTAGAGGGCATAAAATGATATGTATTCCAGGAGGAAGAGGGATATTCTTTTCTTACTCGCTCAGCATAGATTTTGTGTGTGTTGCACTCATCAGATAATATGTTCTTCATGATTACTTCGGATCCTTCAGACATTAAATAAGCAGGATGTAGCCTGCTGGTCATGCTTTGCTCAGCATCATGTTATGACAAGATCTGGATTTGATATCTTTATCCATGTGATTATTAATTCATTCAACCACCATTAATTGATGTCCATCATGGACTAAAATTTGCTGTAGAAATGAGCAATACAGAGATGCAAGATATACATGTATATCAAGGAACTCCCATTCTGGGAGATGAGACAGATAAATAAAAAGAAACCTATTTTATATGAGGCATGTACCAAGTGTTGTAGAAGTTTAGAAGAAAGACAACCAAATCTTTGTGTAGGAAGGTAGCCTGGAGGTCATTAAGGAAGTCTTCCTAAAAAAAGTGACATTTAAACTGACTTTTGAAAGGATGAGTAACAATTACCCAATGACAAAGCAAAAATTGTACCAAAGTTAAACAGGCACTGATGACTTTATTCAAGGCTCTTACAGTCAATGAGAGAGGCCAGACTCCAGGCTGAACTCAACCCCACCGAAACGAAGAGTGGCCGAGTTTTTAAGTGCCAGGGTAATTTAGTGGAAAAGCACTAGAGGACGTTAGAGAAAAGTCACGGGCCATCTGTGTTTGCTAATTGGCTTACCCAGTTTTGATGGCAGGATGTAGTTTTGCAACTTGCAATAAGGTGTGCACCAAAGTCAGACACCTACCCTCCCATAGGAACTGGCAGATAAGCGCACTGTCTTCCTTGATGATTACATTTTCAAGAAATGGTTTCCAGGTCCTTGAGAAAGATACTTCTGAGTATCTTTCTAGTAGCAGCTAGTAGTAAACTAGCCAGAGACTGATAGAAGATTTACATCTCAAAGGAGACGAGAAAGGATTTACAATTATAAGTTTTCAAAGGTGAATGCTCTTAAAAAAAAAAAAAAAAGAAAAAAAAAGGCTTAAAGTCAGGAAGAAGGTGGTCTAAAGTTCAAGCTGAGGGGAAGGTTACTGTCATGTTGATCACCAAGAAGAGTATGAGTAAAGGCAGTTACAGGCATTTCATGTAATATAGTGGTAACCATGCCACATTCAATATTTAGGATATGCCTCACTAAATACGTTATTCACACACATATGTACACATACACACACAAATCCCATTTGCATCTCCCATTTCATGACTGAGTCAACTGGGTCCTAGAGACACTGAATAACATAATCAAGGTTACATAACTGGCATAGCTGCAGAGCTGGGATTTGAAACCTGGTCACTTAATCGTAGATCACATGATCTTCACCATTCTTAAAATCTGCTTTCCAGGAAGAAGAAGTAGTGTGCATAGAGATACTAGGATGTGAGAAAGCATTTCAGTTACTATAAATCTGTTCATTTTGTTTAGGGTGTGAGGTATAAATATAGCCCAAGATGTTTGAAGTTTATACTGAAAGTAAAGCTTATTGTTGAAAGATTTTAAAAGCAAAAAAGAGACATGATGAAAGTTTTGTTTTAGGTAAACCACTCTGGAAAAAGTTGAATGGAGAAGTGCTTTACCAAAGGCAGGAAAATCTATTATGAAATAGCCTAGGTGTGAAGGAAAAGCTTATCAGTGGCAACAGGAAGGGAGAGATAGGGACCTATCTCAGAGATATTTAGAAAGCTGGGTGAAGAGTAGAACAGTACCTGGTTACGGTACAGAGTGGAGGCGATGTGCATCTAGCATGACTCCCCTCTTGGATACTGGCACCATTAACTAAGACATGCAGTGTGGGGAGGAGGAGAAGGGTGTATAGTGGAAGAAAAGTTGAACTCAGTTTCTGATACGAGTCTGAGGTGTCTGGGGGACATTGAAAGCGAAATTGTCAATACGCGATTGGATGTATAGATCTGGACCTCAAAGGAGTGGATAGAGATAGATATTTGGGAGACTTTAGCATTTAGGCGAACAGATGGCCAAAACTGGGATAAGGAAAGAAGAGCATCAGAACATCTGGACAGAACTCTAATTTATACTTGGTGGAGAGAAGAAAAGGAGCCTGTGAAGGAGGATCCAGAGATTTAGACGGTCAATCAGGAAACGTTGGTGTCTTAGACCAATAAACAGCTTGGACAGCTAAGCTAGAAACCAGAGCTTCCCATTCTTTAATATGCATATGAATCATCTTCTGGTTAAAATGCAGATTCTCATTGAGTAATTCAGAGGTGCGACCTAAGATTCTGCATTTCTAACAAGTTCCCAGGTAACACCAACGCTGCTGATTCACACTTTGAGTAGCAAGGTTCTAGGACACAGAAAATTCAAAAAGGTTGATATTGATAGTTTTCTGCTTACAAAAAGGAGGAGGAATCAGTGGTTGTGAAGAAAAGCACGCCAGTATTTAAAGTTGAGGCAACACTCCTTTTTCAAGAGTATTTAATGAGCTCTTAAGTTCAGGGCCACCTTCTCTGAAATTTAAAATATGCTAGGTCTAGAAGAGTGCCATGAGATTTAGCAATATAGAGGTTGGTGGTCTTAGTGAGAGTAGTTTGATACAGCACTTGGGCTGACACTTGATTGCAATTGGTTGATGGAAGAAGGATACAAACATGTAACTTATTTTGAGAGACTGATTTGTTTTCCCTACGTTTTGTTATGATAATTTTTAAAAATACAGCAAAGCCAAAAGCATTTTACAGTGAACTTTTGTGTATGCCTCATCTTCACTCCGACGTTAACACTCCCAAACTCACCTTATCACATATATATCAACATATCTACCCTTCTAAATATCCATCCATCAATTCTACTTTTCAAAGCATTTAAAACTTCCCTCAATACTCAGCATACATATTATCAAATAGAGTTCACTATTCACTTATAGATTCTTTCCTTTGAAATACAGTTTCTGTATATAAAAAGCACAAATCCCAAATGTACATTCCCTGACTGTTGACAAATGCACACACTTGTGTAATTCAAACCCCTGTTAGTATGTAGAATGTTACCATCGCCCTAGAAAGCTCTCTCCTGCCTCTTCACTACCAACCCCAAGAGGCAAACTCCTTTCTGACTTTATACCTCTTTATATTAGTTTTCCCTGTTCTAGAATTTCATATAAATAAGATCAGGGAGTATAGTCTTTTTTTGTAAGGCTTCTGTGATGGTTAATTTTATGTGTCAAATTGGCTAGGCTATAGTACCCAGTTATGTAATCAAACACCAATCTACGTGTTGCTTTGAAGGCATTTTGGAAATGTGGTTAACATCCACAATCAATTACCTTTCAGTAAAGGAGATTTCCCTTGATAATGTGCGTAGGCCTTGTCCAATCAGTTGGAGGCCTGAGGAGCAAAAACTGAGATTTATTGAAGAAGAAGAAATTCTGCCTCAAGACTGCAGCCTACGTTGCCAGCTTGCCTGTCTGCCCTTGCCCACCCCAACAAATGTATAAGCCAGTTCTTATAATCCTTTTATGTGTGTGTATACATATTGATCTTGTTCTGTTCTGTTTTTTTGGAGATCCCTGATTGATATAGATTTTTTCACTCACCATAATAGTTTTGAGATTCATCTATGTTGTTGCACATATATTGTTGAGTAGTATTCCATTGTATGAACATACCATGGTTTGTTTAGTCATTTTCCTATTGATGGACTCCTGGACTATTTCTGGGTTTTGGCTAATTATGAATAAAGCTGCTGTAAACAATCTATGGCAAGGCATTTTGTGAATATGTTTCTATTTATCTTGTGCAATTCTTGGGGTAGAATTAAGGGGTCATAGAATAAATGTATGTTAAATTTTATAAGCGAGCAGACCTTCTCCCCAAAGTTACTGAATCATTTTATATTCCCATCACAGTGCATGAGCATTCTAGTTGCTCCACATCCTCACCAACACTTGGTATAGTTAGTCCTGTAGAGTTTGGCCATTCTTGTGGGTGCATAATGGTATCTCATTGTTGGTTAATTTACATTCCCTAATGAACAATTCCTTCATGTGCCTATCAATTTTATAGGTATACTTTTCCCTTAATTTCTTTTTCCTAGCAACAGAAAAAGTTCTGTTTGAGAAACTGTCCTTTCTGATCTCACAGAAATGAATGGGTTTAGTAAAAGGTCTCACTAGTAATACAGACATGCTCATTTTTGTTGTGTTGTTGAGACCTTGAGACAATCTCTCCCATTTCTACCAGTAGTACATGTAATTTCTTAACAGTTATTTTACTTCTTCAGGTTAAACTAAAATAGAAAATTATATAGGAAGAAAAAAAGTGTAACTTCCTCATTCTTACATATTTTGAGAACCAGGGACTTAGCAGCTCCTTGATTATATCTAAAAAGACAGGAAACTCTTTGGTCTCTTTACTTGTCTTTTTGACACTTACTGAAGTGATATAGACCTTGCTCCTCCCACCAATTGGAAATCAATACACTGGCTAATGGTGTGCCAACCTAAGGTACCTGACTACTTAGATAGCTGTTGAAAGATGAGACACAAAACCTACCTCACTGGCATTGTTGATTTGAAGCTTTTGCTTGAAGTACTCAAAACCTTTCAATTTTATAACAATTGTTACGGAATTTTGTGGGAGTGGGGAATTAAAAATAGTAGACTCTAGCCAGGTGTGCATCTGCCTGAAGCTATGGAATAGGCAGGCTTGCAGAGATTGTTATGACTTCATTCACTTGTCCAGGTTGGACAGATGGGTCCAAAGTCTCTGGAGCTTCCCAGGGTTCTTCATTGTCCAGAAACGATGTCCTTGATTCATCTTTACTAAGAATCCCTCTAGTTGTTGCCACACTACATCAAACCAGCACTACAAAAGTCAACTGTAGCAACAAAATACAGAAAGTTCGTACACTCTCTCAAAGAAAAGAAGAAATGTTAGATTAGAGCCCTCATTTATTCCTTGATTAAAAATTTATTGAGTGCCTACAATGTTCCATATGTTCCTGCTCATTGCTGGAGTACACTGCTCATGTCTAGTGGAGAAAGACAGAGATGTACACAGTTACAGTTCCTTAGATGTTAGGTATAGAGGTGTGCAAAGAGACCCATGGATTTTCATGGGAGGGTCCACCTGCATGCATGAGTGTGTTAGTGTGTGTGTGTGTGTGTGTGTGTGTGTGTGTGTGTGTGGTGGTTAGGGAAGTTGTCTGGAATATTTGATGACATCAGTCAAATTTTGAAAGGATGGGTGGGAGTTAGCCAGGTCAGTAGGGTAGAAAAGGTATTTACGGTAGAAGGGACAACATTTGCAACCACAGAGAGGCATGTGAGAACATGGCCCTTGAAGAAGGTCAAGTAGCTTAGTCAGATTGGGGTTTAAGGTTCAGTAGGGAAGGATGGAGAGAGATAAAACTTGAGAGGTTTGCCAGATTATGAAGGTTGTAGGATGCTGCGCTAAGGAGTAATAAGTGGACCATCGAAGAGCTTTAAGCAGGACAATGTCATGAGGTTTAGAAATATCACTTTTGCAAGGTAATGAATGGGTTTGAAAGTGGCACAATAAATAACAATAGAAAACATTTGGCTAGCATTCAGTATGTGCTAGCATTACAATAATTTTATGTATTGATTCCTATTATTATCCCCATATTACACAAGGCATAGTAAGGAAGTGGATTTTATGGGATTTTAAGTGATTATTGAAAGAACAGTGAGGAGTGAGAGGGAGAAATTAAGGATGATCTGGGTCATGGTAGCACTGATTATTAAAGTGGGAAATATAGGAGAAATATATTTTGCAAGGATGTTTACAAGTTTAGTTTTGGTCACTTTCAGGTGCTTGTGGGACATTCAAATGGAGATGGCCAATGATCAGTTAAATTTTGAGGTAAGTCTAGGAATGTGCACTTGGAACTATAAGAATAGGGGGAGGTAATTATCAATACGGATGCAGGCATGATTTCCCAGGGAGACTGGGTACAGTGAAAAGAGAAACAAGCCAAGGATGGAACCTTGACAAACACCAACAATTAGAGCATTCTTTGGCTTTCAAACCAGTTTTAAGCAGTGGAAATTGTTGTGCAAATAAAATTTGTAGAAGGAAAATCAATTTATAGGAAAGATCAAAACCAAACTGGTCTGGTTGAATGGTTCTGGCAGTGGTGGAGAAAGGGGGCTGCAGGCAGGGACTGGATTGGTAGGGGCAGGGAGTCGTGTGTGAGTGGTGAAGCCTAACAGTTAGGATTCCTATATTAGTTATCTATTGCTGCATAACAAATCCCCCAGAAATGTAGCAGTTTAAAACAACAAGCATTTATTATCTCACACTTGCTGTAGGTCAGGAATCTGGGTGAGGCTTAGCTGGGTTCCTCCAGCCCAGGGTCTTTCAGGTTACAGTCCGGTTTTGCTGGTCTCATCTGAAGGTCTCATCTGAAGGTTTGACTGACAGAGTATCTTCTTTCAAGCTCACTCACCTGGGTTTTGAGGCCTCTGTCACTCATCCATGGGCCTTTCCATATAGCAGTTGGCTAATTCATGTTGAACAATCCAAGAGAGGGCAAGGGAGAACCCTTTCAAGGTGGAAGCCACAGTCCTCTTATAGCCTAATTGTAGAAGTTAGGTCTGCAGTCTTCCATTCACTAGGAATAACTCAGCAGGGCCAGTCCACCAGTCTACCTCAAGAGGATGGGATTATACAAGGGATATGAATACCATGGGGCAGTTAAGTTTTGAAGTATGTCTAGGAATATACATATGGAAACTGTAAGAATAGAGGGAGGTAATTATCAATATGGACATAGGCATGATTTCCTAGGTAGAGTGGATACAGTGTAAAGAGAAAGAGGCCAAGATGGAACCTTGACAAACACCAACATTTAGAGCATTCATTGGCTTTCAAACCAATTTTCAGCTGTGGAAATAGTTGTGCAAGTGAAATTTGTATAAGAAAAATCACAAGGGATATCAATACCATGAGGCAGAGATCACTGAGGGCTATTTTTGAGGCTACTTATAAAAATCCTTACCCCCAGGGCATCCCCTTATTTGGGATTCATAATGCCCTGTTTGACAGTCACTGATTTAAATTATGAGCAGAGAAATCAGTACTCAAAAAAGAAATGGGTTCACAAGAAACCATGGAGGAAAGAAGAAAACTGGGAAGAGGTGATATTCTCTAAACCACCAAAACAGTGAGTTTCAAGAAGGAAGGAGAGGTCATCAGTGTCAAATACTACACTAATATTAGAAGCCACCCTCTGATTTAACATTGATTATCAAGGAGGGGCAATTGCAGTACACTGCTGGGGTGGAAGACAGATTACTGTGGATAGAAGTGTGAAGTCAAGGAGTGAAACTAGTGAGAAGAGGAGACTTAAAAATAAAGACCCTATAATGTAGGAAGGAGAGTGTGTGCTAAATAGAGGTGATCTATGCTTAAAGGAGCCTTTTGTAATGGAGATGCAACATATGAAACCAATTCTGATAATGAGGTATCTCTATAGCAGCAATAATGAAGAAATAAAGCAGTCTGGGATATGATACTCCAGTACTTCATTCCAGTGACCAAAGCCTATGCAATTCCCTGCCCAGGGTTGCCGAGGAGCAGAGTATAGTGAATGCCATAGACTGACTTGGAGATGAAGAGTGGACTAGTAAATCCAAAAAGAAATGCCAAAGAGTCTTTTCTATCATTAAATTTCTCCCCTCTGGTAATTTACTACAGTGGCCTGAGGCATTATATTTCTGTGCTGTAGCACAGCATTTATTCTGTGTATTTGGATCTTTTATATAAGTCACATGTGTGACTTATCCTAACGCACCAAATGTAACTCAGATTCTGACGTTAAGTGCTAGGAGGCACATTTCTTTGAATATCCTTCTAACCAAGTTTGTTTCCCCCACTCTTTGCTTTTTCCCCTAATAAAATTTCTTCTCCTGGGTTCCCTTGGTTAAAGATAGTACTACCATATAGTTCTAGTGTAGTGGTTAAAGTCACAGGGTCTGGAGTTAGACTATCTGGCTTCACTTTCCAGCTCTCACATTGATTAGCTGTGTGACCATGGGCTAAGTATTTAATCTCTCTGTGCTTCTTTTATCACTTGCAAAATCGTACACAATTTACCACCTGCGAAATGGTAAAATATTTCGCACTAGGATTGTTATGAGTATTAATGAAGTACTAGCAGTTAGAAAAATGCCTAGCATATAGGAAACACTCAAAAAATGTTGGGTGCCTTCACCTTGTTACTGTTTTCTTATCACCTCCATTGGAAACTGAGTTATTATTATTATTGCGGTATGCGGGCCTCTCACTGCTGTGGCCTCTCCCGTTGTGGAGCACAGACTCCGGACGCACAGGCCCAGCGGCCACGGCTCACGGGCCCAGCTGCTCCGCGGCATGTGGGATCCTCCCGGACCGGGGCACGAACCCGCATCCCCTGCATCGGCAGGCGGACTCTCAACCACTGCGCCACTAGGGAAGCCAAACCTGAGTTATTATTGATCCCTCTCTCTTCCTTCATCCTTCTATGTCTGATTGGCTGTTCAGTCTATGCTACTTCTGAACTAGTGAATTTGTCTTTAGTAAGAAGATTTTAATTAGCGGCATTAGACACAAAACTTGCCTGCTTGAAGCTGTGACAGATTATCCTACCCTTTAGCTCAAAAATGGTACATAACATCAATTACTATATGGAGTTGAACAGTGTTCTCCCCAAATTCATGTCCACCTGGAACCTCAAAATGTGATTTTATTTGGAAATTGTGTTTTGCAGATATGACTAGTCAAGATAAAGTCATCCTGGATTAGGGTGGGCCCTAATCCAATGACTGGTGTCCTTATAAGAAGAGAAAACAGAGAAACAGAGATAGATGGAGAGAGAAGACAGCCATGAAGAGGAAGGCAAAAACTGATTCAGCTACAAGCAAAGGAATGCCAAGGCTTGCTGGCTAGGAAAAGGCAAGGAAGAATTCTTTCCTAGAGCCATCAGAGAGATCGTGATACTGCTGACGCCTTAATTTTGGATTTCAGAACTGTGAGAGAATAAATTCCTGTTGTTTATAGTCAACAGGTTTGTGTTAATTTGTTATAGAAGCCTTGTGAATCTAATACAGTTACTAATAGACTTTTCCAAACTCTTTAGCGTGGCATCCAGTGATCTGACCTCTTGTGTTCTGGCCAGATTCTGCTTCTATGTTCAGACCTTTCGTCCATCACTCATGCTGTTTACTCAGCCCAGTAGGTCTGCCCTCCCCCACTGCCCCACTGATACTCTTACTTCAAGACTTGAATCAACTCTGCATATTCCTATCAGAATTATTTGCTCACCTCTCTGTTTTCTATACAGAGTATGTTGCTTTTACCTCTAACATATATTTTATGTCTTTGTGCTTTGCTTACATGCCTATCTCTTTTACCAGACTTAAGTTTCTTTAAATCGGGGTCTGTGCCTTTTTGGTCTCATATATATGGGGTTTCTGTGTTATGCTGATGTGGATTGATTGGGTCAATAATGAACACAGTGCTTATTGGAGTTTATAACATGTTTGTTATGTGCATGAATGAGAGTGAACGAATGAATGAACCTGGGGAACACGCAGCACTCTCAGCTTATGGTTTGCAGGCAGACCTCCCTAATCCTTCTATCAATCAATGACTGTGAATCTAGAAAGCCCACCGTCAGAGATTCATTATTTGGGGTTATCAAGATTTTCATGGTCTCTTGAGAAACCACAGCTCAGAAAAGAATAAGCCATTAAATCCAGAACATTTTCCTGAGAATGTGTTTATCAAATCAAAGACAAAGAGAAAATGAAAGAACTGGGCTACAAGGAAGAAAAGAAGGTGGAAGGATGATATAGTTTTTTATTTAGGGATGAACTTTGTAAGGTTTAGACGCCTGAAGAGCCAGGAAAGAGGCTCCAATCACATTTTTTTCCTTAAATCACATTTTTATATGAGGGCAGATGAGGATGCTTAGTCATTGCACAGTTGCTGCTATTAGACAAGTAACCCCTTTATGGAATATGGATGTCCTATTTCTGGAGGAGTAGGGCAATGCAAAAAGACAGCAGTGAAGGAGAGTCCTCTGGTGCCCAGGTTTAGTCCACTCCTTCCTTCTGTATATTAGTGGATGGCTCCCTCTGTATTCCACTCCTCCAAGGAAGCTGATACAGTAGCTTCCAAGTCATTATTTTTGCAAGTCTTGTTTATCCTAATTTCACCTCCTGTTTGGTGGGGAAGCAGCTCTCAGGCCAGGTACTACAATTCTTTATGTTTGCTGAGGCAGAGAGAGCTTTGATGAGCTGAGCTGTTCCTGCTCTGTGGCTAAGAGAGGCTGTGGGGCTCTGTTCTCCACGGGGGTAAGCAACAGAGCAGAAGGCTTTCTGTTGAGGCTCTTGGACTAAAAAAGCAGAGGTTTGTCTGTCCTCATCATTATGCTTGGAACCCTTAAGGCAGTGTTTGGAATGCATGCTCCCCACTTATGTCTACCAATATATTCCCTGGGGCATGACTCAAAATTATTCACATGCTAGTGTTCAGGCCTAGGCCAAAATGTTTGAAAATTATTTATGTTCCAATTACACTTCATTACGTTTTTTTTAACATCTTTATTGGAGTATAGTTGCTTTACAATGTTGCGTTAGTTTCTGCTGTATAAGAAAGTGAATCAGCTATGTGTATACTTATGTCCCCGTATCTCCTCCCTCTTACGTCTCCCTCCCACCCTCCCTATCCCACCTCTCTAGGTGGTTACAAAGCACCGAGATGATCTCCCTGTGCTATGCGGCTGCTTCCCACTAGCTATCTATTTTACATTTGGTAGTGTATATATGTCAATGCTCTCTCATTTCCTCCCAGCTTACCCTTCCCCCTCCCCGTGTCCTCATTACTTTTAAACTAAAGATCTCATTTCACTCCAGTGACGAACCCAATACAATTTGGCTAATTTCAAAGCAGCCACAGAGAACCTGCATTTGGGGGCCATATTTCAATAAAGATAGGGCATACCATTTAGACCTTCCCCAGTTTGTGAGATAAAGTGCTTCAGTAAAGCTCAGAGATCAAATCTGGAGTTGCTATTAAAAAATAAATAAATAATATTTATTTAAAAAATTCTGTGAGCTTTTCTTAATCAGTTTCTGGCAATATCCATGCAGTAGTTCATTTTTTTGTTGTTTTTTTTCGTTAAAGTTTTTTCAAGCAGCTTTTACTCCTTTCCTCCAATTCTGTGATTAAATCCGAATGATGTTGCAATAGGTCTTTACTCCCACAATTTCAAAACTATCACTCTGACTACTGTGATTTTGTTAGGGCCTCTAGCACCAGTCAAAATAAATTGTTTCAAATGAGAGAGGTATTGTCAGTGGCTCAAAAATAAGCTCTAGGAATTAGATCTCTTCTCCCTCATTTCAGGTTGAAATATCACTTTTAGCCAAAGCATTCCCTAAGGAAAAGGATGCAATATGTCCTTGAGGTCCTCGCTGCCAGGTTTTTAGCCAGAGAACTGAGCTTTCACTGAGGGCTGTAGGGTCCTGGTTCAGAAGATCCAGCTGAGAGACTTTTTCCCCTCACATTCTCACAGGATGTTATCTCTGGCTTCTCATCTTGGTTGGGGATTTTTTTAGCTTTTCTTTTTTTTTTTTTTTTAACATCTTTATTGGAGTATAATTGCTTTACAATGGTGTGTTAGTTTCTGCTTTATAACAAAGTGAATCAGTTATACATATACATATGTTCCCATATCTCTTCCCTCTTGCATCTCTCTCGCTCCCACACTCCCTATCCCACCCCTCCAGGCAGTCACGAAGCACCTAGCTGATCTCCCTGTGCTATGCGGCTGCTTCCCACTAGCTATCTACCTTACGTTTGGTACTGTATATATGTCCATGCTTCTCTCTCGCTTTGTCACAGCTTACCCTTATTTGTCTTTTTCTGACTTACTTCACTCTGTATGACAGACTCTAGGTCTATCCACCTCATTACAAATAGCTCAATTTCGTTTCTTTTTATGGCTGAGTAATATTCCATTGTATATATGTGCCACATCTTCTTTATCCATTCATCCGATGATGGACACTTAGGTTGTTTCCATCTCTGGGCTATTGTAAATAGAGCTTCAATGAATATTTTGGTACATGACTCTTTTTGAATTATGGTTTTCTCAGGGTATATGCTCAGTAGTGGGATTGCTGGGTCATATGGTAGTTCTATTTGTAGTTTCTTAAGGAACCTCCATACTGTTCTACACAGTGGCTCTATCAATTTACATTCCCACCAGCAGTGCAAGAGGGTTCCTTTTTCTCCACACCCCCTCCAGCACTTACTGTTTCTAGATTTTTTGTTGATGGCCATTCTGACTGGTGTGAGATGATATCTCATTGTAGTTTTGATTTGCATTTCTCTAATGATTAATGATGTTGAGCATTCTTTCATGTGTTTGTTGGCAGTCTGTATATCTTCTTTGGAGAAATGTCTATTTAGGTCTTCTGCCCATTTTTGGATTGGGTTGTTTGGATTTTTGTTATTGAGCTGCATGAGCTGCTTATAAATTTTGGAGATTAATCCTTTGTCAGTTGCTTCATTTGCAAATATTTTCTGCCATTCTGAGGGTTGTCTCTTGGTCTTGTTTATGGTTTCCTTTGCTGTACAAAAGCTTTGAAGTTTCCTTAGGTCCCATTTGTTTATTTTTGTTTTTATTTCCATTTCTCTAGGAGGTGGGTCAAAAAGGATCTTGCTGTGATTTATGTCATAGAGTGTTCTGCCTATGCTTTCCTCTAAGAGTTTGATAGTGTCTGGCCTTACATTTAGGTCTTTAATCCATTTTGAGCTTATTTTTGTGTATGGTATTAGGGAGTGATCTAATCTCATACTTTTACATGTACCTGTCCAGTTTTCCCAGCACCACTTATTGATGAGGTTGTCCTTTCTCCACTGTACATCCCTGCCTTCTTTATCAAAGATAAGGTGACCATATGTGCATGGGTTTATCTCTGGGCTTTCTATCCTGTTCCATTGATCTATCTTTCTGTTTTTGTGCCAGTACCATACTGTCTTGATTACTGTAGCTTTGTAGTATAGTCTGAAGTCAGGGAGCCTGATTCCTCCAGCTCCGTCTTTCATTCCTAAGATTGCTTTGGCTATTCGGGGTCTTTTGTGTTTCCATACAAATTGTGAAATTTTTTGTTCTAGTTCTGTGAAAAATGCCGGTGGTAGTGTGATAGGGATTGCATTGAATCTGTAGATTGCTTTGGGTAGTAGAGTCATTTTCACAATGTTGATTCTTCCAATCCAAGAACATGGTATATCTCCCCATCTATTTGTATCATCTTTAATTTCTTTCATCAGTATCTTATAATTTTCTGCATACAGGTCTTTTGTCTCCTTAGGTAGGTTTATTCCTAGATATTTTATTCTTTTTGTTGCCATGGTAAATGGGAGTGTTTTCTTGATTTCACTTTCAGATTTTTCATCATTAGTGTATAGGAATGCCAGAGGTTTCTGTGCATTAATTTTGTATCCTGCTACTTTACCAAATTCATTGATTAGCTCTAGTAGTTTTCTGGTAGCATCTTTAGGATTCTCTATGTATACTATCATGTCATCTGCAAACAGTGACAGCTTTACTTCTTCTTTTCTGATTTGGATTCCTTTTATTTCCTTTTCTCCTCTGATTGCTGTGACTAAAACTTCCAAAACTATGTTGAATAAGAGTGGTGAGAGTGGGCAGCCTTGTCTTGTTCATGATCTTAGTGGAAATGCTTTCAGTTTTTCACCATTGAGGACGATGTTGGCTGTGGGTTTGTCATATATGGCCTTTATTATGTTGAGGAAAGTTCCCTCTATGCCTACTTTCTGCAGGGTTTTTATCATAAATGGGTGTTGAATTTTGTCGAAAGCTTTCTCTGCATCTATTGAGATGATCATATGGTTTTTCTCCTTCAATTTGTTAATATGGTGTATCACGTTGATTGATTTACATATATTGAAGAATCCTTGCATTCCTGGAATAAACCCCACTTGATCATGGTGTATGATCCGTTTAATGTGCTGTTGGATTCTGTTTGCTAGTGTTTTGTTGAGGATTTTTGCATCTATGTTCATCAGTGATATTGGCCTGTAGTTTTCTTTCTTTGTGACATCATTGTCTGGTTTTGGTATCAGGGTGATGGTGGCCTTGTAGAATGAGTTTGGGAGTCTTCCTCCCTCTGCTATATTTTGGAAGAGTTTGAGAAGGATAGGTGTTAGCTCTTCTCTAAATGTTTGATAGAATTGGCCTGTGAAGCCATCTGGTCCTGGGCTTTTGTTTGTTGGAAGATTTTTAATCACAGTTTCAATTTCAGTGCTTGTGATTGGTCTGCTCATATTTTCTATTTCTTCCTGATTCAGTCTTGGCATGTTGTGCATTTCTAAGAATTTTCCATTTCTTCCAGGTTGTCCATTTTATTGGCATAGAGTTGCTTGTAGTAATCTCTCATGATCTTTTTTTCTACAGTGTCACTTTTTACTTCTCCTTTTTCATTTCTAATTCTATTGATTTGAGTCTTCTCCCTTTTTTTCTTGATGAGTCTGGCTAATGGTTTATCAATTTTGTTTATCTTCTCAAAGAACCAGCTTTTAGTTTTATTGATCTTTGCTATCGTTTCCTTCATTTCTTTTTCATTTATTTCTGATTTGATTTTTATGATTTCTTTCCTTCTGCTAACTTTGGAGTTTTTTTGTTCTTCTTTCTCTAATTGCTTTAGGTGCAAGGTTAGGTTGTTTATTCGAGATGTTTCCTGTTTCATAAGGTAGGATTTTATTGCTATAAACTTTCCTATTAAAACTGCTTTTGCTGCATCCCATAGATTTTGGGTCGTCATGTCTCCATTGTCATTTGTTTCTAGGTATTTTTTTATTTCCTCTTTGATTTCTTCAGTGATCACTTCGTTATTAAGTAGTGTATTGTTTAGCCTCCATGTGTTTGTATTTTTTACAGATCTTTTCCTGTAATTGATATGTAGTCTCATAGTGCTGTGGTCGGAAAAGATACTTGATACAATTTCAATTTTCTTAAATTTACCAAGGCTTGATTTGTGACCCAAGATATGATCTATCCTGGAGAATGTTCCATGAGCACTTGAGAAAAATGTGTATTCTGTTGTTTTTGGATGGATTGTCCTATAAATATCAATTAAGCCCATCTTGTTTAATGTATCATTTAAAGCTTGTGTCTCCTTATTTATTTTCATTTTGGATGATCTGTCCATTGGTGAAAGTGGGGTGTTAAAGTCCCCTACTATGAATGTGTTACTGTCGATTTCCCCTTTTATGGTTGTTAGTATTTGCCTTATGTATTGAGGTGCTCCTATGTTCGGTGCATAAATATTTACAATTGTTATATCTTCTTCTTGGAGTGATCCCTTGATCATTATGTAGTGTCCTTCTTTGTCTCTTCTAATAGTCTTTAGTTTAAAGTCTATTTTGTCTGATATGAGAATTGCTACTCCAGCTTTCTTTTGGTTTCCATTTGCATGAAATATCTTTTTCCATCCACTCACTTTCAGTCTGTAAGTGTCTCTAGGTCTGAAGTGGGTCTCTTGTAGACAGCAAATATATGAGTGTTGTTTTCGTATCCATTTAGCCAATTTGTGTCTTTTGGTGGGAGTATTTAGTCCATTTACATTGAAGGTAATTATTGATATGTATGTTCCTATTTCCATTTTCTTCATTGTTTTGGGTTCGTTATTGTAGGTCTTTTACTTCTCTTGTGTTTCTCGCCTAGAGAAGTTCCTTTAGCCGTTGTTGTAAAGCTGGTTTGGTGGTGCTGAACTCTCTCAGCTTTTGCTTGTCTGTAAAGGTTTTAATTTCTCCATCAAATCTGAATGAGATCCTTGCTGGGTAGAGTAATCTTGGTTGCAGGTTTTTCTCCTTCATCACTTTAAATATGTCCTGCCACTCCCTTCTGGCTTGTAGAGTTTCTGCTGAAAGATCAGCTGTTAACCTTATGGGGATTCCCTTGTGTGTTATTTGTTGTTTTTCCCTTGCTGCTTTTAATATCTTTTCTTTGTATTTAATTTTTGACAGTTTGATTAATATGTGTCTTGGCGTGTTTCTCCTTGGATTTACCATGTATGGGACTCTCTGTTCTTCCTGGACTTGATTAACTATTTCCTTTCCCATATTAGGGAAGTTTTCAACTATAATCTCTTCAAATATTTTCTCAGTCCCTTTCTTTTTCTCTTCTTCTTCTGGAACCCCTATAATTCGAATATTGGTGCATTTGATGTTGTCCCAGAAGTCTCTGAGACTGTCCTCAGTTCTGTTCACTCTTTTTTCTTTATTCTGCTCTGCAGTAGTTATTTCCACTATTTTATCTTCCAGGTCACTTATCTGTTCTTCTGCCTCAGTTATTCTGCTATTGATCCCATCTAGAGTATTTTTAATTTCATTTATTGTGTTGTTCATTGTTGTTTGTTTCATCTTTAGTTCTTCTAGGTCCTTGTTAAATGTTTCTTGCATTTTGTCTATTCTATTTCCAAGATTTTGGATCATCTTTACTATCATTATTCCGAATTCTTTTTCAGGTAGACTGCCTATTTCCTCTTCATTTGTTAGGTCTGGTGGGTTTTTATCTTGCTCCTTCATCTGCTGTGTGTTTCTCTGTCTTCTCATTTTGCTTATCTTACTGTGTTTGGGGTCTCCTTTTTGCAGGCTGCAGGTTCATAGTTCCTGTTGTTTTTGGTGTCTGTCCCCAGTGGCTAAGGTTGGTTCAGTGGGTTGTGTAGGCTTCCTGGTGGAGGGGACTAGTGCCTGTGTTCTGGTGGATGAGGCTGGATCTTGTCTTTCTGGTGGGCAGGTCCACGTCTGGTGGTGTGTTTTGGGGTGTCTGTGGACTTATTATGATTTTAGGCAGACTCTCTGCTAATGGGTGGGGTTGTGTTCCTGTCTTGCTAGTTGTTTGGCATAGGATGTCCAGCACTGTAGCTTGCTGGTCGTTGAGTGAAGCTGGGTGCTGGTGTTGAGATGGAGATCTCTGGGACATTTTTGCCATTTGATATTGTGTGGAGTTGGGAGGTCTCTTGTGGACCAGTGTCCTGAAGTTGGCTCTCCCTCCTCAGAGGCACAGCACTGACTCCTGGCTGCTGCACCAAGAGCCCTTCATCCACATGGCTCAGAATAAAAGGGAGAAAAAGTAGAAAGAAAGAATCAGTAGAAGTAGAAAGAGAGAAAGAAAGAAAGAAAGGAGGGAGGGAGGGAGGGAGGAAGGAAGGAAGGAGGGAAGGAAGGAAAAAAAGAAAGGAGATAAAGTAAAATAAAATAAAGTAAGATAAAATATAATAAAGTTATTAAAATAAAATATAATTATTAAGAGAAAAAGAAAAAAATTAAAAAAACAAACAACAATAAAAAAACGGACAGATAGAACCCTAGGACAAATGGTGGAATCAAAGCTATACAGACAAAATCTCACACAGAAGCATACACATACACAGTCACAAAAAGAGGAAAAGGGGAAAAAACATAAATCTTGCTCTCAAAGTCCACCTCCTTAATTTGAGATGATTCGTTTTCTATTCATATATTCCACAGATGCAGGGTACATCAAGTTGATTGTGGAGATTTAATCTGCTGCTTCTTAGGCTGCTGGGAGAGATTTCCCTTTCTCTTCTTTGTTCTCACAGCTCCCAGGGGCTCAGCTTTGGATTTGGCCCCGCCTCTGCGTGCAGGTCGCCGGAGGGCGTCTGTTCTTCGCTCAGACAGGACGGGGTTAAAGGAGCCACTGATTCGTGGACTCTGGCTCACTCAGGCCCGGGGTGGGAGGGTCACGGAGTGCGGGGCGGGCCTGCGGCAGCAGAGGCCGCCGTGACGTTGCACCAGCCTGAGGCGCGCCGTGCGTTCTTCCGGGGAAGTTGTCCCTGGATCCCGGGACCCTGGCAGTGGCGGGCTGCACAGGCTCTCCGGAAGGGCGGTGGGAATAGTGACCTGTGATCACACACAGGCTTCCTGGTGGCGGCAGCAGCAGCCTTAGCGTCTCATGCACGTCTCTGGGGTCCGTGCTTTTAGCCGCGGCTCGCGCCCGTCTCTGGAGCTCCTTTAAGCAGCGGTCTTAAGCCCTTCTCCTCGCGCACCAGGAAACAGGTAAGAAAAAGTCTTTTGCCTCTTCGGCAGGTCCAGACTTTTCCCCGGACTCCCTCCCGGCTAGCCGTGGCGCATTAACCCCCTGCAGGGGGCGGTGTTCACGCCGCCAACCCCAGTCCTCTCCCGAAGCCCGAGCCTCAACTCCCAGCCCCCAGCTCGCAGCCCCGCCCGCCCCGGCGGGTGAGCAGATAAGCCTCTCAGGCTGGTGAGTGCCGGTCGGCACCGATCCTCTGTGCGGGAATCTCGCCGCTTTGCCCTCCGCACCCCTGTCGCTGTGCTCTTCTCCAAGGCTGGGAAGCTTTCCCCCTCCGCCACCCGCAGTCTCCGCCCGCGAAGGGGCTTCCTAGTGTGTGGAAACTTTTCCTCCTTCACAGCTCCCCCCACTGGTGCCGGTCCCGTCCCTATCATTTTGTCTGTTTATTCTTTTTTCTTTTGCCCTACCCAGGTACGTGGGGGGGGGGGTTCTTGCCTTTTGGGAGGTCTGAGGTCTTCTGCCAGCGTTCAGTAGGTGTTCTGTAGGAGCTGTTTCACGTGTAGATGTATTTCTGGTGTATCTGTGGGGAGGAAGGTGATCTCCGCGTCTTACTCTTCCGCCATCTTCCCGGAAGCCCCTTAGCTTTTTTCATAAGTGTTTCTTTGTTTTAACTTTCTGTAGGCCAATGGAAACTTGGTGTTGATTTTAATTTATATGGTATGGTGGTGTGGGTGCTTCCACTGGACTAGTTCTTTAAAGAGTCATGTATCAATAAAAGATTAGAACATTAGCAAACATTTGATTCACCTGTGAAGCTACCCCGGTTTGCCAGGTCCAGGATGTGGACTTCAGGCATCAGCTCCCATGTCTGCCACTAAGTGACTATGTCCCTGAGTATGACCTTGGAGAAGACCTTCGTTCCTTAGAGCTTTGTTTGACTATTTTGTAAACTGCAGAGTATGGACCAAAGGTGTTTTCCCTAATTGCCCTGCGGAATACTGATCTTTGACGTAGTAATAAGTGTTCTTCACAACAGACAAAAACTAAAATAAAACAAAGTAAAAACCTCTGTGGTAAAATAGGTGTGAGAAATGCTTCCAATATATTTTTCTCTTGAAGATTTGTATTTTCTATTAGCATCTTAAAGCCTTTAACATTTCGGTAGTAAACAAACCTGTAAAATCTGTGTTTTTCAAACTTAACTGATCATTGTATCAGGATAGACTAGGTTTTGCTGAGAGAAAAATACACCCAAATCTCATAGGCTTAAAATAAAGTTTCTCTGTCTCTGTCTGTCTGTCTGTGTCTGTTTCTCTCTGTCTCTCCCTCTTTCTCTTCTATCTCTCTCTCTCTCATTACATTTCCAATATAGATTAATGGCAGTGGAGAGGGGCTTTTTTCTTCATAGTCACTCAGGGATACAGCTGATGGGGTAGACATCATCATGAAAATTGCAGGCATTTTGCCTGAAAGCAAGTTTAGGAGGGTCTCAAACCAGCCATTGAATGTTACAGCCCAAATATGATGCATATAATTTCTACTCACAATTCACTGGCCTGAACTAGTCATATGACCCTAGATGACTACAAGGGAGATAGTACCCAGAGGAGAGAACTGGATGGTGGTGAGCAGAACTAATGACCACTATGACTCTGGAACCCTTTCTTATTGTAAAAGCTATAACTAACTTGTAGAATTACATTCTGGAAAATTCTGTTCTGGATGAATTTTCTAAGAGCCCTTTCAATTCTGAAGGTTTATAATTCTATGATCTAGTCTCAGAAAACTTTTCCCCTTTCTAATTAGTATGTGTGACTCTCTGGAAGAAAATACCTTTTAATTATTTTCTTTGTTTATTGTGGTAAAATTTATATAACGTAAAACACATTTTTTATAAGCTGAAATATTAAGGGATGAACCTTCTAATTGGCTGTAGGATTTTTTAGGATAGCTGGTTAATATCAAAGCATATCTGCACACCAATCACTGAACAGAAAGAAACCAGTTATATTTTTTAGTCCAATTTCATAACCTTGACTTAAGAGAGAAAATGAGGTTTGCCTGTGACCAAATCCTGTTGAAAACTAGAATCTAGACAGTCATCTCTGAGAGAGGGAGCCAGTTCAGAGCAAATTTTTGAGTCTTTTGCTTGGGGAGTCCTTTTCTATTCCCTTCTTGCTGCCAGTTAAGATTCCAAAGATGAGAAAGGGAAGAATTCGCCTTCCAGAAGCAGAATATGCATATGTAAAAGGATATATACATATATATTTTAAAAATTAATCTAATATATTAATATATATTTTAATTAATCTAAACTCACCTCCCAGATATTAGGTAATGTCCCCACTATCCCTCATCCACCTATGTCTCCTGATTTTCCTATTGCCATAAAATCCCTTTGTCTTCTAAAGAAATCATAAGACTGCAGTCATGTAGAAATAAGAGGCTTGCCTTTAGTATGGTGTAGTTTTTTTTCTAGTGTGAGGGATACAATTTATAATATTTGGGTGAGCTGCTGACGTGTCTCCAATAAGAGAGGTTCAGTCTATCTACAGTTCATTCTGACCAACTGCCTGGTAGGGACCTCAGTGGCCAGGGTGATATTTAATTTGTCACTGAACAGCCTGGGGCGATGATAAATTCGTAACCTTCTACCTCCCTTCCATCAATACACGTGCGATTTGTTGATGTGTTTATATACCATTCTGGGAATGGAGGCATATTTGTAAACATTTTGTAATGCAAAATGGAGTTAAGTACAAAACTATGCACCGTCATGGTTTGTGAATTGCTAATAGGCCAAAAGTCTGGCTTAAATATACATCACATCCTGAGGCATTAATCAGTTCCTAGAGCTGAGCGAACACAAGGCTTGTCCTTCAGGGACACACAATGCCCATTTTGAAAAAAGGAATTATAATAAGGAGCACATAGGCATTCTAGACCTTGAAGCTCTTAGCAGTAGCACACCTTTTGTTTCATTTTTGAATGAAAAGCATTTACAAGATGATACATGTGGTAGATTCAGCCTGACTTTTTAAAAAAGGATAAATATAGTGGCCTTGCCTCTATAGGAAATATCCAATTGTTTGGCGACTTATTGATTTCCAAATATTTGGCCCTTGGACTACATAAAGAAAAATGCCTCTTGTGTGTAAAATCTGTTTGAGGCTGAGCCCATCATGAAAAATGAATGGATTTATGAGTGGGAAAAAACAAATCTTTTTCTTTTCTCTTTTTGCTTTGCTGTCACATACTGCTAAAACACTGATGGTTTCTTTCCCTTTGCCTATGCTTCCAAGGTACAAGATCCTTTTATTTTTCTGTTAAAATATATTTGAAGCCCTTGGAGATGCCATACCCACAATCACAGTATCTTCAAAGTGCTTTTACATATATCCTTTAGTGATCTGGCCAGCATCATACGAAACACCCTAGGCAACCTGGCATCTTCTGCATTTTGAAGATGTGATAATTGAGGTTTAGCTTAAATGACTGGTCAAGAATATTTAGCTAGAAAATAGTTGAATTGGGACTGAAAACCAGATTTTCAGATATAAAACTAAGGCTTTCCCTGATTGTGATAATTGTTCATAAAATTAGTTCCCTGGTAGGTAAATACAAAGGTATTATTTGTTTATTAAGTAATTCCTTAGGTTTTCGGAAGGTAATAAACTCCCTAATAAAAATACATTGCAAAAAAATGAAACTACATCACTAAAACAAAACAAACAAGATGTTATAGAGCATGTACCATATCATACCTAGAGAGTTTAAGAACTTTCAAATTGACCTTTTGTGTCTCTGTTTCCAGATTCGTTCTGGCCAGATGGGGCATGACCTGGGGTTGGAGCAGAATTTCTCTATGAAAACACTCTGATAGGGGAACACTTCTCTCCAGCTCTAGATGTTTCCTTCCGTGTGACAGGAGCTCAGCAAGCATGTGTCCTCTAGTCTGCCTCTTCCTTACTCTGACCCAGGGGAGGAAGAGTGACTTACCTGATTAATACACTTGAGAGGAATGACTAGGACATAAGTGTACTTAGCTCAGCCACTTCCTTCTATTTTTGGACAGTCTTTCTGCTGTGCTCTTTCAGGAGTGGGATCTGCCCCTTGAGGGACAGAGTGGGAGGCTATCCCCAATTCTGTGTGGCTGTGACTGGCGTGACATCTGCCTAATTCTCTGGTACACACATTAGCCACCCCGGCTCAACATTTATCTGTCAAAATGTGATACTTGGACATCCCTGTGACACCCCTGCCCTTATTTTTTTATTTGTTCAGATCCTGGGTTGATTAGAGAGGTACCATTTCTAAGCACATTTAATGATCTCAGTAGCCATGACCCCTGAATTTTTTATATCTTTTAAACTACATATTCCTTTTTAACTTTGGAGTGTTTGCTGGAAATATGAATTCCTAAAGCCTGAAATATAGTTAATAATAAAAATATTAATAATTGCAGCTGACATAGTCTGATACCATGCTAAATACTTTGCTTGCTTTATCTCATTTAATCCTCATTATAATAGTTTTGATGAACATACATGTTGTTTTCAGCCGTCAAATGAGATTTGGGTTCAGTATCCTTGAATGAAAATACCCCCTTTTATTGACATAGCAGCATAAAAACTGTACTGTCTAAAGCAGCAAAGGATGATTGGAGAGGGGAAAGGATTCTGTGCTGTGAGTCCAAGATTTTGCTTTAGAAATGAAAAAGTTACTCACTAAGCTTGAGAGGCTCTGGATGTCAGCCCTCAGCTCTTCGCCCACTTGGGGACAGGCAGCAGGAGCCGGGCAGTACACGGTCCTTTTCCCATCCTTGCTCTGGACAGTGGAGAGTCCTGGAAGGCTTTTGCATGAAACCGTGAGACCATTATTCTCCCTGCCACAGCAGAGCCCTTTGCCCACACCATTCTTTGCCCTCTTTAATGTTCAGACCCACATTTCCTCCTTTATTCATTCTTTCCTTTCTTCATTCATTTGTTCATTTTCCTCCCTTCCTCCCTCCCTCCCTCCCTCCCTTCCTCCCTTCCTCCCCTTCTCATCTATTATTTATTAACATCTTGATGACATCTTTTCCTTGCCTGTTACTGAAGCTGTGATCCGGATCACTGCCTCTTGCCCCTTCTGCTTGGATTTGCTCAACAACTGCAATTTTATCCCTTAGGAAATTAAACTCAAGCTGTGGTTGGCAGAAAAGCAGCTCTTAAATGACAGTGTAAGTTATTTCTCAATGGGCTCTCGCCCCATTCCACTGTTCACATTTATGAGATAATTGGAAATAAATCTGAGACTATGAGAAAATAGAGGGGGTGAAAAAGGTACTAAGATACCTTTTTCTGGTGTCTACCTCACACCAGACTCTGTAGACTCTTAGACTCAGAACTTTTAATCGTCCTGGCTGAATAAACTGAGTAAATGGCCAAATGACTTAAATATTTTTATATTTTAAAAATTATTCTTCTGGGATTGATGTTGTTTGAGAAGGAACTACAACCCATAGAGCAAAGCATTATAGAATTATATTTTCCTGTCTCAGTGAATTCTACTTCATAAGCAGTAAATTTTTTTTTTTCTTTTTGCGGTACGCGGGCCTCTCACTGTTGTGGCCTCTCCCGTTGCGGAGCACAGGCTCCGGATGCGCAGGCTCAGTGGCCATGGCTGACGGACCCAGCTGCTCCGCGGCATGTGGGATCTCCCCGGACCGGGGCACGAACCCGTGTCCGCTGCATCGGCAGGCGGACTCTCAACCACTGCGCCACCAGGGAAGCCCAGTAAATTCTTAATTATTTGAAATTGTCAGAGATTGATATATTCTGCTTAATCCAAGATGCTTTTTACCAAGGCACTGTCAAATATTCTACATATAGATTTTCAATTTAAAATAAAATGATTAAGACTTTTACTAAAGGGAATTCATCTTTCTTTTTTTCATAATTCAAAATGTTCTGGTTCTAAATTCACACTGACTGGCTTGGAATCCCAGCACTACCACATCTCTAAGTGAGTATCTTAAACTTTCCAAGCCTCTGTGAAATGGAAGATATAATAACGCCTAATCTCATAGAATTGTGGTGCAAACTCCGTAGGAATAATTTACATTGCATACTTAGAATAGTTTCTAGCATACTAAGCCTGATGGGTTTAAAATATGTCCACACATTTTTTGATTTCCTCTTTTCAAGAGGTAGATGTCAATTCCCATCCCTTGGATAGCAGGCTGGACTTAGTGACCTACTTCCAATGAATAGATTGTAGAGGAAGTGATGTGCCACTTCCCTGGTGCTTGGCACTCTGTTTTAGTTGTTCAGTTGTATCACTGGCTCTGGAAGAAGCCAACTGCCATGTTGCTAGGATGCATAAACTGCCAAATGGAGAAGTGTGTGTGGTGAGGAACTAAGGCTTTCAGTAAAAAGCAAACAAGAAACTGAATTCTTCTCCCAACAACCAACGGAGGGACCTTATAAGCTAATCCTCCAGTCTTTAGATGACTGAACTGGTCATCATCTTGACCACAGCCTCATGAGAGACCCTGAGCCAGAACTACCCAGCTCACTGCTTCTGGACTCTTGACCCTCAAACAAATACACACTACTATATAGAAAATAGATACTAATAAGGACCTACTGTATAGCACAGGGAACTCTTCTCAATACTCTGTAATGACCTATATGGTCATTATGGGAAAAAAATGTAAAAAAGAGTGGATAATATGTATATGTATAACTGATATACTTTGCTGTAGAGCAGAAACTAACACAACATTGTAAATCAACTATACTAAAATTTTTTTTAAATGTGTGAGATAATAAATATTTGTTTCATTCAATGTTGGGGTAATTTGTTATATAGCAGTAATTCATATAATAAGTGCTCAAGAAATGTTAGCTGTTGTTATATTTATTCACCCTCAGTGGTTATGGAAGTCCCTTTGAGGCACCTGAGCACATCCATCTCTTAGCTGGAGTCCCATAAGACTCTCCAGTTACCAACAACAGGACAAAGCATTTCATGTTACAGCTTTAACCTGGTTTGAGGTGGTTTGTAAATTCAGAACCAGCTATGAGTTAAATTCTCTCACTTTATAAAAAGCAGCTTGATAACTTTATTTTCTGGAACAGGATGATAATTTTAAAGAAAGTGACTGAAGATACTACTGTTCAAACTCACTGATGTCTAAATTAGGGTCGTGACCATGTGTGTACTTGCTATATATAAGTACCTTTCACATATTGTAGGTCTATTTATTCCTCAAGAGCAGGTGAGGACACCAAAGCTCAAAGAGTGTAAATGATTTCCTAAAATGGCTCAGGAATGAGACTGTAGAACGTGAATTTGAAACTGACTGCATCTGACTTCAAACCCAGTGTTTTTGTTACCTGATGTCCTTGAGAAAGGACATGGGATCAGAGCCTATGTTCAGACTGCAGCAGGCAATTCTCTTTTACGTAGACTGTTCTGCTGATGAAGTGGGGAACCTAGGCTTGTTCCCTGTGGAGGCCAATGGTCCTGCATGCGGGTGCATGTGTGCATACACACACACACCTATGCACACAAATATTAAATCACAGCTAGAAACAATATGCCTGATCCCAGTGAGATTCCATCCAAAGATCTGTGGAAGGTTCTGGGTGAGGAATGGGAGAGGCCAGATGAGTCTGTGGATGACCCGGCACAGCCTATCACGATGGTTGGATGGTTAGGAAATCTAATTCCACAACCTGCCTTGCTGAGAATGAGTCAGTTTTTCCTTCTTTTCCCTAACATTTCACAGATTTACCTGAAGTGATCAAGGTTGTCATAGGGAATGGAAAAGCATAAAGAATAATGGAAAGAATCCAAGAAAAGTATTCTGGTATCCATTAAATGTGGAGATTTAATGTCATTTTACCATATTCTCCATGAAATAACATTTTCCAAAAAATATTTTTTCAGTGAATAAGGAGGCAATCCTGTAAGCTAAACTTATATCTCTGTTTGGGGGAGAAGAAAGGGGCTCTAAACCAGTTGTTTTTCAATATCACAGACATTTTTAAGTTCTTTCTATTTACTCAGGAATTTGAACGATTCTTTTCCTTCTCTAACAAATGACCTGACAACTCAAATTTCTGGATTTTTTTTCCTAAAAAGCGGCCATCTTAGCCACCAGTCACTTAAACAAAAAGAATTATATTATTTCTGGGCAAGTTGACACTTGTTATAACAAAGATGATAGTAAAGTTCCAACTGCTGCACATTCATTGGAGGTCTGGTATCTAACCTTTGGCATGTGACCAAAAAAGGGAACTCAGAGGCTAGTGATCACATGGTGATGTGATTTAGAAATGCAGGCTAATAACCTTATTTGGGTCACTTTCACAGTCCTGAAGGAATAGAAGGCTACCACTCAAATGGCTCTTAGCTCCTCCTTGGTCAGTCTGACCATAAGGTAGCTTGTTTTACCAATAGCTAACAGTCTAAGAGGATGGCAGAGTCAGCTATTGCCTGGATCTCAAGCATCAGGAACATCCCGGGGTTGATTCCAGATAACTCAACCTTATTGGGTATCACCAAAAAGAACAGTTGGTAACAGAGAGTTCAAAGTACATGTATTATCCAAGGAACAAGGAATTTAGGAGAACTGAACATTTCCATTCTTATTTTTTGGCTGAGAGCCCCAGAGGCAGAATTTGGGGTTTGGAAACAGAATCTGGCATTCCTTGCTGTGTGACCTGAAATAAGCCACTTCATCTCTCTAAGGCTTAATACCCTTGTCTGAGAATAAGGGTGATATAAATACCAACCCCAGAGGATGTCATGAGGATTTAACAACACTATATATAAAATGATTAAAATAAAACCTAGTACTCGTTAATCACTCAATACATGCAAGCCGTTAATAATAATAACACAACTGTAATAACAACTAGTGCCATTTTCCATAAAAAGCCCTTTTCAGGCTTTTCAGAAGGAGGGTAGGGTGAATATGCCATTCTTTGAATTTAGAATGACAAATGCCAAGTTTGCAAGTGTGTGTGTATGTGTGTGTGAGTTTGTGTGTGTGGTGAGGGATTGGGGAAGTGCTTGTGTACATTCGAAATACATCTGACTACTACTATCCAGTCGCCTACCCCTGATGATTTAAGAGGATTTGCAGAAAGGCTCTGCTGGCCCTTTACAATTGGCCGAGGCTGCCACATGTATCTGCATATGCACTGCATAACTCCAGGGAGCATGAATTCACACAGACCATGATGAGAATATGGCGTCCCTGGTTGATACAGGGTCTAGAATGACCACAGTTAGAAACAGACTCCCGGTAATTCAATGAGAATTGAGAATTGATGAAGTTCTACCACATTTATCTTCTCAGCTGCATTTGACATAGTCTGTCATGAACTGCTTCTTGAAACATTGTTTCAATTTGGCTTCTGGGACATGTTGTCCCTTGGCTTTCTTCCCACCTCACTAATCACTCCTTAATCTCTTTGCCTAGTTTCCCTTCATCACTTTAATGTCATATTCTTAGAGTTCCCTAAGACTCAGTATTTGGGCCACTTCTGTATTTACATTTGCTTCATTGGTGTTCTCATCCATTCCCATATATTTAAACCCATTCTCAATCCTGATCATTGCAAATGTATATCTAACCCAGAACTCATTCCTGAATTCCAGGTTCTTACTCAAGTTCCTACTTAGTATACCCACTTGGATGTTTAAGAGGCATCAAAAACTTACCTTGTCCAAATCTAAACTCCTGAATATGCCTGCCAGCCCAAACCTGCTTCTTCTGCTCCTGCTACAGTCTTCTCTGAGCGCCAGCTTTATCTTTCCACTTGCTGAGACTGCAAACACTGTAGTCTATAACTCTCCTTTGTCCCACTCTGCACATGACTAATCTACAGGGAAATTCTATCAGCTCTACCTTCAAAATAAAAATGGAATCCAACAGCTTTTCACCATCTCCACTGCTTCTGCCCAAGTCCAAGTCATGTGCAGTTCTATATGTGGATTATTGTAATAGGCTTCTATCTTTGTGCTTCACTGACCGTCTCCTGCCTCTTCCCAGTCTAACTGTTTCAGTGCTCATTACAAAATGGTGAATTCCTCCAACAGTTTCTCATCACACTGAAAGCCAAGCACTTACAATAGCCAGTAAGGCCCTAGTAATTTCTTTACTCCAACCTGTTCAGCTTCATTTCTTATCCTCTAATTCTGTTGCATTATTTAGCCTCTTTTTCTTCTTTGTAAAGCCAGTCACTCTCACGACAGGCCTTTTGCACTTGCTGTCACCTTTAACTGGAATGAGCTATTTTTCTCTCTCTCTCAACTCAATTGTTACTTGATAAGTGAAGCCTCACTGAACATACTATATAGAATCATAAACACATCTATCCTTTTACCTTCAGTCCAACAATAGTCCCTCTCCACATTAATCTGTTTTAAATTCTTCCTTCCATAGCACTTATCACTGCCCGATTTTATAGACAGAGATCTATACATATACATAACTGTATACATACCTATACATATACATGTATGTAGATGAGCTGTTTATCATCTATTTTCCCTACCCCACCACCCCACCAGAAAGTAAGCTACATGGGTGGTGTTTATGTTTTGCTTACTGCTGCATTCTCAGATCTTAGAAAAATGCTTAGCGAGAGGTAGGCAGTGGGCACTTAGTAAATATTTGTTGAATGAATTAAGTCTCTATTAAACTGTAATTATTACTACTGGGACACTAACTTAAAAACACTGTCAGCCACAATGACAAGTTGAAAGGGACATAAGGCATTCAGTGTATCACCAAATTTTACAATAGAATATACAATAACCCAGAAAGGAACAGAAATTTGTTCAGGTTTTACAGTAAATAGTAGAATGTTTAGGACCAGAGGGTCAATCTCCTGAGCCTGACTTAATCTGATGCTCTATTTACATCAGGCTTAAGGTGTGTCAGAAGGTCCCAAAGAAAATATGGTGGGCTTGTTGATGGAAAGAATATAGACATTGATAGGACAAGTCCAGGGCTTGACAAGGGCTTTTTAAAATAATTTTTATTGCAGTATATTTGATTTACAATGTTGTGTTAATTTCAGGTGTACAGCAAAGTGAATCTGTTATAAATATTCATATATCCACTCTTTTTTTAGATTCTTTTCCCATATAGGCCATTACAGAGTATTGAGTAGAGTTCCCTATGCTATACAGTAGGTCCTTATTAGTTATCTATTTTATATATAGTAGTGTGTATATGTCAATCCCAATCTTCCAATTTGTCCCTCCCTCCCTTACCCACTAGTAACCATGTCTTAACTGGTCTCTTTCTGTTTTGTAGATAAGCTCACTTGTACCCTTTTTTTAGATTCCACATATAAGCGATATCATATGATATTTGTCTTTCTCATTTGAACTGCTAATGAGCAGCAGGGTTTACTGGAAAATTAGGGCAAGAATAATTTAAAATGGAATGTGATTCAGAAAGGGGAGGTCATAGAGGCTGAAGAAAGTTTTCAGATTTGTTCACTGATGATTGATTTGTTGATATATTCATTCATTCACTGCTTATACCAGTTACTGTACTGGGGGGCTGAGGAACATCAGTGAACTGTGCCTGCTTGCCAGGGGCCGACCATCTTCTTTTTTTTAAATTTAATTTTTATTTTATATTGGAGTATAGTTAATTTACATTATTGTGATAGTTTTAGGTGTACAGCAAAGTGATTCAGTTATACATATACATATATCCATTCTTTTTCAGATTCTTTTCCCTTGTAGGTTATTACAGAATATTGAGTAGAGTTCCCTGTGCTATACAGTATGTTCTTCTAGATTATCTATTTTATATATAATACTGTGTATATGTTAATCCCAAACTCCTAATTTATCCCTCCCCCTCAACCTTTCCCCTTTGGTAACCATAAGTTTGTTTTCCAAAGTCTGTGAGTCTGTTTCTGTTTTGCAAATAAGTTCATTTGTATCATCTTTTTAGATTTCACATATAAGTGATATCACATGATATTTGTCTTTGTCTGACTTACTTCACTTAGTATAATAATCTCTAGGGGGCTTCCCTGGTGGTGCAGTGGTTGAGAGTCCGCCTGCCGATGCAGGGGACATGGGTTCATGCCCCGGTCCGGGAAGATCCCACATGCCGCGGAACGGCTAGGCCCGTGAGCCATGACCACTGAGCCTGCGCGTCCGGAGCCTGTGCTCCGCAACGGGAGAGGCCACAACAGTGAGAGGCCCACGTACCACAAAAAAAAAAAAAAAAAAAAAAAAAAAAATCTCTAGGATAATCCATGTTGCTGCAAATGGCATTATTTCATTCTTTTATATGGCTGAGTAATATCTCATTGTATATATGTACCACATCTTCTTTATCTATTCCTGTGTCAATGGACATTTAGGTTGCTTCCATGTCTTGACTATTGTAAATAGTGCTGCAATGAACATTGGGGTGTGTGTATCTTTTTGAATTACTGTTCTCTCCAGATATATGCACAGGAGTGGGATTGCAGGCTCATATAGTAATTCTATGTTTAGTTTTTTAAGGAACCTCCATACCGTTCTCCATAGTGGTTGTACCAGTTTATATTCCCACCAACAGTGTAGGAGGGTTCCCTTTTTTCCACACCCTCTCCAGCACTTACTGTTTGTAGACTTTTTAATGATGGCCATTCTCACTGGCGTGAGGTGATACCTCATTATAGTTTTGATTTGCATTTCTCTAATAATTAGAAATGTTGAGCATCTTTTCATGTGCTGTTTGGTCATCTGTATGTCTTCTTTGGAGAAATGTCTATTTAGATATTCTGCTCACTTTTTGATTGGGTTATTTGTTTTTTGTGATATTAAGCTGTATGAGCTGTTTGTATATTTTGGGGATTAATTGCTTATGGTTGTTTGTTTTCAAATATTTTCTCCCATTCTGTGGCTTATCTTTTCAGTTTGTTTATGGTTTCCTTTGCTGTGCAAAAGCTTTTAAGTTTCATTAAGTCTCATTTGTTTATTTTTGTTTTTATTTTCATTACTCTATGAGGTGAATCCAAAAAGATATTGCGGCAATTTTATGTCAAAGAGTGCTCAACCTATGTTTTCCTCTAAGAGTTTTATAGTATCCAGTCTTACATTTAGGCCTTTAAACCATTTTGAGTTTATTTTTGTGTATGTTGTTAGAGAATGTTCTAATTTCATTGTTTTATATGTAGCTGTCCAGTTTTCCCAGCACCACTTATTGAAGAGACTGTCTTTTTTCCATTTTATGTTCTTGCCTCCTTTGTCATAGATTAATTGACCATAGGTGTGTGGGTTTATTCTGAGCTTTCTATCCTGTTCCATTGATCTATATTTCTGTTTTTGTGCCACTATCATACTGTCTTGATTACTGTAGCTTTGTAGCATAGTCTGAAGTCAGGGAGCCTTATTCCTCCAGCACCATTTTTCTTTCTTAGGATTGCTTTGGCTATTTGGGGTCTTTTGTGTTTCCATACAAACTGTAAAGTTTTTGTCCTTGTTCTATTAAAAATACCATTGGTAATTTGATAGGGATTGCATTGAATCTGTAGATTTCCTTGGGTAGTATAGTAATTTTGACAATATTTATTCTTCCAATCCAAGAACATGGTGTATCTTTCCATCTGTTTGTGTAATCTTTGATTTCTTTTATCAGTGTCTTATAGTTTTCAGAGTACATGTCTTTTGCCTTCTTAGGTAGGTTTATTCCTAGGTATTTTATTCTTTTTAATGCAATGGTAAATGGAATTGTCTCCTAAATTTCTTTCTGATCTTTCATTGTTAGTGTCTATAAATGCAACAGATCTCTATTTATTAATTTTGTATCCTGCAACTTTTCCAAATTCATTGATGAGCTCTAGTAGTTTACTGGTAGCATCTTTAGAATTTTCTATGTATAGTATTATGTCATCTGCAAACAGTGACAGTTTTACTTATTCTTTTCCAATTTGGATTCCTTTTATTTCTTTTTCTTCTCTGATTGCTGTGGCTAGGACTTCTGAAACACTGAGACTTGCCATATAGGTATAGAATGGTAGGTTAGTGCAGGGTGTAAAATAGGGAGGGAGAACTGGGAGGAGGGACTGAGGTCACATGGTGGTCAAATAGACTTGAGTCTATAAACACCATGTTGAAGGAGAGACTTTTTAAAGGCCTTGATGCTACTTTGGTGTTCCATTCACATTCTTAGATATTAACTTTTCTATTGTTTTCTTGCCTAGATTCCAAGCCATTTTTCAGGTGCTTTTATTCCCAGGGAAAAAAACCCACTATTTTTTTCATTAATACATGTCACACTCACCAATAGACTTCAGTAAGGCCAAAACCTGGTTCTAGTGTACAGACATATTGTGAGAGAAGATTGAAAGAATAAAAACATGTCAGCGTTGTGCATTCCAAGCTGTAATTCTTTTTAGAGAAGAGAAAATATATATACTTAAATTTAAATCAGAGAGTGTTTTATTTATGTAATAAAAATTCCAGATGAGGAGCCTACAGTGCAGTTGTAAAGTATTGAAAGGGAGTTGTGAAGTCTACATGGTATAAATTACATCCAAAGAAAAGAGGTGTTAGATTCCTATAACATAGCTTTCCTTTACATTACCATGAAAATGGATGAAAACTCCCAGAAAATTCTGGAAAGCCAGTGATTCTTTTTCATAAAAGATGAATGTTCTGTGATATTGCTGTGCTTAATCAAATAGATAATATTTTATTTGCATTTGTCTGGTAAGGTACTGGAATTTTTTTACGTAGATGTTTGTACAGATAGGAACACAAAATAGGCAGCAGCATTGCCTCCTTCCCTTGAGTTGACAAACAACCACAGAGGGAACAGTCAGGAACTGGAAAAGATCAGAGAAAGCAAATGAGTTCTTCCCTGATAATGTACAGAGTCTGCTTTAATGGAATTCTGGTCACGTAGTCCAAAGCTCTGACCTGCTTTGGTTTAATCAGCTTCCAAATATTAGAGTCTAGTACAGCCATGTTGATCCAGGCCCCTCCATGCATAATTTATATACCCTAAATTAGGTCTTGTTTATTTCCCTTTGTTTGACACATTATATTGAAAGCTGCAATGGGGAGACTACATTGTAGTAACAGGTTTATGGATGTATGTGTCTCTGTATGTACTTAGAGCATTTACACACATAACTCCCATGTTAAGGCATGCCACTTCCTCCCAGGCACATGATGAATACAGTACAGGATTGGATTAGAAGCAGGATTTCAGCTTCCTCTATCTTGGCAAATTATTTGGGCGCTGTGTTGCTGAAAATGGGGCCCACCTGCTCTTGCAGAATTGGATGGGTCTTGGAAGAGCCAGCACTTAACATCTTCCTAGATGTTAAGATCTCAAGATCTTAACGAATTTTTGTTAAGTCCTGCAGTAAGGATTCTGCAAGAGCTGCTCATGACAAGCACAGCAGTGTCAAAGATTCAAAACCCTAGGATTCTGAACACATTCTTTTCAGTGCTTTTAAGAAAATTCTGGCAAAAGTACAATTGCTATCCTCCTGCTTTCTGTCCTCAGTTGAAAGAACGAAATTCAAAACAGTGTAAGGGGCTAGAGGGATAAGCATCACAGGCAAACCTGAAACACACTGTCATATTTACGACATGTGAGACTGAAGTATCAGAAATCCCAGAACTGGACTCAGAGTAGGACCAGAGAAAACACATTTAATTTTACCACCTGGTAAGTGGCCCAGAGAAACTGGATTTGTTTGAATTCTATCCATGACTTTTAGTATGATTAAAATACCATTAAAATAATAGCTTAACAAAATATATTCAAAATTCTTTCAGGAATGGCTTCAAAGTGGCAGCATTATTTATGGAAAGCATTATAGCTGTCTGTAACGTATGTACTTGGCCTCGTAGTTTTCTTTGCTCATTCCTGATGTTGTAAAAGGAGAACCTGTTTTTTTGAGGTGGGGATATTTATAGTTTGGCATCATCGCAAAGCAATTCCTTGCTTATTTGGGACTCGAAGCCTAGCCGGGTCTCCCTTGTGACTCATTCGGTATTCACCCAGGGCTCTCTGCCTGCTTGCTTGTGCAGCGCTCTCATGAATCCTTAATTCCATTTGAACTCAGCAATGCCAGAGTCACTTTCCATCATCCTGCCCACTCAGCTGAATTGCGCCAGCCTCTTCTGCATCACACTCCTGTTTTAAGATTGATTGGGTGTTGGGCCCCCACCACAAAGACAAACGAGGTCAAACTCAGCACCTGTGGTCTGCTTTTAAGACCTGATAGCCTCATCATCCCTTCTGACTTCTAGAGCTGATGCTGATGAAGTTTTATGGAATTTACCTACATAAACCCCACGTTTTGTTGAACCAGCTGTATCGACACTTCATCACTAATAATGCAATGAAATATCAGCGACGTGTTACTGTCACCCTCTATCTGGGTAGCACAACAATTGAAACCCAAATGACATGATGAGGCCAGATCAGACTGATGTATAGCCAACCCTGTACCATGGCATCTTTCTCATTCTCCTGCTTTGCTCTTCTTTGGGGTGATAAGGCCTGCATGGCTGGAGTGCTGGCCAGATGTCCAGTAGGAAGTGCAGCTCTACACTCTAGTGACTGCAACTAAGGTAGGCAGGATAGATTCTCCCAGGGGTCAGAAGTAGAGACAATCAGAGAGAGAGAGATCAAACCTCGTCCTTATGTCCACAAGGTGAGTGCAGAACTAAAACCTTATGGCCAAACTAGAGGATGAGGTGTAAGTTAGGGACATAGACTCAGAATAAGAGCAAGGGCAAGGGCAAGGAAGCTGGATTTAAGACCATTACCAAGAACTGGGCTTGTGTGATGGTGGCTTTTTAAAATTGGTTGCCCACAGTGTTGTGTGTATTAGGGTTGGCCTATTTTAGAAGCACAAAGTAGAGGGTTGGCAATATGCAAAGTACTGGAAAGACTGAGAACTTATTTAGGAAGTATTGGATTATTTGAGCTCTCCCCCGTGGCCCTTTAGGAGCTGTAGCTAGAGCTAAGTCAGATGTGGTCCCTGCCATGAGAGTTTCACCATCTGCAAGAGGAGACAGGAATATAAGAATATATATAATTCTGTGTATAAAAAACTAAACACAGAATTGCTAGAAAGTAACATTCTCATTCTACCAGGAGAGTAGTAATAACAGTCAACATTTACTGAAAACTCACCATATACCAGGTACTATGTTAGGTACTTTGTATATATCAACTCCTGGTTTTACTGCTCTATTTTTATAGAACAAAGAAAGGGAGGCTAAGACAGGTTAAACAATAATCACCCAAGGTTGCAGAGCTAATCGGTGGTTAAGTCTAATTCTGACTTACAGCTTGACCACTACACTAATCTGTTCTAGGAGACACATTTTAAGATAGGAATATGAGAAATATGGAACTTGCTCGGCAGAGTGCCAAGAATATCCAGTGAGTCTGTTGAGATTCAACATCAAGGGCTAGAGTGGGAGGCACGTACTGTGGTTTCAGGTGTGAATGAGGAAAAGGGCAGTGTGGACTGTTTTGCTTGGAGTAGAAGGAAGAGAGGTTTATCTGTGGATTCTTGAACCACTTACTCTCTGCTCTGGATGCCAGTTTCCTCTGGCAACACATTGAAAACCTTGGAGTAACTGATAGACGTCAGATAGTCCTGCCAACGAACAACGAAAACAAAAATAAAAGCATCTAATAAATGGTTAGCTTTAAGAAAAAACATTTATAGGAATCTTCACACATTTGAAGGGCTGTCGTGTGGAAGAGAAAACATACAATTTGTTCCATACGTCTTTAAAGGATGTACCTGGAACCAATGATTGGAAATTATAGGAGGCAGGTTGCAGCTTGATAGCTGTTTTTTTCCCAACGGCTAAAGCTAGCAAAGCTAAAAGCTGGCCTGTGGTGGTGTGATTTCTTCATCACTAGAGGCATTTACATAGATACTGTGTCACTTTTTGTTGAGAGTGGTAGTTTTCAAATTTGAGGGTTCAAGAGATTCACTTGTACTGCTTGCTGAAAATGCATATTTCTGGGCTTGGCATCCAGAGAGATTCTGATTCAGTAGGTCAGTAGTGGATATCAGGAATCTCTTGTTTTTAATAAGTGAACTAGAAGATTCTGATGCAGGTGAGAAATATAATCTGAAGACTATAAACAGGTTTTCTACTTTTAGAGGAGAAGTTAGATTACATGATAAAGTTACCCTCCAGCTCTATGTCCAGACCATGTTGATCTATCTCTACGCAGAGTTCCTATTTTTCATATAGTCTTTATCATATAATTTAATACTTAGTTAAATGTTGATATTTTGTCTTCCTCTTCTAATTTGTTCCCTCATCCAACCAACATTTTCTGAGCATGTACTGTGTGCCAGGAACTGCTATAGGCACTGGGGAGACATAGTAGGAAAAAGCAGCCTGCCTTAGTGCGGCAGATAATCTAGTGAAGGGAGATAAAGAAATAAAGTTTTTTATAAATACTTTCTCTGTGCAATCTCATATGAGCTCTTTTGGGGAAGGACTCTGTTTTATTTAGAATTTCATACAATGTCTAGAACAATGCTCTGCAAGACTAGGTGCTCAAAAGTATATTTTAAAGAAGCAATGACATTAAAATAGAAATAGATTTGAAGAAAAACTACAAAAACTTATATTTTTCTACCACAAATAGGGCTAATCTCACTGGTTCAACTGAGGATTTTTTTGTGCTTTAAGGTGGATTTTTGTAAGGTAGTGGATTTTTGTCAGCATCAATAGAGTATCCAGAAAAAGTGACACAAGCTTCTCAAGCTTTGGAAGGTCTCAGTCTTGTGTGGTGAAAATCTGAAAGGCATCTAGGAAAAAATAAAGATGATTAGGGGCTTGACATGCCATGGTGTAGGACAGGAGTCTGCAAAATTTTTTATATACATAAAGGACCAGATAATTAAATACTTTCAGCTTTCTGGGCCACAAGGTCTCTATCACAACTACTCAATTCTGCCATGGTAGCATGAATGACCCCACAGACAGTACATAAATTAATGCACATGTTCTAAGAAGATTTCATTTATATAAATAAATGGTAGGCTAGCTGTGGCCCTCACACCAAAATTAGCTAATCGTCTTTTAGGAGAAATAGCTAAAAGAGTGCATAAGTTTAGCTTAGAGAAGACAGAAGAAGAACACCATATCTATTTCCAAATATTGTAATGAATTTCAAACAGAAAAGGGATTTGACCTCTACTATATGACCAGAGGATCTATGACCAATGAGTAGAAGCTTTGCGCCAACATATTTTTTGCCATGTAAAAGAATAACTTTTTAAGAGAATTCTCTATGGTGGTAACTTGTATAATGAGTTTTCCATCACTGGAGGTATTCAAGGAAATATCAGATTCCCATTTAGGAATGTTCCAGAGCAGACAAGAGACACTGGTGAACAATTTGAATAAATGCCCTTTAAGGTCCTTTTCAACCAAGGGGTTCCAGAGCAGGGAACGAAATAAGCTCAGGCTGACATAGAGACACAGATAAATGAGAGCCTGGCGATTGCACACATTAAATTTCATCTATGATAAATTAATTACTGGGTGAAAAGCCAGCTCTGCTAAATCTTAGGTACACATAATAAGAAGGTTTAAAATAACCAAAAGTTAAAAACGGGTTAAATATCTAGTCTTAGTGAGTTTGATTTATGGGAGACTTTAAGAGCATATCTGATAACTGTTAATCCCATAAACTACTATACATAAAATACAGAAGCAACAAGGATTTACTGTATAGCCCAGGGAATTTTACCCAATAACTTGTAATAACCTGTAATGGGATATAATAGTGCACTGTACACCTGAAACTATCACAATATTGTAAATTGACTATACTTCAATAAAAGAAAGGAGTATATCTGGCAAATGGGTTGATCATTTGAAAACTAAGTGGATGTCTCCCAATGACACAGATTTAAAAACAACAACAACAAAAAGAGTCCAGAGTCCCCTCCTCCCTTTCAAAATTCAAGAGATGTTACATTTCTGAGTCTCTTTTGGGATTTTTTTATAGAATCCTTTTCTGTGCCTTTGATGTTTTGCATTTATAAAGCTGTAAATGCAAAAACAACAGCCCTCCAAGATGGATGTGTAGGTCCATAAAATTAATAAACACAATGATTTATTCAGAGTCTATTGCCCCACTGATGAAAATGAGAACCAGACAGTGTCTGAAGGATGAACATGACAAAGAACTAAATGGCTTAAAATTTGTGGCTACCCTTACCATGCTACCCACGTGTGCCCAAGAAGCAAATCCTCAATCAGCCTGAGCTTGGTCTCCACCTCCCAGTGGAGGGTCAGAAGGGGTGAGTGATTCCAATCAATATCCAGTTGTCAGAGTAACAGCCATGTCGGTTCTGGATGGCCGACTGGGCGAAAACATGTTTGTTCTACTTAATGTGACAGTGTCCTGTCAAATTAACAGCCACAGTGGCAGGAGCAAGCTTGCTTAATGGGTTGGAGTCAGTTCCTCAGAGAGTTTATCATCAACATGCAACCAAGAGGAACCCCAAACCTCATTACCAGGGTTTATTTGTAGATAATAACCGAAGGTATGCCATGTACTTACAACAGGATTTGTTTGCCCTTTAGCCACTCAGTTTCATGTTCTTTATCAAATGCTGCCCTTTTAACTCCCACAAACTCTGCAGGATCATGCTTGGTCTGTGACTAAATACACCTGGTGAAGTGGAATATTTCAGGAACTGTGTTGAGATTATTTAGCAAGATAAAATGATGATTGGAAATACCCAAGCATTCGATGAGGAGGACAGGGGCAGAGGGGAAATACCCATAGTTGTTTTAACCTGGTACTTCACTGTGGAGACTTTAAATGCATGCTTCCTTCTCAGGTGAGCTCTCATGCTTAAAACCAGGACCACAAACTGTTTGCCAGGTTCCTCCCACAGCTAGGCTGTGTTTGGCCTGTAGAGTATGAACAATAAATAATTAAATGTTCTCTATCATTTAGACATAAGAAAATTTCACCTACGATTCTGGATATCTTATTTGAATTTTTAAAAAAACAGAGTTGTTGGCACTATAAGCCAGCTTTTTCACAGGACAGTAGTTGTTGGAACTGTGTGGTACCCTGTCCCTTTAGATGGGCTGAGTGCTGTTGTGGTGCCCCCTGGGCCTGCTTTATTCATTTTTGTGACCTATTATGTGAAGTTACCCATCCCTGATGTAAAGGTTAAATCTTGATTTTCATCATCATAGTTGTGGATGGAAAATGAAATATTATGGCTTTACCATTCATGGATGTTGTTAAGACCATTTTTACTTCTCCCTTTCACCAACCCTTCAATCTTCCACCAGTGCCCCCCAGTGGTCTAAACCAGTAGAAGCCAGCTGATGATGGAACCTGGGAGAGGCCAGCTCTTCACAGGAGAGCACAAGAATGGCAAGGAGAATATCTGAGGACAAACTGATTTAGGAACAACAAACCCGGGGGCTAGAAAACATGGTTTCTAACTAGCTAATTGACTCTGTGACCTTTCAGAAGTGCTTGCATCAACCTGGTCCTCAGAATTTTCCATCTGTACAGTGAAAAATTGGGCTAGATGGTCCTTAAAGGCCCTTAAAGCTCATGATTCTATGGTGGAAGGGTTGGTACGGCCTTGATTTCCTTGTCTGTTGATACCTGTTCGGGTTCTCATGTGACATGTGCATTCCAACTTGAGGGACTGAAAGGCAGCCAAGTAACTTACTGTGATGAGACACAGAGATGTTTTAAGGAGGCAGAGAATGTAGCTTGCCAGATATCAAGTCTGACAGCAACAATGAAAACAATTCTGGGCAGCTTTATTTAAAAAACAAAAATTAAGAGCTTGAAGGAAATACACAAATGGCCACTTCAACTAGAGAGTTTCTTATAAGAGAATAACTCAACAGTGCAGTCCTGGCCTTTGGGCTGGCTTTAGGGTTAAAGAATCTCAACCTGGTGGAGAAAAGGGCACCCTCCTACACCATTGGTGGGAATGTAAATTGATACAGCCACTATGGAAAACAGTATGGAGGTTCCTCAAAAAACAAAAAATAGAACTACCATAATACCCAACAATCCCACTACTGGGCATATACCCAGAGAAAACCATAATTCAAAAAGACACATGCACCCCAGTGTTCATAGCAGCACTGTTTACAATAGCCAAGACAAGGAACCACCTAAATGTCCATCAACAGAGGAATGGAAAAGAAGATGTGCTACATATATACAATGGAATATTATGCAGCTATAAAAAGGAATGAAATTCGCTTATTTGTAGAGATGTGGATGGACCTAGAGAGTGTTATACAGAGTGAAGTAAGTCAGAAAGAGAAAAACAAATATTGTATAATAATGCATATATGTGGAATCTAGAAAAATGGTATAGATGATCTTATTTGCAAAGCAGAAACAGAGACACAGAAGTAGAGAACAAATGTATGGATACCAAGGAGGAAAGGGTTGGGGTGGCAGGAATTGGGAGACTGGGACTGATACATATACATTATTGATACTATGTATAAAATAGACAACTGATGGGGACATACTGTATAGAACAGGGAACTCTACCTAATGCACTGTGGTGTCCTAAATGGAGGAAAATCCAAAAGGGAGGGGATATCTGTATGTGTATGGTTGATTCATTGTGCAGTGGAGGCTAACACAACATTATAAAGCAGCCATACTACAATAAAAATTAATAAAAAGAAAAAGAAGAATCTCAACCTAGATTGATGTGACTTAGCTGCTTTTATATTCCTCAGGAAGCCAAGGAAGTAAGAGAGTGACATGGACATATGTACACTACCAAATGTAAAATAGATAGCTAGTGGGAAGCAGCCACATAACATAGGGAGATCAGCTCAGTGCTTTGTGACCACCTAGAGGGGTGGGGTAGGGAGGGTGGGAGGGAGACGCAAGAGGGAGGGGTTATGGGGATATATGTATATGTATAGCTGATTCACTTTGTTATAAAGCAGAAACTAACACAACATTGTAAAGCAATTATACTCCAATAAAGATGCTAAAATCAATCAATCAATCAAATAATCTAAGAAAAGAAAAAATAGAACAATGTTTAATAAATACTATGTGTGACTACCATAAAAATAAATAAATAAAAATACAGTTTGTGAAAGAAAAAAAAACTAACAAAAATGTACTATTTTCATCGTTTAGATCACAAATTTTTTTCAGAATAATTGGTTCAAATTTCGGAAGGAATTCTAGAGATTGATTCAACATGAGATCCAAACCTGCAGTTCCAAATGAATCATAAATTCATTTCTGTTTCCTCGTGAACTGGCTGTTGACATTGAAATACAGATGTTTGATGATGAATTCATTTCTCATTGTATAACAGTAACTACATAATGAATCAGGGAAAATGGCAACAGCTATTATATCTTCGTTTGCTTAAAACATATAAAAATCTTTTCATTCTACCCTATTAAATGTCAAATAACCCAACAATGACAAAAATCTAAACCTGCACTTCCAACGATTTTTAAAAGTGTATTAAATTTGTAAGGGTACAATGATATTTTCAATAAGGGTGAACACCCACTTTAAAATATATCAATTATAGAGCCAACTGAGACGTCAATAATTTAGTAATTTCTATCTCTGAAAATGGGGAACATGTAGAACAGATGCATGAAAGAGATCCAGAATCCTTCATTTTTACCTCATTTGGAACTGAAGAGAGAGACTAAGGTTGCTTACTGGCAGATAATCATAGTCTAGACACTGATATTCTTCCAAACATTAAGCCATTTGCAATATTTCTTTGACAGGTATAAAGCCTCAGAAATTAATTGTGGGAGCTGGTCCTGATTCACCCAAGATCACCCAGCAGCTGCAAGAACATTTTCTGTTAAAAACTTGATAATGAATCAAGTTTGCTTGTTAAAATGTCCAACACATAGCAGGATAAACATGGTAATATATTCCATTTTGAATATAAAAATACAGCTGACTTTAGAGATATTGCTGAAGAAAAAAGAGAAAGTAAAATATTAGAGTCTGAAAGAGAACCCGATTTTAATTAATGATTTATTTTTTTCAGTAAAGTCTTAGTTAAGAAAAGAGTTGAGGGAGAGAAATAGCAGAGCAAGCAAAGTTTTTATTTAGCTGGAATATAAACGACTTTTTCTTATATATGTAGCCTTGATGTTGAAAATCTTCCCTAAAGGAATGATCTTCCTGCCTTAAGCTCAATTGGTCTTTTATTGGGTACTCAGCATGCACCAGACAATGATGGTAGGAGACTAAAGAGATAAATAAGTAACCTCCCTTGTTCTCAAGGAATTCTTAGACTCAATGAGTAGAGTATATAAACATAAGCAAGTAGTTTAAAAAAAAATTTATTCCCAGAACCCTTCGGATATATCATTTTGGGTTTCAGTTTTCATTGCCTCTGGCTTGAAATGGACATGGTGAAATGGAGGAAGGATCACTGGATTTGGAGGGAAGTGTCTTGAGGATGAAATGAAATGAAATAATATGTACAAATGCTCTTAGCACAATGTGTGCTACTTTACACATGTCAACAACATGCATATCTATTTACTTATTGTATCAAAGATATATAGCGCACATTATTTTATTGATTTACTTCCTGGTAGGAGCTTGGAGGTGGGAACAGAGTTGGACGTCACCAATTTTTTTGTTAGTTAACCTAACATATATCGTGTATCTACCAGAATAAGACTATAAGACTGAGCCACTTAAACTGAGTCTTTAAACCAGGTTGCTCAGGAAACACATAGGAAGGACATCAAAATAAAATTTTGGGTCCCAGGAATGGATTCTTTTTAAAAACTAATATTTGAAGAATAATGTGGAAGAGGGTATTTTTAAGACAAATGTTTGCAATTTAGAGCAGTTGTTCCAGTGAAATAAATGAAGGACCTATTGGTTCAGAAACTCAGACAGCAGTCAAATTTCTAAGATGGGTAGCAAATTTCAATTATTCATGAACCAGAAGAGAATCCTTCCTTTATATAAAATTTTGTCACAAGTTGCTGGAATGAGCTCACATAGTGTGCATTCTGTATAACTATTTAAAAATGAAATCTCAGCATCTCTGTCAGTGTTGAATTAAGGAACCATTAAATTATCAAAAATGTACTGATACCTTTATATTGATAGAGGTGTCAGGTGATGAGGAAATAAAAACCAGATTTAAAACTCGTCTCACTCCTCCAGGAACTCACAATCTTGGGGAAGATAAGTTTGAAATATTAGTTGTGAAAAAAAGTAAGTACAAGTAAGTGTTATACTGATGATATAAAGTAGGGAACAAATATTTTTACAATATGCTAAGGATCTAGAGGCAACTTCATGCTATTAAACAAACTATGACGATAAGCTCTATCTCATTCTCCATTCAGGTCTAGATATTTTAAAATTACCTTGCAGAATTGTTTGTATGCTCAGAAATTTGGATTTTTGGATATTGATTTTCTCTTTTCCCTTTCCCTTTGTCTTTCATTAATTCTTTAAAACCACAGCTTTTCTGCCCATATCCTTGCTCATGGGTATTTATAACACTAACAAGGATGCATATTCCCCTGTGTCCAACCATTTTTGTTGCCATATATATATATATATATATATATATATATATATATATATATATATATATATATATAAAAATATAATAATAATTATTATTGTCTATCTTTCTCCCATAATTAAAGCTTCGCAAAAGGATGGCCCTTGTATTATTGAATGATCTGTCTTTATTTAGAAAAATAGAATATTTGTTGCTCAGTAAAATTTTGATGAATTAGTGACTGAACATAAGACATTACATCACTCTCAGAGAATCTGTTGACTTCATGGGGATGAAAAACTTTGCCAAGTTATTATAAATTGACTTTCTCTTTTTATTCCCTATTTTGTCGTACATTCTCAAAAGGCCCTGGTTACTGGGTGAATGTTCCAAAACAGTAGCTATTTTTATCAGTCTTGGGAACTTTTGAAATGGGTCTTGAAGAATGAATAAAATGAAAAGTAGATCAGTTATTTAAAAAGAAATAGTGGGGAAGGAGTAAAGGGAATAGGAATAGTAGCAAGGCAGGATAAAACTGCATGGAGTGTGCCAAGAAATGAAAGTGGTCTGGTGTGGTAGGGCTAGGCAGTGTTAGTGACTGGGAAACAGTGAAGCTGACTTTCTCCAGGCAGTCTTTTTCAGTTATTGCCACAATTCTGATGATCTGGTCATAACTTTATTCAATTTAGCACATTTACAAGTTGTTTTATATTAATTTATCTTACAGATATTCCTATTTCTTCATACTGGATATGCTTTGCTTTTTCTGACTAGTTTATAAGCTCATTGATGGCAATGAATAACAGTTTTACTATGTGTTAGAATGGAACTTGAACTAGATGTAAGGAAAGCTTCCTAAAAGCAAAGACCTTATCCACCAAGAGATGAATGGTTAAAGAAGATGTGGTATATATACAGTGGAATACTACCCAGCCATAAAAAAGAATGAAATTTTGCCATTTGCAGCAAGATGATGGACTTGGAGGGCATTATGCTAAGTGAAATAAGTCAGATAAAAGAAGACAAATACTGAAATATATCACTTATATGTGGAATCTAAAAAATACAACAAACTAGTGAATATAACAAAAACAGAAGCAGACTCACAGGTATAGAAAACAAAAACTAGTGGTTACCAGTGGGGAGAGGGGAAGGGGCAATATAGGGATGGGGGAGTGGGAGGTACAAACTATTGGGTGTAATATAGGCTCAAGGATATATTGTACAACACAGGGAATATAGCCAATATTACAGTAATAACTGTAAATGGAATGTAACCATTAAAAATTGTATAAGATTATTTAAAAAAAACAAAAAACTTAATAAAATAAAAATTTTTAAAAAGCAAGGACCTTGAGTGACTTTTTTTACCACTGTACCCTCGGTACACATGGAAAGCACACATTAATATTTGGTAGAATAATTGAATGAAAGAGGGAATGACTCAGAAAATCTGTTTTGTTGTTGTTGCTGTTTGTTTGTTTTTTAATCAGGCTTCTCCTTTGCTCATTATATGACCTTGGGAGAGAGTCACTGAATTCCTTCTAAGACTTGATTTCCTCATCAGTGAATGGGGGATTGCTGCTGCTGCTGAGGATGCAACATTGTTGGGAAGCCTAAGTGAGATAATGCAGGCACTTTGGGAAATGAAAATGCTATACAAATGTATATCATGGTGCTTGCTGGTCATTATTCTGAAGTCAGTATCTGCACTCCTGGAGCATAGAAGGGAACAAGAAGAAGATAAGATTGTCAATTGGGCCTCCAAAAGGGAAAACCTAACTGACATTTTTTGGCCTATATTGAAGATTTCAACCTGCCAAAACACCATTAAAAAAAAAAAGTTTCATATTTCACTGTAAGAAATGGAGATAGAGAATCAGCTGAATAAACAGCTACAGAGATCCAATGCCAAAGACTTCTAAGATTTCAAGATGTTGTGTTAAGTAAATATTGCTGAGTTGGAATGGGCCTCTTTGTAAGCAGATATCTCTGGGATTCTAACCTATGTCAGATTACTCTTCTCTTCTTCCCATTGTCACTTGAGAGGGAATGAAGAAATTTTCTTGCCTTGATGTAGTAAAAAAAAGATCACTGCATCAGAGCTCAGGAAACTTGGCTTACAATTCCAGCTCTTCACTAATTATTTAAGTAACCTTGGACTAACTCACATATCTGTTTTTCCTTTGTAGAATGAAATAACTGTATGAGATAAATTCTGAGGTTCTTCTATTGTCTAAAATTTTATAATCCCTATGCATCCAGAGGAAATAGTGAATTTGAATCCCAGGCAACTTTCCATGATCACCCAGCTTCCCGAGTCCCTTATTCTACCAATATCTGTCCCCTTCACACATATTTCTACAAAATACTTTTATTCTGGTTTTGAAAGGCTTATTTTGGGGGGTCATTTTGTTGGCTAATTTGGGTCATGTCCTGTTATCCAGCAGGATGATAATAATAAGAGCTACTACTTATATAATACTACATGCTATGCAGTATTCTAAGAAGTTTAGTACGTTAACTCATTCAATCCTCATATCAGCTTTTATAAGGTAGATGTTATTATGATACTTATGAGTAAACTGAGGCAAAGGGAGGTTAAGTAATTTGTCCAAAATCATACTACCATTAAGCGCCAGAGTAGCAATTCAGATCCAGACTGTTTTATAACCCCACCTATGTGCGGTAAACTAATAAACTATATTGAATATGGAGGGTTGCAGGAAACTTGGGAAGAAGAGATCTACATCTAGAAAGCACGGTGCCAGGCTCCCAGATCATTTTATGAGGTACCCAGGACAGGTAAACTATTCAAACAAATGAGGAGAAAAACCAAAAGTCTGAGTTCTATCCCATAGGCGAGTTTGCTCTCAAAATTTTGTTTTTGGGCTTGCCTGCCAAAAATGTGACTTTAAATATAAAACGAATAAAATGAAATCATTTCTTGGAGAACATTTCTGTGGTTCACTGTGGAATGCCAAGTTAAGAATATCTGTCTTACATTTTCAAGCACATGTGTTGTAGTAATTTTATGGGGTAATGAGTTGGCTTCCATTAAAGATATTTTATTTTTACAGGGGCTGGGGCTGGAGAAACATTATGTGGCAGGCAGTGAAATATCTTACTTTTGCAGATTACTTTAGCTAATCACCTACAGGTGAATTTTCTAGGAACTCTGGTTTTAACCCTTTGACTGCTATGGATTTCAGTGGGTTTTGACTGAAGACTTGGATATAATGGCAAGGGACCCAGTGGTGAGAAGTGGAGGAGTTTGGGGTATGAAGGAACTGATCAGAGTATAACAGAAGAAATATGGGACTTTCATCTCAGTTTTAAAACTTGAGTGGTACTTGAGATCTATTCACTGGCTTCAGTAAAAAAATAAAAATGTGATCATAGCTAATAATTTATAAAAGCTAGCATAGTCTCCACTTCCCAGTTTAACACATGGCAAATGTTGCTAGTTATCGACCCAATATCTGTCCTCTCCTTCATTATTAACAGAAGTCAAATTTTGCTACTAAATATTCTCTTCCCCAGATTATCTTGTAACTAGTGGTGCCCATATGACAGTGTTCTTACCAAGAGATATAGGAGGAATCGGCTGGGGATTTCTGGTAAGGAAACTCCTTTTCAATCCCCCTAAACGATGTCCAGATTGTAACTATGAAGCAAGAGAAATGAGTTACAATGGTGGCACAGAAAGATAGAAAGACTTAGATTTCTGATTCTGGGTGAAGGTGGTGCAGCTAGCCTGACTGCTTAGGCAGAACATTCTCGTTTTCTAAAAAAAGCATTATACTTTTGATGTATAAGCAGTTGCCTAATTCTGAGGCTGAGGGGAATGCTCTCCCTGTGCTTTTCCTCTTATCCACTCCCCTCCAGTGGACCCAGATTTTGGATGTCATATGTTCCCACCTAATGGTGTCTGTGCCAAAGGGGGATGGGATCACTTGTTATTCCTTTCGTTAGGTAACTGTTGTTCTTGAACAGGGGAAACTATTCTTCATATTCTCTGAGAAAGAAAAGGGGTTGTGACCCAAGATGAGATCAGTTGCAAAAATTTGTTGAATTTCAACATAATAAACATACTAGTCAGTAGAGTAAAATAATGTAATGAGCATTCTACCAGGAAGGGCAAGTGAACAGGAAAGAGCTGCATGCCTGATTCTTGCCCCGTAGTGAGGTCGGGGAAACGTCACCCAGGAGTTACGTAGGCCCTTCTGATAGAGAAAAATCTGCACAAGATAGGTGGCAGTATTCAGTGTTCTGTGACTGAAATGTTACCCAACTGGGTAGAATTCCAACAGAACATGAGATATTTGGTAGATAAGTGTCATTAAGGAAATTTGAAAGAAATTTGAAGGGAGAGTTCAAATTACCAAAGTTAAATCGGTGTGGTTCACATAGTTCATCTGATGTTAGAGAGAAGAGACAAGTTTGAGGCTGAAAGCTTTCATGTTAAGGATAGCAGATTAGAAAGATCTTTGATGGCATCATTACATTGAAACTACATGGCCTTGGGCTTCCTTTTGCATGAGCCAAATAAATCCTCTTTTTTAAAGCCATGGTTTTTTGCATTTTTATTTGCAGCTGAAACCATTTCACACTGACACATCTACTAACACATCCTCTTCTCTTTCAATACACCCAGTAGGTGAGTACTCTATGTACAGTTGATAAGGCAGAGAAGATATTGGGGGACAAACCTTGTGATAGAGGAGTTTGATTACAACTGTTTTGGCTTCTATAATCTCTACTTTGGTTTACGTTTATTTGTTTTTTGTCCAGAAATTTTTAGGATCATTGTATTTGTATGAGTTCCATGAATACCAGTTTCTTTACACCTGGAGGTAGGTTGAGGTCTTCCAAGGAGGTCTGTGAATTTTGATTTTCTAAAGACAGCTTGAGGACTGCAGGATGGAATGCAGAGAAGAAGGAAGGTGAAGTAAAGAAATAGATGGGGGTGAGCACCTAAGGTGTGCCTCGTCGTGGTACAAGTCATTATGTCATCTTGTTTATTCCTCAGGACTGTTCTTCAGGCACATTTTGTTAAAATGATTTTACAAAATCAGAAATCTGAAACTCAAAGGGGGTAAAATGTCTCGCTAATATGTGGCAGAACCAGATTTTTTATCCAGATACTATGACTCAGCATATGGATTTTCTGTGACCTTTGCCCAGGAAGAAGACATCACCCTTAGTGTCCCGGACAGTTATCAAACTTTCCTGTTGCCCTGAGTGGATACACTATCTCTATTTTCCAAGGCCATTTGCTAAACAAACATACTTGAAAAGAAAATATGGAACTAGGGCAGCCATTGCCTTTGCTTGCAAACAGTGGAAAAATAAGAGCAGCCCATGGAGAATTATCTCCCAGTATCATTAGCCTCTGTCATCCATTCCCCCCATCTCTCTGAAAACCCTCACCATAACTCTGCCCCTACGTGCCTCTTTATCTTGGGGACCTGGGGGTTTTCCACTTTTTTATTCCCTCCTATAATACGAGAAAAGTTTTAAAAACTCATTTTAGGCAATAAAATATTTAGAATGTATCACAAAAAGTTTTCATGTGATCTTTTCAGGCAACAAAATTATAAGAATTAATCCATTAGCTCATTTATTTATTCAGTGTGTATTGTACGACAACTAAATGCTTTAATTTTACAGAGGGCAGGCTTTAACAAGTAAATAAGTTAGCCATTCAGATACTAGTAAGTGTAAAGAAGTAAATGGATGGTTTGAATTTCACTGGGGAGTGAGGCTTGGTACTTTTACATTAGATGGTCTAGAAAAGTCTCAGTAAGTTGCAAATTTGAGCTAAGAACTCAAGGATAACAAAGAGTCAGTCATGAAAAGAGCCTGAAAAAAATACTTCATACAAAAGAGCAAAGACCCTGAAAATTAAGTCCTAAATCTATTAGTCTGAAGCAGATGAAACTTTTACTGTTGTACATGCAAACAGGCAAATCTTGGAAATTTCATACAGTTTGACATGTAAAGGTTAACAGGCTTATGGTCACTGCTGTGAGAATTGGGTTTCTGAGTATTTGTTTGCTTAATCTCATTGAAAATAAGTTTAACAATTGTACAGCACATTACTAACTTTAAAATTAATTCAATGCATAAAAGTGTAAATGCTGTGTACTCTTTTGAAGGCTTCTCTATTAATCAATAGTTTAAAAATTTTAAGAAAATAGCTCAACAATTTGCAAGAACTCTGAGAAAGCATAGGTAAATATTAATGCACCTTTAGAAAGCAGATCAAATAACCTGTTAGACCAAAATGACCTAAATGAAACTCTACAAGGAGAAGAATTGGAAATTAAAAGAGGGAATGCAGTAGGAAAAACAAGTAAAAATACTGGATATTAACAAGCTTTAGTCCACATGGAAGAGTTGAATAAAGGGAATATGTGTTCTGTGAGGCAAAGTTTTGGAAATAAAATATTTCACTAATAACTACTAAATTACAAATTATGTTAAGAATATGTACTTTATGTATATGTATAGATGTAAGCTATTATGTATAGAATGAATAAAAAATAAGATCCTACTGTATAGCATAGAAAACTATATTCAATATGCTATGATAAACCATAATGGAAAAGAATATAAAAAGTGTATATGTATAACTGAATCACTTTGCTGTACAGTAGAAATTAACACAACATAGTAAATCAACTATACTTCAATTTAAAAAAAAGAATATGTACTTTACCTCTAGGTACAGTTATTTCACTGTGGGTGAATATCTGTTGTGACGGTTAATTTTATGTGTCTATTTGACTGGGCCATCAAGTGTCCAGATATTTGGTCAAACATATTCTGGGTGTGTCTGTGAGGGTGTTTGTGGATGAGAATAACATTTGAATCAGTAGACCTAAAGCAAATTGCCCTTACCAGTGTGGGTGGGCCCGATCCAATCCTTAGGTGGCTGGAATGGAACAAAAGGGAAGAATGAGAGTGACTTCTCTCTCTCTACCTGGCTGTTTCAAGTTGAGACATTAGTCTTCTGCACTCAGATTGGAACTTGCACCACTGGCTCTCCTGGTTCTCAGGCCTTCAGACTTGACCATTGCCCCTGGCTCTCCTGGGTCTCCAGCTTGCAAATGACAGACTGTGGGGCTTGTCAGCCTCCATAATCGCGTGATCTTATTTCTTATAATAAATCTCTTTATATATACATATATGTATATGCATATATTATATGTATATATTATAGATATACCTTTATAAACACACACACATATATATGTACAGTAGTCTCCCCTTATCTGCGATTTTGCTCTCTGTGGTTTCACTTACCCATGGTCAACCTTGTTCTGAAAATGATAAATGGTAAACTCTAGTAACAGACAACTCAGTTTTAAATTGCACCTTGTTCTAAGTAACGAGATGAAATCTCACGATGTCCCACTCCGTCCTGCCCTGGACTTGAGTCGTCCCTTTGTCCAACACCTTCCCTTCATTAGTCACTTAGTAGCCGTCTCAGTTATCAGATCGACAGTCAGAGTATCCTAGTGCTTGTGTTTAAGTAACCCTTATTTACTTCATAATGGCCCCAAAGCACAAGAGTAGTGGTGTTGGCAATTCCAATATGCCAAAGAGAAGTGTTTCCTTTAAATGAATAAGTGAACATTCTTGAATTAATAAGGAAAGAAAAAAAAATATATGCTGAGGGTGGAACAAATCTTCTATCCGTGAGATTGTGAAGGAAAAGAAAATTCATGGTAGTTTTGCTGTTGTACCTCATACGGCAAAAATTATGGCTACAATGTGTGATAAGTGCTTAGTTAAGATGGAAAAGGCATTAAATTTTTACAAGAGTATATTGTTATAATTGTTCTATTTTATTATAGTTATATTAGTTGTTACTGTGTCTAATTAATAAATTAAAATTTATAAGATGTATGTATATATATAGGAAAATACATAGTATATAGAGGGTTTGGTACTATCTGAGGCTTCTGGCATCCACTGAAGGTCTTAGAAAGTATCCCTCACCAGTAAGGGGGGGACTACTGTATACATACATATTAATTCTGCTTCTCTGAAGAACATGACTAATACATCTTGCTAGTGATTTAATATGTTACTTTTAACTGACATAGTGGCATTTAAAAAATGGTGGAATTTTCAAAGGAAGTATTCTGTGAATAGCCTTTGTAAGGTATCCCTTAAATTATAAAACCTAAAATAAAACTACAAATTAAGAGATCAACTAGAATATGAACCTCAGGCCCAGTAAGTAATCCCTGCTCTATGAGAAAGCAACTTAACCTAGTTTACCTTAGTTTCTTCATCTGTAAAGTGGGGATAACAATGTCTATCTTAAAAACTGTCCCAAGGATTAAGCAAATTCATGGATATAAATTTTCTAGCACAAGTCTGACACATGGTAATCATTACATAAATGTTAATAATAATTATTATTGTTATTATTTTCACCTAAATAAAGTTGATTCTGTATGAAATTATTCTAATAACTGGTGATATGCTCAAAGATTAATAAGATTATACAAAAGTTTGTGAGCCAATAAAAGGGTATAGGAGTAGAAGCTGCTTATATAGAGGATATAGCATTATCTTTTAGGCAAGTAAAAAGATACTTTTCAGTTAAGATATCTCATATATCTACATCTAGTCAACATCAACTGTAGCAAAAGAACAGTGGGCAACAAAGCAAATCATAATGGGATTTGGGGACCCCCTGGGCTAAATCATTTAAACAGTCTCTGTTCTACTGAGTTCCATGAGGGCAAGGCTCAGATCATTTACTGGGATGGCCAAAAGGTTTGTTTTTCCCTAAGATGGCTCTAGTGGCACTTAGCTGTCTTTAACTTCATTTGAAACAATTTTGTTAGATTGTATGTGACAGCTGTCATATCAGCATGCATTTAAAAAAAGACATCAAAATTGGTAAATTTTTGTGTAGCCATTTTAATATTGAAGATGGAAGAAAAAAAGCAACATTTTCAGCATATTATGCTTTATTATTTCAAGAAAGGTAAAAATGCAACCAAAAAGCAAAGATTTGTGCAGTGCAGGGAGAAGGTGCTGTGACTAATCAAATGTGTCAAAAATGGTTTGCGAAGTTTCATGCTGGAGATTTCTTGCTGGACGATACTCCACGGTCGGGTAGGCCAGTTGAAGTTGGTAGCGATCAAATCGAGACATTAATTGAGAACAATTAACATTATACCAGGAGGGAGATAGCCAATATACTCAAAATATACAAATCAAGCGTTGAAAATCATTTGCACAAGCTTGGTTACGTTAATCACTTTGATGTCTGGGTTCTACTTCAATTAAGCGAAATAAACCTTTTTGACTATATTGCCACATGCAATTCTTTACTGAAATGTAATGAGAACGTTCTGTTTTTAAAACAAATTTTGACAGGCGATGAAAAGTGGATACTGTACAATAATGTGGAATGGAAGAGATCGTGGGGCAAGGGAAATGAACTGCCACCAACCACACCAAAGGCTGATCTTCATCCAAAGGTGATGTTGTGTATATCGTGGGATTGGAAGGGAGTCCTCTATTCTGAGCTCCTTCCAGAAAACCAAACAATTCCAGCAAGTACTGCTCCCAATTAGACCAACTGAAAGCAGCACTTGATGAAAAGTGTCCGGAATTAGTCAACAGAAAACGCATAATCTTCCATCAGGATAACGCAAGAGCGCGTGTTTCTTTGATGACCAGGCAAAAACTGTTACAGCTTGGCTGGGAAGTTCTGATTCATCCTCCGTATTCACCAGACATTGCACCTTCAGGTTTCCACTTATTTAGGTCTTTTCGAAATTCTCTTAATGGAAAAAAATTCAATTCCTTGGAAGACTGTAAAAGGCACCTGGAACAGTTCTTTGCTCAAAAAGATAAAAAGTTTTGGGAAGATGGAATTATGAAGTTGCCTGAAAACTGGCAGAAGTTAATGGAACAAAAGTGTGAATACATTGTTCAATAAAGTTCTTGGTGAAAATGAAAAATGTGTCTTTTACTTAAAACCTGAAAGCACTTTTTGGCCAACCCAAATATTTCTCTATTCTCTTTGCTTACCATGAGATAGCCACTGGCCTGAACACTTTTCACATTCCTGCTCAGAATAACCTATGAGGTGGCTATTATTATTGTCCTTATTTTACAGATGAGGAAACTGGAGCACATGAGTTAGCTGACTTGTCCAAGGTCAGACAAAGTAATCTGGGGAGCCCCAGTCAAGGGTCGTCAGGTCACGTTTTTGACCACCAAGTTGTACTGCCTCTCATTGTCTGTTAAATACATCTACACAAGTGGTATAAAAGAGGCTTCAGAATGGAATCTCATTCTGTGTGCAATTTTAATCTAAACATTTGTTCCAGAAAGGAAAAGGGAAGAGATTATTGATATTATAAACACATTCTCAAAAGTTATCATCAAACTTGTATTTACCAAGTACCTATGTATCCCATCTCAGGGAATTTTGAGCACACAAACTCTTTTGAGAACTGATGAAAACTAGGAACACCCTATATATGAAGATTCTCCTGTAGTTTTTAGGGATTTCACAATCAGTCTGAAGGTAGTTCAAATACCTCAGTTTAAGAACTCCCTACGATATCTTACTCAGTCCTCAGAAAAATCCTGGAAAGTTAGCATTCTTACATCCTTCTACCAATGAAGAAACTAAGATTACAGATTGAAATGATTTACTTAAGGTGACATAGTTGATGAAAAGCAACACTGAAACTAAACCCAGATCAATCTAGGTCTAAGTTCAGTCTATTTAAGTTTTACTAAACAACTTCATATCTAGTTTTTTTTTAAACTTTCTCTATTACTTGGAATCTGAATTTTTTCCATGCAATTTAGAGACATTAAAAAAGAAAAAGTTCTAATTCCTCTGGTTGTCCCATGGCAATTATAATTTGAACTTTGAAACATACAATATAACAATGAAATTATTTTAAAATGTCTGTCTGCTAGGAGGTTTTTACTTTAGAAAATAATGCCTCATTAGCTGACACAGAAATGCATTCTTTCTGCATGCCTTACTTTGATTTTGCAAACTGGGCACTGGTGTTATGGTTTGATAGAACTCTGGGGTCACAGAGTTCATGGTAAGTTAATTCAGCTCAGGGTTTGGCCTGAGACACTAACTGGCTTTAGATGCAAGAGTATATCCAAATTATATGAAATTTATTTGGCACAGTAAAAATCAACAATTATAATTAAATGTTCCTAGCATAAAGCTGGAAATGACTTTCGGCTTGGGAAGTGGGGCCAGGTCCAAAAAGATCGTGAAGACTTTGAGCTTTGAGAAAGCATCATACTGTCATTAACATTTCCACCATTGCTTGAAAAATTCTAACTGAAATGAGAGTATCAGTCAAAAAACAAAGAAAAACCCATTGTTTATTGTTTTTCCCATAGGGAAAATGTCTGAAAGAAAAATTCATAAATGAATGCAATTTACAACTAATTGACATCTAACCTGTAGTATGATTTTTAGTGTAGCCTTGATCTTTAATGAAAATGAGAACTGTGTGTTATATTTAGCTTCTCATTGGCCGTTGGGGGCAGAAGGGGAATAATGCTTAACAATATCCTTTTAAAGTTTTGAAAGAAATTAGTTTTGTGATCTTGAATCAAAACTAGTGCTGAAAAATGATTCCAAATAACAAATATTTCTATTAACAAAATAATAGAAAGTCACCTCTGACTATGTTTGACTTCTCCTGAAAACCGAGGTCTCATGGTCACTAACCCATTTCAAAGTACTGTTTAAATGACTAAATACTTGTAAAATAAACATGTCATTTCCAAAAAGGAATGAGGAAGGAGAAAGTGTTAAGATTCATGAGCCAACTCTATCATGAATTCCTACACTATTTCTTTCCTTAAATTTTTCCCTACAGCTTTACTGAGGTATAATTTACATAACATAAAATTTACTCATTGTAAGTATACAATTAAATGGCTGTCAGTACATTTATAGAATTGTGCAGCCATCACCATAATCCATCCAGTGTTGGAACATCTTTGTCATTCCCAGAAGTTCCTTTGTGTACCTTTGCAGTTTAATCCCCAGCTCCACACCTAGCCTCAGGCAACAGTTGGTTTGATTTTTTTTTTTCTCTATAGCTCTACCTTTTCTGGATATTTCATGTAAGTGTAATCACACAAAATGTAGTCTTTGGTGTCTGGCTGCTTTTTTAAAAAATTGAAGTATAGTTGATTTACAATATTGTGTTAGTTTCAGGTGTACAACATAGTGATTCTATATATATATATATATATATATATATATATATATTTTTTTTTTTTTTTTTTTTGCGGTACGCGGGCCTCTCACTGTTGTGGCCTCTCCCGTGGCGGAGCACAGGCTCCGGACGCGCAGGCTCAGCGGCCATGGCTCACGGGCCCAGCCGCTCCACGGCATGTGGGATCTTCCCAGACCGGGGCACGAACCCGTGTTCCCTGCATCGGCAGGCGGACTCTCAACCACTGCGCCACCAGGGAAGCCCGTGATTCAATATTTTTATAAGCTATACTTCACTTTAAGTTATTGCAAAACAATGGCTGCTTTAACTTAGCATAATGTTTTAGAGGTCCAGCTATGTTGTGGCAGGGTCAGCACTTTGTTCCTGTTTTATTGTTAAGCATTATTCCTTTGAATGGATAGACTGCATGTTGTTTATCCTTTCACCAGTTCATGGATATTAGAATTGTTTCATGTTTATGGTATGGCAGTTATGAGAAACACTGCTATAAACATTCACATACAAGTCTTTGTGTAAACATGTATTTTCATTTCTTTTCAGTAGATAAGTAGGAGTGGAATTGCTAGATTGTATGGTAAATATTGAGGACTGAATTGTGTTCCCTCCAAATTTATAACTGATAATATGTGGAGACTGGGCTTTTAAAGAAGTAAATGTAGCTAAATGAGGTGATAAGGATGGGGCTCTAATCTCATATGATTGGTGTCCTTATAAGAAGAGGAAGAAACACCAAGGATGCATGTGCACAGAGGAAAGGCCATGTGAGGACACAACAAGAATGCAGCAAGTTGCAAGTCAAGGTGAGAGGCATCGGAAGAAACCAAACCTGCCACACCTTGATCTTGGTCTCCCAGCCTTCAGAACTGTGAGAAAATAAATTTATGTTGCTTAAACGTCTCGTCTATGGTATATTTTTATGGCAGTCCTACCAAACTAATTCAGCAAGGTTATGTTTAACTTTTTAGGGACTGCCAAACTATTTTCCATACTGACTGAACCATATTTATATTCTCATTAGTAATATATGAAAGTTCCATTTTCTCCACCTTCTCACCAACAGTTGATGCTACCTGTCTTTCTGATTATAGATATTCTAGTGGATGTGAAGTATTATCATATTGTAGTTTTAATTTGCATTTACCTAATGACTCATGATACTGAGCATATATTCATGTGCTTATTAGCCATTTAGCTTATCTTCTTTAGTAAAACATCTACTCATGCCTTTGGCCATTTTGAATTGCTATGTGTTTTCATATTATTGAGTTCTCTAATAGTCTAGACAAAAGCCCTTTATCAATGTATGATCTACAAATATTTGTGTGCTGTGGGTAGTTTATCTTTTCCTTTTAAAAAATATTTTCTTTTTAATGGTATATTTTGAAGCATAAAAAATTTAAAATTTGATTAAGTCCAATATACACATTTTCTTTTTACGATTTTGCTGTCACTTTCCTACCTAAGAACTCTTTGCCTAACCCATAATGTTCTCCTGTGTTTTCTATTAGAAGCTGTATAGTTTTAGCTCTTACATGTAGATCTATGATTTATTTTGAGTTAAGGTTGTGTAAGATGTGAGATAAGGTTCTAAATTCATTCCATTTCATATAAATATCCAATCATCCCAAAGGAATTTGCCCTGTAGAATTGCCATGGTGCTTCTGTTGAACATCAATTGATTGTAAATGTGAGGGTTAATTTTTGTATTCTCAGTTCTGTTCCATTGATCTAGATGTTTATCTTTATGCAAAACCACACTATCTTAATAACTACAGCTTTATAGTAAGTTTTGAAATTGTGTAGAATGAGTCCTCCATCTTTGTTCATAGTTCTTGTAATTGTTATGGCTGTTCAGGGCCATTGCATTCCCATATAAATTTTAGGGCCATTTAGTCAATTCCTATAAAATTATTTCTGGGATTTTAATTGGGGTTATGTTGAATCTACAGATCACTTTAGAGAATTTTCTTCTTAGTGACATTGAGTCTTCCAATCCAAGAACATGAAATGCCTTTTATTTATTTAGATCTTTAATTTTTTTCTCAACGGTTTTATAGTTTTCAGTGTGCAAGTCTTTGACTTCCTTTGTTAAATTTATTCCTAAGCATTTTGTTCTTTTTGATATTATTTTGTGTGAAATTGTTTTCTAATTTCATTTTCAGATTGTTCGTTGTTAGTATATAGAAATACAAACAATATGTACATATTGGTCTTGTATCCTGCAATCTTGCTGAACCCATTTATGAGTTCATATACTTAAAACAAGTCCTTAATATTTTCTATATATAGAATAATCTTAATTTCATTAAACACACTTATACTTTTTTCCTCTAATATGGATGGCTTTAATATCTTCTCCCTTTCCTTCTTCCCTCCCTCCCCCTCTTTCCTTCCCTTGCTTCTCCCCTTCCTTTTTCCCTTCCTTTTTTCTTTTTTCCCCCTTATTGTTGGCACTGGCTAGGATGTCAGTGCAATGCTGAATAGAAGTGGCAAGAGCAGATTTCTTGCTTTTTATGTGATTTTAAGAGGAAAGCATTCAGTCTAAATGTGTTTGTGTGGATTCTATTTCTGTATTCTCTATTTCATTACACTCATGTCTTTATGGGCCCTGACCATACCACACAGGTTTAAAGTTTTAATTACTCAACCTTGCAAGTCATCTTGATAGCTGATAGTCTGATAGAATAATTCTGCCTTCCTGCCTCAAATTGAATTTGGCTTTTCCAGGTTTGTTGCTTTTCCATGTAAATATGTAATTTACAATTTTTCAAAAACTTTATTGGAATTTGACTGGAATAGCATTGAATTTATAGGTTAATTTAGAAAAAATGTACATATTTAGAATATTGAATCTTTTTATCCATGTGCATGGAATATCTCTTTACTTATTTTGATCTCATTTTATGCTTTTAAATAAAATTTTATAATTGCCTTTATCAAATCTTGTATTATACTGATAGATAATTCTTAAAAAACATAGTTTTGAGGCTATTGTGAAGTGATATCTGTCTATCCATCTATCTATCTTATTGGTTATTATTAGTTTATGGAAAATCTGAATTTTTCTTTTAATTTGTTGGCTATCCACCTTGATGATTTCCCTTATTATTTCCATGAGAATTCTAATTTTCTTTTGGAATTTTTTCATGTAAAACCTCATCTCACCTGTGAATATTCATTTATTTCTCCCTTTCCAATTATTTTATCTCCTGTCTCTTTCTTCTTTTTTTTTTTTTTTTGTTCCTTTCTTTATTGCTCTAGATAGGATTACCATTACAACTTTGGAAGAAGCAGCAAAGCAGCCATCATTTTTGGTTACTGACTCTAAAGGGACTTCAAAACTTCATCATTATGAATGATGTATTTTTTTTTATACATAGCTATTTACTTACTAGAATTAGGCATGATCTTATATATAAAATTGGCTTATGTATTTTTTCTCACACTTTTCAGATTTAGTACCAAGTGTATGCAAGTTCATAAAATGAAGTTTTCTTCATTTTGTTTTGTTTCAGTTATATTTTTTGTAACAGTACAAAGTATGAAGTAGCAACTATCAGTTATTTGAAAGTTTTTTCTAAAATTTACCTCTGCAACCATATGGCCTGGTAACTTTTTTGTGTGTGGACTTCTGATTACTGATTTAGTTTATTTAATAATTTAGAGACCCATTTGATTTTGCTGTTTCTTTCTGGAGCAAATTTTGATAATTTTTCTAAAAATTTTTAATAAGTTTTCTAAAAACTTGCTTAATTTTTCAAATTCATCGATTTCTAATTATATTTCATTAATAGCTTTTTAGTTCATATCATTGTTTATAGTATGTGCCCTTTCCACTTTTTCTTCTTCTTTGATTTCTACTATTACTACACCTATTACCACTCCTACTACTACTATCTGGACAAAGATTTATCTATTTTATTAAGTCTTTTCAAAGATAAAATTTTGAATTTATTGAAATGATTATAAGGATATAATCCTTAATAATTTGGTGTCGGATTGATTCAGCAATTTTGACAGAGGCATCTTAATATCTCATTTTATTGAGGATATCATTCCATTGTTTTATGACTTGTATTCTTGCTGCTGAAAAATCTAATTGTCATTCCCTTTTAACTAATTTGTTTTTCTCTTTGATTGCTTCTATGATGTATTCTTTGAATTTGGTGTTCTGTCCTTTCATGATACTATGTTTATGTGGGAATTTGTTTGTATTTGCCCTAGTTCAGTCCTGATATAAGGGTTCGTCAATATAAGGATTTTGTTTCTCATCAATTATGAAATATTCTCAGGACTTCCCTGGCAGTCCAGGGGTTAAGACGCCACACTCCCAATGCAGGGGGTGCAGGTTAGATCCCTGGTGTGGGAACTAAGATCCCACACGCCGTGCAGCAAAAAAAAAAAAAAAAATTATGAGATATTCTCAATCATTATTTGTTCAGATATTAATTTTCCTCATTTCTTTTTATTAACTCATTTAAGAGCTTGTACGAGATGTATATTGAATGATTATACTTTGTCCTAAATTTCTTTTAACCAAAATTTTGTTTTCTAATGGAACTTTTTTTCCCCACTCAGAGTCAACCTTCCTTGCTTTTTCTGTGCTGAGATTTTTTTATTTCCACATGCATGAAGGAGGCTGCTCTAAATGCATCCTAGCTTTATGAAGGGCCTCCGTTCCAGGTTTAAGTCACTGGTTCTTCTACTTTTAGGTAAGGAATAAAACCTAGACCCCTAGATTACAGAACCTATATTAGGGTTTTCTTTTTCCCAGAATATTGCAGGATTAATGCAGTTGTTTACATTTTTCACTATGAGTTCCCTTATATTTTCTGGAATCTAGGATCTCTGTTAATTTTTATGCGTTCAGCTATTTATTTATTTTATTTACTTATTTTTGTTAAATTTTATCTAGCACTACTATGTGTTTTTGAAGAGAAGAGCCTGTGTTAGATCAGTTATTTCTGTTTGCCAAAATCAGAAGTCCCCTCTTACATATTTTTGTATATTCACTTTGTGCAAAATTAGCTACAACTGCAATGAGCTTTCCCTAGATAATCATTGAAAACTCAATGGTTAATGCTATTACAGTCAGTTCATTTATATCCTACTAAATTCACAATCTATAATCATTTACCGTTTAGAGTCATATTATTGAGAAACTCCCTTATTTAAAAAAACAATAAAAACCAAAACAATTCCTTTAAGGAGGAAGCAGAATTTTTCTGAGCTAATGAAGAATTTCCTAAATTAGATTTATATCATCACAAAGAATGTGGCAGAAGTAATCGCTGCTATTTGGAAATTATTCTTTTATTGATATCTCTTTGAACAATTTTTCAGCTTTCACTGAATTGCAGTTAGTTTGCACATGTGTCTGAGCACTGCTAATACATAGGAAAAAAAAGTGAAGAGTGGTTATAAGAAAGGAACTCAAGTCATAAATATGCCAACTGCATATAAGCAGCATTAGTTACAGGCACTTGTGGATGACAGAAAATTAAAATACCCTTCTACAAGTTGCTTGAGTTTTAAACCTCCACTTGCTCTCTTGTTAAAACATTTCACTGTGTACTTTGGCAAGAGCTGTATGACATTACTCTGAAGGTACCTAGAGTTGGAACATTAGACTCAAGAGACCAAGTCTTAACTTTTTCACATATTGTGTTCTGTTGGGAGATTACCATTTCTCTTATGGTCTTTGTTGAGACCAAATGGCAGGAGAGAGTTAAACTGAAATTTTCTTAAGCTTATGTGTTCTCCTGGAAGTGGTCATTATAGATTTACATTATACTATAATTATGCCTAAATTACATACAGAATGAATGATTGATTTAAGTCTAACTTTAGGCAGATAATTCTCATTGTATAAGATTTCTTGAGAGGGAGAGAATTATGTGTGATCAGCCGGAAAGAATATGGGCTTGAGAGTCAGAAAAAACAGGAGCTTTGTCATTCATCACTATGGAACCTTTGGCATGTTATGGGACATCAGGCTCCTCACTTGCAGAATAGACAGTATCTTCCTCTCAGGGTTGTTGTAAGAATTAAAAAATAAAATAGGTGTACAGCTTTGAGCCCAGCCCTAGTTGCTCTACAAATACTCATTTCCTTCCTTGCTTTTCTAAAACCTTAAATGCTCCAGTTAAAAGACAAAGATTTTTCACATAGAATTTACCCATTATAAGCTGTTTATAAGAATAATATTGAAAACAAAAGGTTGAAAGTAAAAGAATGAGAAAAAACATACCATGGAAAAAGAAAATAGGTGTAGACAAGTAGACTTTCAGACAGAAAGCATTATATTAAAGTGGGTCACTTCATAATGATAAATGGTTTAAATCACTAGAATGATTTACTATTTCTAAAACTGTAAGACTTGCAATTTGTGTGATTTCTTTTCTCATTCTAAACAAACTTATTTTTGTACCTAAATTTTTAAAATTCATAAAGTGATCAAAAATTCACTTTTACAAAAAAGATGTTCAACATCAGTAGTCATCAGATAAATGTAGATTAAACCCAAAATGTGATACCACTGCATACAGACCAGAATGAGTAAAATTTTAAAATACTGACATTACCAACTGTTGTTGAGTTTGTGGGGAAAGTAAAACTCATTCATTGCTGGTGTGGAGACAAAAATTTTAGCCACTTTGGGAAAACAGTATGGCAAACTTTACAAAGTTAAATGTATTTGTATGGTATGACTCAGTGATTCTACTCCTTGATGTTTACCCAAGAGAAATAAAAATATAGGTCCCTGCAAAAAAATAATTCATAGAATTTAAAAACTATAAATATGAAAACAACTTTGGAGGTTTTCTTTTCCAAAACTTGTTACTGGTGTAGGGGCTAGGAGATAATGAGTTGGTCAAGTTCACAGAGAACTTACCTCAAAGCCCCATGTGTAATTCCACATTAAATATGTAGCCAAAGCTGATGGCTTTCTTTTCATTTCTTTTTTCATTGAAATATAGTTGATTTACAGTATTATATTATTTTCAGGTGTACAATGTAGTGACTCAACATTTTTATAGCTTATACTCTATTTAAAGTTATGACAAAATAATGGCTATATTTCCTTGTGCTGTACCATATATCCTTGTTGCTTATTTATTTTATACACAGTAGTTTGTATGTCTTAATCCCATACCCTTATCTCACCCCTCCCCCCTTCCCTCTCTCCACTGGTTTGTTCTCTATATCTGTGAGTCTGTGCCTATTGTGTTATATACATTTGTTTGTTTTATATTTTAGAATCCACGTATAAGTGATAACATAGAGTATTTGTCTTTCTCCACCTGCATTATTTACAATACCCAAACTATGGGAGCAACCTAAGTATTCATCAACAGATGAATGGATAAAGAAGATTGATATACATATATATACACACACACATAAATACATACATACAATGGAATATTACTCAGCCATAAAAAAGAATGAAATTCTGTCTTTTGCAACAATATGGTTGGACCTCGAGAGTATTATGCTTAGTGAAACAAAGCTGATGTTTTTCTGCTTTTTCTGTTGTTTAATAAAAATGTAAATCTGTGCTATGTCTGTGACTGTCTTTTTCTATAGGATGTAAAAGATTATTGTTTGCACTTCATGGTATTTGCCTAGTCTTTGTCTTCCAATTTCTTGTCTGCACTTTCTCCATCTCTGTGAACTGTTTTTGTCTTGATGCTTGCTACCTCAGAGATTCACCTCCAACACCTTACCTCAGCCCAGGTATAGAGGAGTCTGTGGAAGTTCAACCCCTCCCCAGCACACAGGCAATACAACACCTTCTGCCTAGGGAAACAGCCGTAACTATGGACTCTAAGGGATAGATGAAATAAGAAAATAAAAAATAGAAGTGGAGAAGTTTCTGCAAATGTCAGACTTTTATAGACTCTTAAAGAGAAAATGTCTTTCCTTCTCTATGGGGACATAAATGAGCTTTTTATCTAAGCCAAGGTCAGGAGACCAAATACCTGGAAAATAAAGAGCATTAATAATTTTTTTCTTTCAGAAGTGTGACTATGAATTTAAAGAATGAGTCATATTCTACTGTTTAGTCTATGAAACTAAGAACTGGTTTTTCCTTTGTTTCTTTTTCTCTTCCCCTCCTCAAAGAAACACACAGATGATTTAAGCAGCCTTGGATTACAACATACCTAAAATAATAAAGCAATTGAGGGAGAAAAAATCAGCTGAAGGTGTAAACCCCCTCCAGGCTGAATGACTGTAGCATATTTCATCCTCTCATTCTAAATCAATGCTAAGCAATGCACAGAAATGTTTACCTTTGTCTGATCTCTAATTCCCTAAATTTATGTGGAATCATGCACAGATGCGCTGGAAACCAGCCTGGAAAAGCCTGGCATTTTAATTGATCCCAGAGCTTCTTGCCTCACGGCTCCTGCTGTGATGAAGTCTGCTACTTGTTCCAAAGATTCTCCGCCCGGTTGCCTAGCCACCGGCAGCTGGCCAATCAAGGTGTCCACAGGCAGTGAAGGAAGTAACCAATCAATTTTTTAATTTCCTTCTGTAAACGGGAGTGAATCAGGATGCATTTGAAATCTCATTAGTCAAAAGTAAGATGTGTAGTGTGCATTTTAACATATGTGTTAGTTGGATACGTTTGACATTTAGTCATAAATACTGATGAATATTTGAAAGCCCATTTCAGACAAATTTGAACCTTGAGTTACTAACTTCATTTTTAAAATCAGTTTTATAGTCTTACTAGCCCTGTCTAATTTCAACAGACCTTCCTTTACCTAATTTAACACTTCCCTCCTAGAAAAATAGCTTCGTATCAAAATTTTCCTCTAGAGACAATGGTACCTTCTATTTCCAAATCATCAAAATTCAGTATAGTGAAGTCATAGTTAACTAACTTTTTGTCTTCATTCCCCAATCTACCCAGTCATCTGTTTTTTTGGTTTTGGTTTTCTCCCCTACTTTGACCCTATTTCTCCATTCCCATGACCAATACTCTGGTCTAAGGCCCAGATTTCTTCACATTTGGATTCAGAAACAGGCCTTGGCTCTAGTTCCTCCAGTGCATTCTATAAGCCATCATCAGCTGTCATCACTTCAGTCCTCTTCTGGAAAACCTTTACTGAAATGCAGGCCGGCATGCGTTGAAGCCAGCACTTATCAATTGGCATATTCCAGGAACATATCTTGCATCTCTGAGCCTGTTTTCTCAACTGTAAACATGGAGATAATAAAGAAGATAATGTCCATTTTTTAATCTGGTTATTTATTACATAAATATTTATCGTATAACTATATATACACGTGTATCTTCTGTTACCTTTATTTTTACTATTATTTAATGGCTCCTATTTTTGCTAACATTTTCCATTTATCTTCACGGTCCTTCGTAATCTGGCCTCCTTCCCATCCATCTGTCCATCCTTATTTCCAGTATCATTCTTCCCACACCCCTTTCCTCACCACTAGGTACCCATCACTCTAATCAGATAGTCTCCTCACTGAGCTTTCATTCATCATGTTATACTCATTCCTGTCATCCCCTAATTCTTATTTATCCTTCAGACCTCAAACTCAAACACCACTTCCTAGTGAAAGATTCTTTTATTATATGCTTTCAAGAACCATGTTCATTTACTTCAGAAGACTTTTTTCAGTGTATAATTATACATTGCTAGTACAAACTATTTAAGTAATTAATGCCTGCCTCTCCTACTACACAGAGGTTTCTGTGAGAACAGGGACAGTGTAAGTTTGTTAACTATTGTATTCCTAGGGCCTAATATGGTAAGTGTAGTATAAATACTTTTTATGAGAATGTAGCTGAATTTTCATCAATTTAAATGGCCTCTACTCTTTCCCTCCCTTCAGATCTCAAAAATCTTATCTTTTGAAACCCTATACTAATTTCATCAAAGGAAATCAGTCTTCAAATACATATTTATTAAAAATATTCTATGTGCCCTATATTATGATGGGCAATATAGAGGGATTATTTTCCCTGAATTTATGAACAAATCTTGAATAAAGAGACAAAAATAAAATTCACTTAAAGCAAGTACTTGTGTGTGTGTGTGTGTGACATGAAGAGGGAGAGAGAGAGAAAAAATGAGCAGAGTGAGGGGTGAGTATAAAGAAGGACTAGAGGGCTTCCCTGGTGGAGCAGTGGTTGAGAGTCCGCCTGCCGATGTAGGGGACACGGGTTCGTGCCCCGGTCCGGGAAGATCCCACATGCCGCGGAGCGGCTGGGCCCGTGAGCCATGGCCGCTGAGCCTGCGCGTCCAGAGCCTGTGCTCCACAACGGGAGAGGCCACAACAGTGAGAGGCAGTGTGGTGTAGTAGGAAAAAGCCCAAGAGACTAAGAAATAAGAAATCTGCCATTTGATAAACTTGAGTAAATCAATTGTCTTCTCTAGGCATCATTCTTTGTCTGGAATATGAGCACATTGGGCCAGTATGTATTTAAGATGTCTTCAAATTCTGTGGGTCAAAACAAAACATGTGACAGTATTGACAATTCAACTTCCTTTTTCTTTTAATTCCTTTTAGTGTATTTAGTAATCTGTAGTTAGAATGATATATTGTGATTTTTCTCTTGAATAGAGTAACATAAACATGTCTCATGGTGCCACAATAGACTTTATAACCATAATTTTTGTATTTTTTTCATTTATTCAATGAATGCGTTGACAAGGACTTTGTGATAGACACAGTGTGAGGTGCTGGAAGTCAAATGTGGAATGGGGGAGATGTGGTCGTGGCCCTCAGAGAGCTGTTAGTGTGGGCTACATCCAGGGAGTGTAAGTTGCATATTGAACTCACTTTTTTAGAATTGAGATCTCACACATTTTAATATATTCACAAGTGTTTATTGATTTTGGTTGTTACTTATGTGCAAGTATTGTATTCCCATCAAAATGAGAAGTTCTTAGGAGCTACATTTTGTGTGTGTGTATGTGAGTGTTCTTAAATTATAGAATTTTCCTGCCAATTTTTATTTTAAATATTTTATTTTGTTACCCTAAGTGCACATAAAAATTGTTAGACAGTGTATCCTAATATATATTTAGAAATTTTTGTCATTTATATAAATGTATGCAATGGTTGACATACATGGAATGCTTACTATGTACCAACACTTATCATGGATAATTTTAATCCTCACAGCTACCTTATGTGATGGATACTATTATCATTCCCTTTTTTTTTTTTTTTTTTTTTGCGGTACGCAGGCTTCTCACTGTTGTGGCCTCTCCCGTTGTGGAGCACAGGCTCCGGACGCGCAGGCTCAGCGGCCATGGCTCACGGGCCCAGCCGCTCTGCGGCATGTGGGATCTTCCCGGACCGGGGCACGAACCCCTGTCCCCTGCATCGGCAGGTGGACTCTCAACTACTGCGCCACCAGGGAAGCCCCTATCATTCTCATTTTTATGGATGGGAAAAACTGAGGCCCAGAGTAGTTAAAACACTGGCCTGAAATCACATAGATAGTACAATGGTATGTATGGGATTCCAAGCCAGGTACTTCCAACTACATCATACTATGCCTTTCCCATGCTATGTTTTTTCATATACTCCTGTGACCCTCACAACTACTGTCATAGCATAATAAATGCTCAATGAATTCTTATTAAATTATATTTTTGGTAGAATCATGAAAGTTTATTTTGTGTGTGTGTGTGTGTGTGTGTTTGTCCACACCACGTGTCTTGCGGGATCTTAGTTCCCCGACCAGGGACTGAAACTGTGCCCTCACCAGTGAAAGCGTGAGTCCTAACCACTGGACCTCCAGGGAAATCCTGAAAGTTTATTTTGGAATGACACATATCTTCGTTTTCTTTTTTTCTGATAAGCTGTATAAGATTCAATAGAATGGTATGTAGGAGGGAAAGGAGGCAGAACAAAGAAAATATCCTGTGTTTTATGTTAATTTGTGAATCTCAATTATTTTAAATACTTGGGAAATTTTTTAAGGCATCCTTTTACCAAGCACTAGAATTTGTGCTTTGGGTGCATGATATTACATAATCTTCAAAACAACTCTGCGAGGTAAGGGCTATAATCATTCCCCTTTTAAGGATGAGGAAATCAAAGCTTATTTACTCTGGATTATGACAAATAGTGCTTTAAAAACACCAATTTTCCTTTACCCACATTGTAATAAATAGTAAGCCACCTTGCTCACTCCTCTCTTTTCTCCTCTTTTTCCCTACTTCCTTACTGAATTTATAGTCTCCAGTACATGTGGTTTATTGGTGTTCTATTATATTCCTTGGTTCAAGGGATTAATAGTAGTAGTAAGAACAATTAATGTTTGTTCAACACTTACTATATGTCAGCCACTGTTCTAAGCAGTTTACATATTAAGTTAATTCTTATAACATCTCTGTAAGGCAGAGATTATTATGCCCATTAAATGAGATAATGTATGAAATGTGTTAAGGACATCTCCTGGCATAGTTTAGAAGTTTCACTACTAGTTGTAGTAGTATTAATAGTAGTAGTATTGTAATTATTATGTACACTTGCATTTGGGGCACATATAGTTTTAAACTTGTCATTCTTTACCTCATCACTGTGAGGACCTCCTGTATATGCATGCATATGTGTGTCTATATTTCTGTAATTGGTAAATAATCATAGAGTTTTAACAAAGAGGGGAATCTATAAAATAGCATCTTGACAAAGAGAGTAATTTATTTTCCAACTTCCTTGACAGTTTTATTCTCTCCTGTTCCTCTGACCTCTGGGTGAATTCTGCTTAATGAGTTCCCTAAATTTTAAAGACATTTATTCATTTGATAGCTCTAAGTTTTAGAAAGTCTTGCTTTATACTGAGTTGAAATATGGAATGGTAGGTGGTTTGGACAGAAAAAAATGGTGCACTCTTGGACTTTGAAATCAACCTGATCTGACTATCACTTACTGGCTGTGGATCTAACTTGTCAGTATCTCTGTACCTCATTTTCCTTTTCTGTAAGAGGGGACCATTGTCCCTATTGTAGAGGGTTACTGTGCTGTTTGGTTGAGATCTGTTTACATCATTATGAAGTGCACTCACAGAGCGCTTTGTACTCTTCACTCTGCCCCCATTCTTTCATTTCTAGAAGGCAGTGCCCTCTCCTCTGAGCCACATTAGGCTAGCAGGAGGCATCTTAGTTCAAATAAACGGAGAACAGTGGCTAAGGTGACTACCAGGGAAATATATGCTAGTTTTATTAGTTTATATTCGACCCAGTTTGCCACATTGCTCATAAGCTGCCTCTCCACAGCATCAAAGAGCAGAAACCCTCACAGAACTATTGACCTTACCCCCAAATGGCTACAGGGTTGCACACAGGCATCAATCAAATCTGGAAACAGATTCCCTGGAGAACTCAGCTACTAAGCTGTGCAGCAGCAATAGCCTCCAGGGTAAAGAGTATGGGAGACAGCTCTTAGTTACTGTGGACTGGGAGACTGAACAGCTCACAATGTCAGGATGGTCAGGAGGAGAATGGTGGATATTGAATGTTGGAAAAAAATCAATCCTCTCAATCTAATGATGTAAATAATACTTCTGGCAATAACATAGGAGGTATTCAATACACATTTTCTTTCTGACTAAACGTATGCTTGACTGAATGAATTAATGAGTGACATAAGAGTGCATAAGAGTGATTCAAAGGTATATATTTATCATCTCTCCTTCAAACCATCCATTCATTTATTTACCAGACTTACTCTATGCCAAGCATTATGATAGATGCCAAGGATTCCGACGTGAATATGACACAAAGACTCTCAAATAATTCTTAATCTAGTAGGAAAGGATGTGAATAAATGATCATAAAATGACATGGTTAGTTTACTAAGGTCACAGTGGGAACTATATTGGAGGAAAAAAATATTTCTGATGGAGGATCAGGAAGAAGAATGAAAGTAACATTGAAGACAACATTTGAATTTGGCCCTAAGGAATGAGTAGGAGTTTTCCAGATGGGAAAAGAAGGGTAAGAAGTGTATCACAATTAGAAGGAATAGCATTTATATTTATATGCAGTTTGGAGAAAGAACAAATAATCTAAGGTAAACAAGAGTTCATTGAGAGAAATCAGTAGGATGTGAACCTTGAAAGGAAGTTGAAGTAAGACTTGATTGGACTCTATATTGATAAGAGAATTGTTCACAGTAGATATATAATTCTGACGTTTGTCCATGTTCTAGATTTTGCTCAATTTCCACCCAGGTTCATCTTGGCTCTGCCATATCCACTGGTCCCTTTGCCTACAGACAATGTCCTACAATATTCAGCATTGCCACCTCTGGCCTAGAAAAGTGCTGTCCTAATTAGGGACATTTAAATTCTTTCCAAAGCTGTAAAACCCTTGGAGTGGTCAAATAAGGTTACTATTATGACGTTGTTAGACTAACATTTGTTAAGTGGAGCGTAGGATGACAAATGACTATCCTTAGTTCAACAAAGACCACAAGAGAAATTGAAATAAAGCAGTTCATTACTCCAAGCCCTGGAGGAAGTACAGGACTCTTCTTGAGGGGCCACATATGAAGGTCACGTCAGAGTGCAGGCAGAAGTGGAGGCTGGACCTGAGCTCATGCCTTTATTTGGGTTCATGGGTGTAGCGCTTTTGGGTTCCCAGGCTAAGGCCAAATTGGTCAGTTCCAACCAAAAAGAGCAGGGGTTTGGGGCCTTATCAAATGGCACACAAGGGGAAGGCCCTGGCAGGTGGAGGAGACTGTTAATCACAGGGCTGTTAGGAGAGTCATATCAGGCACTCAAACTTGCACGCGACTCTGAGGGCTATTATTTAGGGCATGAACTTGCGTGAGGTGGCTAGTGTCAGCCTCAGGCCCTTGTAGTGCTCTTGGCCAAACAAAATGGATATATTTTTTTTAGCATATTTTATTGGAGTAAAATTGCTTTACAATGGTGTGTTAGTTTCTGGTTTATAACAAAGTGAATCAGCTATACATATACATATATCCCCATATCTCCTCCCTCTTGCGTCTCCCTCCCACCCTCCCAATCCCACCCCTCTAGGTGGTCACAAAGCACCGAGCTGGTCTCCCTGTGCTATGTGGCTGCTTCCCACTAGCTAGCTATATTACATTTGGTAGTGTATATATGTCCATGCCACTCTCTCACTTTGTCCCAGCTTACCCTTCCCCCCACCATGTCCTCAAGTCCATTCTCTGCGTCTGCATCTTTATGCCTGTCCTACCCTTAGGTTCTTCAGAACCCTTTTTTTTTTTTTTAAGATTCCATATATATGTGTTAACATACAGTATTTTTTTTTCTTTTTCTGACTTACTTCAGTCTGTATGACAGACTCTAGATCCATCCACCTCACTACAAATAACTCAATTTTGTTTCTTTTTATGGCTGAGTAATATTCCATTGTATATATGTGCCACATCTTCTTTAATCAAAATGGATATTGAAGCAGCAGTAACATGGAGTAGCTTAGCTAAACTCTCAAAAGTTACATTTCCCTGGTCATAAAGTCTCTCATCTTATCCCTTTTCTATAAAGTTTCCTTCAAACTTTAAAGTTTCCTTTTCTAAAGTTTCTTTCTCTAGTTTGAGAAGGCATGGCTCATTCATTCACTCAGTTATATATTTATTAATTCAATAAATATTTATCAAGTGCCTGTGAAGGACCAGCACTCTGATAATCCCTGGACTTCATCACATCTCCATTATGTCCTTCATATCTGCCTTATTCTTTCCCAGATAATTCTCATCCAATCAGTTTGGAGTTCTTATCCAAGAATAAAACAAACACAAAATTCCTCGTGCACATTGTCCCCTGAGTAGTTTATCATCACTGGAAATCCACAAATGCTCAGGTTCTCAAGGCTGAGACTTACCTGCCAGACCCCTTTAACAAAGAAACCTATCATGGAAAAGAACTCACTCTTAAGATTGCAAGAGTCAGCTATAAGAATTCATTGTGAACTTTCAGGATCCACTGTGAGGAGCCCTGTTGACTCATCAAAATATATCAAAGCAACCCAGAATATTTAGTATCTCATTGTGCATTGGCCGGTTTCCAAGAAATCTCAATTCTTTTTTCAGTCCAAACTGCAGTTTATTTTGGACTACAGGTTATTGGACTGTAGGTTATTTTGGACTACAGGTTATTTATAGAAAAAAGCATTTTGCATTTCTGGCATTATCTTTCCGTGAAAATGAAATTTAATGGTGGAATATTTTGAATGGTTTTTGAAAAACCCAGAAGTTCCAATGACTATTGAATAATTCAAGACCATTACAAAATGTAAGATACTTACTGTAGAGAATAATTTTGAAAAATAATATGGATATTAGTATATACAAATCTTATATTTCCTATCTTTTCTGCCAGTATTCAAAATGCTATTTATCACTGCTTTTCAAACATGGAGAGTATGTGGCTAAATCTATGTTCTCTTGCGCAGGTCGCTCACTCAAAAATGTAAGGTGATACTCATGTCCTCTAGAGCCGTTTTTCCCCAAAGTAGACACACTTCTAGTGTGTCCCTAGATTCTTCAGTTGTTTATTAAAACCATGATATTTCAGTATGGTCACTCTCCTGGTCCTCCATTAGTTTATCCACTGAATTCACTAGACAGCTCCAGTTGGAATGTGATCAGCTTGGAGAATAGCAGGATCTCCTGCTAATGTTAGAACACACTATTACTACTTACTAATGCTGTCTAAGATGGTTTTTATAGCTGTTTCTATAGGGCATGAACCAATGAAGATGTCAAATGCCCAATTTAAAGACAAAATTCTTGGGCAAAAATTGGAAGCACAAGTCAAGTTTAATGGACTGAAACACCTCATTAATTGAGCTAAAATGGAGTGTTATGGTTTCTCTTAGATTTTTATTTTGTATTATTTTATTTATCTTTTCATTTACGTTTTTATTCCCTCAAGCTAGTGACCATATTTTTAAGAGGCAGTATGAAGTTGTAGATATAATAGTTAAGAAGGCACCAAAGTATCTATTCTCATCCTAACTCATCACTAATATGCAGCCTTAGCAAGCCATTTAATCTCTTAGTCTCATATATTTTATTTATAATACCCATTTCCTCCTCTATAGAATTGCAATGAGAATCATGTGCGGTAACATATACAAATGTACATTATGGATTAGAAAACTCTATACAGGTTATGTAACTGATTCTTCCACATTTACAAAAACCATTCAGTAAATACATCTGATTTGTTAAGAAGTAATATGTGTGTGTCTCTTCAGCACCAAAGAAAGTTCGACATTACTGCAAATTATACATATATTTTTTCTAAATAATTCAGTTTATACAGCTGATATGGACAAAGTAAGGAATAATGAGTAAAACATTTATATTTAAAGAGAAGGGGTTTTAAAAACCATAATTGTAATAATTTGATGTTCCCTGTCCTTGGTCTTTATTATGAGGATATTTTTTAAAAGCACTAGTAAGAGGATTTTTGTAGCTTTTGGCCTGGAAGGAACAAGTCCCACAGTGATCACAATGTACTCGAGCCTTTCCTGCTTCATGAGTTTTACAATCCTGAGTTAAACAGAATACAGATGTCTGCAGATGAAAAGAAAACATATGAAATTCTCACTCTCAAGCCAGAAGAATTCAAGCCAATCCAAGTGTGAAGGCTAATGTCACAGCTGAAATAAAAGTCAAGAGGGTAGCTTTGAATATAATTAAGATATGACAGTTTCACTCAGATCCAAAACCCAGGCACCTAAGAGCAAAATTTTCTCAAAAGGTGCGAAGGTAAAAATAAAATGTTTCTGGGAGTTGGGCTGTGATCCAAAACTAATGAATTTCCCATTGAGTTACTAATCATCTAAAGCCATGGTCATCAGACAAGAGACCAAGGAAATAACAATTCCCATTAGAATTATTTGGACCTCTCCTCTCTTTGAGGTCTGCAGAATCTATTCTTCTGGTAAAGAGGAGAAAAATAGAATTTCAAAAAGAAGAGTATTCAGATCTTCTTACTCTAAGTAGATTTGTGTCTTCTAGGCATACTGTTTGTTTTGACTCCTTGCTAAAATTGCCAGTCATCATGAGGAAAATATCAGCACAGTTAGTTTAATATTCACATTGTATCACCAGGATGAGGATCCTTTGTTCTATTTGAACCACTCTTTTCCAGAAGATTTCACGTTTATTAAGCGTCACACAGAAAATAAACAAGAATAAATCAAATGAACTGAAAAACTTTATTTAGTTTTGTTTATTTTTACACACACACACACACACAAACTATAAAACATTTATTTTTATCTGCTCTTAAAGAAAAGGAAAGGTTAGTTATTCAACAAAGTCCAGTCCAGAAAAAAATATTGGAGAGAAAAGTTGATGGCAGAATAGAAAAGAAAAAGGAAGAAAATAAAAAGAAAGAGGCAGAAACAAAGAAGAAAAAAGAATATGGAGACAGAAAAAAGAAAGAAAGAGAAGACAGAAGTGGAGAAAAATGAAAGACTGAAATTTGGGTGCTGTCACATGTCTTTTACCTGACCCTTAAGGTCGATTTACATCAAACCAATTAATGTATGTTTGGCCCCAGCTGTGCCAACGACTATAATAGAGACCTAGATGAATATATTAGAGACCTGTTACCTGCTTTAAGGAGTCTACCGTCTACTGAAGCAATGAGCTATAAAGTAAGGAGAATCTTTATTTGCAAAAAATAACCATGTCTAGGTACAATGATAGGTGTTTGTAATATGTCATTATATCCTTGCATTGTCAGCATTACATTCCCCTTTTACAAATGAAGAAACTGAGGCTCAAAGAGCCATCAAATGAATCTGCTGATGGAAGCAAGAATAAAACCCAGATTTATTTGATGGCAAGGACCATACTCTTTCCACTGCATCTTGTTTACAAGGTGATAAGTAATATAGCTGACCTATGACCACAATGTTTCTGGAGAGCAGAGGAGAGAATAATTTGTCCTACCTGGAAAAAGTCAATAACCATTGTTCAACTCTAATTTCTCCACTGTTCAACAGCTAATTTTAGAGCAGTATTTACTAAAGATATACTTTGCAAAAGGCTAACTTTTAAATTATTGGCCAATGAGAGGTTCAGAGGTCAAAAAAGTATGGAAAACTCTGAAATTCATATACTACTTTTGAAAATTCTCAGTGTTTACAGGTCTATTAAAATCCCTAATGTCTCTTGTTGAATTCTGTTCATTGTGTTTCCCAGATTTATGTGGTCATGGAATATTCTCTTGGAAATGCTGATTTAGAGGCCATATTTTGAATGAGATAATTAGTACATCTCACAACAGAGTGCTATCATTCATGATCAGAATTATAGCACAAGTGCTTCCTTTTCTTTTATTCTTGAATACGTCTTTATACAAAAATGATAGGTTACTAGTATATTAAGCCAAAACTTAATGGGCATTATTATGGTGAGAGATTGACTTGTCACAAATCAATGATCACCATTCTTGCTTTTGCAGCATCCAAGGGTGTGCCAAGAGAGTTTCTAAATTATAGAAATCATAATTTACTCTCCTAAAAATCAGTATAATACCATGAAAATAAATGTATTTATACATGTAACTATAATTCAAATTCATAATTACCAACTATTTCTGTTGGGAAAATCTCTACTTCACACCATGTACTTAGTCCCTATATCCTGATTTTTAATGAAAAAATATGGTCTTAGTACTCAAACCAGTCACTTATTATTGATTTTTCATTAATTTATACTTTTTATCATTAAAGTAATGCATGCCCATGGTAACAAGAAATTCAACAAGTACAGAAGAGAATGAGATAAAAAATTTTAAAGGTTGCCTTCCCCACCCTCAAAAGCTATTTGTTTGTCCCAGAAGTATATACTTGTTACTTGTTTATTCTTCTAGAAAGGTCATATATATACATATAGATTTTTTTAAGTAAAAAGATCATTTTGCACATATTGTTCCATAATGATTTTGGCACTTAATTCTATATCCTGATTATCTTTTCACAATCAAAACATTGTAAACTACTTATTTTAAATCAGCTTTATTGAGCTATAACTTACATATAATAAAATTCACCAATTTTAAGTGTGCATTTTATGAATTTTGATAAATATGCATAGTTAATATAGCCATCAGCACAATCATATTTATATTACTATAAAAGTTTTCCTTGTAGCCTTTTGCAATCAGTCTCCTTCTCATACTCCTGGCCTTTAGAAACCATAGATCTGCTTTCTATTTCTATTGGTTTTGCGTTTTCTAGCAATTCAATAAATTAAATCATACAGCTTGTAATCTTTTGTAGCTGGCTTTCTTTTCACTCAGCAAAATGTCCTTGAGATTCATTCAAGTTGTTACATGTACTAATAGTTTATTTCTTTTTCTTTCTCTTTCTTAATACTTCATTTCTTTTTATTGTCAAATATTATTCCATTGTATGGATATACCACAATTTGGTTATCCATTTATTATCTGATGGACATTTGGATGCTGCCCATTTTTTGGCTATTATAAATAAAACTACTGTGAACATTCAAGCACAAATATTAGTGTGCATATATGTTTTCATTGCTTTTGGGCAAATAGCTAGAGGTGTAATTGCTGGTTTATATGGTAAGTGTGTGTCAATGAGAAACTTCCAAAACGTTTTCCACCAGCAGCAGTGTATGAAGGGTCCATTTGGTCTATACCCTTTCCAAGGCTGGTGTTGTCAGTCTCTTTGTTTTACCTTGCATTTTTCTAATGACTAATGACTCTGAGCATCTTTTTATATGCTTATGTGCTATTCCTATATCTTCTTGGTGAAGTGTTTCTTCAAAATTGTTGCTTTTAATCAGGTTATTTTTTTCTTGTTATTGATTGTTAAGAATTGTTTATATATTTTGAAAACAAATCCTTTATCAGATAGATACATGTTCTGCAAATATTAAAATCGGCGGCTTGCCTTTTGATTCTCCTCACAATGTCTTTTGAAGAGTAATTTTAAAATTTTAATTACATCTAATTTATAATTATTTTTTTTATTATCTATTGCTTTTTGTGTCCTAGATAAGGTGTCTTTGCTCAACCTAGGATCACAAAGATTCTCTCCTACAAGTTTTATATGTGTGATTCTTACATTTAGGTTTATTATCCAAATTAATTTCTGTATGTCTTATAAAGTAAGAATGAAGATTCATTTTTTGTGTGTATAATTATCCAATTTTTCCAACACAATTTGTTGAAAAGACTATATTTTGAATTGCTTTGGTGACTATTGAAAATCAATAGATGATATTAGAGGGGACCTAATTCTGGACTATTTGATATATATTCTATATTTACATTAAAACTACACTATCTTGATTACAGTAGCTTTGTATCAATTCTTGAAATCAGGTAGTGAAAGTCTCACAATTTTATTCTTTTTCAAACTTATTTTTGTTACTCTATGTCCTTCACATTTTCATACATATTTTAGATTAACTTATGAATTTCTACCAAAAAATGTCTACAGGGGGGGAGTTTTTGCTAAGCAGGTGCAGCTGTGTTGCTCAAGCTCCAGATCGCAGTGCCAGGTGCAGCTTTCTGTGCACGGCCCACCTTCATCTTGAGTGGAGGTGTTGAGGGCAGTGCTTCAGTACATGATCCCCTGAGCTGCAGGGTTTGGGAAGCTGGTGCACACTAGAAAATCTGGTCTAAAATTCTGGGGGCCAGCCTCTGTGTGTGGCACTCTATGAACAAATGAAACTAGATGAAGCATGGATGAAAATTTTTGTAAAAGATGGGAAAAAAGAAGACTAGAAAAGAGTGAGCAGTCTGCCCAAGGTCACACACAACTACCATGTGGCTGACAGGGTCTTGGTGCTCCAGGCAGATATCAGGCCTGTGCCTCTCAGGTGGGAGAGCCGAGTTCAGGACAGTAGTCCACCAGAGAACTCCCAGCTCCACATAATATCAAACAGTGAAAGCTCCCCCAGATATCTCCATGTCGACGCTAAGACCCAACTCCACTCAACGACCAGCAAGCTACGGTGCTGGGCACCCTATGCCAAACTAGCAAGACAGGAACACAACCCCACATATTAGCAGAGAGGCTGCCTAAAATCATAATAAGGTCACAGACACCCTAAAACACACCTCCGGACACGGTCCTGCCCACGAGAAACACAAGATCCAGCCTCATCCACTAGAACACAGACACCAGTCCCCTCCACCAGGAAGCCTACACAACCCAATGAAACAACCTTAGCCACTGGGGCCAGACAAAAAAAAAAAAGGAACTATGAACCTGCAGTCTGTAAAAAGGAGACCCCAAACACAGTAAGTTAAGCAAAATGGGAAGACAGAGAAACACACAGCAGATGAAGGAGCAAGTTAAAAACCCATCAGACCAAACAAATGAAGAGGAAATAGGCAGTCTTCCTGAAAAAGACTTAAGAGTAATGATAGTAAAGATGATCCAAAATCTTGGAAATAGAATAGAGAAAATACAAGAAACGTTTAACAAGGACCTAGAAGAACTAAAGAGTAAACAAACAATGACGAACAACACAATAAATGAAATTAAAAATTCTCTAGAAGGGATCAGTAGCAAAATAACTGAGGCAGAAGAACGGATAAGTGACCTGGAAGATAAAATAGTGGAAAAAACTACCACAGAGCAGAATAAGAAAAAAGAATGAAAGGATTGAGAAGAGTCACAGAGACCTCTGGGACAACATTAATGCACCAACATTCGAATTATAGGGATCCCAGAAGAAGAAGAGAAAAAGAAAGGGACTGAGAAAATATTTGAAGAGATTATAGTTGAAAACTCCCCTAATATGGGAAGGAAGTAGTCAATATGGGAAAGGAAGTAGTCAATCAAGTCTAGGAAGTGCAGAGAGTCCCATACAGGATAAATCCAAGGAGAAACATGCCAAGACACATATTAATCAAACTATCAAAATTTAAATACAAAGAAAAAATATTAATAGCAGCAAGGGGAAAACAACAAATAACATACAAAGGAACCGTATAAGGTTAACAGCTGATCTTTCAGCAGAAACTCTGCAAGCCAGAAGGGAGTGGCAGGACATATTTAAAGTGATGAAAGGGAAAATCCTACAACCAAGATTACTCTACCCAGCAAGAATCTCATTCAGATTCAACGGAGAAATCAAAATCTTTACAGACAAGCAAATCTTGGAGAATTCAGCACCACCAAACCAGCTTTACCACAAATGCTAAAGGAGCTTCTCTAGGCAAGAAACACAAGAGAAGTAAAAGACCTACAATAACAAACCAAAAACAATTAAGAAAATGGTAATAGGAACATACATATCAATAATTACCTTAAGTGTAAATGGATTAAATGCTCCAACCAAAAGACATAGACTGGCTGAATGGATACAAAAACAATACCCATATATATGATGTCTACAAGAGAACCACTTCAGACATAGAGACACATACAAACTGAAAGTGAGGGGATGGAAAAAGATACTCCATGCAAGTGGAAATCAAAAGAAAGCTGGAGTGGCAATTCTCATATCAGACAAAATAGACTTGAAAATAAAGACTATTAAATGAGACAAAGAAGGACACTACATAATGATCAAGGGATCACTCCAAGAAGATATAACAATTGTAAATATTTATGCAACCAATATAAGAGCACCTCAATACATAAGGCAAATGCTAACAACCATAAAAGGAGAAATTGACAGTAACATAATAAAAGTAGGGGACTTTAACACCCCACTTTCACCAATGGACAGATCATCCAAAATGATAATAAATAAGGAAACACAAGCTTTAAATGATACATTAAACAAGATGGACTTAATTGATATTTATAGGACATTCCATCCAAAAACAACAGAATACATTTTCTTCTCAAAAGCTCATGGAACATTCTCCAGGATGGATCATATCTTGGGTCACAAATTAAGCCTTGGTAAATCTAAGAAAATTGAAATCATATCAAGTATTTTTTCCGACCACACGCTATGAGACTAGATATCAACTACAGGAAAAAATCTTTAAAAAATAGAAACACATGGAGTCTAAACAATACACTACTAAATAACCAAGAGATCACTGAAGAAATCAAAGAGGAAATCAAAAATACCTAGATACAAATGACAATGAACACACGACGGTCCAAAACCTATGGGATGCAGCAAAAGCAGTTCTTAGAGGGAAGTTGATAGCAATACAATCTTACCTCAAGAAACAAGAAACATCTTACATAAACAACCTAACCTTACACCTAAAGCAATTAGAGAAAGAAGAACAAAAATACCCCTAAGTTGGCAAAAGGAAAGAAATCATAAAGATCAGCTCAGAAATAAATGAAATAGAAATGAAGGAAACAAAGCAAAGATCAATAAAACTGAAAGCTTGTTCTTTGAGAAGATAAACAAAATTGATAAAACCATTAGCCACCCACATCAAGAAAAAAAGGGAGAAGACTCAAATCAATAGAATTAGAAATGAAAAAGAAGTAACAACTGACACTGTAGAAATACAAAGGATCCTGAGAGATTACTACAAGTGACCCTATGCCAATAAAATGGACAACCTAGAAGAAATGGACAAATTCTTACAAATGCACAACCTTCTGAGACTGAACCAGGAAGAAATAGAAAATATAAACAGACCAATCACAAGCACTGAAATTGAGACTGTGATTAAAAATCTTGCAGCAAACAAAAGCCCAGGACCAGATGGCTTCATAGGCAAATTCTATCACACATTTAGAGAAGAGCTAACACCATTCCTTCTCAAACTCTTCCAAAATGTACCAGAGGGAGGAACACTCCCAAGCTCATTCTATGAGGTCACCATCACCCTGATACCAAAACCAGACAAAGATGTCACAAAGAAAGAAAACCACAGGCCAATATCACTGATGAACATAAATGCAAAAATCCTCAATGAAATGCTAGCAAAGAGCATCCAACAGCACAGTAAAAGGATCATACACCATGATCAACTGGGTTTTATCCCAGGAATGCAAGAATTCTTCCTTATACACAAATCAATCAATGTGAAACACCATATTAACAAATTGAAGGAGAATAACCATATGATCATCTAAATAGATGCAGAAAAAGCTTTCAACAAAATTCAACACCCATTTATGATAAAAAAACCCTTCAGAAAGTAGGCATAGAGGGAACTTACCTCGGCATAATAAAGACCATATATGACAAACCAACAGCCAACATCATTCTCAATGGTGAAAAACTGAAACCATTGCCTCTAAGATCAGGAACAAGACAAGGTTGTCCACTCTCACCACTATTATTCAACATAATTTTGGAAGTTTTAGCCACAGCAATCAGAGAACAAAAAGAAATAAAAATAATCCAAATTGGAAAAAAAGAAGTAAAACTGTCACTGTTTGCAGATGACATGATACTATACATAGAGAATCCTAAAGATGCTACCAGAGAACTACCAGAGGTAATCAATGAATTTGGTAAAGTAGCAAGATACAAAATTAATACACAGAAATCTCTTGCATTCCTATACACTAACGATGAAAAATCTGAAAGAGAAATTAAAGAAACACTCCCATTTACCATTGCAACAAAAAGAATAAAATACCTAGGAATAAACCAACCTAAGGAGACAAAAGACATGTAGCAGAAAACTATAAGACACTGATGAAAGAAATTAGAGATGATGCAAACAGATGGAGAAATATACCACGTTCTTGGATTGGAAGAATCAATATTGCCAAAATGACTATACGATCCAAAGCAATCTGCAGATTCAATGCAATCCCTATCAAATTACCCTATCAAACTACCAATGGCATTTTTCACAGAACTAGAACAAAAAATTTCACAATTTGTATGGAAACACAAAAGTCCCTGAATAGCCAAAGCAATCTTGAGAAAGAAATATGGAGCTTGAGGAATCACTCCCAGACTTTAGACTATACTACAAAGCTGCAGCAATCAAGACAGTATGGTACTGACACAAAAACAGAAATATAGATAAATGGAACAGGATAGAAAGCCCAGAGATAAACCCACACACATATGGTCACCTTAGTTTTGATAAAGGAAGCAAGAATATACAATGGAGAAAAGACAGCCTCTTCAATAAATGGTGTTTGGAAAACTGGACAGCTACATGTAAAAGAATGAAATTAGAACCCTTCCTAACACCATACACAAAAATAAACTCAAAATGGATTAGAGACCTAAATGTAAGGCCAGACGCTATAAAACTCTTAGAGGAAAACATAGAACATTCTATGACATAAACCACAGCAAGATCCTTTTTGACCCACCTCCTAGAGAAATGGAAATAAAAACAAAAATAAACAAATGGGACCTAATGAAACTTCAAAGCTTTTGCACAGCAAAGGAAACCATAAACCACATGATAAGACAACCCTCAGAATTCGAGAAAATATTTGCAAATGAAGCAACTGAAAAAGGATTAATCTCCATAATTTGCAAGCAGCTCATGCAGCTCAACATCAAAAAAACAAACAACCCAATTCAAAAGTGGGCAGAAGACCTAAATAGTCATTTCTCCATAGAAGATATGCAGATTGCCAACAAACACATGAAAGGATGCTCAACATCACTAATCATTAGAGAAATGCAAATCAAAACTACAGTGAGGTGTCACCTCACACGAGTCAGAATACCATCATCAAAAAATCTACAAACAATAAATGCTGGAGAGGATGTGGAGAAACGGGAACCCTCTTGCACTGTTGGTGGGAATGTAAATTGATACAGCCACTATGGAGAACAGTATGGAGGTTCCTTAAAAAACGAAAAATAGAACTCCCATATGACCCAGAAATCCCACTACTGGGCATATACCCTGAGACAACCATAATTCAAAAAGAGTTATGCACCACAATGTTCATGGAAGCTCTATTTACAATAGCCAGGACATGGAAGCAACCTATGTGTCCATCAACAGAAGAATGGATAAAGAAGATGTGGCACATATATACGATGGAATATTACTCATCCATAAAAAGAAACGAAGTTGAATTATCCATAGTGAGGTGGGTGCACCTAGAGTCTGTCATACAGAGTGAAGTAAGTCAGAAAGAGAAAAAAAGATACCATATGCTAACATATGGAATCTTAAAAAAAAGAAAGAAAAAAATGGTTCTGAAGAACCTAGGGGCAGGACAGGAATAAAAATTCAGACGTAGAGAATGGACTTGAGGACACAGGGTGGGGGAAGGGTAAGCTGGGACGAAGTGAGAGAGTGGCACTGACGTATATACGCTACCAAATATAAAATAGATAGCTAGTGGGAAGCAGCCACATAGCACAGGGAAATCAGCTCGGTGCTTTGTGACAACCTAGAGGGATGGGTTAGGGAGGGTGGGATGGAGACGCAAGAGGGAGGGGATATGGTGATATATGTATACGTATAGCTGATTCACTTTGTTGTAAAGCAGAAACTAACACACCATTGTAAAGCTATTATATTCCAATAAAGATGTTAAAAAAAAAAAGTCTAAGCCTTCCCTGGTGGCGCAGTGGTTGAGAGTCCACCCGCCGATGCAGGGGACACGGGTTCGTTCCCCGGTCCGGGAATATCCCACATGCCGCGGAGCGGCTAGGCCCTAGAGCCATGGCCGCTGAGCCTGCGCGTCCATAGCCTGTTATCTGCAACAGGAGAGGCCACAACAGTGAGAGGCCCGCGTATCGCAAAAAGAAAAAAAAAAAAAAAAAAAGAAAGTCTACAGGGATTTTAATTGGAATTGTTAAGTCAACTTGGAGAGAACAGATATTTAATTATGTTGAATCTACTGGTCCAATAGTATCTCTTCATTTTCATAGATTTTGTTTAATTTCTCTCAGCTATATTTTATAGTTTTCAGTGTATAGCTTTTTCACATACTTTGTTAAATATATTTCTAAGTATTTTGTAATTTTCATGCTATTGTTTTTTAGTTAAAATTTCTGTTTTTTGCTAGTAGAGAGAAATACAATTGATTTATATATATATATTAAAATATGTATGTACATATATATATATTTCTTGTATCCAGTGAGATTGATAAATTCACTTATTAATTCTGGTAACTTTTTTGGTGGCTTCCTTTGGGTATTCTATATAAACATTCGTGTCCACTGCATATAATACAATTTTATGTCTTCCTCTTGCTTTGTCTAAGTCTTCCTATCCGATATTGAATAAAAGTTGCGAGAGGACAGTCTTGTCTTATTTATAACCTTAGAGAAAAAATATTCAGTCTTTTCACCATTAGTTGCAATGTTAGTTATGGGTTTTCACAGATATATTTTATCAGATTGAGGATTTTTTATTTATGGCTTGCTGAGAGGTTTTTTTTTTTAATCATCAATGGATATTGAGTTTTGTTAAATGCTTTTTCTGAATCTATTAAGATTATCATATAGTTTTTACTTTTTAATTTGTTAATACGATGGTTAGAATGATTTATATATGGTCATACTATAGAAATTTTTAATATAATTTATACATTTTTTATATATTGTTCTATAACTTGTTTTTGACACTGTGCAAATTATTTTGGCACAAATTATTTCTTAATATTTCTAGAAGTAGAATCCCTGGGTTTAGGTGTATGTGCATTTACCATTTTGACAGATATTGCTAAATTGCCCTCCAAAAAAGGTTTCAATAAACATCCTTACCTATAATTATTAAAAGTATCTTTACTTTTACTGATACTGAGTACCAGCAAATATTCAAATCTTTGTCATTGTTACAAGCATTGTACTTCCTTGTTTTAATTCGCCTTTCTTTAATTGTGCATTTCGGAAGGATATGGAATGATGTTGTGATATCAAACACGTGCTGATTTGCGATTCCACTTCCAGAAGGTTGAGCATGAGTGCTGTCTGCACAAGAATAATAACAGCTACCACATGAGAAGCATTTACCATGCACCAGACACTGCCCTAAGCACCTTTCTCGTATTATATCATTAATGATCACCACATCTCTACAACATAGGTAATAGAGAAAATAAGATATTTGCCTAATTGCTCAACTTCAGGAGGAAACTGCCTTTATTTCTCACATGTTGAAACCAAACAACAACCAAACTAAAATGTCAATCCTAACTAACAAAATAAGAATTTACAGCTTCAAATATTCCTAAAGACAAATTAAAGAATCAACCAAACAATGTCTTTAACAATTCACTATGTCTACAGCAAGCATATTTTCTCATTTTTTTTAAATACAGAAGGTGATACTTCCAATGCCTATTTCTATGTTTTATTCCTAAACTTTCAAAACAAGTGCTCAATCAAATATCAAATAAGAGTGTTACAATGATAAACGGTTTCATTTACAGGACTCAGTACATCCCAAACCCAGCTCATTAGGTTTGAAGTGGAACAATTAGAGCAGCATGGGGGAAGGTCTGCGAATGCAGAGACCAGAGAGCTCACGGGAATTGCAATTTTAATTTTAATTTGTGGTGCTTCACTTCCGATTTCTTCTTTTTTCACTTCCAATCAGAGTTGTAAACTGCTATTTACATGATTTCGGCCGCCTTCTCTGACTTCCCTGAGGAACTTACACTTGTTCTCCTCTCTATGAATGTGCAATTTCTCCTCCCGTTTCACTGTGTACAGCTACAGAGGTGAAATAATTGAAAGCTCCCCCTCTCTTTTTACTCTGGTAAACAAGGAGATTTTTTTTCATGCTGACAGTGGGGTCTCAGAGGCCAGACTCTGTTTGTACCAGAAACTTGCTTTTCTAAACCTCAAAACACTTCACCATATGTTCAGCTCACATGTTCTCCTGGCTGGTTAATTTAACCCATGCAAGGCTCCTCTCTGCTTGGGGTGAGCACTGGAGACATAGCCTGTTTGTGAATTATTATTTATAGGGATGTAAATTCACAGGTCACTTGCCATGACCCCTGGGTGCTTCACTGAACTGTGAAAGACACCTCTGAGGAGCGATTACAGATGAAAGGTATTTGGAATTTAAAAATGAAACATAATACTCAGGTCTGACACCTGGAGTTTTATTTAGTTAATATTCAGTTCATGAATTTAAAGCAAAACATACTTTTAAAAATTATCAATTTGTGGTATACATTGGTGACATCCAACCTGTTCCTAAATGTCAGTTTACACAAATACATATGATGCCACTGGGTGACGTAAATATGAGACAAAGAAATGGAGGTGACAGAAAAATTAGAGTAAGAAATAAAGAAGAGTTTCTCTATATGCTATAGAATTCTACATCTTTGCTAGAAATATGTCATATATTTGATTCTAAATTTCCTAGTGGCCAAAGCAAAAACTTAAAAAGCAAGCTTCAAAATTCACTGTAGATGTAAGCTATAAACTGTATAATTTCTCAGCAGTATATTTTACCTGGTACTTAGATCTGAGATAAATTTTTCCTGGAGGTACACATTAAGGGTCCTCAGTAAGAGGATTTTCAGTGAGACTATAGGATCAACATCCTCATTCACACGCCTATAATCAATATTATAACAAATTCTTTAATATACCTGAAGGAAGTTTAATCACTTTCATATCAATTGAAATTTAGTAAAATCAATTTTATTGAGAAGGGTTAAAACAGCATAGTCCAGATACTCATCTCTCTGACATTTTGTTCAAAATGTCAACAAGCCAGAGAGAAAAAATGGGTAGAATATTACTAAGGTAATCCTCTATGAAGATTGTCTCTTACAAACAAGCTTTTGATTATAACTGATAAGCAAAGAGTTCTAGGTTATATTCTCCAGCAGGAACTCAGGGTACAGATATGTTTTGATTATCAACGGAGTAGAAAGCAGAGCTGATGTTTTAAAAAACTGTCATTAAGCAGTATGTTGTTTGTTTTGGTTTTCGTTTATTGCTTCCAGACCTGACCTCACTGAGTGGAGCAGGAATGAGCCTGCCTATTGCTCAAGCTGTGAAAAGGCAAGTTGCAGAAGAGGTTGCGTGTATATGGCGAGGGTCCAAACATGGACTCCCGGGGTGATAATAGTTCTGAGGCCCTAAATGATGCTAGTGCTTGCCCCGCCCACCTCTCTCCTGGGCCAATCAAGGTTGAGAGTGTCATCTACCGCTCCTACTGCATCACCTCTACTTTCTGTGATAAATTTGGAACACTCTAGGATGCTTTAAGAGATTAAAGCAGTTCCCTCAGCTCCAAATCCCTTTTGAATATGCTCTCCCCAAGAAACTATAGGGTAGAAAATAGGTCTTATTCTGTCAGTTCCTTTCTTAAGTCATGGACACTTTGAGACGTTGAGGGAAGCTATCAGCCCTCTTCCATTGTCACCCTGCTCAGGACTCCAAGCACCCCTGTGCAGTACCCTATGCAGCCTTTCATGCAATTTTGGAGGATTTATGTAACCCCTGATAACCAGATGAAGAACCCTGGTTTTAAAGACTTTGCAGTTTACAGGAAATTGCAGATTCTTTAAATGGCCTACATGTTCCCCGGGTAGGCTGTGCCTCTGTCTGTGTGCCTCTGTCTCTCTTTAGGCTCATCTCCTATTGTTTCTCCTACCCCAAGACCCCAAATACTTCAGTTTCTTAAAACATACCATGTTGAGTCATGTCTTGGCGTATTTGATTACGCCCTTCCCTGTTCCACTGTCCTGGTAAGTTCTCACAGAGCTTTCCAGAGCAAGCTCTGGAAATAAGTTCTCCATAGTTGCCTCTCCTCATTCCCCCAAAATTGCTCACTTACCTCTTTGCACACATATGTGCAAAGCATACTGTACAGACTTCTACAGAGCATATGTCACTCTTTTATAATTATTTATTGACATGTGGGTCTCTGATATTAGATTTAAGAGCATCAAAGATTTCTTAGTTACCTCTGCATCCCTAGAATATAGTATATTTCCTAAAACATAGCTGTTGTTTAGAAAGCTTTTCAGTTTCTTAGAAACTATTCAGAGCCTTACAATCTTCCCATTGCTTATCAAAGCAGAGGCTCTGAGAGACATTCATGGAGTCAAATGCTGTTTGAGATTCCAAGACTAAGAAGATTTATGGTGTTTTGTAGCAAGTTGCTGTGCAGAAAATTGGTTTGGCCAGTCATCTCAATGTGTTAAAGAGGAATATTTATAAGGAATCTGATTTAATTAAGGTACATTCCCCATGATTAGCTGCTAGACACTGTAATAATTACTGGCTTGGCCATGCTACAGGAATGTCTAACACCATAAGATTTTGTAGAGTGGCTTATTTCCCCCATCATTTTCAAAATACACAATCATCAGTTAAATTACTTGGAATATTTTGTTAGTGGGTCATGGATTGATAACTTTATAATCTTCCAGATGGAGGAATGAGAATCTTTGCTGGCAATGTGCTGTGTGATGTAACAAACAGAAAAAGGAAGAGCTTAATCCCCACATGTCACCCAGTAGGTGTTTTCAACCCTTTGGGGTCCTCATGAAATGGGCTCAGCTGCATGGTGAGGATTCAATGAGATAAGGGATGACGAGAGGAATGGGATGCTTAGCAGGACTAGTTGAGAGATGTTCTTTAGAGTTGCTTATGCTGAATTCATGGCGCAAAAGGGCGCGGTAGAGACAGTGGCCCCTGAGAAGGATGAAATCTGGTGCTGACTTATAAAAGGAGAGCAGCCTCCAATTCTTTTTGCAGAATGACTCCATTGCTTTAAAATCTTGCTGGAATAGTTAAGCAATTAGAGGGAATCAGTAGGGTAGAGGGATTAGATCATTGCTTTGGATTTAACTCTTGACTCTGCCTCAAATTAGTTCTATTTGGAAGCTTTACTAAGATGATAAGCACAGAGTGTGTGTATACAGTTTTATTCATCCTTAAAACAACCCAATAGAAGCAAAGAAATTGTTTTGTAATTATTTTTATTATTTCCATTACACAGGTGAATTAGACTGGGACTTAGAAAAGTTAAGTAACTTGTTTAAGTTAAGACAACTTCTAAGTGGCACCTGGATGCAAATCCAGGTCATTTAGGATATAAACTATGTCACCATACTGCCTCTTAAATTTGTTGAGCTTTACATCCCTTATCAGTGAAATGCAGGTCATGATTTCTCCTCCCTGTCTTGCTATGAGATTTAAATGAGATAACATATGAAAAGTCTTTCACAATAATCACAGGATCTGTACATCTTGTTAAAAATAAAGAAATTGATCTCAAAGTAGGGTGTGTGTGTGTGTGTGTGTGTGTGTGTGTGTGTGTGTGTGTGTGTGTTTTCTTTTCTCAGTCTAGGTGGGCTGTTTTTTACCTGATCACATGGAGGGGCCAAGGGAAATTGACTGGCCGTTGGCAAACAGCCTTGGGTTATATGACTCCAGCTCAAGGCTCCAAAACCAGCCAGTGTGCAAATCAGTTGGACTCTGAGATGGGTAAGAGGGATCCATAGTCAGGATGTGATATGATGAGGTAGCTTACACCACCAGCCCTGTTTTTGCCTTTTAAGGAACCTATAAAGAAAGCAGAAACAACCTTATACCAATTGCCTGAATTTATACCTTGGCAACCTGAGAAGTAGGATAAAGGAACTGGTCTGGAATAAAGGATTTGCTTATTTTTCTCCAACTTCATGAATACCCAAGGACAAGCTGGGAAAACTTGTTTAGAAAGACAGCAAAGGTAGTAAAGAAGATACACTTCTATTATTTAGGCACAAGTGTTTCAAAGATTCTCCCTAAATGGTGGGTTAAACTCTCTCCCTCTCTCTCTCACACACACATACATACACATACACACACACAAACGGAATTGCTACAGAATAATTAGGATACAAATTCCACACTATGTCTCAGACATAATAAGAATTTAATTAGCATTCAGCATTACATAGTTGAGGCTTCTAGATTTAGTGATCGTACATACCTAGTGCAAAAATCCCAGTTCTACCATATGTGCAATATTTGGATATTTGATCCCTTGAAACTCTAACTTGTTCCATGCCTGTTCCATGCTGTACTGTTCACTTCATTTTCTTGCATGTTCCAGTTGCCAGTTTTCCCCCTTTTCTATTATTTCATTCTTGCCTTATCCTTTGGCTCCAAATGTTGCCGTCTCTCTAAGTTGTCAATCCTGAATATCCTTCTGATTAAATAGCATCTTTCTATTCAGATTTGATGTATTCCAGTGGATTATCACTCAAGATAGAAGAAATAAAGGTGCCAAATCTGGGACCTAGGTCATCATAAAGTTGGAGCAGTCAGAGAGGCTGTTTTCTAGTCATATGACGTGTCAAGTGGGACTTTCCAAATCAGTCAGCATCCCAAGGAGGAAGGGTACAGAGAGAATCAGGGCATGAAGCTAAGCATCACAGGTTCTCTGAAGACCAGTTAAGAATGGGGTGTTAGAGATTTGCTGCAAAGAGTGGGAGGTGAAAACTGAGCTATTCCTTTCCAAAGTAAGCAGTGGGCTTTTTATAGGGTTCCTGTGGCTTTCAAGTGGTTAGGAATGACGCAATTAAAAAAAAATGTGTATAATAGACATCCATGGGTTTTTTGATTAATACTCCATTTCTTGGAATTTCTCCTCCACCCAAACTTATATTTGCAGTGGCAGCAGCTATGTTTTAATTTTTTAACTTTTCTCCTTCCCTCAGCCTCTATTGTTTGGCCCAGGAAAGAGAATCTAACCCAAAGTGGGCCAAAGAATCTCTTCTCCAGGATATTTGAACTTAGGGTCTAAAGTGTAAGAAGAAAATGCTTAGGGTCTATCTTGGATATTTTTCTTGTTATGTACAAGAAGGAAGAAGCCAGTCTTTTGAGAAAGAGAAGAATGGACATATAAAAATCGTGGGGGTGGGGGAGAGAGAGAGAGAGAGATCCCTGATAAGACTGGAATCTTGAGACATCTCATATATTTATAATAAATTATTTTTATTTTAGGTAGTTCTAGTTAAATTTGATCACTGAAATAAAATCTGTCTAACTCTGAACGTGCCAAGATAAATGTCATCATTAAGCCTTTGCTGAAGTCATTCTCATGACTCAGACTGCCTCCTTTCCTCTTCGACTTTGCCTTCGCCTATGGTAATCAACCCAGCCAAGTCTCTCCTCCTCTGAGAAGCCCTCCCTGAATATATCTGATATCAGTCTTCTGGGATGTCTCTTACATGGGAAGCTTGATTAAACTACTAATGGATTGGACAGAAAATGGCTTTTCATAATTTGTGTTTTCTTTACTTTGAGTTTGTTCAATCCTTCAACTTCCCTAAGCGATCTTGACACTGGAGACAGATTAGTTATGTATTAAAGCTACAGAATTCTGTATCGGAAAGAACACTTTTCTATTATCTTATAATAGAGATTTTCATTATCAAAATATAAAGTAGAACATTTTATTAGAAATAATTCTACTGACCACAAGAGGTATAATACCTGAAAACCTGCTTTTGTCCAAGTGTACGTCTAGGTTTATGCTTTTGGAAGACAAGTAGTACAAAGAGAATGCAAATAACCTGCTTCATCTAAGTAATTAAATAAAGCTAAGAGAAATGTAATTGGACCTTGATTCTACATATAACCATGTTCAATATAGCACTTTTGTCTCAGCCCAGATTTTAAAATGGAATAAACATTGACCTAAGAAAGAGAAGACACATGAACACACACACACACACAGAGGCTCAGGTCTGGCTGTGTCTGTGGCAGCATCATGAATGCAGCTGCTGGACCCAATGGTGAGTATTAACAATAGGAGAGGCAACACAGCAGACAGTCAGCACATTCACCCAAATGTCAGGCAGTGGCATCATTAACACAGTGCAGTGTCCAATAACTCTGAGCTCCCCACGGATGGAGACTGTGCAGGAATAATTACTTGGACATCACATGTACTTCATCACTTCCAAATTAGATTTTACTAATCCACCGCTTTATTTTCAGAGTAATCTCATTACTACAATGGCACTTCTTCTTTTTTTTTTCCAACACCTTGGAAGATTTATTGCTTCAAACCAATAACAAGATTTAGTGATTGCTAAAAGACATATTATTTTAAGATTTAGACTAATGTGAGTGGGGCTGTGGAAATCCATTCCTTCTTCTTTTCCATCCCCCATACTCCAGGAAAGCTTTTCGTGTGAAAAATAAATCATAGATTCATATCTTGATTTTTTTTATAATCATGCAAATAAAACCATATTAAAGGATGCAGCTGATTATCTAGAAAGGAGAATAAGTGGTAACTGATCACCACACACAGTCTTTTCTTGCAAATTGTATCCAGGAAAAAAATGTCATCTATTCTCAGTGGACATTTTATCATGTATATTTTATTTTTTCTCCAATAATAATAAGATTAAATAAATGTTCTTGGTATTTTTTCCATTCATGTTGATCCAGAGAGATGAAGTTAGAGAATGGTGAATGATTTCTTCCTTCAAGACACTATAGTGTCTTAAGATCTGCAAATTCTAGACCATGTCAGCAGGAATTCTTTTATTCTTTCATAGGGTTAACCGATATAGCCTGGTTATTTTAATTGACAAAACATATCTCATAACATCATGGAAAACAAGAAAAACTATGATGGAAACTATTAAAAAACAATTGCTTTATATTTCTTTTATTAATTGCACTCAGAATATTTTTCTGATTACATGCATGCTAATACACACCTTATGTAATTTCATACATTAATTTCCATATTAGAGAATTTAAAATGTATGATTAAATATTGAATGAATGAATACACATATATATAGTTACAATAAGTAATTGCATTCCTTTTATAAGGAGGTTTTTCACTATAGAAGCATTTAAATTATCAGGAAAAAATGCAAATAAAATGTTTGCTTGTAATATGGGACAGACATTGTGCCAGTCATTGGTATTACAAAAATAATCAATATCACCATGCTTTCTGCTCCTGTGGTACATGAAAAGTAATAGGGGATCCAGAAAATTAGAGGCATGGTAATTATTTACCATGAGTGATGCACAAGGTGTAAACATACAAGTTCTCCTCAGGTGCCATGAGCTGGATTACGTTTGAAGAAGTCATGATATTTGATGAGTTCCTAATTCTCTTTTCAGGGATCCAGTCTGTCATTTGGGCTATGTCCTTTCTGTGTATTCCTAGGGATTTGTCAACTAATTACCACCATATGCCCTATACTGACAGTGTTAGTTCGTACCTTCTCTGCTAGAGGAGGAAATATAAAGCTTTGAAAAACCCAGGTTTTGATCCTGAGTCAGCCAGTAATTGATGTTTTGATCTCTGGAAGAGCTCACAATATCTGCAGGCTTCAGTTTCCACGTCTATGTGCTGAAGATTTGAACTAAAGTATTCCCACAGATGTTTGGAGTTATGAAAGTTCATGAACTTAGTTGTCTTTCCTGATTATCTCTCCTGCATTTCATAGTGTATATTTGAAGACCATCAAAACCAAGGAAAAGGGGAAGGAGAAGAAGAGAATTAACAATAACTGACTAAGTGAGAGAGTAGCACTGACATATATACATTACCAAATGTAAAATAGATAGCTAGTAGGAAGCAGCTACATAGCACAGGGAGATCAGCTTGGTGCTTTATGACCACCTAGAGGGGTGGGATAGGGAGGGTGGGAGGGAGATGCAAGAGGGAAGAGATATGGGAACATATGTATATGTATAACTGATTCACTTTGTTATACAGCAGAAACTAACACACCATTGTAAAGCAATTGTACTCCAATAAAGATGTTAAAAAATTTTTTTAAAAACCCAATAATTGGAGTACCTGGTATCTGGCATTGATACTTCACAAAAAGCCTACAGGTAGAGATTATACCCCAGGAGTATTCTGCAAGGTTTGCTAACCTGTACACAGTATATATACATGGTAGAAATTAAATTCTAACACATGCCTAAACACTAGTGATGGCATTTCAGGTACCTGGAATAGAATTAAGAGTAATAATTCAGGACAGAAAAGACTTCCTGGAATCTGTGGACAGGCACTTTTTAAAAGGCTGACCTTGTACATATGAAATAATCAGGTTTGAGGTGTGAAGAACAAAAACAAAAATAAACAACAAAAACTGAGGAAAGCCGTTGTTTAAGGATGTCTTCTTTCTGGAAGGTGTTTTTTTTTTATTTCTAAAGTACATTTATTCTTTGTATCTTTAAGGGTTATACTGTCTTCCACTTAAAAAACATCTCAGACTGACAGCATAGTATCAATACAAAATCAAAGGACTGGCTGGGGTCTGGTGAGGAAGGAGGACTGTTCAAACCAGTTTGATGATCTCACAGTTTTCTGATACTCTGTAGCCCCAACAAATGAGTTGCCTGCATGTATTCATTTCTGCCTAGTTGCTATGGTAATACAGCTCAGCTCTTTTCTGAATTTCTACCCCTTAGTAAATGTGTTACTTTAAAAATGGTTGCTTTTGCCAACTTTGTGGGAGGTGGTGGCAACTATTTGAGCTGTTAGTACCTGAGCAGGTGTGACAAAGCCACAGTTAGGGAAGACGCGGTAGTCAGATATCCATGAGAGGTGGGAGGGATGCCAAATCCTAGCTACCTGAAGTTGCATCCAACTGAGGTGTCAGAACTGAGGAGACTGAACAGGAGGCAAGACCAAGAAGCCAGAGTCTGTGAGAAGAAAGTCCAAACATATTTTAGAGTTCAGTATCCTGTTGAGGAATCCTTTGAATGATTGCAGGTCTATAAATGCACCCTGACTTTTCTTAAAGGCACACTTTTTAAAAAAAAAAAACTTTTTGTTTTGGAAAGACTTTAGAATTATAGAGCAGTTGCAAATTCTACAGATGTTGTAATAAAATACCACAAACTCAGTGGCTTAAAACAAAATAAGTTTACAATTCTGAAGGTCAGTAGTCCGAAATGGAGTTACCTGGGTAAAATTAAGATGCTGAAGAGTCTGTGTTCCTTCTGAGAGCTCTAGAGAAGTATCCATTTCCTTGCCTTTTCCAGCTTTTAGAGGCTTCCTATGCATCCGGATGTGTAGGCCTTTTGCATCTTCAAAGCCAGCAATGGCCAATTAAGTCTTTCTCCTATTGCATAACTAACATTGATTCTTCTGCCTGCCTTTTCCTCATTTAAGGACCCTTGTGATTACACCAAGTCCACCTGGATAATACAGGGTTATCTCCCTGTTATAAGATCAGCTGATTAGCAAACTTAATTCCATTTATTTTATAATTTAACATAAACACAGGTTTCAGAGTTTGGAACAGGAACTTTTTGGAAAGTCATTATTTTGCCTACCACATCCGTTACCCATTTCCTCCATTGTTAACTCCTTAACATTACCCTGTCTGGTATATGTGTCAAAACTAAGAAACTTACACTGGTACATTTTTATTAATTAAACCTAGAACTGATTTTGATGTAACTATTTTTTTCATTAATGTCCTTTTCATCTTTCAAGATCCAATCTAGTATACCACATTGTATATTGTCATATCTCCCCAGTTTCCTCTAGTCTGTGACAATTTCTCAGTCTTTCCTTGTTTTTCTTGACCTTTGCATTTTGAGGAGTACTGAAGAACACAGGTTTCTGACAGTTTGCTTCTACTCTGAGTACATAGCATTTCTTTTTTCAGCCCATAAACAAAGACAGAGAGGCAAAATCTTTGCTTAATTTGCCAGAGCATTAGATTCCAGTTTGCAAAGGTTCCAGAGAAAACTGCTATCATTATGATTGGACTCCTTCAAAGCAGTGTCCAATTGTTTGGCCCTAGTGGCCAAAGCCAAGACTTCATGAATTCTCCTCCATTCATTATAGAAATACACAGGTTTACCGTTAATGACGTAGCATAGTATAATGCAAAGAGAACAGCCATTGAGATGAGAAAGTATAAGATCTTTTTCTTGTTATTGTTGCTGATATTCTCATGATTATTCTTAAAAAGTTTATTGACAAAAAATCGGGAAATGTAAAAAGAAGAAAGATTTAAAACCAAATGCAAACTAGAAATAACCATGTAAATAACTTGCAGCATATTGTTTCTGAAAAAATACTATGATTATATAATAATTAAAATTATGATTACATAATAATTAAGGTTTGAACTTTTTAACTTATTTTCATCTTGAATTTCTAGGTGTACTTAGACATGCTATGAGTTTTTGGAAAGTTTAAATTAGCATTTAGTTTATCTTCAACTTCACTGTCATGAAGATAAAGTTAGCTAAAGTTTTGTGAACATATATAGGGATTTCATTAGGGTAAATTCACAGTGGAAAAATTTCTGATAGATTATATTGGATTAACAGCAACTCAAAATCTCAGAGGCTTAAGAGAATGGTTCATGACAGTGGATCATCAGTGGTTGCTTGGGCTCTTCTCCATGTCATCTTCAGTCCAGGCCCAGGCCATCAGAGCAGTCATTATCTTAGGCCCTGCTGGTTACTAAGGCAGTAAGGAGAGAGTAGCAAAGCACATGGTGATTTTTCAAGTTTCTTTTTAGCTTGCTAAAATCCATTGGCCAAATCAACACACATGGCCAAGTCTGACTTCAAGGAGGCAGAAAAATATAATCATCCCATAGAGAGAAATACATTACCAAATTATCCTTCAGAATAGTTTTACCAGTTTACATTTCCACCATAACATATGCAAGTGGTGATTTCCAGATAGCTTTGTTTTTAAAGGAGGAATCCATTTCATAATCATCTATAGAATATCAAGGCGGACTCTGGGAGGGCTCATGCCAAGGAATACTTCCCAGAACTTCTGCTGCCAGTGTCCTTTTCCTCACAATGCAGCACAGCCATCCCCCGCCTCTGCAGGAGACCCTCTAACACTAGCAGAAACCAGAAGATTTCTCAAGCTTATACTGACTTGACCTTCTGTCTCTCCATGCCTTGGGAAGGGTAGCCCTCCTTAGTGGCTGGCAACATTGAATTTTGGACATTATTTCCAGAAGAGTCATAGTTTGAAGTACCTCAAAATCTTTTAACTCAGAAAGTGAGTGCTGGAACTACTGCTTAAGAATAAAAGAGAAGAGAGGGCAGACAGCAGAAGCAAGAAGAACTACAATCCTGCAGCCTGTGGAACAAAAACAACATTCACAGAAAGATAGACAAGATGAAAAGGCAGAGGGTGATGTACCAGATGAAGGAACAAGATAAAACCCCAGAAAAACAACTAAATGAAGTGGAGATAGGCAACCTTCCAGAAAAAGAATTCAGAATAATGTTATGATGATCCAGGACCTCACAAAAAGAATGGAGGCAAAGATGGACAAGATGCAAGAAATGTTTAAAAAAGACCTATAAGAATTAAAGAACAAACAAACGGAGATGAATAATACAATAATTGAAATGAAAAATACACTAGAAGGAATCAATAGCAGAATAACTGAAGCAGAAGAACGGATAAGTGACCTGGAAGACAGAATGGTGGAATTCACTGCTGTGGAACAGAATAAAGACAAAAGAATGAAAAGAAATGAAGGCAGCCTAAGAGACCTCTGGGACAACAATAAACACAACATCATTTGCATTATAGGGGTTCCAGAAGGAGAAGAGAGAGAGAAAGCACCAGAGAAATTATTTGAAGAGATTATAGACGAAAACTTCCCTCACATGGGAAAGGAAATAGCCACCCAAGTCCAGGAAGGGCAGAGAGTCCCATACAGGATAAACCCAAGGAGAAACACACCAAGACACAGAGTAATCAAATTGGCAAAAATTAAAGACAAAGAAAAATTATTGAAAGCAGAAAGGGAAAAATAACATGCAAGGGGACTCCCATAAGGTTAACAGCTGATTTCTCAGCAGAAACTCTACAAGTCAGAAGGGAGTGGCATGATATAATTAAAGTGATGAAAGGGAAGAACCTACAACTAAGATTACTCTACCGGGCAAGGAACTCATTCAGATTTGATGGAGAAATCAAAAGCTTTACAAACAAGCAAAAGCTAAGAGAATTCAACACCACCAAACCAGCTCTACAACAAATGCTTAAGGAACTACTCTAAGTGCGAAATACAAGAGAAGAAAAGGACCTACAAAAACAAACCCAAAACAATTAAGAAAATGGTAATAGCAACATACATATCAATGATTACCTTAAACGTGAATGGATTAAATGCTGCAACCAAAACACACAGGCTTGCTGAATGGATACAAAAACAAGACCCATATATATGTTGTCTACAAGAAACCCACTTCAGACGTAGGGACACATACAGACTGAAAGTGAGAGGATGGGCAAAGATATTTCATGCAAATGGAAGTCAAAAGAAAGCTGGAGTAGCAATACTCATATCAGATAAACTAGGCTTTAAAATAAAAAATGTTACAAGAGACAAGGAAGGACACTACATAATGATCAAGGGATCAATCCAAGAAGAAGATATAACAATTATATATGTACCCAACATAGGAGCACCTCAATACACAAGGCAACTGCTAACAGCTATAAAAGAGGAAATAGACAGTGACACAGTAATAATGGGGGACTTTAACACCTCACTTACACCAACGGACAGATCATCCAAACAGAAAATTAATAAGGAAACACAAGCTTTAAATGACACAATAGACCAGAGAGACTTAATTGATATTTATAGGACATTCCATCCAAAAAGAGCAGATTACATGTTCTTCTCAAGTGCACACAGAACTTTCTCCAGGATAGATCACATCTTGGGTCACAAATCAAGCCTCAGTAAATTTAATAAAATTGAAATCATATCAAGCATCTTTTCTGACCACAATGCTATGAGATTAGAAATGAACTACAGGGAAAAACACGGAAAAAACACAAACACATAGCGGCTAAACAATACGTTACTAAATAACCAAGAGATCACTGAAGAAATCAAAGAGGAAATCACAAAATACCTAGACGCAATGACAATGAAAACACAATGATCCAAAACCTATGGGATGCAGCAAAACCAGTTCTAAGAGAGACGTTTATAGCAATACAATCCTACCTCAAGAAACAAGAAAAATCTCAAATATACAATCTAACCTTACACCTAAAGGAACTAGAGAAAGAAGAACAAACAAAGTTAGCAGAAGGAGAGAAATCATAAAGATCAGAGCAGAAATAAATGAAATAGAAACAAAGAAAACAATAGTAAAGATCAATAAAACTAAAATCTAGTTCTTTGAGATGATAAACAAAATTGATAAACCATTAGCCAGACTCATCAAGGAAAAGGAGGGAGAGGATTCAAATCATTAAAAAAGATGAAAAAGGAGAAGTTACAACAGACTCCGCAGAAATAGAAAGAATCCTAAGAGACTACTAAAAGCAACTCTATGCCAATAAAATGGACAACCTGGAAGAAATGGACAAATTCTTAGAAAGGTATAACCTTCCAAGACTGAACCAGGAAGAAATAGAAAATATGAACATAGAAAATATGAACAGACCAATCACAAGCACTGAAATTGAAACTGTGATTAAAAATCTTCCAATAAACAAAAGTCCAGGAACAGATGGCTTCACAGGTGAATTCTATCAAACATTTAGAGAAGAGCTAACGCCCATCCTTCTCAAACTCTTCCAAAAAATTGCAGAGGAAGGAACACTCCCAAACTCATTCTATGAGGCCGTCACTCTGATACCAAAACCAGACAAAGATACTAAAAAAAAAAAGAAAATTACAGATCAATACCACTGATGAATATTCAAAAATCCTCAACAAAATACTAGCAAACAGAATCCAACAACACATTAAATGGATCATGCATCATGATCAAGTGGGATTTATCCCAGGGAGGCAAGGATTCTTCAATATACGCAACTCAATCAATGTGATACACCATATTAACAAATTGAAGAAGAAAAACCATATGATCATCTCAATAGATGCAGAAAAAACTTTTGACAGAATTCAACACCCATTTATGATAAAAACTCTCCAGAAAGGGGGCATAGAGGGAACCAACCTCAACATAATAAAGGCCATATACGACAAACCCACAGCAAACATCATTCTCAATGGTGAAAAACTGAAAACATTTCCTCTAAGATCAGGAACAAGACAAGCATGTCCACTCTCACCACTATTATTCAACATAGTTTTGGAAGTCCTAGCCATGGCAACCAGAGAAGAAAAAGGAATACAAATTGGAAAAGAAGAAGTAAAACTGTCACTGTTTGCAGATGACATGATACCATACATAGAGAATCCTAAAAATGCCACCAGAAAACTACTAGAGCTAATCAATGAATTTGGTAATGTTGCAGGATACAAAATGAATGCACAGAAATCTCTTGCATTCCTATACACTAATGATGAAAAAACTGAAAGAGAAATTAAGGAATCACTCCCATTTACCATTGCAACCAAAAGAATAAAATACCTAGGAATAAACCTACCTAGAGAGACAAAAGACCTGTATGCAGAAAACTATAAGACACTGATGAAAGAAATTAAAGATGATACCAACCGATGGTGAAATATACCATGTTCTTGAATTGGAAGACTCAATATTGTGAAAATGACTATACTACCCAAAGCAATCTACAGATTCAATGCAATTCCTATTAAATTACCAATGGCATTTTTTACAGAACTAGAACAAAAAATCTTAAAATTTGTATGGAGACACAAAAGACTCCGAATAGCCAAAGCAGTCTTGAGGGAAAAAAACGGAGCTGGAGGAGTCAGACTCCCTGACTTCAGACTATACTACAAAGCTACAGTAATCAAGACAATATGGTCCTGGCACAAAAACAGAAACATAGATCAATAGAACAAGATAGAAAGCCCAGAGATAAACCCACGCATCTATGGTCAACTAATATGACAAAGGAGGCAAGGATATACAATGGAGAAAAAACAGTCTCTTCAATAGTAGTGCTAGGAAAACTGGACAAGCTACATGTTAAAAATGAAATTAGAACACTCCCTAACACCATACACAAAAACAAACTCAAAATGGATTCGAAATCTAAATGTAAGACTAGACATTATAAAACTCTTAGAGGAAAACATAGGAAGAACACTCTTTGACATAAGTCACAGCAAGGTCTTTTTTGATCCACATCCTAGAGTAATGGAAATAAAAACAAAAATAAACAAAGGAGACCTAGTGAAACTTAAAAGCTATTGCACAGCAAAGGAAACTATAAACAGGATGAAAAGAGAACCCTCAAAATGGAGAAAATATTCGCAAACGAACCAATGGACAAAGGATTAATCTCCAAAATATATAAACAGCTCATGCAGCTCAATATTAAAGAAAAAAACAACCCCATCCAAAAATGGGCAGAAGACCTAAATAGACATTTCTCCAAAGAAGACATACAGATGGCCAAGAAGCACATGAAAAGCCACTCAACATCACTAATTATTAGAGAAATGCAAATCAAAACTACAATGAGGTATCACCTTACACCAGTTACAATGGGCATCATCAGAAAATCTACAAACAACAAATGCTGGAGAGGGTGTGGAGAAAAGGGAACCCTCTTGCACTGTTGGTGGGAATATAAATTGATACAGCCACTATGGAGAACAGTATGGAGGTTCCTTATAAAATTAAAAATAGAATTAACATATGACCCAGCAATCCCACTACTGGGCATATACCCAGAGAAAGCCATAGTTCAAAAAGACACATGCCCCCCAATGTTCATTGCAGCACTATTTACAATAGCCCGGTCATGGAAGCAACCTAAATGCCCATTGACAGACGAATGGGTAAAGCAGATGTGGTACATAAAAACAATGGAATATTACTCAACCATAAAAAGGAACGAAACTGGGTCATTTGTAGAGACGTGGATGGATCTAGAGACTGTCATACAGAGTGAAGTAAGTCAGAAAGTGAAAAACAAATATCGTATATTAATGCATATATGTGGAACCTAGAAAAATGGTACAGATGAACCGGTTTGCAGGGCAGAAATTGAGACACAGATGTAGAAAACAAACGTATGGACACCAAGGGGGGAAAGCGGTGGGGGGTGGGAATGGTGGTGTGATGAATTGGGAGATTGGGATTGACATGTATACACTGATGTGTATAAAATGGATGACTAATAAGAACCTGCTGTATAAGAAAATAAATAAAATAAAATTCAAAATAAAAATCAAATGTCTAATCCAGTATAATAAAAAAATAGGTTCTACAACAACATATACACTAAAGACTAAAGTATAGAAGAATAATCATAACATTGCAGTCAAGAAAATTCTGTTCCCTGAGAGGTTATAATGCTAACTGGAATAAGTCAGACAGAGAACGACAAATACTGTATGATTTCACTTATATGTGGAATCCAAAAAAAGAAAACACATGAACAAACATAACAAAACTGGAACAGACTCAGTCAGAGAGAAGTAGGGTAAGGGGATGTGGGGAAAGGAATTAGGGGGTACAAACTTCCAGTTATAAAATAATAAGTCACAGGAATATAATGTACAGCATAGGGAATATAGTCAATAATACTGTAATAACTTTGTGTGGTGACAGATGACAACTAGACTTACCATGGTGATTATTTTGTAATGTGTAAAAATATTGAATCACTATGTTGTACGCCTGAAACTAATATAGTTATAAGTCAATTATATTTCACTTTTAAAAAAGGAAAAGAAAATTCTGGTCTATGTATCTGTCGTAATTTATCCAACTGTTAAAGGATTATAATGCCCATTTTGCAGGACTATTATGAGGATTTAATAAAATAAATTATGTAGGATACTTTAAAGATATTGAAAAACATTTATCATTAATGGTAATCAGTAAATATTGAGTGAATTCTATCATCATTGCCATTTGAAAATAATCATTAAATTTGTAAAATCAATGTTCCAAGTTCCAAGTTTTTAAAATTTATCTTTGTCATTTGTGGACCTTGCTTTGACTTGAGGACTATTAAACATGTCTTTATAGCTTGTTTAAAGTAGTATTATTAAGCACTATAGCCAACATTTTTTGAAGAACACAAAAATGATATTAAATGACCATTTATTCAATAAATGTGTCACTTAGTGAAAAGAGAACTATTGAATTCTTCATGCATAATTTGTCCTTAGTGACTTTTCACAGTAGTGCACAGGACACATTATTCATTATAACTTTTATGATTTTTCCTTTCTTTTGCTATTTTAATAAGGGTTGGTGCAGATCACAGATGTCAAAGAGAAGAAAATGGAATCTGTTTGACTTTTCTTAATCACTCATTAATTTACTCATTTATTCAGCTCACATATACCAAGCACTTATTATCTGTGAGTCTCTGCACTAAATTTTCGACATGCATTATCTTATGGAATCCTCCTAATAAATTCATGAAATAGGTATTGTGGCTATTTTAATTTTTACAAAATATAAAAGTGAAATTTAGTGAGTTTAAGTGACTTGCCTAAGACCACAGTAGGGAATTGGCAGACCCAAATCTAAAACTAAGGGCATATGCCTTCAGAAAGCATACTTTGCCATCCCAAGACAAAGACATTTTAGGAAAAAAGAATAAATAGAATTTGCAGAAGCTACGTAAGTAAGGTGTGAGAGAGTTAAATACTATGCAAAGTTTTGACCCTGGATAACCTGGAAAATATGGGTTACTGAACTGAATTCACATTACTCAAGATAAGTGTTTAATTTGGTACATTTCTCAAGATATGATCAAAGCAACCACTGCATTTACACTCAACCTATATTTATGGTAAATACCTGAGTAAAACTTTTTTTAAATAGTTGCTTTTATTAGGTATTTTATACTATTTTATCTGTTCATATTAATACAGACAAAAGCCCATGGAGACTTTGTACAGGAATTAGTTGTATAAACTCACTGTTAACCCTAATTTACAGATGTACCCTAATACCACAGAGTCAAAGTTCTTGGATGAAAATTTTAAACAATATAAAAACCGGCGTTGTGTTTTCTTCCCTATTCTCCTTTTGAGCTTGTATATTAAGGGCTTGATATTTCTGGATTAAATAGATGCATACCATTCTGCCACGGAGAATAGAAAGATAACTATTTTCCTCTATGACAATAACATGAAGCTTCATACTAAGGGTTGCCTTAGAAAGCAATGGGTCACACACTCTATATTCAGAAAGAAAGATTCAAGTTTCTAAAACTAAAATTTTTTATGGCAGAAGTCTCCCAATATTTAATTGGCTTACCTTTAACAATTTGATGCACCAGTTCAAATCTCTCAGTTACCAAGAAAGTACATTTCACAATTAATTTACCTCAGAGAGATTGCCAGGAAGAAATGCAATCACTATGATGATTAGTAACACCTGTTTCAAAAAATTTCCAGTCATATTTAATAAATGGGTAACAACATTAAGCCTTGGCTACCCATTTATTTATGTGGAGCCAAATCTGTTTCCTAAGGAAAATTTGGGCCTCACTCCTAGGCATTTTTGAGCAACCTCTGTTTAGAAGCATGTTGGCAAAATAGCCAAATGTGCTAGGTAGGATCCTCAAGTTTCCTCCTTATAGATAAACCTTACCCTGTTCTAGGGTGCTTAGAAATATATGAAATTGCTCTTAATCAGAATCCTAGATTATCTGCACTCCAGGCCCTTACTAGAGAGTATTACCTCCAAGTAACTGCTACCCATCTCTTAGCATGTGTGTGTACATATATATGCATGTGTGTGTATACACACGTATATATATACATATGTTTGTATGCATATATATATCTATATATGAAGGCTATTTAAAAGTAATTTTTGGAAAGAATGAAGAAGAGAGCGGATATACATGCAAGTATACATAACATTGTGAAGTGTGAGTGAACTTCTAATTCAAATATTTGAACTGTTTGAAGCATAAAAGTAAAATGATCAGAAATAAGTTTTTCAGCCCAAAGAGAATGAGCTGTAATGGAAAACCAGAAATGAATTAGGTGGCAACTGTAGTGATCCAAATGGAAAGTGAGGCGAACCTCCGCTAGGGGGTGTAAGAGGGAAAGATTGAATGGAAATATTTGCAGAGACAGAATCTCTGAGACGGGTGATTGGCTATGAAAGCAGGAGGGAGAAGGAGACAGTCATGATGACTTGAGCACCTGGGTGGATGTTAGTCAGTTCCCAGGCGGAATACTGGAAGACAACTCAATTTATTGATGAGGGGCCAAAGATACTGAAATCGTGAGTTGATCTTTGAATATCTTGAGTACAAGTATACTTCCTAAAAAAAAGAGGATGCCTCTGGGTGTGAAAGGATGAGTAGAAACTACACCAGAGGAGGGATGAACAGTAAGTGTTTTATCTCATCTTCTGAGCCGGAGAGGCTGCCTGTGTATATGTGTCTGTGCATGTTTGTGATGCAGGAGAAGACCTGATAATCAACATACCGAACTGAGTTGCAGGTTATATATGGAGGTAAATTGTAAAATTATTTATATTTATATTGTGCTAGAAGTTCCAAAAGTCCCTAAGTAAATTCTCTCCTCTCTACCCCATACTTCCCTTTCTCACGGCCACCATTCCTGCTTAGGACCTCAGAATCATAAAACTATATTCTTCAGAAGGATCCTTTGAGGTTATTCCTTCCAATCTCTTCTATTTTATGATGAGAAATTGAGACTAAAAGAGTCTAAGTGGCATTTCCAAACCACAGAATCAGACAGATAGGGAGCAAGGATGAGCACCCTAGTCTCATTTCCCCATGCCACCCTCTCAGATATCTGTACAGACCGTTCCTGACTTGATGGTTCCACTTATGATTTTTCCCATGATGATGCGAAAGTGAAATGCATTCAATAGAAACCATGCTTTGAATTTTATCTTTTTCCAGGCTAGCAATATGCAGTAATACACTCTCGTGATGCTGAGCAGTGGCAGCGAGCCACAGCTCCCAGTCAGCCACAGGGTGACCAGGGCAAACAACTGATACACTTACCACCATTCTGTACCCATTCAACCATTCTGTTTTTCACTTTCAGTACAGTATTTAATCAATTCCATGAGATATTCAACACTTTATTGTAAGATAGGTTTTGTGTTAGATGATTTTTCCTGACTGTAGGCTAATGTAAGTGTTCTGAGCACTTTAAGGTAGGCTAGGCTAAGCTGTGATGTTCAGTTTGTAAGGTGTATTAAATGCATTTTGACTTAAAAATATTTTCAGCTTATAATGGGTTTATGGGGACATTATGCCATCATAAGTCGAGGAAGATCTGTATGGTCTTCTCAACTGGTCTGCCATGCCCGAGCTCTCCTTTTTTCAGTCTGTGTTGCCTAAGGCCACTGAAGTTCTGAAGATGTCAATCTCTGTTCAAAAGGCTTCCATCCTTTCTCAGTGCCTGAAAAATAAAAGACCAAACTCTTTGGTTAGTACCCAAGACCCAAATAGTCTCATCGCTCATTCCTATAATTCAATCAAAAAGAATAATTTGCCTTTCCCCAAATACACCCAGGGATTGATATTGCCAGTCCCTCATCTTCATCTGGCAAAATCTCACTCAGCTTCCGAAGACTGTTCTAAATACCAACTAGCCCATGAAGAATTTCCTTATCCCCCTAAATTATGTTCCTCTCTGAGCATGTTTCCTCATCAGAGAAAGGGGATATTAATACCAAACACACAGACTTGTGCTAAGGATTAAGTTACATATTCAAAACTCCTGGCTGAGAGGTTGTCATATAGTTGGCTCTCAACACCTCTTCTTTGAAGTATTCTTTGAACCCTCATAGTTGTGCATCTGTTCCTTTATTGCATCCTTGTATTTTCTAAAGTTTTATGTGTGCTTCACTTAATCTTCTGGATACATATTAAATAGTTCAGGGATCATAAAGTACTTAGAGTTGGGACCATGCCTCATTGTTCTTTGTACCCCAGTCCCTATCTCTTTCCCTGGCACTAACTAGGTACTTAATAAATACTTGAAGTATTAACTTAAATTGATTAAATTCCCAGGACAGGCTGCTTTCTCAGCATCTAGTCCTAAACCTCTGAGGAGTTTGGGAGCTGCAAACAAACAATCCCTCACACAGCCCTGATCACTTTCTATCTGCCCCTAGGCAGCACTCCATCCCTTTCATCACAGCAGCTATTTAAACCTTCTCAGCTCTCCTTAAACTTCCTGCTTCTCTATCCTCCCCCTCACTTTATACATCACCTATGATACATCGCATGCCCTGTTATTTCACAACTAAAATAGAAACTCTCAGTTTCCTGCTACCTCATCCACCAATTTATTCATATTTCCCTGACAACACTCCCCCACCTCCCATTCATACTTCCATTTTTGCTCTGCCAATGGACTAGTTGTTGCTCCTTCTCTGGAAGGCGAATTTCTTCAACCATGTTCTTGGTTTCGAAACTTACCCACTTCTTCAAGTATATTTCCCTACTGGTTATCTTCCTTCTCTTCTTCTTCTCTGCTGACTGCTTTCAAACACCATTTAAATGTACTTAGCTGTCTCCAACCTTAAAAAAAAAAATCATCCCTTGATGCTAAAAATTTCTTAGATGCCAAAACCTCATCCTGTTTCCCTTCTTGAGTCACTTGCATGTATCGCTCCTTTTCTCTCGTGTACCCCACAACCTATCTTTGGAGTCTACTTTTGCCACTATCACTCAAATGAAAATGTTCTGGCTTCTGCCAGAGTTTTCTTGATTGCCAGATCTGATGGTTTCTCTCTCTTTCCATGGCCCACTCATAATTCTCCCATCACTCTGCTGTCACCTTCAGGGCTTCCTCTCCCTCAGTCTGTTCCATAGATCCTTAATTCTCCTTTCCTTTCTCTCCAAGTGATCCTGTTATCTCCCATGATTCCAAGGACTTTCTACAGAATAATGACCTTAACGACTGTAATTCTAGACCTGATCTCTCTTTCCACCTCCAGACCTGCATCTCCATCCAGACACAGCACCTCAGACTCACAGCAGGCTTACCAGTGGGGTCTGTATCTTCCTCTTTCCTCCTTATGTATTTTCCTCCTCCCTCTCTCAGGGAAAAACACCACTAGCAACCCAGTGGTCAAAATCAGAATCTGTGGGTTCATCAGGGATAATTCCTTTCCTTCACTCTCCTTCTTAGCACACTGAATGACTCACCACATTCTGTCAGTTCGATCTTGTTACTAAATCTCAAACCTGTGCACTTTTCTCCATCTCCATAGCCACAGTTTTATTCCAAGGCTTCATTCCTTTTTATTATCTCTATCACTTTGTATACCAGCTTGCTAAAGAGGCCATAACAAATACCACAGACTGGATGGCTTAAGCAATGAAAATTTATTTGCTCACAGTTAGAAGTCTGAAATCAAAGTGTTGGCTGGGGCTTGATATCTCTAAAAGCTCTAGGGGATGACTTTTCCTTACCTCTTCCTAACTTCTGGTGGTTGCCAGCAATCTTGGCATTCCTTGACTTGTAAACAATCACTCCACTCTCTGCCTATGTAGTCACATGGTGTTTTTCCTTTGCATGGCTTTGTATAAATTTTCTTCATTTTATAAGGACACCAGTCATTGGATTAGAGTGCAAACTAATCCAGTGTGACCTCATTCTATCTTGATTTTATCTGCAAAGACCTTATTACCAAATAAGGTCACATTGACAAGTACCAGGGGTTAGGACTTCAACATATCTTTTGGGGGGACAAAATTCAACCCACAAAAGCTTCTGAACTGACTTAACTGTGTCCCCAGACCAGCTTTACTACCTTCCTCCTGAATTTCCACTTTCTGCCTGAATTTCCAAATAAACATCTCATTTTGTCTTTCTCCAACTTAAAATCTTTCAGTGGATCTATATAATAATTTACTCTCTGGATGAATTACCATGACATGCAAACCTTCTGAAACCATTATTCTGCCTACATTTCTATGTTCATCTTTTGCTATTACCTGTTTTTACCCCTGCTACCCATTATTCTATGTGCATATATATATATATGCAGATTTTTGTGAACATAACTGTTCAATTCCTTTGGGTAAATACCAAAGAGTACCATATGGTAAGTATCATATGATCATATGGATCATATGGTAAGAGTATGTTTAGTTTTTTTTTAAAAAAGAACGCCAAACTATCTTAAAAAATGGCTGTACCATTTTGCATTCCCACTGGCAATGAGTGAGTGTTCCTGTTGCTTCACATCCTTGCAAGCATTTGATGTGGTTAGTGTTTCGGATTTTGGCCATTTTAATAGATACGTATTGGTATCTCATTGTTGTTTAATTTGTATTTCTCTGATGACGTATGGTGTGAAACATCTTTTCATGTATTTATTGGTCATCTGTATACCATATTTCATAAAGTGTCTGTTAAGGTCTTTGGCCCATTTTTTAATCAGGTGGTTTGTTTTCTTATTGTTGAATTTTAAGAGTTCTTGGTACATTTGCGATAACAATCTTCTATCACATGTGTTTTTTGCTAGCATTTTCTCCCAGTCTGTAGCTCATCTTCTCATTCTCTTGACAATGTCTTTCATTGAGCAAAAGTCTTTAATTTTAATGAAGTCCAGCTTATCAACTATTTCTTCCTTGGATTGTGCCTTTGGTGTTGTATCTAAAAAAGCATGAATGATTATATTTTCAAAGTCATCTAAAAATGTTCCCCCAGAATAATTTCAGGTTGAAAAGCTGAGAAAAAGATTTGTGTTGGGAAATTTCAAAGCAAAATTTTGCCTGTGCATTTCAGAGACTTAGTCTGTGCATTTCCTGTACTTAGTCTTCCTGTCTTGATATGTTCTTATGCAAGTTTTATAATCATGGAAAGTATTAATATTTCAAATCTTGGTTATTTGTAAAGTAAGGAGAAGCAGGGAAATTAAATAATGGCACTAGGCTCTCATTTTCTTTCTGCAGAATACATTCATCTTTAGGAAATATAATTATTCTCCTTTGTATTAGTTCTTTTCTTTACAAAAATTAATGACTATAATACAAAACCTTTTCCTTTGACTTAGATGAGAACAGCATGAGGACTCAAATAGCCTTTTGGTTTTCAGTCAGTTGTGTAAAAAGGGAAAAAGATGGCATTTTAATAGGTCAAATCACATTAAAACAAGCTCTAAGGAGCTGTCCACATTCTTTGTATAGAAATGCAATTGAACTTGATATATTAATCTTAGACAAACAGCTTCCTAAACTCTTATGAGTATTAATTGTTCAATGCAGGATCTTCTGACTTACTTATGAAGTAAACATTCATATTTGTGACGATTGACAAGACTTTTCTTTCCAAATTTTAATATTTCTATTTAAAAAAAATTATTACCACACTGTCTAGAGCAGTGATAGTGGACAAATTTGTTTTGTATGTGAATTTGAAAAGAAAGCTTCTAACTTTTTATTATTAAAAATAATGTTTGCTGAAAATGTATTGAAGATGCCTTTAGTCAGATTAAGAAATTGCCTTATATTACTAGTTTGCTAGGGCAGTCTTTATCATAAATGAGCACTCAATTTTTATCAATGGCTTTTCCTTCATTTATTAAGTATGATCATGTTTTATCCTTTAATCAGGTCGTATCCTTTAAATCAAGTCTGTGTATGTGTGTGTTTTCTGTTGTTAACAGTTACTTTAACTCTTTCGTTTTGTCTTTGCTTAGTATATCTTGTACTAAACTTTGAATTTTAGCCTTTTCATGTCCTTAATCTTTAGATGTGTTCCTTGTAGATAGAATATTCAGCAGTAATTTATTAATTGGTTAGGTACTGGTGATTTAATGGAGAATAAGAGATATAAGTTCCCTGACCTCATGAAATGTACATTGACAGGGGAGAAATAAAATAAATATGTACACAAATAGTAACAAAATGGTTATAGACTGTGATTAGTACTATGAGGTACAGAAACAGAGTGCTAGGATAGAGGATAATGGATGCAGACTACTTTAGATAGTTTGGGTAAGGAAGACACCTAAAAGAAGGCAATGCTTAATCTAAGACCTGAAGAATAAGAAAGAGCCAATCATGCAAGGAGCTAGGAAATCAAACATACCAGAGTGGGAAATGCACACAGGGCTTCCCTGGTGGCGCAGTGGTTGAGAGTCCGCCTGCCGATGCAGGGGACGCGGGTTCGTGCCCCGGTCCAGGAAGATCCCACATGCGGTAGAGCGGCTGGGCCCGTGAGCCATGGCCGCTGAGCCTGCGCGTCCGGAGCCTGTGCTCCGCAACGGAAGAGGCCACAACAGTGAGAGGCCCGCGTACCGCAAAAAAAAAAAAAAAAAAAAAAAAAAAAAATCAGAAAAGAAATGCACACAGACGTCCTGTGTCAGTATGAACTTAGCATGCTCTGGGATCTGCAGAAGACTCTAACTTGAACACTGTGAGCAAGGGATTGGAGAGTCCAAAGAGAATACTAGAAAGAGAGAAAGCAGAACATTTTTTTCATGATAAAGAATATGTATGTAAATCCAACGGTAAAACATTGAAAGTTTTTACAAAGGGGCACAACATTTTGAACTTAGGTTTATAAGAGTTCATAATGATTTCCATGTAGAAATGATGGAGAGATGGGGTGAGGAAGCACAGACACCAGATAGGATGCTACTGCAGTGAGTGATGCTGGTGACTTGGATTAAGATGGGGAGAGTGGACAAATCTGGAATACATTTTGGATGTAAAACTAATAGAACCTGCAGGTATTTTGGATGTAGGGGGTGAGATACCCGAAAAAGTTGGGCATGCTTCTAATGGTCATGCCTCATAGTGGTAACTTTAACTGAACTGAGAGAGTTACAGAGTTGTAAAGAAGATGGAATATTTGTTTTGGGGTGTATCCATGTGTGACTTCTGGGGAATGGTTGTATAAATAAAGGGATCAATTTTAGACACATTATCATTGAGATGTCTTTGAGACATCCAAATGGAAATGTCAAGTTAAGTATCTATACATGTCTGCAACTTAGAGGAAGTATATGGACTAGAGATACAAATTTGGTGATTGCTATCACATAAAATAGCAGTTAAAAACATGGTTTTGAATCCAGACTGCCTGAGTTCATCTGGCTTTTCAATTTCCTAGCTATGCAGCCTAGGGCAATTTATTTAACCTATCTGATTTCAGAATTGTCACCTATAAAGCTATGATAATGATGCTAGCAACTATCTTATATAAATTAGTTAATACATGTAAAGAATTTAGAAAAATTTCTACTTATATTAACCCTAAATAAATCTTAGCTGCTAGCATCATCATCATCATCATCAGTAGCTCAATGGGTTAAATTTTGGGGGTAAATTTTCCTTCTTAATTAAAGTATCGTGAAAATAATACTTTACTCAAAGATAACGACTTTCTAATAATGAATTTTAAGGTGAAGACAAACATTAGCAGGAAAATTATTACAGGAGAAATACTTTTGGAAGCACAGTATTTTGTAGCCTTCAATCAGAATGCGAAATCAATAACCTCTGCCATTTTCTATATGAGATCCACCTTAAAATCTAGCCCATCCAGTGTCAGTATGTACTACGTACTAAGATACTGTTTGTAGATGGAATACTACCAAAATATAATGATAATAGTTTGGATTTTAAAAATTGTATATTCCCTAGAATGTTCTAGGAATTCGTTGAACACCACTCACAAGTTAAAAAGATCTTTTGGGCTTCCCTGGTGGCGCAGTGGTTGGGGGTCTGCCTGCCAATGCAGGGGACGCGGGTTCGTGCCCCTGTCCGGGAGGATCCCACATGCCGCGGAGTGGCTGGGCCCGTGAGCCATGGCCGCTGAGCCTGCGCGTCCGGAGCCTGTGCTTCACAACGGGAGAGGCCACAGCAGTGAGAGGCCCGCGTACTGAAAAGAAAAAAGATCTTTTGCCAAATCTGATACCACAGTTGTGTGTATTTCAAGCTGTTCTATTACATTTGCCAAACAGACTCCCTTTTCCACTTCCAGTACAAACTTATAATTCAAAATACACACACCAAAAAGAGCGATTCTTTACAATTGTTGGCCACTGAATGAAGTCATAATCCTCGTCCGATTCAAACAACTGGATTATTTTTCTATCGGCCAGTGGTCCTAGACTGCATGATCTCTCAGAGACATGTAAATGTTTATGTGATAGAATTGTCAGATAGAAAGAAAACATGAGAATCTATAGTTGAACCACAGTCCCTAGGCTCTCCATGCTGGTAATAAATATTGTGGTGCACTCTAGTGGTCGAAGGAGATAGGCTAGAAGATCTGGAGGTGCACTAGGATTAGCAGTCGTCATTGTTATTTTTAAAAATGTACCACCAATTGTGGGTTTCAAAACATGACTAAGGGAATGTTTCATGTAAAAGGTGGAACTCACATAAGAAACTTGCCCCTCTCCACCCAGAAAATACCTGGGAAGAAAATAACTGCGTTTCTCTAGTAGTAGAACACCTCAGTTTAAATGAAATATAATGTGTGTTGCTGAAGGTTTATGATCACTTTATTTTATTTTATTTATATTTTATTGGAGTGTAAAAGGGAACCCTCTTGCACTGTTGGTGGGAATGTAAATTGATACAGCCACTATGGAGAACAGTATGGAGGTTCCTTAAAAAACTAAAAATAGAACTGCCATATGACCCAGCAATCTCACGACTGGGCATCTACCCTGAGAAAACCATAGTGCAAAAAGACACATGTACCCCAATGATCATTTTACTTTTAACAGGAGTGGAGTTCATTGTTATCTTCTCATAACACAATAAGAAGTGTTTCTTTTAAAAAAGTATTTTTCAATTGAAGCTGTCAGAGATAAGAGTATGTACATGTGAATAAAACAAAAATGGACATAAATATAAATTATGTATTTGCACATACATTGATAAATGTTCATTCTAGATGTTTTTGTAGTTATGTCCTACCTTCTCATCATACCCCTGGCTTTTACTCCCTGTAAGAAGTCCTAATTCTCAGGTCTCTGATTATTCATTTCTTGGCTCTCAAATTTCCTTGGGAGCCTCTTGTACTTCCTTCCCACTGTTAATCCTTTTCTGATAATTTGTATCTCCATCAATTGTAAATTTCTGGAAGATTCCCTGCCACTGCCAGATCACCCATCACAGTGCCTAGTGTATAATGGGCATCTGGAAATATCTGATGAGTGAGCAAATTCATGAACATTCTGATCTGCTGTTTTAGAGACTTACCACAATGATCAATAATATTCATAGGTCTGCACACTCTGAAGTCCCTGGCTCAGTCCCAAAAACTAGATAGGAGGGAGTTTGGACCTATTCAGAGCTGTTGTCTCCTTGAAAACCAGGTGCCATGCCAAGAAGAGCTGATTTCACATTTAGTTCCTTCCTTCCTTCCTAGGAAATAGCATGATATTCTCACTTGGGATACCCTAAGAGGGAAGGGAAAATTCACTCAGAAAACTCAGTGTCCATATCATTTTACTACATTAAAAGTGTGTGTGTGTGTGTGATCAAAGCTGAAATGGAGGCAAAACCCATCTATATGTGGTCCAGCGGAAAGACCCCAGGTTTAGGAATCTGGAGAACTGAGATGGTTACTCTGTAACCAACTTACCACATGGCCTGAAGCAAGTAATGGATCATCTGTAGGTCCCAGGTGTCTTATTTATCAAATAGAACCATCATACACAGACTCAAATGAAACAACAGATAGGAAGTGTTTGGCAGAGATAATAAGGCTCTAAGGGCTGAAGGATTTTTGTTTATTTGTTTGTTTTTGGTTTTGTTTTTATTTAAAGGCATCGGGCTTTTCGAAGTATCATGATGCAGCTTTGGGAGAAATATTTGAATTTATCCAGTTACTTACTTAACAAATATTTTATTGAGCATCTATTATGTCCCTAGCATTCTTCTAGAAACAGAAAATAAAGAAAACCATGAGCAAAGCAAACACACATCTACCTTCATGGAACTTGTATTTTAGTGAGAGAGAGCAACAATGAATAGACTAATAATATGTAATGTATGAACATAAATTCAGTGTTGTGAAGAAAAATAAAGCAGGATAGAGAATGATGGAGACTGCAATTTTATTTAAGGTGACCACATATAGAAGGAGCTGTAAGATAACTCTTACTCTAATGTGGGTGAGAGGTGATGGTGCCTTGAGAAAAAAGGTGCAACAGTACAGATAGAAGGGATAGCATTTGGGATAAAATTTTTAGGTTGAGTTACAGTATTTCCTGATGGATTGGATGGGGAGCATGAAAGAAAGGAGTGTCAAGGGTGATTCTAAGGTTTTTGTTCTGAGCCGTTGGATAACAGGTGATATTATTTATTTCTATGGTGAACGCTGGAAAGGGGGCAGTTTGAGGACTGTAAATAATGCATGAAACATACAGCACAGTCGCACTGAATAAAACTGTACTTAAAAGAGCAGTTGCCTTGAAAGCCTTGTTTTGACTGATTTTTACGAGGGAAATCGGCAGCATGATTCAAACACAGGCTCCTGGGCCAAGAGAGGCAGATGGTAGCTGTTCTTCAGGCTCAGATTTTAAAGGAAGAGTTTCCATTTATTTTTTTCTGAATACAGTTTCCAGTATCTTAGTTTATAAATATTTCTCTCAGATTGTGAATCTGGGCTTGTTTTGTCTGTGTATATTCAACTCTCATAGCCCTGGGTAAAGTTACCCATTTGGGAATCAGAGAGCTCACCCTGAAAAACAAATCGAGGCAGCCTTAAAAAAAGATAAAATTGCTCCTCCAAGAAGTAGGAATATTGAAAATGAGACAATTTTGAGAGCCTTCGGTTTTGGATTTATAATAGAATATAAATCTTCTGAAAGAGTTTATTAGTCAGTCTTTTAGCCAACAGTTATTTGCTATGGTCATTTGCTATATGACCCTGTTTGTGGTATAAGGAAAACAGTTGAGGCTCTCTAATCATCCAGGGAATTACAGATACTGTGCAAAAGGAATCTAGCTTCGGGCCTGGCCCATTGGATATCCAATGAATGGGATGCATTATTATACTATTTAGCATGTACCTTTACCTCTTTGGACTATTGTATATACTGCTTTCTCCATCTGGACTATGCTTCCATCCCTTTGTTGCCTTATAAATTCCACCTTGTTAAAGGTGCTACTCTAATGTTACCCCCTCCATGGAACCTTCCTTTTTCCCTCTACTCCTCGTTCCCAAGCACTTGGTTGGTTCATATTCCAAGCAGCAATGTTTTCCAAACTTCATTCACTTATCTCTCTCTTGAGTTTTTTTCCTATAGACCCATACACTTATGCCATTATAACTATATAATTTGCATATGTTGACCCACTACTTTTACTTAATTTAACTTCATCTTATTCAATACTTGTAAAATCAAATCAAAAGCCTGAGGTGCTTATTGTTTTATTCAGCACATGAAAAATAAATATATACTATTAACATAAAAACAATGGTTTTTGTTTCAAACACAATCAAAAATCATTTCTCATATCACCGATGGACTGTATATCATGGTTTGAAAACCACTGGATTATGTATTTATTGTGGTGAAATAATGGATTGTTTAAATAGTCCCAATTCTCCACCCTCCCTCTATCCATACCCTTTACTTTGTCAACTTCATAGGGTTCTCCCAGTGTGGAAAGAGTGTAAATCCCTCAGGCTTGGCCATATGACTAGCTTTGGCTAACGGGATGTACAAGTAAAGGATGACAGGCCAGGATTGAGGTGTTTGAGTGAAGTACCTAGGGTGCAAAATTTAAGGCAGTATTCACTCTTAGGGGTGTGTCTCAGGCCCTGGAGGCTTGAAAAAGCTACTGGGCTTCCCTCTTGAATTTCTTCCAAGACAATGAAAAGAACATACTGACTGGTCCCAGAAGAAATATGAGAGATATGAGAAGCAGAGCTCCCCCACTATAGGTGCCCAAGTCAAGCTCAGTCTAACGTAGGGCCCCCAGCCAACTAACAAGAGCATGAGCAAGCCAGTCAAGATCAGCCAACCTTAATCCAGCTCCCAACATAACCACTGACCCATTAACTATAATAGTAAATAATTGTGGGTTTTAGTCACTGAGATTTGGGGTGTTTATAATACATAAATTAAAATTTATATGTTTTCAATTCTTCATTTTGAATCCATCAAGGGGGAGGACTATTTTATATCTGTGCACACCTAGTTCCTAGTACTCAGGAGATGCTAGCCAAACAATTATTAAATAATGATTGATACTATTATCATGTATGGGATTTTCAACAAAAGCCATACACATTCCCATGCCAGGGTATTTACATTTGCTGTTCCCTTTCCCTGGAAAACTTTTCTCTCAATATCTATACAGCTCCCTTTCTCACCTCCTTCAGTTTTCACTAAAATACTATTTCATCAGAGACCTTCCTTGTGATAGGCACTTTATCTAACTTGTCACTGCCCAGCACTTGCCATCCCTCTGCCTGTGGTTCTTATCATGGGATATAGGGACCGCTCAGAGGGGTTCTGGACAGGGGATTGTCAATCCTTTGCAAATGAATACAAAATTGTAAACGTGGTACAAATGTTTATTTTTCTTCAAGAAATTCCATAGCTTTCAAACTTTTTTAACAGCATCAGTGAATGAAAATAGGTTAAGAACCACTGTGAGTGAGTTTTGTTTTGGGTCAAAGTACTGTCACCTCCTCACATATTGTTTATTTGTTTATCATCTGTCTCCCTGCAGACTGGAAGATCCATGATCACAGGTTATTATTTTTTTTAATGCCTTTATTGGAGTATAATTGCTTTACAATGGTGTGTTAGTTTCTGCTTTATAACAAAGTGAATCAGTTATACATATACATATATCCCCATATCTCTTCCCTCTTGCGTCTCCCTCCCTCCCACCCTCCCTATCCCACCCCTCCAGGTGGTCACAAAGCACCGAGCTGATCTCCCTGTGCTATGTGGCTGCTTCCCACTAGCTATCTAGTTTACGTTTGGTAGTGTATTTATGTCCATGCCACTCTCTCACTTTGTCCCAGCTTACCCTTCTCCCTCCCCATATCCTCAAGTCCATTCTCTAGTAGGTCTGCATCTTTATTCCCATCTTGACCCTAGGTTCTTCATGACCTTTTTTTTTTTTTAGATTCCATATATATGTGTTAGCATACGGTATTTGTTTTCCTCTTTCTGACTTACTTCACTCTGTATGAAAGACTCTAGGTCCATCCACCTCACTAAAAATAACTCAATTTCGTTTCTTTTTATGGCTGAGTAATATTCCATTGTATATATGTGCCACATCTTCTTTATCCATTCATCTGTTGATGGACACTTAGGTTACTTCCATGTCCTGGCTATTGTAAATAGAGCTGCAATGAACATTGTGGTACATGACTCTTTTTGAATTATGATTTTCTCAGGGTATATGCCCAGTCGTGGGATTGCTGGGTCATATGGTAATTCTATTTTTCGTTTTTTAAGGAACCTCCATACTGTTCTCCATAGTGGCTGTATCAATTTACATCCCCACCAACAGTGCAAGAGGGTTCCCTTTTCTCCACACCCTCTCCAGCATTTATCGTTTGTAGATTTTTTTGATGGTGGCCATTCTGACTGGTGGATCACAGGTTATTATATCAGTTGGTTTGTTCTTACTTTGTTTTTTTGCGGTACGCGGGCCTCTCACTGTTGTGGCCTCTCGCGTTGCGGAGCACAGGCTCCGGACGCGCAGGCTCAGTGGCCATGGCTCACGGGCCTAGCCGCTCCGCAGCATGTGGGATCTTCCCGGACCAGGGCACGAACCTGTGTTCCCTGCATTGGCAGGCGGACTCTCAACCACTGCGCCACCAGGGAAGCCCTGTTCTTACTTTTAATTTTGGTTATTCAATTCCATAGTTTATCTTTACAAAATTGGATAATCTTTATGATAAACCTGCAGCCCAGTGGAAGTCATTTTACCTGGGAGATGCTTGTAACTTTCCTCTGTCAAGGTAATGAAGCATCTTTCTACATATTCCACATCCCAAGCAAAAAGAAATCTTACAAAACAAACATCTTTCTTGGTCTTCATGAACAACCCACTTTTAAAATTGCCTTTTATTCAAAAAAAGCATTATTTTTGTAACTATCAAGAAATGTGCCATGATTCAGAGAGACTCCTGTTTGAACGTCAGCTCTCTGTGATTAAAGTATATGGTCTGGAATAAGTGGTTTGATTTAAATCCTGCTTCTGCTAACTGACTAGTGGTAAAACCTTACTTACTTACATTAAGGTATTTACTTCCTATTTGTCTCAGTTCCTCTTCTTAAAAGTTAGAATAATAACAGTATTTACAACACAGAGGTTTTCTGAGTATTACTTGACTAAACAGCTCTAAAGTGATTTGACAGTTCATTACATATAATAAGCTTTCAGCAATGTTCACTCTAATGACTCTTACTAGTTGTGTTACTTTCAGTAAGATTCTTAGCCTCTCTTAGCTTACCACAGAAAGGGATATAATAGTAACTACCATCTCTCAGGGTTGAACAAGATTGATTTTGTGTCTGTTTCCATCTTCCAGAGCTTTTGCTATTACTGTACTCATGCTAATGTTCAACCACAGCATTTAAAGTAAAGGAGAAGCTCCTTTAATGATTCATGAGTGCTGTTATTTAACTTCTTTCACATACTGTTTGATACCAGGACTGCCATGAATAGCATGATAACAGTTTTTGGTTTTGGAGACTCCATTAAACACTGTACATGCTTTATGTCACTGAACACTGACAACTTTATGAAGCAGGTATAACCTCATTTTGCAAAAGAGAAAACTGAGACTCAGAGAAGCTATATAATTTTATTAAAAAGTATATTTTGAGGGAGAAGGCGGAAGATGGCGGAAGAGTAAGACGCGGAGATCACCTTCCTCCCCACAGATACACCAGAAATACATCTACACGTGGAACAACTCCTACAGAACACCTACTGAAGGCTGGCAGAAGACCTCAGACCTCCCAAAAGGCAAGAAACTCCCCACGTACCTGGGTAGGGCAAAAGAAAAAACAGAGACAAAAGAATAGGGACGGCACCTGCACCAGTGGGAGGGAGCTGTGAAGGAGGAAAAGTTTCCACACTCTAGGAAGCCCCTTCGCGGGCGGAGACTGCGGGAGGCGGAGGGGGGAGCTTCGAAGCTGCGGAGTGCACAGCAACGGGTGCGGAGGGCAAAGCGGGGAGATTCCCGCACAGAGGATCGGTGCCGACCGGCACTCACCAGCCCGAGAAGCTTGTCTGCTCACCCGCCGGGGCGGGCGGGGCTGAGAGCTGAGGCCGGAGCGCAGGGAGAGGACTGGGGTTGGCGGCTTGAACATAGCCTGAAGGGGTTAGTGCACCACAGCTAGCCGGGAGGGAGTCCGGGGAAAAGCCTGCACCAGCAGAAGAGGCAGGAGACTTTTCCTTCCCTCTTTGTTTCCTGGGGCGTGAGGAGAGGGGTTTAAGAACGCTGCTTAAAGGAACTCCAGAGACGGACGCGAGCCGCGGCTAAAAGCGCGAACCCCAGAGACGGGCGCGAGCCGCGGCTGAAAGCGCGGAATCCAGAGACGGGCGCGAGCCGCGGCTGAAAGCGCGGAATCCAGAGACGGGCGCGAGCCGCGGCTGAAAGCGCGGAATCCAGAGACGGGCGCGAGCCGCGGCTGAAAGCGCAGAATCCAGAGACGGGCGCGAGCCGCGGCTGAAAGCGCGGAATCCAGAGACGGGCGCGAGCCGCGGCTGAGGGCGCGGACTCCAGAGACGAGCGCAAGCCGCGGCTAAAAGCGCGGACCCCAGAGGCGGGCGGGAGACGTTAAGGCTGCTGCTGCCGCCACCAAGGGGCCTGTGTGCGAGCACAGGTCACTCTCCACACCCCTCTTCCGCGGAGCCTGTGCAGCCCGCCACTGCCGGGTTCCCGGAATCCAGGGACAACTTCCCCGGGAGAGCGCACAGCGCGCCTCAGGCTGGTGCAAAGTCACGCCGGCCTTTGCCACCGCAGGCCCGCCCCGCACTCTGTGCCCCTCCGTCCCCGCCGGCCTGAGTGCGCCAGAGCCCCCAATCAGCGGCTCTTTTAACCCCATCCTGTCTGAGCAAAAAACAGACGCCCTCCAGCGATCTACACGCAGTGGCAGGGCCAAATCCAAAGCTTAGCCCTGGGAGCTGTGAGAACAAAGAAGAGAAAGGGAAATCCCTCCCAGCAGCCTCAGAAGCAGCGGATTAAAGCTCCACAATCAACTTGATGTACCCTGCATCTGTGGAATACCTGAATAGACAACCAATCATCCCCAATTAAGGAAGTGGACTTTAGGAGCAAGATCTATGATTTTTTCCCCTTTCCTCTTTTTGTGAATGTGTATGTGTATGCTTCTGTGTGAGATCTTGTCTGTATAGTCTTGCTTCCACCATTTGTCCTAGGGTTCTATCCGTCCATGTTTTTTTTTTTTAAATTTTTTTTCTTAATAATTAATTTTAATAACCTTATTATACTTTACCTTCGTTCTTTCTTTCTTTCTTTCCGTCCTACCTTCCCTCCTTTAGACAACGAATCATCCCAAATTGAGGAGGTGGTCTCTGACAGCAAGATTTAGGATTTTTCCCCATTTACCTCTTTTAGTGAGGGTGTATGTGTATGCTTCTGTGTAAGATTTTGTCTGTATAGCTTTGCTTCCAACATTTGTCCTAGGTTCTTTCCGTCCCTTTTTTTTTTTTTTTTCTAAATAAGAAGTTTTTAATTCAATAACTTTATTATACTGTATTTTATTTTTACTGTATCTTCTTTCTTTCTGTCTTTTTTCCTTCTTTCCCTCCTTCCTTCCTTCCTCCCTCCCTCCCTCCCTCCTTTCTTTCCTTCTTGCCTTCTTTCCTTCTTTGCTTCTTTCTTTCTTTCTTCCTTCCTTCCTACCCTCCTTTCCTTCTTTCTTTCCTCATACTTCTACTAATTCCCTCTACTTTTTCTCCCTTTTATCCTGAGCCTGTGGATGAAAAGCTTTTGGTGCTCCAGCCAGGAGGCAGGGCTCTGCCTCTGAGGTAGGACAGCCAACTTCAGGACACTGATCAACAAGAGACCTCCCAGCTCCACATAATATCAAACGGCGAAAATCTCCCAGAGACCTCCATCTTAACACCAGCACCCAGCTTCACTCAACGACCAGCAAGCCACAGTGCTGGAAAACCTATGCCAAACAACTAGCAAAACAGGAACACAACCCCACCCATTAGCAGAGAGGCTGCCTAAAATCATAATAAGGCCACAGACACCCCCAAACACACCACCAGACGTGAACCTGCCCACTAGAGAGACAAGATCCAGCCTCATCCACCACAACACAGGCACTAGCCCCCTCCACCAGGAAGCCTACACAACCCACTGAACCAACCTTAGCCACTAGAGACAGACATCAAAAACAGGAGGAACCACAAACCTGCAGCCTGCAAAAAGGAGACCCCAAACACAGTAAGATAAGCAAAATGAGAAGACAGAAAAACACACAGCAGATAAAGGAGCAAGATAAAAATGCACCAGATCTAACAAATGAAGAGGAAATAGGCAGTCTACCTGAAAGAGAATTCAGAATAATGATAGTAAGGTTGATCCGAAATCTTGGAGATAGAATGGACAATAGATTGGACAAAATGCAAGAATCAGTTAACAAGGACCTAGAAGAACTAAAGATGAAACAAGCAATGATGAACAACACAATAAATGAAATTAAAAGTACTCTAGATGGGATCAATAGCAGAATAACTGAGGCAGAAGAACGGATAAGTGACCTGGAAGATAAAATAGTGGAAATAACTACTGCAGAGCAGAATAAAGAAAAAAGAATGAAAAGAACTGAGGACAGTCTCAGAGACCTCTGGGACAACATTAAACGCACCAACATTCGAATTATAGGGGTTCCAGAAGAAGAAGAGAAAAAGAAAGGGACTGAGAAAATATTTGAAGAGATTATAGTTGAAAACTTCCCTAATATGGGAAAGGAAATAGTTAATCAAGTCCAGGAAGCACAGAGAGTCCCATACAAGATAAATACAAGGAGAAATACGCCAAGACACATATTAATCAAACTGTCAAAAATTAAATACAAAGAAAGCATATTAAAAGCAGCAAGGGAAAAACAACAAATAACACATAAGGGAATCCCCATAAGGTTAACAGCTGATCTCTCAGCAGAAACCCTACAAGCCAGAAGGGAGTGGCAGGACATACTGAAAGTGATGAAGGAGAAAAACATGCAGCCAAGACTACTCTACCCAGCAAGGATCTCATTCAGATTTGATGGAGAAATTAAAACCTTTACAGACAAGCAAAAGCTGAGAGAGTTCAGCACCACCAAACCAGCTTTACAACAAATGCTAAAGGATCTTCTCTAGGCAAGAAACACAAGAGAAGGAAAAGACCTATAATAACGAACCCAAAACAATTTAGAAAATGGGAATAGGAACATACATATCGATAATTACCTTAAATGTAAATGGACTAAATGCTCCCACCAAAAGACACAGATTAGCTGAATGGATACAAAAACAAGACCCTTATATATGCTGTCTACAAGAGACCCACTTCAGACCTAGAGACACATACAGACTGAAAGTAAGGGGATGGAAAAAGATATTCCATGCAAATGGAAGCCAAAAGAAAGCTGGAGTAGCAATTCTCATATCAGACAAAATAGACTTTAAAATAAGGACTATTAAAAGAGACAAAGAAGGACACTACATAATGATCAAGGGATCGATCCAAGAAGAAGATATAACAATTGTAAATATTTATGCACCCAACATAGGAGCACCTCAATACATAAGGCAAATACTAACAGCCATAAAAGGGGAAATCGACAGTAACACATTCATAGTAGGGGACTTAAACACCCCACTTTCACCCATGGACAGATCATCCAAAATGAAAATAAATAAGGAAACACAAGCTTTAAATGATACATTAAACAAGATGGACTTAATTGATATTTATAGGACACTCCATCCAAAAACAACAGAATACACATTTTTCTCAAGTGCTCATGGAACATTCTCCAGGATAGATCATATCTTAGGTCACAAATCAAGCCTTGGGAAATTTAAGAAAATTGAAATTGTATCAAGTATCTTTTCTGACCACAACGCCATGAGACTAGATATCAATTACCGGAAAAGATCTGTAAAAAATACAAACACATGGAGGCTAAACAATACACTACTTAATAATGAAGAGATCACTGAAGAAATCAAAGAGGAAATCAAAAAATACCTAGAAACAAATGACAATGGAGACACAACGACCCAAAACCTGTGGGATGCAGCAAAAGCAGTTCTAAGGGGGAAGTTTATAGCAATACAAGCCCACCTTAAGAAGCAGGAAACATCTCGAATAAACAACCTAACCTTGCACCTCAAGCAATTAGAGAAAGAAGAACAAAAAAACCCCAAAGCTAGCAGAAGGAAAGAAATCATAAAAATCAGATCAGAAATAAATGAAAAAGAAATGAAGGAAACAATAGCAAAGATCAATAAAACTAAAAGCTGGTTCTTTGAGAAGATAAACAAAATAGATAAACCACTAGCCAGACTCATCAAGAAAAAAAGGGAGAAGACTCAAATCAATAGAATTAGAAATGAAAAAGGAGAGGTAACAACTGACACTGCAGAGATAAAAGAGATCATGAGAGATTACTACAAGCAACTCTATGCCAATAAAATGGACAATCTGGAAGAAATGGACAAATTCTTAGAAATGCACAACCTGCCAAGACTGAATCAGGAAGAAATAGAAAATATGAACAGACCAATCACAAGCACTGAAATTGAAACTGTGATTAAAAATCTTCCAACAAAGAAAAGCCCAGGACCAGATGGCTTCACAGGCGAGTTCTATCAAACATTTAGAGAAGAGCTAACACCTATCCTTCTCAAACTCTTCCAAAATATAGCAGAGGGAGGACCACTCCCTAACTCCTTCTACGAGGCCACCATCACCTTGATACCAAAACCAGACAAGGATGTCACAAAGAAAGAAAACTACAGGCCAATATCACTGATGAACATAGATGCAAAAATCCTCAACAAAATACTAGCAAACAGAATCCAACAGCACATTAAAAGGATCATACACCATGATCAAGTGGGGTTTATTCCAGGAATGCAAGGATTCTTCAATATACGCAAATCTATCAATGTGATAAACCATATTAACAAATTGAAGGAGAAAAACCATATGATCATCTCAATAGATGCAGAGAAAGCTTTTGACAAAATTCAACACCCATTTATGATAAAAACCCTGCAGAAAGTAGGCATAGAGGGAACTTTCCTCAACATAATAAAGGCCATATATGACAAGCCCACAGCAAACATCATCCTCAATGGTGAAAAACTGAAAGCATTTCCACTAAGATCAGGAACAAGACAAGGTTGCCCACTCTCACCACTATTATTCAACATTGTTTTGGAAGTTTTAGCCACAGCAATCAGAGAAGAAAAGGAAATAAAAGGAATCCAAATTGGAAAAGAAGAAGTAAAGCTGTCACTGTTTGCAGATGACATGATCCTATACATAGAGAACCCTAAAGATGCTACCAGAAAACTACTAGAGCTAATCAATGAATTTGGTAAAGTGGCAGGATACAAAATTAATGCACAGAAATCTCTGGCATTCCTATATACTAATGATGAAAAATCTGAAAGTGAAATCAAGAAAACACTCCCATTTACCATTGCAACAAAAAGAATAAAATATCTAGGAATAAACCTACCTAAGGAGACAAAAGACCTGTATGCAGAAAATTATAAGACACTGATGAAAGAAATTAAAGATGATATAAATAGATGGAGAGATATACCATGTTCTTGGATTGGAAGAATCAACATTGTGAAAATGACTCTACTACCCAAAGCAATCTATAGATTCAATGCAATCCCTATCAAACTACCACTGGCATTTTTCACAGAACTAGAACAAAAACTTTCACAATTTGTATGGAAACACAAAAGACCCCGAATAGCCAAAGCAATCTTGAGAACGAAAGAAGGAACTGGAGGAATCAGGCTCCCTGACTTCAGACTATACTACAAAGCTACAGTCATCAAGACAGTATGGTACTGGCACAAAAACAGAAAGATAGATCAATGGAACAGGATAGAAAGCCCAGAGATAAACCCATGCACATATGGACACCTTATCTTTGATAAAGGTGGCAGTAATGTACAATGGAGAAAGGACACCCTCTTCAATAAGTGGTGCTGGGAAAACTGGACAGATACATGTAAAAGTATGAGATTAGATCACTCCCTAACACCATACACAAAAATAAGCTCAAAATGGATTAAAGACCTAAATGTAAGGCCAGAAACTATCAAACTCTTAGAGGAAAACATAGGCAGAACACTCTATGACATAAATCAAAGCAAGATCCTTTCTGACCCACCTCCTAGAGTAATGGAAATAAAAACAAAAATAAACAAATGGGACCTAATGAAACTTCAAAGCTTTTGCACAGCAAAGGAAACCGTAAACAAGACCAAAAGACAACCCTCAGAATGGGAGAAAATATTTGCAAATGAAGCAACCGACAAAGGATTAATCTCCAAAATTTACAAGCAGCTCATGCAGCTCAATAACAAGAAAACAAACAACCCAATCCAAAAATGGGCAGAAGACCTAAATAGACATTTCTCCAAAGAAGATATACAGACTGCCAACAAACACATGAAAGAATGCTCAACATCACTAATCATTAGAGAAATGCAAATCAAAACTACAATGAGATATCATCTCACACCAGTCAGAATGGCCATCATCAAAAAATCTAGAAACAATAAATGCTGGAGAGGGTGTGGAGAAAAGGGAACACTCTTGCACTGCTGGTGGGAATGTGAATTGGTTCAGCCACTATGGAGAACAGTATGGAGGTTCCTTAAAAAACTACAAATAGAACTACCATATGACCCAGCAATCCCACTACTGGGCATATACCCTGAGAAAACCAAAATTCAAAAAGAGTCATGTACCAAAATGTTCATTGCAGCTCTATTTACAATAGCCCGGAGATGGAAACAACCTAAGTGCCCGTCATCGGATGAATGGATAAAGAAGATGTGGCACATATATACAATGGAATATTACTCAGCCATAAAAAGAAACGAAATTGAGCTATTTGTAATGAGGTGGATAGACCTAGAGTCTGTCATACAGAGTGAAGTAAGTCAGAAAGAAAAAGACAAATACCGTATGCTAACACATATATATGGAATTTAAGAAAAAAAATGTCATGAAGAACCTAGGGGTAAAGCAGGAATAAAGATGCAGACCTCCTGGAGAACGGACTTGAGGTTATGGGGAGGGGGAAGGGTGAGCTGTGACAGGGCGAGAGAGAGTCATGGGCATATACACACTAACAAACGCAGTAAGGTAGATAGCTAGTGGGAAGCAGCCGCATGGCACAGGGATATTGGCTCGGTGCTTTGTGACAGCCTGGAGGGGTGGGATGGGGAGGGTGGGAGGGAGGGAGACGCAACAGGGAAGACATATGGGAACATATGTTTATGTATGACTGATTCACTTTGTTATAAAGCAGAAACTAACACACCATTGTAAAGCAATTATACCCCAATAAAGATGTTAAAAAAAAAAAAAAAAAAAAAAAAAAAAAAAAAAAAGTATATTTTGCAAATACTAGCCCAGCCGAGATGTTTCCTTCTCTTATAGTATAGTAAGCTGTCTCCTGAATACCACCTCTAATTCCACTATGCCAGCACAGCAACCATTTTTATACCTCTGTGCTCTTTTGTCATATGCAGATTTTTCTTATAGTTGGCACAAAGGTAGTTTCATTTTTCACTATTCACCTAATATTATTTTTTAATATTATTAATTAAAGCTGTTATTAATTATTATATTTCTTGGCTGACAATTGGTACCACTGACTTTCCCCCATTTTCTGATGTTAATATTGTCTCTAATTTCTTTGTAATAATGGGTAATACCAAAATACCCCAAAAAAATGTTTGTGTATCTAGTATTTTAGTGCCTTTGAAAAATTTCAGTGGAAAAATGATCAAATACAAGATGTCAGCTAAATTATACATAATGCTTTATGGTCTCGATAGATCTTGATGAATTATTTTTTAAATGTGTTATGTCAATTTACTGTGTGACCAATGATGAGTGTACAAATTTTTCCACAGTTCTGTAGCCTTAAATAATTCTGCTTTTAATTGTTAAGTTAATGGATGTAAAGAACTTTGCTCTGTTTTTAAATTTTCATTTCTTTACAATGAAAATATAAAATATAATAAACAAATTTGTTTAAGGTTATTTACACAGCCTTGTTTAATATTTACACCTTTGTGAATTATGTTTTGTGCTCTTTATCCATCTATCCATTGTAATCTTGATCTTTACTGATTTGTATTTCTCCACTAAAACTTTTTTTTCTGATTTGAGTTTGTGTAAACAGTGCTTTAAGCTGTTGTCTCTGCTTTTCAGTTGCAAAATTTAAAAGATTATATTACAGATTAAAGTAGAAGAAGGAGATAGAAGTAACTGAAATTATGTTTAGGAGATAATATTTTTCCGACAAAATAGTTTAGTAGATCGAAAAAGTTGTACACATTTATAGGGCATATACCCTAAATACGCATCACTAAATCCTCTTTTACCATATTTTTTCAAGTTGCCTTGTTTATTAAATTCTCTTAAATTTGTAAATAAAATTAAATACACTGGCACCTAACCATTTTGTGTAAATATCGCCTAAAACAAAATAAAATAATTTAAAAATCTATGGATATTTTTAAAGAACTATTCATTTTTTGGATTGAATAAAGAGTACCAAATTATACATTTCATGGTTGGATATAGTTTTTCTAGAAGAGGAATACTATTCTATAAGTTATTATTTGCAAAGTTTTTAATAAAAAACTTGTGATTTTTCATTTTACCTCAAGCTAGACCCATCTCCCATTGAATCTCTTTATAGATACTATATGACAGCTTCAAAGGTGTCATGGCAGCAACTGACTACCTTATAACTTATAATAATACCAACCCTTTCCTTAAACCTTGGATTTGAATGTTAATTAAGCAATTAGAGAGGCACAGGGGACATTTGCCAGATGATGCCTCCTGGTAGGGTTTAGTCAGCAGACAAAAATGATGAATTCTATTAAAACTGTGTTCAAATTTTAAAAAATCTCAAGCACCTAAAATAAAAACCACAACAACAATCACAAAAGCAATCTGAGCAACAAGAGATTGTTATGTTGAAAGGGGGCTTTTTTCATTTTTATGGGAGTGTTGGCAAATGCTATTAATAAAACATAAACAAGAACTCTTCATGCAAGCTTTTCCTTTGTGAATCATTTTTGAACTGCTGATTTGAGCAAATCCTTCAGAATGGAACACCATATTAAAACCAAATCCATGAGGTACAGATGGAAAGGCAGGCTCTTAGCATATGTTTGGATTTTATGGATGAATGGTTCATTCTGATGTGCTCTACCTATTAATGAATTTCTCCTTCTTCATATAATCCAGACTAGATCACCCAACTCAAAATCCTCTTTTGCTGCATTTGATCACCTACCCCTTTATCTACTTATCCCTCAAAACCCAACCTCCAAGACTAACCTGAGGAAAGGCTCTGGTACAATGACATCATCGTGCAGGGCTCCAGATACCCATTTACCAGATTTATGGATAAAATCTTTGGTTCGAAGGGAGAAGGCAGTAAGAGATCTACCTATATAGAACTTTAATATAAACTTGTACTAACACTCAAATTCATGATTTCAGAAATGTAATGACTTCAACCCCCAAGATAATTTTAATACCACCTCCCAGAGATTGAGAATTTTTAAGTGGAAGTTACTGAGGTTCTTCCATTAATCTCAATGTGTTTTAACCTCTTTTTTGGGTAGGGAGGCAGAGTTCAAGTAAGAGCCCATTAAGCCAGAATGCTTCCACCATGCTAGACTGTTCTGGGGGGGGGGCTGTAAATCTCCCTTGTAACCTCGCTTCTATTGAACTCCTTGCACTCCAGCTCACCAGCAAAGTTAATATCTTTCTGAACCAAAAGTTTTTTTAAACAATTTTTATTAGAGTTTGGTTGATTTACAATGTTATGCTAGTTTCAGGCATACAGCAAAGTGAATCAGTTATACATATATATATCCACTCTTTTTTAGATTCTTTTCCCATATAAGCCATTACAGAGTATTGAGTAGAGTTCCCTGTGCTATAAAGTAGGTCCTTATTAGTTATCTATTTTATATATAGTACTGTGTATATGTCAATCCCAATCTCCCAGTTTATCTCTCCCCCCCCTTTTCTCCCTTGGTAACTCTAAGTTTGTTTTCTACATCTGTGACTCTGTTTCTGTTTTGTAAGTAAGTTTATTTGTACCATTTTTTTAGATTCCACATATAAGCATTTGAATGTAGATTAAGTTTGCATTTCCAAAAATCAGAACCATGAAACTCAATACAGGCAAATCAATATGCCAGGGATGGGGGAGAGTGCTTAAAAACTGCCTATTGTAGTTATAAAATCAACCCCACTAAACTAGAACAGGACATAAGAGAAATAAATAGGGTAAAATAAAAACGTCACAGTGTATCTCTTGTTGTCAGAGTTAAGCACTGTATTGAATTTTTTTTTTCATTTATATATCTTAAGTAAACCTAAGATCCTGCCAGACTGGGATCCCAAGTGGGGTATTTTTTCTACATTGTACACACGGATGTACAATTGTTCAGTTCAACAAACATTTATAAAATGTTATATCTCAGACACTGTGCTAAACAGAGGGCACATAGAGGTAATAAGATATGTGTTTGCCTGTGGGATGGGTTAATCAATGGTAGGACATGTTAGACCCAATGAGAAAGTGTATGGACTCTTGATGCATCTGAAGTGAGGATAAGGAGAAAGATAAATAATAACAAAAATAATAATATTAACAGATCATATTCGTAGAGTACTTACTTTGAGCCAGACCTGTCCTAAGAACTTCACACGTATTAAGTCATTTAATCCTCAAAAAAATTCTCTGAGGTTGAATTACTCCCACTTTATATATAAGAAAAGTGAGATGTGAAGAGATGAAATAATATGCTTAACGTCACACAGCTAATTAGGGGAAAAGCAGAGATTGGAACCCAGCAGCTCAGCTCAAGTTCACTCTTAATCATCATGTTATTCCACTTCTCACCACAAGGGACAGAGGAGAGCAGACAGGCAGTTTTCCACTGTTTTCTCTCCTCTCCCAATTCCCCAAAGCTCAGGTAGAAATCCGTCCACTTTCCTCCAGAGGAACAGTGAACCTGTGAATTCAGTTGCCTTGATCACCAACGCTCTCCACCTCACAGGACCTTAGTATCAGCTTTATCTTATGAATAATGAGTTAGGAAGAGTTGGAAGCAAGTCCTGAAAACTTCCCTTATTCTCTGACTTCCCCTGGGAAGATGCTAACAATCCCATTTCTCACAGCTACTTTTTGTTGCCGGTTGACTCATATAGTCATCTGATTTCTGCATCCTGTGCATGTCACTGTTTTTTTAAGTTGGCAATCTATCTGAAAACTTTCAAAGAAAAAAAATAAAAGGAATCAGCCACTGTCCATTTTGTGTTTTCTTTCCCTTCCCTGGAAACCTGCCTTCAAAACTCTAATGTTTGGAAAAAGTATTCAGAGAGAATAAAGAACAATGAAAATTCTGAATACATGAACCAAGAAAATGAAGTGTGATTTGGGGAGAATTGAGTGTTATGGGCTGGGAGCATTCCACTGGGATGGCGCCTGGACTTCTAAATCTATGGACCAATCATTCCTTCTTCTTTTCTCCTTTTCCTATGCAGTTTTCCCTGAATACTTGGCTTATAAATCAAACAGCTGCAACAATAGTTATTTTAGACCTCTAGTGTTAGTTGTTAAAAATACCTCCCCCTAAGGATTACTGCAACACTTGAAGCCTCTCTGATTAGTCCTGGGCATTCTGAGTAGGCGAATGACAATTTCTTGTGTTGTACAATTGGATGGAAATTGGAAAGTCAACACCCCAGCCCACACACACCCAGGCTAAAAAAAATCTCTTTGACCTGGAAGACCTAGTTTTCTCTCTGTCTCTCTACTGACACTCTGCAGTGTCTGCTGGTGCCTTCTCTACCCCATTTCCAGGAGCAATCTCTCAATTTCTGAGTCAGTACTAGGGAGATTCAGAGGAAAGTGTGGAGAATGACTAACAGTGATTACAACTGAGCATCCACACTGTGTCAAGTAGTGTGTTAGGCATTGTTCATAAGGAAAATATTATTAGCTCTCTTTTCACAGATGAGAAAAATTAAGCAGGAAACAGTGTCAGAAGTGATTGGACTGAGAATTAAGCCATCACTAGAATGATCATACATCTTAGTTTACCTAGGCTATATTATTGTCTTGACATTAATCTAAATAATCTCCCCCACACACTTTGTTCTCAAATTTAGTTATATGGTCACAATAATCATCATCCTTGTTTGAAATGGAATTCTGTGGCCCCAGCAATTCTGCTGGGTTCTTGTGCCCTTGTACCTTTTATTTACCTCCCACTTAGAATTTTAGGTGCTTCCACACAGGCAGGAAATTTAGTACAAAAATTATGTAGGACTTAGATGCCCCTATGGACATTACATTGTGATTTTTCTTAGTTCTGGATTGGGCCAATTTTTAGAACTGAGTGTTAACTAGGTTGTCCCTCCATAGCTTCTGAGAGTTAGCCTGCCTAGTATTCAAACGTTCTGTAGAACTAGGGACCTGCCTTTAAGTAGTTAGAAATCTAGTAGTCCAAGTTAAGATGCTGACCAAACCCTGTGGGGGTGGGGTGACTAAAATTAACTTCCTCTTGCTCTTGAACAATTTGGAGAACATTGCTCATATGCACAAGACAAGACTGTTCCTGATTTTGGTTGCAGTCTGACTTAGTTGGTTCCTATGCTTGGATTTAGAAAATGGGGAGAGGAGTAAAGGTGAAGATATAATAGCACCACTGGAGGAAACCGATTCCCCATGTGTCACCAGGATGATGCAGGGTGTTGTGGCTATCACGATGCTAATGAGATCATGGGTTACATTAAAATCATCCTGATGTCTAAGGGAGGTGACAGACCCATGCTATGCTCTGCTGGCCAAAACAATCCTGGGAAACTCTCTTCCTTTAAAAAGAAAAGCTCTTTGGTTGTTCAAATGATCAACCCCAAGACATCTGAGGGATTCTTTCATCCATTCAGCAAGTATTTATTGAAGGAGATGTGCCAGTATTGAGGATCCAGAATCTTCTGCTCTGTAGAACATAGAATCTGCTAGGGGACAAAGACATTTATCTTGTAGTTAGACAGATATAAAATTACTGGCCATGTGAGAGCAATGAAAGACATGTACAGTGTGCTTGTAGTAGAGTATAACTGGGACTCTATGGGCAGTGCACCAGCCTGCTTCTCTAAGGAAGTGACAGTTGGGCTGAACTCTAAAGGGTGAGTTAACAGTTAACTGGATGAAGGAAGGGTAAACATTCCAGGCTTGGCAAAGGGTGTGCACTAAGCTCTTGAAACATGAAAGAGGAGCTCATTAAGGAACTGAAAGAAAAGCTGAACCAAAGACGTTGCATATTTAGTCTAACGGAGCAGATTACAGTGGTGGGATGAGAATGGGGTGGAGTTGGGCAGGGTGAGAGTTTTCCAGATAACCTGTCCTATAGAAGGGGGACTAGCCTGTTACAGTTCCACCAGATAAAGGCTGTAGGAAAATATTTTAATTTAAAATAAGAAAGAACTTCTTGAGTCAATGCTGCAAAAGCTGTGAGCTTCTGCCTCCCAACCTGTTTAAGTGTAAGCTAGATCACAACTTGTTTAGAACTTCTTAGAGATAATAAAAGGGTGTCGGGCCTGTTGAATATTTAAGTCCATCTCAATAAGGTTTTGTGAATCGATTTCTTTCCATTAAAGATAAACAAACAATAGCAACAAAAAGCAAGCTAGTCCACTGGGGCAAATGTCTGGTGAAAAGATGCCATTAAAAATTCCCCAAGGACAAAGTAAAGTCTTAGAGATTCCTTTCTGATCAGGCAATTGAAAGACTTTCAGAAATCTCATTTCTGGCTAGAGCTGTACAGTCCTGGGAATACAGCATTTACATTTTAGGAAAGTTGTTTTCTTCTTTGCTTGTTTCCTCCCCAAAGGATATAAAAATGTGGAAAACACTGACTCACTCTTGGTGATTGTATGAGACTAGTGTCAGTAACCTGCTTGCAGCTGAAATGTGATAAGAAAACAAGAGGACAACCAGGCAGCATCAATTTTTCCCTATAAAATTGTAAACTTTGATTCAACTGTTGAATAAAAAATATAGGTGGACATAAAGTGTTTGTAAGTCAGCTCTGTTTTGATAAGTCCATTCTTTTCTCCTAATTCCTTTCGATTTTATATTTTTCAATTATCTGGAATTTCTAGAATTTTCTTTGTGCATGGTATAGATCTACTCTTGCTAGACTGTTTACTCAGCGATTATTATAACTCAGCCATTATACTCAAGTGTATAAAAGAGTTATTTCTCTTGCAAAAACAACAAGGAATACAAAGAAGTAATTTTCTTTATTATAGGTAACAAGAGTGGGGTTTTTTATAATAATAAACTAAAGTTGATATGAAATATCTTAATCAGTGGTTATTGAGAATTATAAAGTATCTTCTCTTTTTGTGCATATGTGCTTTAGTTAATCCCATGCAAGAGCTCTGTGTGCCTTTTATAGAATCCCAGAAAAATTCCTTCAAGTCAGATGTCGGGTTTTATAGAAATGTAACATTTTCTAATTGCCTCCTAGCCACACATATCTGAAGTACACAAATACATACACACACACACACACACACACACACACACAGACTAGCCTGAGGACATACCTGGTTTATAATGTCCTTATTCATTGTTGGCCCAGTCAGCTCAAAATGACTGGGAGATTTATTTTCCCCTGACTCTAACATCATAGAAGACATAGGTTCAAATTCTGTTTAGAGACAAGGAAAAGTGCTGTAGTCCTTTTCCATGCCAACGTTTTTCATCTACATATACACGTTTTTGTTCATCTCTTTTACTGAGAGAACTCATTTAAAGGTCTCAGATACCTTGGAATTCTCTAGCCCTTCCCAGCAAACATGCCACAGCATCAAAAGCCCTTAAGATGGCCTTCCAGTGACTTGAATCTTTCCTAAAAGTCAGCATTTGCTTTAAGCTCCACATGAAAGTCAAACTTTCATTTAATTAAGCAAATCTATTTTAAAACTGTCTATTATATTTCCAGCTATGAGGTAGGTACTTAAGATATAATGATAAATGCAATTTTGTTGTTTTCAGGTAGCTTACAGTAAGAAGAACCTGGTAAACACACAAAAATTAAATGATACCTAATGACAAATGCTAATAGTAGCTAGAACAATGTGCATGTCAGAGTTTCTTAATCCTTTTTGGGCCATGGACTCTTTTGAGAACATGATGGTTTGTATTGTTGCTATGAACAAATATTTGCCTGAATACTTAGCAGCTTAAAACAACAAACATTTATTATCTCACACAATTACTAAAGGTCAAGAATCTGAAAGAGGCTTAGCTGGATGGTTCTAGATTAGGGTCTCTGATGAGGTTGCAGTCAAGCTATCTGTTGGGGGCTGCTGTCAGCTGAAAGCTTGACTGGGGCTGCAGGATATGTTTCCAACGTAGCTCACACTGTGTGGCTACTGGAAGGAGGCCTCAGGGAGTTCCCTATAAGCTGTGGCAGAAACACTCAGTTCCCAGCCTCGTGAGTCGCTTTGTCGGACTGATCACAACATGGCAGTTGGCTGTCTTCAGAACAATTGATCTTTGGAAAAGACAGAGGAGAAAGTCTTGATGCTGCTCATGACCTAGCACCAGAAGTGATACACGATTACTTATGCAGTATTCTATTGGTCACACAGATCAACCTTGATAAATGGTAGAAGAAGACTACACAAGAGCATGAACACCAGGAGGCAGGGGTCTTTGGGTGCCATCTTTAGAGTCAACTACTACATTCTCCATGGACCTCTTCCCAGAGAAATGTACCATAGAGCCATGTCTAAGAAACCCTGTACCAATAGAAGGCCAAATGCATAACTGTTCCTGAAGAAGCCAGAGAGTTTTAACAAAAGAGATAAGTTTAATCACAGCCTTGCAGAAAGAGTGATAATTTCATCGGTGAGTAGGGTAGACAGGCAAGCAGACACTCCAGGCAGATAAAACAGGAAAAGCACACACACATGAAAAGAAGTCACCTTGTATTTGCAAAACCACAAGAGGCCCAAAGGGGCTAAAGCCTATGAAGAGTGAGAAATGTAAGTCTGTTTCAGATCACGGGAGACTTTAAAAGCCATACTGAGGAGGGTGACTTTTATCCTTCACTGTGGAGAACGTGTGAAGCCATGGAAAAACTGACTGATCTACAAAACCCAATTTATATTTTAGGAAGATTTTTCTGGCCATAACATGGAGATGGAAAGCAGAGCAATTGGTTGGGAAGCTATTACATGCGTATGGAGACAAGACACAACAGTGACACGAGCAGAGAGGCAGGAACGGTGGAAATGGAAAGAGAGATAATTTCCAAGGGTTTGTTAGGAGGTAAAATGTATAGGAATTGGAAATGAATTGATTTGGGAAATGAGAGAAAATAAGACATGAATGAAGCTCAGGAGCTTTCGACAACTGAAGTGAGAGCTAGAAGAGGCTGTAACTGGGGAGAGGATAAAGCATCAATATGAGTTGAGATGTCTGATATGCATTTTCCAATGCATGTTCAATGGGAAAATACTCATGTGAAAACTTCAAAAAGTAAGTTTCTGTGGATATACTTGTTTAGACAATACTGTGAATCTTATACTGTTGGAGATGACAATGCACATCAATATATTAAAGATCAAAGTTCTTTTATTGTTTTTTTCCAGTGAAGAGACCCATATATTTGCAAGATAATTTTCCCAAACATATTTGATAATGGAACCTTTCTTTTGCTCAATCTCTATTAACATACTACAATTCGAGCATTCTGGGTAACAATGAACACTTTGTAATAATCTACAGTTGGCCTAATTCAACACTAAATGTCCATTAAGAAATTGCCAGAAATGACATTGCAATGAGGTAGTTAACTATTTTTTTTAGCTTCACATTAATCATAGTCAAGTCTTCAGGAACTAATCTTGATTTGGATTTACAAAAAGAATCAAATTGGTGTTTATTCTTTTAGATATTTCAATATGTGCAGTTCCCTCTGTTGAAACCAATACACAATAAAGTTTTTAAAACCATGTCAAAAATCTTTGTACCTTGGAGGACAAAATGTATCTAGCTGAAAAATTTACCCAGCTTTTAGTCTGATACAATAGTTATCTGCTGCTATATAGCAAATGTTAGTCCCCAGAGCACTGCCTCTTATTGAGGCTTTGAAATGGAAAAACATCAGGGCCCTGATGACAAGTAGTGTTTCAGCCAATGTTTTCCAAGTGAGTACTGCTTATGAGAGCCTGACAACAGGCTGACTCGTAGGTGTTCTCTGGGTTCTGAATCCCCATCTATAAACTGAGGAGAATTTTTAGTGAAGCCAACTGCAAAGCTGAAAAATCCACAATGGTTCCTGAAGCTAAACAGAAGGTGTTTCTTCTCTCATAAATAAATGCAAACACAGAAAATGACCCAAGGGAAAATAATTTGTTTCCAATTTGTAGTGGTTTTAAGGTTCAATTTTCCGTTGATAACTCCAAAGAGCCCAGCATGCTACCTGGAGAAGCAAGAGTACAGTGGTTGAGAGGTACAGCTCTGGAGGAAGGCTTGAACCCGTTGAATTCTAATTCTGCTCTTTATTGTTGTGGAACTGAGCAAGTTTCATAAACTTGTCTTACTTTCTAACCTATAAAATGGAGGGAATAATGTCTAGCTCTAGGGTTTTGGGAAAATTAAAGGGATAACTCATATAAGCCTTCAATTAATATGAGCTATTGTTAACGAAAAGGAGGTTTCCACATATAATCTGGATCACCCTAACACAAAAAAATTACATAGATTTCACAGTGCTAATAAAATAATGACAACACCTTAGACTGGAATAGTGTTTTAGTGTGTGTGAGTGCTTCCACATCTCTAAGCCCATTTGATGAGAAAGCACACTTCTCAATAGAGCCATGTTAGGGAAGCTGTGTCCAGCCACCAGTGAGAAAAGAAAAGGCATAGTGAGCCAGGCAAGCTCAGAACCGACAGCCATTAGTGAGAAATAACAGATGGTGTCTCATTTTTTGCTATAGGCAAAGAGCCAAATGACATGACTAAATAGAAAGACAGCCCCATAGGATTGCATTTGGGCTCCTACTGAGCACGAAGCCTGAAAGCCAGGGACATTTTTAATAACCTTTCTTTGACAAGCTTAAAGCCATTTAATGTCTAAACCTGTCATACACATCCAGCCAGGAGAATAGGCCTCCCGAGAAAACCCCACAGCACACGGTCTCACCTCCCTGTGAAAAAATAAAAATCTCATGCACACATAAAAAAAATATATCACATCATACAGCAAGGTCACCAAATTAGAATTTTCCATTTAAATAAAAAAAGGTCATTGCTCCTCTCAATGGCAACCTTCTAGACCTGCTTTCCATTCTGCCTTGAATGAAAAGTTGGGTTTCTGTCCAGTCATGATTTAAATAAAACAATAGAGCACCCATGCCTACTTTAGCTGAAATTTTAGTTAAGTTTAATTAGAAGGAAATGCATTATAAATTATTATGTGCTGAAAGCCTGCACCACAAAAGGAAAGAAAAGAAACTCATGGTTTTTTTAGATATTGGGTTTCACTTTTTCATCAATACGAATGAAACAGTTGTTAATCACTTCTTTTTTAACAGCTTTTGAAGTTAATGAAAAAAATCAGTAATCAACATGATTAAAAATCTTTATTCTGTTTATTGTTATAATATTGAGTAGTGGTACACCAGTGATTCTTCAAAAAAAGAAAACCACTTTCACTGCAGCAAATTTATCTAATAAATTGTATTTGTTTTCTGAGTCAGCTAATAAGAGCATTAGTGTGGACATGAATTTGATTTTCCCTGGAGTCCATGGCTTTATCTTGCCCCAGCTGTTTCACTTTCTTCTCATCACCAAATCATGTATTACAATAACTCTCCGTGCCTTACTTTCCTATAGCTTTATAAGAATGCAAGCACATCAGAGATACCTCCATGCTGAGTAGTGGGTTTAAGGTTTACATTTAAATCCCACCTTAAATACTTGTTTGTCAGGAGGAAGGAGGCTGATAGAAAAAAATAATTTTAAAAATAGCATTTTGCCATTACTTAACTATATTAGATGAAAACTAATGTGAAAGGAAAATAAAAATGGAGTCGGTATTTTTAGGAGAGCTCTCTGGAAAGGAGCTGCGAGGCCATTGAGGAAGTATGACTTATGCACGTCTCAGCCTGGAGGGAATATGAACTTCAACCACTCCTTGTCTTAACATGGGCTCCAAAATATTTTCCAAATGTTCCAGAATCTCAAGATACATATCAGACCCTTATTTAGAAAAAATCATGACAGCCATCGCTTAAAGACAAATATTTCCTTTCTTGTGTCAGAGAACAGCCTCATGGCTTTTGCCTTTATAAGCCCCTGATTCTTTCTCTTCCCCAGAATACTCTTTTGGTATTACCTGAATCTGTACTGTCTGTACTGCAGTTTCTAAGACCCCAAATAGAGCATTTGTTCTTTGCAGCCTTGATGCTGGTTATTGTTCAACACTAATTTACAAGGTCTACAAGGGAAATAAAAAAATCACCTTAGTAAAAATAGTCATAGTAATTCTACATAGTAGAATTCTATATAGTAGAATAGTACATAGAATTCTACATAGTAGTTCTACAGATTAATGGAATTAAACTTAAATAAAAGTTACACTCATTGCTATCTCTAGAAAGACCCAGCATAACTGAACATATTTTTCCTTTGAAATCTCTCATGTCAAAAGCATTATTTCAAACTTGAAATATATCACTCTTTGTAAATTTAATAACTGTAAATTCCATGAAAGAGGCACTTTTTCTTGATTACCACTGTGTTTCCATGGCACTCATGTATGGTAGGTGTTCTATGAGTATTTGTTTAATATGTAATACATAATTGGCAGCAAAAGATGGGTAGTACTGTATAAGCACAGTGAAACAAGTAAAGCAATATGGAAAACACTTTATCCTGGCCATACCAGAATAAGTTTTCAGTTAAAAAATGTGGGTCCCGGGCTTCCCTGGTAGCGCAGTGGTTGAGAGTCCGCCTGCCGATGCAGGGGACACGGGCTCATGCCCCGGTCTGGGAAGATCCCGCATGCCTTGGAGCGGCTGGGCCCGTGAGCCATGGCCGCTGAGCCTGCACGTCCGGAGCCTGTGCTTCCGCTACGGGAGAGGCCACAGCAGTGAGAGGGCGGCGTACCGCTAAAAAAAAAAAAAAAAAAAAAAAAGTGGGTCCCAATAATGGAAAGAAAAAATATTTAAGCTCATTTTCTTATCAGTAAAATATTCTAAAGCCCTGGCCTTTGCCTTCTTTCCTCCCATTCTTCCTTTTCAGATGATGTCTAGGGTGTCTGTCCCACTGCATAACCTGGGATGTCCATGGTTATCTTGATACCCCACCTCGTGAATGCCCTCTTTTCTTACTGATGAACCAGATACTTATTCTGCTGCTATCACTCCTTTCTGCTGTAAGCATTCCTGGTGGTTTTGTTTACTTTGCTGCTTCTGGTAGAAGCCACATAGTCAATCTTCAGAAAATGAGTAATGAGCGAATGCATATACTGCTTTTGTAGTCAGAAATACAAATGGTATTTTTTAAAAAGTACCATTTACACTGTGAATCTTGTAACAATCTTCAGCAATTGTTGAAAACCAAACTGTAATACAGGCTAATAATATACCAGGCTAATTTTTCTGTAACTAAAAGTAAATATTGCAACATTAACTTAAAACATGCTGTTCTAGTAAGATACAATGACACATCCTATTTTGAGGGTTTGGAGACATGCATGGCCTCTCAATGCTGAAAGCCTGGAGAGTAGTCTCCAAGTCTACTTTCTGTGTCAATTGCTCAGCACTGAGTAAGGATTATTTTATGTAAAATAAGAAAACAATCAATAAACATAAAAATATATGCTTTTTCCTTGTCCCTTTTCTGTTGTTCAAAATCCTAGTTATCCTCTAGGCTACTTTCAATCCTTTATTTCAAAATATGTGCCCCTAACAGGCCTCATAGTATTTGAATATATTACTTATTATGGTCTAACCTGAATTACAGTAGTGCTTTCTCTCCCACTAGATTTTAAGTTCCCCGAGGGCAGGCAAGGCCTATGTATTCATCTTTGTATCCCTTGGTTTAGCACAATGCCCCGTCACAGTGACTAACATGGTGGGTTTATTGAGAGTGAAAAAAGAACCATAATCCATTTTTTTTGTCTAGTCTACGGAGGCATTCAAGGACTAGAATATGTACAACAATCTTCTCCAGTGTCTGCTTAAATATATTCTCCAGTGTCTGCTTATAGATCCATTTTTCATACTCACTATTTCTGCACTGAATGTAACACATTGTTATGACTGGTAAAACACAATTGGCTTGTATACATATATCAAATCATCACAATGTACACTTTAAATATCTTCCAATTTTATTTGTCAACTGTACCCCAGTAAAGCTGGAAAAATGTTTTTAAATAAAAGAATACCAGCTTTAAAAAGAAAAAAACTTGATTTTATTTATGAAAGATAGTATTTATGTTCTGACTTTTGCCTGGTGTTCCTCTGGAGAACAGCCCAAATCCATTTTATAAGCTTGGATTAAAGTTGAAGTGATACCTGAATAAAATAATGTAAAAAATTCATTATAATAAAACCTCATGTAAATGTGTGTTGTTTTATAATAACAAAACGAATTTATGCCTATTCTTCAGCATAAGCCGTTAAACTCCTTTTATTTGATTAAATAAACATTTGAGGCCTCACTCTGCACTGTATCAAGTGCTGAGGATTCCAGAATGAATCAGGGAGAGAAGTGTCTGCCCTCACAGATTTTATGACTCAGTGGGGTAAACAGAGGGAATGTGGGTTAATTAACAAATATTCATAAAAGAGCAAATAAAATGCTATAATTTTGGAATTACAGAATGCTAAAGGAGAAAATTTGAGTCTTTAATTAAAAAAAAGAATATTTATATTTATTTCTAATGAAAGAGTTCTTATGGAGAATGGCTATCTGCTGTTACATTTAGGTTAACTAAGCTCAACTTTAAATTATTCTGACATTATAGGCACCTCCCCTTATGTCCCTCAAGATCTTATGTTATAAAGTGGAGAATAAAAACTTGTATTAATGATTAAATAAAATAATCATCGTATTATAATCATTGTATAAAGTACTTAGCAGAGTTCCTGGAATAGAGTAAATGTTGATCTTATTGGATGTTTATGTGCCGAGCCTTCTCCTAGGTGCATTAATAATGGTATTTTCTTTCTTACATCTACCCAGTTAGGTGGATATTATCATTATCATTCCCATTTTAATGACTAGAACACTAAGGCTCAAAGAATTCAAGTAACTGGTTTAAGGTCACCAAGAAACTAGTAGTAGTGCAGCCAAGATCTGAACCTTGGTCAACCTGAATCCCAAGTACATGCCTACCTTTCCTATTACACACTTTACCCTCACTATCTCCTTAGCACTTAATACAGCCCAGGTACTCCTATCTTCTCTTTTTTCTGTCTGGAAGTTTCAAGGGGCTGTGGATCTGATCATCATACTTACCGTGCTTTCCTCTACAGCATAGTTTCCTTCTTGATATCCTCCACCATTGCTGTACTCTCTCTAGCTTCATTACATTTTTTCCAATGCCCCAGTATACTTTGGTCTCTCTTTTTATTGCTTATAACTTGTAACTCTCCCTCTTTTGATGTTAACTTTGTTACCCCTTTCCTGCTACTAATGTTAGGACACAAAGTTTGGTGATAGAGTGCTATAGGATCTCAGAAGAATAGCATAGTGGTTAATAGGAACAATTTTTGGATTCAGATCAGTATAAGTTCAAATCTCAGCTCCAGTGCCATGCACACCTTCCTTAAATTCTCTTGCTTCAGCTTCTTTACTTGCAAAATGAAGATAGTACTGTTACTGTGAGACTTAAATTAGGTAATACTTCTACAGCTTTGGCATATGACTGGTACATAGCTAAGAACTTAATAAATGGTACTCCTGGTAAATATTATTCAGATATTTTTAATGAAATAACATGATAACTTTCTTAATAATAAAAAGTATTAAATAAAAATAACATACAATGTGGATAAAATAATGATAAGATTTGCTGAATATTTAAATCAGACATATGCAACTAATTATAGATCTCTTACACTACGTTTTTCATTTATTTATTTTTAATTTATTTTTTTTGCGGTATGCGGGCCTCTCACTGTCGTGGCCTGTCCCGTTGCGGAGCACAGGCTCTGGACGCGCAGCCTCAGCGGCCATGGCTCACGGGCCCAGCCGCTCCGCAGCATGTGGGATGTTCCCGGACCGGGGCACGAACCCGTGTCCCCTGCATCAGCAGGCGGACTCTCAACCACTGCGCCACCAGGGAAGCCCCTACACTACTTTTTTGTAACTCTGAACTTGGCTTAAATCCACAAACTTTTCTCACATTGGTAGTCAGCAATATTTCACAAGCCATTTTTCAAGGATGTGGGGAGGAGGTTGGAAAATAGGGTAGTTAGCCTCCTACAGCCTCCAATAATCCTCACTTCCTCATATTCACATCCTTATGTATTTCTCTTTCATAAAGAATCAAGGCATGTATGTGTGGTCAGTAGAATACAGTAGTTGTCGTGGTGAGTGACTTGCAAGGCTAAGTCATAAAAAGGACAGCTTCTGCCTTGGTCTCTTGGAATTCTTGCTCTGCTGCCATGCAATGAGGGCACTCAAGCAGTCCTGTGGAGATGCCTGCAAGGATAGAAACTGAGGCTTCCTGCCAACAGCCAGCACTGACTTGCCAGGCAATAAATCCACCTTGAAATAATTCACCTTAAGTGAATCTTCCAACAATTAAACCTTCAAATTCTGTAGCCCCAACTGACATCTGACTATAATCTCATAACAGACCCTTAGCCAGAACTTACTGAGGTGCTCCTGAATATACCACCTACAGGAACTTCAAGGTAAATAAATGATTATCATTGCTTTAAGGTACTTAGTGACGTGATGTGTTATTGATAACCAATACAGACGAGGGGAATTGATCCCAGCCATAGTCTCTTACCTCAGTCTTTGTGCTCCTTAGTACTTTCTGCCAGAAGAACCTCCATTTCTTGAAAGATCTTTGACCGCTTAGTCAATGATACTTAAGTATCTTAGAATATTTCCAGTTAACACAATATGTTCACCAGGTTTCTGCTGGATCTTGCTGCTAATACTCCTAAGTCACTTTGATTCTTAGCTCTGTTCTTCTTTCTTTTTATACTGATTAGGTGGATTAAATTTTCAGCATCATATTCTATCCATATCCTTTTCACTACCCAGCCTTTCTTGAGTCATATTTGCATGAAACATATATCTCACCAGCCATCATTTTAATCAGAGTGTCTTTTATGAGCACATCAAAGTAGATGAAGGAGGGGGATATATTACGCCAGGGCTTTTGCATGTTTGATTTGTGATTCTTTATCCATCCCTTAAGGTCATGAGATTCTCCAGCATGGGTCAGAAAGAACTCTGTGCTTATTTATTGGTCTCAGTTATTTCTTATTTATTAGTTTTAGATCATACCAATAATCCTCTTAGAATGGATCATACATCAATTTTCCACATACTCCTTGCATGGTTAGGATGCTCAAAGGCTGAAAGTTCCTGGAAAGACAACTAAGATGCCCTAAGAGTTCTTTAATCACTAAATTTTACCTGATTGATCATAAGTAATCAGTATGGTACAGAGAAAAACCACAGGAGACAAATTATCAGAGTCCTGTGTGACTCTGTGCAAGTTGATTAACCTCTCTCAGCTTTAATTTCTCATCAGGAAAATAATGCTTACCATTGTAGGTTTGTAATGATGACAAGATTTAAAGTTAGTCTAGGATACTTCACAAATGAATGGCAGCAATTATTAAAAGAACTCCTACCATGACTCAAAGCAGTGTACATTTCTCCTTAATTACCCCTCCACATGCAAAGGTTTTACCTTTTATTCATTTTAGAATGATTAAAGTCTTTTTAGAAAATAAGGTGTTGTTTCAGTTAAACAGTTGGGAATCCCAGGTAAGGCACCTGCAGTGGTCCTAATTTCAGGTCTGTATAAATCAATTAAAAAGGTTACTTACACGTTAAAAGACTCCTCAAAGAGTCCATAAAACAATGTAATATGTCCTTCAGCTAAATGCTCTACATTTGTTAAAATCGAAATAGCTTTCTGGTTAAGGGCATATGTTATGGAGTTTGACTTCCTAGCTTCAAATCCCAGCTTGGCCACTTACTTCATGATAAGTTGCTTTACTTTTCTGAAACTCAAGTGTGTGTTTGTGTGTGTGTGTGTGTGTGTGTGTGTGTGTGTTTGAAATGAAGATAGTAATAGTACCTTCTTCACAGGTTTTTAAGGGGAGTAAATATGATGATACATGTTAATTACTCAGCACATATCCTGGCACAAAGAAAAACTCAACAAGTCTTAACCATTGAAGTCCCAAGAGATTTAATGCTGTGAGAGCAACGAGCTCTTATGTCAGCTTAACAATTTACCTGGCTCACTTTTTCACAAGTAAAAAAAGCCTGTTATCCTTTTACCTTTCTCATTAGATGAATACCTTTCCAATAGATCCCCGTACAGCATAGGATACTGAAATGTTTTATGGTGCAGTTTAGGAAACCATATTGAGTTCATTTATAGCCCATATTGAAGTGTACCTTAAACCAAAGAAATGTCTATCACTCCATCATACTATTCTTTTGAAAGAAGCTGAAACTAGATAGTTAATTAGATATAGTTCAAGTTTCTTCCCTATTGAAAATCTGTTCTTGTCAAATGTCTTAAAGTGATATATGTCTTCACCTTTGATGATATTGTGCTCTGGAAGTTTGTTCCAGATGGCCTCTGAAGTTGATTTGTTGCAATTTATAGATTAGCAGACATATTTCAAAGCATTTCCTTCCATAGTTTCTGTGTTAAATGAGTGAGAACTAGGTCAAGTTTCTGGGTGTTTTCTTGACTCAGCCACCATCACTGAGCCAGATTCCACTAAAGAAACCCTAGCACCCTCAATCTGTGCACACAGTTTCCAAGGGCGAGTTATGCATCCCGTGTGGGATGAGGTTTATAACATTCACAAACCCTCTCCTGTGCAAAACTGTAACTAAACTAGTATCTGCAAACCCATGGCAATTAACAGTTGGCTGTGGCTTTCATGAATGAATACATGGTTGTACAATTAGCATTGTTTATCTCCAATTTCATAAGGAGAATTTTGTTAAACCAATGAAGGAATTGAGATAATAGGAGACAAAAGTTTTCATACTTTTCATCCCATAATTTATGACTAGACCACGCACTTGAGACCAGGAGAACGAAATAGGAAGAGATGGGAAGAGAGACACCACGTTAATAAGTCTCTTAAGTGTTTCTGTTTGTAAACGTTTTCTTTTTTTCTTTTTATGGCCGCGCCAAGTGGCTTGTGGGATTTTAGCTCCCCGACCAGGGATTGAACCTGGGCCATCGGCAGTGAAAACAGAGCCCTAACCACTGGACCGCCAGGGAACTCCCTGTAAAATTTTGTTATCTCAGAAAAATAAAAACAAACAAACAGTAAACATAATCCCACTACCTACCAAGCCCACATAACTTACGTTGACATTTTTAAAAATAAAAATAATACATGCATGTGACTTAGAGTTTCTTAGAGTATGTATATATACATATATGTATATATATATACATATGTACACTCCTACATATATGTATATATGTGTGTGTGTATATATATATATATTCTAAGAGCATATATTACATTCTTAAGTGCATGTATTTTACTTTATACACCCAGGGTCAAAACTCAAATGCCTACAGAATGCTGGTAGGTAATACAAGTGAGTGACTCAGGACAGGTATAAGATAAACAAAACAAATTCGTAGGGAGAGGTAGTTGATAGGTCACTAGTTTGTACCAATCAATAAATCTTAAACTGCTAAGGTTAGCTTAAGGTTCATATATTTAGTCCCTCATCCAAAGATCTTATAATGCATCATAATGATTTTGATTATTGACTTTTACAAGGCAGAGTAGTTTAGGAGCAACTTTTTCTGGATTCAAGGAATGATAAAACCAACAGTCATAATAGTTAATATGAGATACTTCATTCTGTTTCAGTTACTGTGCTAGTAGTTTCTCATTCAATCCTAACAGCACCTTATGAAGTAGATATTATAGTTTTTCTTATTTTACAAATGAGGAAACTCAGAGTTAAACAACTTGCCCAAAATCTGATTTTCAGGACCAGGATTTGAAGCCAGGTTAATCCAGCTACAAAACTAAGCTCTTAAAAACTTTCTATAAGCTCTGAGCTCTCAAAACATAATAGATACCTCTCTCACTTTCCTACTGTGAGCCTGCACAGGCAATATGTAGTTTTTAGATAGAGTACTCAGATGAACACTTCTGATTCTCATACGTCCCACAATATGAGAGGAATAATAGTCTGTTTTATAAATGAATTTTAAAGGTGTTTATGAATTATTTAAAATGTTTTAATAATGTGAATGTCTCTGAATAAATGTTAAGAACAATTTTTTCTCCAAAATTTACTACAGATCTTTAAAATAATTTGGTTTTATAAAAAATATCAATACTTTAGATTACAAAGTGACCATATTTTAATTAATCAGATTTCTCTCCTACTCTCTATTTTTCTAAGAAATTAACTATTCCATCTGTCATTTACCCTGTTTCTGAGGTATGAATTTAAAAATTCCTTTCATGGAAGTCTACAGATCCTTTCCTTCTGCATCTAAGTTGCTTTAACTGGCAGTCAATGTTCAGACTGATGACTTTCAGAACTATAAAATTACCACCATCAAATATTAAATGATACTCCCACTCTTGCGAAAGTAACCCTCCATCAAAAATAAAATCCACCTATTGGAAGCATCTGTTAATTTGAAAAGCATAACTATCCTACGAGAAATTTAATAAAAGGATGAGTAACAATAAGGACGAAATCTGGAAATGGATAGTCAGAGAAAGCTATGTACACCCAAGCTCAACGATGGAGAATCAATGCTTGGTAAGATGGAATGTTCGTTTTTTGGGCCTGAACCATTGTGCAGGAAAAATAATTACTGTTATGGGAAAAGCAAATCCCTGGGAGAGAATTTTCCAAGGGCTTAAGCCAAGGTCTATAATGTTACTATTATTTTCTATATAAATATATGTTCTGAAAATAGATCGAGGGTGACAATACAAAGACCTGATTCATTAGCAATATGCAATAAATAACAGCTGTGACACAAACCCTCTCAGAGCATCTAATCATGAGGCAAATTTTGCTTGTAACATTGGCTCTCACCAGAATTGTCAAGTTATTAGTTTTGAAATTTATAGACTGGTTTTAGTAGACTCAATATAGCCAAGGGATATAAGTTGGTATTGGAACAACCTTATGGAATTTTCAGTTGACACTCAACTGTAGATAATACCGGAAACTGCATATTATAATTCGTGTGTATAAGGGTGTATGTATAAAACTTCCACAGAGAAAGTGAGAGCACCTGGCTAAGAATCCATTTATTAATTCTTTCATGGAATATTTATTGAGTGACTACTGTATACCAGACCTTGTTCTAAGGCCCAGAGAGACAAACAAGGAACAAGAGAGACAAGAAATCTGTGCTCGTAGAGGTAATATTCTACTGGAAGGCGATATACAATTAAACAATAAATGGGAAGATGTATGAAAAAATATAACAGAATGATGCAATAGGAAGTAACTGGTCTCAACATACAGGTAGCTTATTTCTGGAAGAGCCAATTTTAGTGAAGGCTGTGTTGAGATCTAACTGTCAAAAAAGAGACACAGACGTAGAGAACAAACAAATGGACACCAAAGGGGGAAAGAGGAACTGGGATGAATTGGGAGATTGGGATTGACATATATGCACTAATATGTATAAAATAAATAACTAATGAGACCCTTCTGTATAGCACAGGGAACTCCATTTCACTGTACAGTAGAAACTAACACAACATTGTAAAACAACAATATGCCAATTAAAAAAAAGCCAGATATGCCTGATGTATCAGATATGCCTGATACATCGTGCTTATTTCCTTTTGATCCACCTCTGGTTTTGTGTTGGCCTTTTAAAAATTTTCTTCAAGTGATCTTGTATGACTATCTAGGTCTGAATCTTAAAACTTCACAATGCATGGATCTCGTCATCCTTTCTAATTCTCCTTCTTGATAGTTAGATGCATCCCTATAGTGAAGCTCCACATCTAACAAGCCACCTCAAAGAATGAAGGTCTCCTCAAATCTTCCAGGCAGTACACGTCTTAGAGTGTGACTACCTGATTGTGTGGGTTGATAAGGTTTTAATTATATCCTTTTGGGAATATGATATTTTTGCCTTGGTATGATACTAAGCTTATAGTGAATATAAAGTTGTAGAAAATATTGTGCAATTTCTCTAAAAGGTTGAGGAATGACAGATTAACTTGTATGAACAGAAGAGCACTCCAATTTTTCAAACAGTGGAATATTGATGCCATTTTACTCAAGGGGATTGTAAATCCATTGGTTTACTTCCTTAAATAGTCTGCATATGGTGCAAAGAATTCTTAATCAAAGGCAAAATCAAAGACTAATGGGAAAAGTGAGGGCATGAATAATTTTACTAATTAATTCAGCTGAGATATTCACAGCTACCCTATATATTTCAAAATTGTGGAGTAGGGGTGTTAGCCAAACAGTCTAATATTGTGTCTTATGTGAGAAAACAGATTCATGACTCAGATTTGCATCTTAAAATATTACACTGGTTTATCCAGCATTGCCAGTCATTAACATAGTTGAAATTCCTGCTCAAATAGTTATTAGATAAATCATTAAACCATGAAAAATTAAAAGATGTTCCCAAATGCCCAGAACTCATCATGGAACATATAATGAATAGAAGATATTTTCATTAATCATTCATACACTTTTCTATTTAGAAATTGAAACATATTTCCTATTCCTGGTTTCTATAATTTTGTCACTGACCTCTTCTGTAGTTTTCATTTTGGTACTTAAACTTCCCAAGTTATTTATTTTTGCCAGGTATCTGAACTCTAACTTAAGAATTTAACATTTTAATTTCCTTTATAGAAAATGAAATAAGAAAACAATAGTTGTATAAATGTCATTTTTTTTTTTTTTTTTTTTTTGCGGTATGCAGGCCTCTCACTGTTGTGGCCTCTCCCGTTGTGGAGCACAGGCTCCGGACGCGCCGGCTCAGCGGCCATTGCTCACGGACCCAGCCGCTCCACGGCATGTGGGATCTTCCCGGACCGGGGCACGAACTCGTGTCCCCTGCGTCTGCAGGCAGACTCTCAACCACTGCGCCACCAGGGAAGCCCTGTTATTTCTTAATTATTAAAACATTCTTGGTTTTGTAGCAAGGTTCTCTAAGACTAGAGTGGGCCATATCCTACTCTCTTGATTGACTTGCTTAACATCTTTTCCAGTCTTCCTATTATAGTGCATTTCTGTACACAGAGTCTGGAAAGGTGAAAATTTCCCAGACTCATTTGAAGCTGGAGTACCAGACATGATATTGGTATGGAAGAGGAGAGAATTAAGGAGATTCTTGATTCTTAAAGAGACAATCAAGATCTCAGGCTTTCATTTTACAGGTGCAGATCTGCAGGTAAAACATGGATCTAAAGCCAACCTTTCCTGTAGTTTCCTCCTGACCTCCATATCACTGCTAAGCAATGATTTTCTGGAGGCAATGATGTATTAGAAGTAACAGCTTCCTGATTGGATTGTAGATGAGGTAATATGGTACCAGATCCAGTAGTTGATATAACGATTTCCTGATTCCCCAGCTTCCTTATTGTGGAAGAGATAGTAGTTCCCATAGTAAGTAATTCTTGCAGTTTATTCTGGGAGTCTTTCCTAGGAAACCAAGGCTAGAGCTTGCTCCTCTAGCCCTCCTAGTGATTCTATAAGCACCTAATATGCTGTTTTAAATCTCTTTCTGCTCAGCGACCAAATAAGGGTAAGTTTTCAATTTGGGCTGAGATAAGAGATGAAGGCTCTATTTAAGTCTGTTAGCTTAAATTAAACTCACTTTTTCTAAACTTTTAAAGAATAAAAGCAGAGATTAAATTCTAAAGCTGGTAAATGTTTATGACTTTAAAGATAGAAAGAGAAATTTTTCTTTCTACTCAATTATTTTTTTTAATTTTAAGGGGGATCACTTTATAAATTTCATGGTTAAGTTCCTACTCAATATCTTCCATTCAGCCCCTGATTTTGGTGGAGTTAATCAAATGAAAGTACTTCAGACTGAGATGTCAAAAATTCTACTTGAAAAAGGCTCTCATAATCCTGGGAGGGAGCTCTCATTTGTCCTCCCATGCCAAGAAAAACTCCTGCTCTTCCCAAATGAGAAAAAAGTATATATATTAGAATGCCTGGATTACAGATACTGATTGGGCCTTATTGGCTTACTGGCTACTGACAGAGTTAATTGCACCCATGTGCATGCTATGATGCTGAATAGGTAAACTAAGTCTTATTTCTTCCAAGCAGATTCACTCACTCTTGGCTCCCCATTTCTTCTCTGTATGCTACGGTACTGCATTTCTTCTGACTCAGAGACCAGCTAGAGGTAAGTTTTCGATTGGGCTAAGACAAAAGATGAAGCCTATTTAGATCACAAATCTAAGCTGATTTTCCAACTGAGTTTTATCAGAATGCTACCTTAAGTAATGGCAGGCATTTCACATGTAATAAAAAAGCAATGCCTATTCTGCTATTGTTTGAATGTGGAGCTTCCTGGGGGACTTCTTGGGTCATGGACAAAGAAATAGTCAGTTATTCTTGAGTTCTCAGTAACCATATTATCAAAAACTTCACCTTGAGTTCTAGACTGAGGAGTGGGGAATAGAGTTCTTTTCATTACTCTTTCGGTAATCAAGTAGTTTTATGGACATCTCACAACCTAAGCCTTAAAACTATAAAATGGAAAGAAATAGTCTAGCTGCGTCCAAGATAAATATTCACACTTAGCAAGATAATATTTGCATGAATCCTTGACCTACTTGTGTAAAGATAGTTTTAGAGCTGTCAGGTATTGTGCTCAAACCACAGGGGAGTTTAGTAAAAGCAAGTACAGAAATGAATAGGACTCCATTACTTCTTGAAATAATCGAGTTCTCATTATTTTTAATGCTGTTCTCCCTTTAAAATAGACATCGAGTTTCCATTTTGAGCAGGTACATCAAGGTAAAAACAAGACCTCCTACTGTTTACCTGTGGTACATACCTGATCAGCCCAGTACCTTTTATCAACTGTAAACAAATGCTAAAATGCTAGTGTCCTTTAAAACATGAGTAATTTTGGCCTGAGATCCAAGGTCAGATATACCATTCATTGTCTGTTTTACAATATTTTATAGAGAGATAGATAGATGATAAATAGATAGATAGATACATAGATAGGTAGATAGGTACATAGATAGATAGATAGAGGCTAAGTGAGGCTAAAGGCCAAGACTCATGTTGCCCAGTTAGAGTCTTCCTACCCTTGCAGTGAATGATAGCAAATGCAAGAGATCCAGGATGTGAGGTAGATCTGAGTAAGAAACTGAGATTAATGAAAATCAGGTCTAACTTTTCTAAATGGTACATTTCTCTACTTCTTGTGTGACTGACTCTATGGTTTACAGTGGTTTACACAGTGACGGTCTGGCTGAGAATCTTGAAAATTTTCATTGGTTGATTCATCTGAATCCCAACTCAGCTCTAAACACCTTAAAGGCAGGAATCAATTTTAGCACTTCTCCCAAGTGCTTGCTCATAGTCAAATTTCAAGGAGAGTTTGTGGAATGAATGAACTAGCTGTCAGTTTGATTTCCATCTAGGTTGATGACATCAAGAGCTCTAGCCAAGTGCTTCTCAAACAAACGTGAATATAATTACCTGAGAATTTTGTTAAAATTCAGATTCTGATTGAGGAGATCTAGGTGGGGCACAAGATTCTGCAGTTCTAATAAGCTCCCAAGTGATTTAGATGTTGCTGTTCCTTGGACTATACTTTCAGAATCAAGGGTCTAACTCCTAAGGGGTTTATTTATGTGAGACAATGCTGCATAGTGATTAAAACAATGAATTGGAGTCAGGGAGACACAAGCTCAAATTCTTCTCCTGTAATTATTGGAGTAAATACAGGAAAATTATTAATCTCTCTGTGCCATAATTTATACATAAAAATTTGATAACAGTGTCAAGATTTTATATGGGTATCATCTTTAAATAAAATTACATATGAAAGTATTTAGCAGAGTACCTGACATATGGCAAGCACTCAGTAATCGGTAGCTATGCATTCTCCTTATTTTTTCCCCACCTCTGCCTAAGGTTATACGTTCACAAAACTCTTTGTAGGCTGAGTGAAGTTAAACCTCAAGCGTAATCTTGCCAAATTTGCTTCCCCCCAACCCCCCTGCAGAAACTGCTAGCAAATGCAGGAAACCCAGAGTTGTGAGGTAGGTCTGAGCGAAAAGGCAAGAAACAAAGACCTAAAGATCCCAGATAGAAATGTAGGGGTAATTACTGAAAAAAAGTAGTTTTACCGTGAATAAAAAGGAAAAAGGCTAAAGAAGAACGTATAGAGAGCCAATCTGTTTAATGGGGAAAATGAGCACAAAATTTAAAAACTGAATTCAAAATGCTTCTGTTGACATATATACACTAATATGTATAAAATCGATAACTAATAAGAACCTGCTGTATAAAAAATAAATTAACTAAATTACATTTTTAAAAAAATGCTTCTGTTTGTCATGTCTTAAGTCAGGTTGCCCGCAAGAAAGACCTTGAGTCAAGGATTCACTGTAAATGGCTTCGTAAGGAGGTGTTCTCAGGAAGACACATAAGAGGGTGGGAACTGACTGGGGAAAGGGAGAAAGCCAAACAAAAGTGGGCTGGCTCTCAGGCAGTCTCACCAAAGGAAACTTCAGGGAATTCCCGGAGTGTAAATTTGCCTCAAAGGTGTCCTGATTTGAGGAGAGAGAGCTGGAGTTTTATCCATTGGTTTCAGGCTACCCCAGAGAAGTGGGAGAGACATAAATTTAAATCCCCACACACTTCTAATTCTCCATAAGTGCTGGCAAAGCAGGCCCCAGTGCCTGAAAGCAATCTTCCAATAAAGAGCCACAGGTCTGAGAGGCTTAAAGCCAAACCATACAGAAGGAAGGGAAGGGACACAAAAATGATAGATGCCAGACTCTGAGATATTAGATTACAAGGGGAACTTTATTGTTTATACCTTCCCAGGACAACTGCTAATAATGAAAGTATTCATCTCTGTGATTCTTCCAGTGCTTTACGGCTTCTTACTGTGAGATGTTAAACAGAAATGCTAATGGTTCCTGAAAGTCGGGATGATTTTTCAGCATGAGTTTTTATGTTGTTTTATTTTGTTTCATTTTTTAAAATCATTCCTTACTAGAGGAGTAGTGAAAGTAAACAAGATGAGAGACATGTCAGTAGCACACACATATAGAAATTGGGGTGAACAGTAGCTGTAGCCAAGTTGCTTAAAACCTAATATTTTAGATCAGAATGGAGAATGTCCAAAATGACATGCAGTAATGAAACAAAGTATTATATAAAAAATATGGTTAATCTATATGACTTTAAAAATTGTTTCCCTCCTTTGTTTGCATTCCCACTTTATGAAATGAATGAACTATCATGGAAAGCATAGAGCTGAGTTAGTGATCTAATGAATGAATTTAAATAGCTATGGAAATTTAAATTCCATAACTTGACTGGCAGAAACTTAGAGGCTGAGGGTAGAAAGAACTGTCTTAGGGTAAAAATAAACTGAAATGTTCTGTTAATTCAAGCACTCAGCTTTAGCCCCATATTTCACATTGCCCACAAACTGAATCTGAAGTGAAAAACTAGACATACTTGAATATGGTTTTTGTACTTGTTACCAAAAATACTGAAATTGAAAGAAAAGGAGAAGTTGCCTTTTCCCAAGGACAAGAAATATAGAATATTTTCCCCTGAAATGTTGATACTTCAGTTGGGTAAGGCAAGCTTTAGATTAACCCTCAAATAGCTGAAGCTTTTAAGAAACCAACAAACATAAGTATGTGTGTCTATGTGTGTATGTACATGTGTATAATGTATATATTTGGTGTATATACATATATATAAAATCATATTTTTCAAATAAAAGAATTAGAAAATGTAACAGAATAGCTAAGAAATTCTTGATAAAAATAATGCAAGGAAACATCTTACCAGATATCAACTCACATTATAAAGATATAAAAATTAAAACAGAGTAATTTTAGTAAAAAAAATAGTCAAGCAGAATAGAGAGTCTAGGAGCATGTGCATGAGAATTTAGTATATAAAAAAATTAACATTGCAAATCCATGGGGAAAATATACACTATTTGTTGAGTAGTGGTTGGATAATGAGAGCTCCATTTGTACCCACTAAAGTAAAAAATAAATTACAGTTAGAATAAAGATCAACTTTAGGTTAAATATAAACAAAAATATACATAAGAAACATAAAAACCAAAAACTATAAAATTTTTAAAGTAAAGAAAGATAGCTTTGATAAGGTAGGGGAAGTTTCCATAAGTAAGCAATCAGAGACTGTAAAGAAAAAGCAGAACTGGCTTTTAAATACTTAAAACATCATTACGATGAAAGATGCTATAAGAACAGTTAAAATATTAGTCAGTTTGGAGAGAAAGTATTTGGAACATTTTTAACACATAAAATACTAGCATCTCAAATAAAGAAGGAGGTTTAAAATCTGTAAGATAAAAATAGGGTAGAGGATAAGATATTTCACTAAAGAAGAAATACCTATGGGTAATTACCATATAAGAGGTGCTCAATGTCACCGATAATCAGGGAAATACATTTTAAAGTGAGTAGTTAGCATGTAAGATATGAATAATTCATATAAAATTTGATAAGTCAATTTTTGCATTTTTATTTAACTTTTGAATAAGTATTATATTCACATGGGTCAAAATACTATATAATAAAACTTCCCACCCAGTTCCCTGCCAACAGTTTACCTTTTACAGGCAATTAATTTGATGAATCTTCTATGAATTTTTACAAGAATATTTTATGCATTTACAAGCAAATACATAATGCTCAGCACTTTAATTTTCACACAAACACACAGAGAGCGTTCTCATTCTTTTTTATGACTTTATAGTATTCCATTGTATAGATGTGACATAACTGATGGATATATAGGTTGATTATAATGGTACAATAAAAAATACTATACATAAGTTGTATCACATAGATGTGACTATATCTGTAGCATAAATTCCTAGGAGTAGAATTGCTGGATCAAATGATACCTGTACGTTTGTAAATGGGTATAACCTTTTGAGGAAGAATTTTGGAGAGAGCTTTAAAATTTTAAATTGTTATGCATTGGGACCCAGGTGCTATCCTGCAGAAGTACTTTTAATATTACAAAATAATGTCTGCAAAAGGATGCATATTGCAGTATTTTGATAGCAATAAACTGAAAATCTAAATGTCCTTACTATGGGAATGATTTTATATATTTATAAAATATATATAATATAATGATATATTCACATTACAGAATACCATGCAGTGATTAGAAGGAATGAGTAAGGTCCATATAAACAAAGATGGAAATATCTCCAAGACATATATAATTAACTGAAAAAAGCAAATGACTGGACAATATGTATCACGTGATTTATGTTTAAAAAAAAGACATCTTTTATGTATGAAAGGGTACACACTAAATTGTTAAATGGGGCTATCCCTGAAAAATGAAGAGAGACTGGGTACAGGTGATGGAGCAATGTGAAGGGAACTTTTATTATCTTTGCTGTTTGTATGGATTTAAATTATTTTTGAAATTAAAAAATAAAAATATTAAGAACACCATCTGAGATGTGAGAGGCAGGGACCTACGTGAACTCTCTAGAAAAGGTCAGCCTCTGAAATCCTATGCGTGGCCACACTCTGAGACCCTAAGGTGGAGATTGCCTATTGCAGTGGATGAAAAGGTGTGTCAACAGGAATGACAGCCAAGGCCAGCACGAGCAGGAACACAGCCTGCCTTCGGTGGGACATATGGTATCTCCATTGTGAAAGTGCCTTTTCAGCTAAAAGTAATAAATCTCATGTTAAACTAAAAAACAAAGAAAGCATAGCCACAGTTTTTGAATCTTTAAATGATAAAATGTGATAACTTTGGCAAAATATATAAAATCCATTTTATATAAAAAGGAAAATGTGGAACTAATATAAATAAATCATGTTTTATAAGTTTTTTGCAATTGACTGCTTTTATGGATCTACCATATGAGCCTATACTTACACCTTATAAATGTGAAAAATAACTAAATCAGCAGGAGGGATTTCTTTCCCTCAATAAAAGAACCATATGCCAGGTAAAAAGTAAAATAATCACATCCACCAATGTTGTTTCTGAATCATTGCTCCCACTCAGTCACAGAACTCTAGCCCAACCATACCATCCATTTTATGTAATGATATAGAGTGATCTTTACTGATGATGTGAATCAGTGGAACTAAGCTAAGGACTGGGACTTTCTGTCACTGATTTAATCGTCACAGAAATATTAGTGAAAATTTAGACGTAGCCCATGTTAAACACCTGTGTACATGCTCCTACTCTGTCATCCCAGTGGAGTAGTTAATCAGCAAATATGGAGCCCTGAGGTAGTGTCAAAATCCTCAGCTCAGCCCTGCAGGCAGTTGTTACTATCAATCAACGAGAATTATCACCAATCCAGGTGAAAGTCAAAAAATTCAGTTTTCTATTTCAATTTTTCCATTACAATACTTCCTGTAGATCAAGATATTTGGTTCTGTTGTTGATTTTGAGAGTTTAATAGTTTTGTTACTTTTGATAGTTTATGAGAGTAATGAGAGAATCACATTCAATAGAGAAATACTTTCATTGCAATCCTCACATGAGTTTTTGTTCTTATACTTACATACTATGAGTTAAATGGAATGTAAAGAACCTAACAATTCACACAGTATTTTTTTAGTATTCTACGTTAAAAAAAATTTATCTTAATTTTAAGTTAATTAAAAATTTTTTTTGATTTATACTTTCAAAGCCAGAAAGATCAGTCTTTTTCTCACTATATTGAAACTAGTCATTAGTAAATATTTACCATATAAGATCATCTTCTTTCCAGGCTCTTGACAGGGAAACATGATTCACAAATACTTCAGTACAAAAGGAAAAGTTTAACATGAGGTTTCATCCTCTTCTGGCTTTTATCATTTCAGAGCCAGCTTTTAAGTTCTTTTTTATTCTTTTTTGGTTTGCTTTTATTTTATTTTCAGTACTTACAGATAGGAAAAAATAACTTGATTAATATTTCCATGCATTCTATTTATTATCTATTTATTATACAAATATATTAATAAATAGAATTTTAAGAAAAGAAATCAATCAAATAAGTAAAAGCTTACTTGACATAAAACAAACACTTAGCAAATATATAGCTTAGGGTCCTGGTTAAATTTCCACTGTCAAAACAAATTATTTATTAATTTCTGTTAACCTGCTTAGTTTTAAAGCCTCATAGTTACGAATGGATGAAATTGCTTTTTATAACTTTCCATAACAGGAAACTCTAAATTTTATAATTTTGTATTCCATTGTTGGAATTTAATGTAATTTAAGTGTTAACATAGTTTTTATAAGTAAATGTCTTAAACTATACAATGAAAGTGTTTATCTTATGCATTTGCTAATTTCTTGTTATGTTCAGAGCCCTACATAGTAAGAGTTTTGGTAAGGTATTGACTGACTGAATGAAGAACTAAATGCATGAATGAAAAAATGAATAAGGAAGACTGGGTTCTTTTGACAAATAGATGTTATGTATTGATGTAGTTATTTAAAGGATGATTAATTGTAGCATATTATGCACTGATTTATAAAATATATTGTGTGTACTTGTTGGGCTTATTTCTAATGGACTCATACTCTGTTTTCATTCTGTGTTACCACACAGATGCTCAACATTTAAAAAACTCTTAACCACTTACTCTTACTAGTGAAAACATACTACAATAAAGTTAATTATAAATATATTCCAGGAAGTGCTAACTGTATTTCCTCGATTTAAAGTCACATGTTGGCCATGTTTAATGGGGTGGTAAACTTTTCAATATCCAGCTTCGTGTAGTTCAGGAAATAGAGTAGTTGTAGAACCTGCCTCTAACTTAAACGGTCCTCACAGACTCTTCTCTAGCCACCTCTTTATTCTAGAAACATGAAGATGTAGCCAGAATTACATGAAAACAACATTCACACTCAACATTGAATGATAGTGATGAATGGTCTGCATGGCCAAAAAGCTGTCTCAGCAGTTAAAATATGAAGAGATTTGACAAGTGGCATACAACACTGGAAATTTGGGACCAGAAAGTTTTCTTAAATTCTACACTCTGTATTACTCATATGTACTCAGTAGAAATATGTCATCTCTCACACAATCATTGTTCTTCTCAAGAAAAATAGATGTATTGACCAGAATAATGACTCAAAAGCAAAATATGTGTAGAATAGAAAAACAAGTTTTCTTAATTATATCTTTAAAAATTAGAACATATAGCCCAAATAACCTATTATGTTGAGTATATTTTAATGTGCACTCAGGTTTCATTTTAAATGTTATTATTTACATTGCTAAATTGCTTGGTGAGCTTTTCCAGACTGATAGGTACATTAGGAGCACAATTAAACCAATGCTGTGGAAATTCACTGCCATTAATTTAAGTAAAAGTGTTATCAAAGGTAAAGTTTAAAAGATAATATATCAAGCTACAAATATGTGCTTCAGATGTAATCTAGGATATTTATCATATTAAGATAAACAAAAACGTTAATTAATAAACATATATTCACTAAAGGACTGGAGAATCTGTCATTACTTCTCTTGAAAATGGCCTAGAGAAATGTGATTTGATTCAATTATTATTGAGTTAATATATTTGTTATATTATACACAGTCTGCATAGTAAAATCTATAATACATATTAATAAATTCTAACAAAACTACACAGAATATTGCATTATTTTTATTGTTGGAATTTACTCATGACTTTAGTAAAATGCTACTTTATCACAGCTAGAAACCAAAAAGGAAAAAACCTTATATCTCAAAGTTCTCAAGTTCTTTACCACAATTGTTTCATGTGACCACAAAAATATCAGAGCAATCAGAACACAGAAATCATTGCCCAATTAAAAAAGGAATTATATTTAAGAAGATGTTACTTATCAGTTACAAAAGGCAAATGTGTTGAATCATGTAAAGAAAAACGATCAGATTAGGAAATTTGTTATCAAAATCTACCCTTGTGTCCCTAATAATACTGGTGTTGTGAAATGCTCTAAGCAAAAAATGGTCACGTAGTCTTATTTGGGGAAAATACCACATTTTCTTTTTGTGTATCTTTTGCTTCTATATATGCTTGCCTACATATGTGTGTTTGTGTGTTCATTTCATATCTGTCTTCCCCATTAGTCTATAAATTTCATGATGATGGTATTCATGCTTATTATATTCAGCCAAACTGATAAATATTCTCTCCTTGCCCAAGTTTAATCAGGCTCCTCTGAACTCTCTTCTCAACTTGGCCCTGACTTTTAGGTCTTCTTGTTTGTCTCTGCATAGTTCAATTTTAGCAAAGATCCTGTTAAGTCAGTTTAACCAGAATATCCCAGTCTTGATATCTAATCACCCACAATATCTGGTATGGTTCCTCATCTTCGTACCATTGCTCAGGTGATGTATGATCACAAATTCAGAAGCCTACTTCTTGGTTAGCCAGAAACCACCTTACCCCTGATGTTTACTCTTAGTAATTTGTCATCTACCAACCCCCTATCCTGCTTCTTCACTATAAAATCCTCCCTTTTCCTTGTTGTATTCAAAGCTGAGTCCAATCTGTCTTTCCTACTACAAAAAGTCCATTGCAGTGGTCCTTATACCTATCATGACAGTGCTGAATAAAGTCTGCTGACTGTCTTTAGCAAATGCCGTGAATAATTTTTTCTATAGCATAACAAAGAGTAAGCCCTCAGCAACACCTTCGTCTTAAATTTTAATAGAATTAAAATGTTTTTCAGTTGGAAATCAATGATGTGTGTTAGCATATTAATAGTTCTAACTAGTTCTTCATATAGAAAACTATTTAATTTTTAAATTTTTATATTTTGTAAGTTGTTGACCTCCTTCGAGATTGGTATTAGTGGAATTCATTTTGAAGAATTGAAATGCTAAACTAAATGCAGCTTTCCAACTAATGTAGTCAATATGAAATATAAAGGTAAAAGTAGAAAAAAATGGCTGTGAGGATAGATATCCAAATCAAATATATTTTTAGGGCAGAACTCATTTTGTAATCTATGTAGGCATTAAGCAAGCTTTGCTGAATATGGTTATGACATTGGAGGATTTAACTTAGTTTTTAGTTATTTGAATCCCATACACGTATTGCTACTTATAAATGAGTGAAGTACTACCTTAGTACTATTCTTTACTTAAGTATTTTTCTCATACATATGTTAACCTAAGGTATATCTAAATTCAACATGAGCCACATTAAGTACTATGCTCTCCTATGATATTAGTAGCATCTATATGATAACTGATAAATAGATATGATAATAGCTTTCTTTTATAAAGTTAATACATCCATATTTTTGAAGAAAGTTACACTTTTCACTTGACAACGTGTTTTTACGTAGGTTCAGTCACAGGCTTAATCTTCTAGACTTTGAGGTAAAGCCATTCCAAATAAATTTTATATATATATATATATAATTTAGATATATAATATATATAATTTAGATATATTATATAATGTATATAATATATATAATATTTTGCCTTCTAATTTTCTATACCTGCATGTGCCTCTTATATATTTTTCTGTTATTGTTATAGCCTAAACTACCAATAGTAATAAAAATATGTATTTGTGCTCCTTAAGGTATAAATTCTAGGAGTAAAATTCTTAGTGATAAAGCAAAATATAATTTCAACATTTCATCAAAATATATTCAGTGGATATGTCAGTCAAATCAGTAAATCTTCCAAAGATGAGTCAATCATTTCCCCCCAAAATCAATATGTGTAAGTTAAGTAAAACTCAGTTTAAAAATATTCTCTTGTAACTTTAAAAAGTTTCCACTTGCATGAAAAGTATTATAGATGCGGAAAATATGTATTTTGCATGTTGATAAGCTACTTATTTATGCATTGTGAAGGCTCTCGTAAGAAATTACATCTTTGATTTTTATCTTTTTGTGTAACTCTAAGAAATTGGAAGTTAATGGACTACTTAAATAGTCCTTGTGCATAGGAATCTCAGAAGATATGAATTCGTATTTCCCATATTTTATAATTCTAGCACAATAACTCATGTAATACCTATGTGGTCAGGAACAGATCTTTCTGTACACCACTTAAAATTCTATTAGGATGTCCCAGATTGATTTAATCTCTCTTCCTTTATACTTTCATGTATGTCCTTTACTATTCTGCCTTAAAATTACTTATGCTATCTCCCTCATTTGTGTATTTCTGAAAGCAGAGAAATCAATCTCAAAGGCTGTAGTTGCATTGCTAGGTATATGAAATAGGATAGAAATATCTGAATAATGTCCTCAGATCCCTGATATTTTTTACTGGAACTATTCCTTAAACATTGATATATACTGTACAATTTTCAGAAAATATTATATTTGGCTTAAATTTATCTTTTGTGATTATAATGCTTTTGATAGTAGTTAACTTCTTTAATTTAGAATTTAGAGATGTATTTTCTTTTCAGCTTAAACTGGAAATACATGATAGCATTAGCATATGTGACAAAAATTAGTACTCCTTTTACAAACAATTGAAACTATAATCAAATCCTAGCTATTTTAGCTGTTCTTGATTATTACCTATACCATCCATTTGGATTATTCTTGACTATTGCATATATGATTTTAGAATATCAGTAGATGAATAAGATATATATGGTTTAGAGCTGTGCTGTTCAATACAATAGCCATTTAGTCATGTGTGACTATTTAAATTTAACTGAATTATAATTAACTTTAACAAAATTAAAAATTCAGTTCCTCAGGTACACTAGTATATTTCAAGTACTTACTTGGCACATGTGGCTACCATATTGGATAGCACAGATTATTTGGGTTATAATTATCTTTGTCACTATAAAACATTTCATCATCACAAAAGTTCTATTGCTCAATTCTGGACTAGAGAGTTGAGATAAAATCAGGTATAAGAACAAAAAGATATTTTTCCTGAAGTCACAGTGTTGCATATAAATAATTCAAGTTTTTCTTTTCAATCTCCTTGATATTTCAATGACAGAGACAGCCATTAGATAATAAATAATGTTTCCAGCACCCTTTTGACAGATGTGACATGGATGTGATTATCTTTCTGTTTCTTTAGGGCACAACATGCCGTGAGTTCACTGTGGGACTATGCCACTAATTCCCATGATTCCATCACTCTTTTAGACACAAACATTTCACTGTAACTGAAAACCTAATTTTTCAACTTGTTTGAATGTGAAGTAATTACATTTCATCATTACTTGCTGCCAAAGAACAAGGAACCTGCATTAGATAAGGCTTACTGATATTGGATGGTTTTATCATGAGAAAAAATATATGTATTTGCATACTCAATGCTCTTTCCCCTATAATTTAATATGAAGTTGTCCTGCCAAGGCCTGAAAAATCCTTCTGGTTTTATGATTTCTCTTTGCAGATGACCCCTCATTATGTTTATTTCATACCTTTTTTCTTCTTAAGGTCCCACTTCTTTCCCACCATCCTCATTTAGAGTGTATGGCTGTGTAAAGTTTACTGGGATCAAAGTCATCTACCTGTGCTTTCACATATAAGTTCTCTAATACCTTTTGCTTCAACACGTTCTTGTCTTCTGTTCTCTCTTCTTGTCTTCTGTCATTCTTGTCTCTGTGCTCTGCCCTCCCTGATGTAGTAATTTTAGATGAAAGAGAGCTTATCTTCTCCAAAATAACTTTTCCATCCACTGCCTTGAATTCTCTCCACTCTTATTCTTTCCCTAACATCTTAAATCTCTAACTCTTTCCTGGTTCCTCTTCATATCAGATAGGATTATATGGTCACAAACAACAGAGATTGTCCCTGGTCAGACTATGAAAAAGAAAACTTATTGGAAGCATATGAATTTCTCACAGACTTACAGAAATAGTTGGAGAAAAACAAGAAAGGGCCAAAAACCGGGGAAGCTCTAAAGATCCAGACGATGAGCTCAAGTCTGTCAGGACACTATGATTAAGGTGAATTGACTCCAGATATTTTTTTCATATTTTGGCCTAGAGGAGAACAGAGTACCTTAACCAGAGCCCCACTGGATTTTGTACAAAGGGTAAGTGTAATTTTCCTAACGCAAAAACAGGGTGCTATTACTGGACGAGATTCTGCATTCTAGAAGGCATAAACTACAAATCTACATTACTCTCCCTATTCAAATATGCACAAAACCATTTTAAATACACACATACACAAATACACATGCTAAAATACTAACGCTTGCCTCCTACAACTTTGGTTCCATGATAATATATATCATTCACTGAGCATTTATCATAAGTAAACACTGTTCTAAATATTTTACATACACTATACTATTTATCCTTACAAGATTCTGTTGGTAGGTACTATTATAATCCTTATTTTTTTCAGATGAAGAAATCAAGTCTGTTCCAGTAGTGTTCCAATCTGTTCCAATCTGTACCTGCCTGATTCCAAATACTGGGTTCTTAGCAAATAATCTGTAATATTTCTGTTTTTAATAAGTCAGTCAGTGATCTGTGGTCTGTTTCCTACATTTTTGTTTCGTTGACACATTCTCTTTAGTCTTCTAAAAACTGTCTTATGTTCCTCTCAATCCCTGAGAAACTACTGCTTCTCAGTTTATCAAAAACCTTCTTTTAGTCATATCCAAGGCAGTTTCCATTCCTTTCATCCTTCTGTTTCCAGATGACAGCATGGATCATCCTCTTCTTAAAATATTCTTTCCAGTTTTCATGACATCATGCCCTTTTTGTCCTCTCATCTTTCTATACATCAACTCCTAAGATCTTTCTTCTTTCTTTTGTATCATAACTCTTATAGAGTTTCTCAGCATGCAAGATATAAGAGCTGAAGACCAAAAGCCCAAGGCCAAGGACAGAACTTTTATGCCAACTTTCTTAGAGAGTTAATCCAATCTTATACCCATCATTTCTCAGCGCTAATTATGTCAAACGCTATATATCTATTTCTAGCTCTTTAAATTCTAATTTCATATTTTCAGCTGTCTGCAGAATATTAACCTCACAAACTTATAGATAAAATATATCTTAGTTGACTGCCTTTTGGAATATATCTATATTAGTATGATTAGGCCACTAAATCATGTCAACTCTTTAAATTATTTCATGAATTTTACCTAGATCATTGAAATTGCCTTTTAAATAATGGAATGATGATTGTTTAATTAATATTAGTCCTAGATTTTCCCCAGTCACTCTGATCCCCAGGGCTGAATATGTCTAAACAGTATACTTGGCTCAGCTTGCTCACCCAGCAAATCCTTACCATTGAGTGGAGCTTAGAAGAGAATTTAACAGTCATAAGACCAGTGTCTGGTATGACGTTTTGAGTCATGAACATCGACCTATATGCCCATAAAAACTCATCATCTTTAATCCCTGGTAAGGAAGGTGGTACCATGCAGCAAGCATAGATGTATAACCTTGACTAAGTTATTTAACCTTCTATTCCTCAGTTTTTTATCCATAAAATGAGGAGGATAATGGTACCTATTTTATGTAGTGCTGTGAAAAAATAAAAAGTGGATAATTAAGTAAATAAAAAAGTAATCTCAAATAGTGATAAGTGCTATTTTTTTTAAGATTTTTAGAAATTTCATGTAATGTCTGAAACATTTATATTAACATATTTCCATACAAATAACCCAAAGAAAGTTCAGTATTAGTTGTTTTTCTTGTTTGTTTTTTTATTCTGCAGGTCCTTATTAGTCATCAACTTTATACACATCAGTGTATACATGTCAGTCCCAATCGCCCAATTCAGCACACCACCAACCCTACCCCACCGCAGTTTCCCCCCCTTGGTGTCCATACGTTTGTTCTCTACATCTGTGTCTCAACTTCTACCCTGCAAACCGGTTCATCTGTACCATATTTCTAGGTTCCACATACATGCGTTAATATACGATATTTGTTTTTCTCTTTCTGACTTACTTCACTCTGTATGACAGTCTCTAGATCCATCCATGTCTGAACAAATGACTCAGTTTCGTTCCTTTTTATGGTTGAGTAATATTCCATTGTATATATGTACCACATCTGCTTTATCCATTCCTCTGTCGATGGACATTTAGGTTGCTTCCATGACCGGGCTATTGTAAATAGTGCTGCAATGAACACTGGGGTGCATGTGTCTTTTTGAATTATGGTTTTCTCTGGGTATATGCCCGGTAATGGGATTGTTAGATCATATGGTAATTCTATTTTTAGTTTTTTAAGGGACCTCCATACTGTTCTACATAGTGGCTGTATCAATTTACATTCCCACCAACAGTGCAAGAGGGTTCCCTTTTCTCCACACCCTCTCCAGCATTTGTTGTTTGTAGATTATCTGTTGATGCCCATTCTAACTGGTGTGAGGTGATACCTCATTGTAGTTTTGATTTGCATTTCTCTAATAATTAGTGATGTTGAGCAGCTTTTCATGTGCTTCTTGGTCATCTGTATGTCTTCTTTGGAGAAATGTCTATTTAGGTCTTCTGCCGATTTTTGGATTGGGTTGTTTGTTTCTTTAATATTGAGCTGCATGATCTGTTTATATATTTTGGAGATTAATCCTTTGTCCATTGATTCGTTTGCAAATATTTTCTCCCATTCTGAGGGTTCTCTGTTCGTCTTGTTTATGGTTTCCTTTGCTGTGCAAAAGCTTTGAAGTTTCACTAGGTCTCATTTGTTTATTTTTGTTTTTATTTCCATTCCTCTAGGAGGTGGATTAAAAAAAGATCTTGCTGTGATTTATGTCAAAGAGTATTCTTCCTAAGTTTTCCTCTAAGAGTTTTATTGTGTCCAGTCTTACATTTAGGTCTCAAATCCATTTTGAATTTATTTTTGTGTATGGTGTTAGGGAGTGTTCTAATTTCATTTTTCACATGTAGCTGTCCAGTTTTCCCAGCACCACTTATTGAAGAGACTGTCTTTTCTCCATTGTGTATCTTTGCCTCCTTTGTCATAGATTAGTTGACCATAGGTGTGTGGGTTTATCTCTGGGCTTTCTTTCTTGTTCCATTGATCAATGTTTCTGTTTTTGTGCCAGTACCATATTGTCTTGATTACTATAGCTTTGTAGTATAGTCTGAAGTCAGGGAGTCTGATTCCTCCAGCTCTGTTTTTTTTCCCTCAAGACTGCTTTGGCTATTTGGGGTCTTTTGTGTCTCCATACAAATTTTAAGATGATTTGTTCTAGTTCCGTAAAATATGACATTGGTAATTTGAAGGGGTTGCATTGAATCTGTAGATTGCTTTGCATAATATAGTCATTGTCACAATATTGATTCTTCCAATTCAAGAACATGGTATATCTCTCCATCTGTTGGTATCATCTTTAATTTCTTTCATCAGTATCTTATACTTTTCTGCATACAGGTCTTTTGTCTCCCTAGGTAGGCTTATTCCTAGGTATTTTGTTTTTTTTTTGTTGCAATAGTAAATGAGAGTGTTTCCATATTTTCTCTTTCAGATTTTTCATCATTAGTGTATAGGAATGCAAGAGATTTCTGTGCATTCATTTTGTATCCTGCAACTTTTCCAAATTCATTGATTAGCTCTAGTAATTTTCTGGTGTCATTTCTAGGATTCTCTATGTATAGTATCAAGTCATCAGCAAACAGTGACATGTTTACTTCTTCTTTTCCAATTTGGATTCTTTTTATTATTTTTTCTTCTCTGATTGCCGTGGCTAGGACTTCCAAAACTATGTTGAATAACAGTGGTGAGAGTGGACATCCTTGTCTCGTTCCTGATCTTAGAGAAAATGCTTTCATTTTTTCACCATTGAGAATGATGTTTACTGTGGGTTTGTCATATATGGCCTTTATTATGTTGAGATAGTTTCCCTCTATGCCTAGTTTCTGGAGAGTATTTATCATAAATCCTTGTTGAATTTTGTCAAAACTTTTACTGCATCTATTGAGATGATAATATGGTCTTTATTCTTCAATTTGTTAATATGGGGTATCACATTGATTGATTTGCATATATTGAAGAATCCTTGCATCCCTGGGATAAATCCCACTTCATCATGGTGTATGATCCATTTTTTTTTTTTTTTTTTTGGTGTATGATCCTTTTAATGTGTTGTTGGATTCTGTTTCCTAGTATTTTGTTGATCATTTTCGCATCTATATTCATCAATGATATTGGTCTGTAATTTTCATTTTTTGTAGTATCTTTGTCTGGTTTTGGTATCAGGGTGATGGTGGCCTCATAGAATCAGTTTGGGAGTGTTCCTTCCTCTGCAATTTTTTGGAAGAGTTTGAGAAGGATGGGTGTTAGCTCTTCTCTAAATGTTTGATAGAATTCACCTGTGAAGCCATCTGGTCCTGGACTTTTGTTTGTTGGAAGATTTTTAATCATAGTTTCAATTTCATTACTTGTGATTTTTCTGTTCATATTTTCTGTTTCTTCCTGGTTCAGTCTTGGAAGGTTACACCTTTCTAAGAATTTGTCCATTTCTTCCAGGTTTTCCATTTTATTGGCATAGAGTTGCTTGTAGTAGTCTCTTAGGATGCTTTGTATTTCTGCAGTTTCTGTTTTCACTTCTCCTTTTTCATTTCTAATTTTATTGATTTGAATCCTCTCCCTCTTTTTCTTGATGAGACTGGCTAATGGTTTATCAATTTTTTTGTTTGTCTTCACAAAGAACCAGCTTTTTGTTTTATTGATCTTTGCTATTGTTTTCTTTGCTTCTGTTTCATTTATTTCTGCTCTGATCTTTATGATTTCTTTCCTTGTACGAACTTTGGGTTTCGTTTGTTCTTCTTTCTCTAGTTCCTTTAGGTGTAACGTTAGATTGTTTACTTGAGATTTTTCTTTTTTCTTGAGGTAGGCTTGTATAGCTATAAACTTCCCTCTTAGAACTGCTTTTGATGCATCCCATAGGTTTTGGATCGTCGTGTTTTCATTGTCATTTGTCTCGAGGTATTTTTTGATTTCCTGTTTGAGTTCTTCAGTGATCTCTTGGTTACTTAGTAACTTATTGTTTAGCCTCCATGTGTTTGTGTTTTTTATGTGTTTTTCGCTGTAATTGATTTCTAATCTTATAGCGTTGTGGTCAGAAAAGATTCTTGATATGATTTCAATTTCCTTAAATTTACTGGGGCTTGATTTGTGACCCAAGATGTGATCTATCCTGGACAATGTTCCATGCGCACTTGAGAAGAAAATGTAATCTGCTCTTTTTGGATGGAATGTCCTATAAATATCAATTAAATCTCTCTGGTCTATTGTGTCATTTAAAGCTTCTCTTTCCATATTTATTTTCATTTTGGATGATCTGTCCATTGGTGTAAGTGAGGTGTTAAAATCCCCCACTATAATTGTGTTACTGTCGATTTCCTCTTTTATAGCTGTTAGCAGTTGCCTTATGTATTGAGGTGCTCCTATGTTGGGTGCATATATATTTATAATTGTTACATCTTCTTCTTGGATTGATCCCTTGATCATTATGTAGTGTCCTTCCTTGTCTTTTGTAACATTCTTTATTTTAAAGTCTATTTTATCTGATATGCATATTGCTACTCCTGCTTTCTTTTGATTTCCATTTGCATGGAATATCTTTTTCCATCCCCTCACTTTCAGTCTGTATATGTCCCTAGGTCTGAAGTGGATCTGTTGTAGACAGCATATATATGGGTCTAGTGTTTGTATCCATTCAGCAAGCCTGTGTCTTTTGGTTGGAGCATTTAATCCTTTCGTGTTTAAGGTAATTATCAATATGTATGTTCCTATGAACATTTTCTTAATTGTTTTCGGTTTGTTTTTGTAGGTTCTTTTCTTCTCTTGTGTTTTCCACTTAGAGAAGTTCCTTTAGCATATGTTGTAGAGCTGGTTTTGTGGTGCTGAATTCTCTTAGTTTTTGCTTGTCTGTAAAGCTTTTGATTTCTGCATCAAATCTGAATGAGATCCTTGCCAGGTAGAGTGATCTTGGTTGTAGGTTCTTCCCTTTCATCACTTTAAGTATATCATGCCACTCCCTTCTGGATTGTAGAGTTTCTGCTGAGAAACCAGCTGTTAACTTTATGGGAGTCCCCTTGTATATTATTTATTGTTTTTCCCTTGCTGCTTTCAATAATTTTTCTTTGTCTTTAATTTTTGCCAATTTGAATACTATGTGTCTCAGTGTGTTTCTCCTTGGGTTTATCCTGTATGGGACTCTCTGCCCTTCCTGGACTTGGGTGGCTATTTCCTTTCCCATGTGAGGGAAGTTTTTGACTATAATGTCTTCAAATATTTTCTCTGGTGCTTTCTCTCTCTCTTCTCCTTCTGGGACCACTGTAATGCAAATGTTGTTGTGTTTAATGTTGTCCCAGAGGTCTCTTAGGCTGCCTTCATTTCTTTTCATTCTTTTTTCTTTATTCTGTTCCACAGCAGTGACTTCCACCATTCTGTCTTCCAGGTCACTTATCCGTTCTTCTGCCTCAGTCATTCTGCTATTGATTCCTTCTAGTGTAGTTTTCATTTCAATTATTGTATAGTTCATCTCTGTTTGTTTGTTCTGTGATTCTCCTAGGTCTTTGTTAAACATTTCTTGCATCTTCTTGATCTTTGCCTCCTTTCTTTTTGCCAGGTCCTGTATCATCTTCACTATCATTATTCTGAATTCTTTTTCTGGAAGGTTGCCTATCTCTACTTCATTTAGTTGTTTTTCTGGGGTTTTATCTCGTTCCTTCATCTGGTACATAGCCCTCTGCCTTTTCATCTTGTCTATCTTTCTGTGAATGTGGTTTTTGTTCCACAGGCTGCAGGATTGTAATTCTTCTTGCTTCTCCTGTCTGCCCTCTGGTGGATGAGGCTATCTAAGAAGCTTGGTTGGAGGGACTGATGGTGGGTAGAGCTTGCTCTGGCGGGCTGATAAATGCTATTATTAAAGTAAAACGACATATAGCAGAGTTAATCTAGTGTGCAGAGGGTAGGTCGTGGAGGGAGGTCTACTTCATACAATCAGCAGCCCAACCAACAATCACCCAGCTCATATTCCTCCATCTGGCACACAAAAATACTATGAAATATTTTGTCAAGTATCTTGCCCAAATCATAAGTTTTGTCAATGGCATTGCCAAGAATATTAGCCTAGTAAACCTCACATAAATGAGATAATCTTTTTTTCATGACATGTTCTTAGTGAATCTTTGTTGGCTGCCACTGATTACTTTGTCCTTTTGCAAGTGCTCACCAAAGCACCTGTTCAGTGACTGCTTATGAAATTTAAAGTAGATAGCATAATACTTGTTTTCTATATTCTTCTACCTGTGCTCAGATTATATAGAAAACCCTGGAAAGTTACTTCTTTAAGTTTTATCTTGCTGTTATGACTCAAAGAAAAACTTATTCTGATATTTGTTAAAATGGTAAGGAACACTTTATTCAAGGCTATCACACTAGGGATATTGCATTGGGGAGAGAGAGCAGATTCAACTTTGAATACAGCAAAGACAGCTGGGGATTCATAGCCAGTTAGAAGAGTGAGGGGGAAGTGAATGGATAATTACAAAGAGGAGGCATCAAAGACAAGGGGATCTTTGCTAAACTGGCCTTATAAGATTCTTGCTATAGGCAAGCCAAGGACTTAGACATCAAAAGTGGGGGGATGAAGAAATTGATCAGATATCAAGGGTGATCAAATAGCAAGGGTGGGGAGATGACTTAGCAGGATTATTTGCTAAGACAGGGATGAACAGGCCAAAGACAGGACTGGACAGCAGCCAAGATTGAGCATTGGTTGACAAGAGAGTTCAAAGGAACTTAACTAAAGTTTAGTGGAAGGGAGAGTCTTGGTCAACTTGAAGTCACCCATTTTAGCTGTTACTTTCTCTCTGACATGGTATGGGATCAAAATTAAAAACAAGGGAATTCCCAGGTGGTCCAGTTGTTAGGGGGGTATGGGTTTGATCCCTGATCGGGGAACTAAGACCCCAAAAGCCGTGAGGTGAAGCCAAATGAAAAATTAAAAACAAAGAAACCCAAAAAGAATGGTGACTGGCTATGAAGTGCATGAATGGCAGTATTGCCAAAGATTTTTTTTTTTTAATTCTCCCTTAGCAATTTCTGGACTCCGTTAAAGCTTAGCTGTATATCTCCTTTGGAACAGCCTGAAGAAATGGTTATGGGGACAAACACTGAAATAATATCCTATCTTCAAAATGTTATGAGTGACCATTTCTTGAAAGTTATTCTGCAACTGTTACTGTTTAAATTATTCACTATGTGTAATTATATCTCCAAGAAGCTATTGTAAATCAGATATTTTTGTTCACATCAGAGTTTCTGAATATAATATTTAAGTATAACGAACAGATTTCTATGTATTTAATTTAATGCAAAATAGGACATTTCAGTAATTGTTACACTTTTATTTCTTTCTTCTAACCTTAACACTGTGTATTTTTATGTATTTAACCATAATTTGGACCCAGGAAATGTAAAGATTTACTTGATGACTAATAGAAAATGTTAACCAATACGTAATCTTCAAAGACAAGCCAGTAGTCTACAACTTCCAGTTGCAGAAAGGCCACAGTCATTTCTACTTTCTATCAGTCTTTCCTGACTCAAAAGAATATTTGAAAGGAACTTGGTTTGGTACTTCCATCTCAAAGTCACAGACAATTCATTTTCAATTATAGATCTAATTATTAAAAAGTATGTCATTCCTTCTAAACTTTAAAAAAGAAAAACAACTTCTAACAAAATAAATAACTAGATGTGTATGCGTGTGTGTGTGTATATATAAGAAAGTTTGGTTGTCAATTATATATAATTGTTAATAACAACATATGTAGATTTTGTTTTTATCATTCATCCAGTTGTCTGGTTTTTTTTGTTGTTTTTTGGCTTTTCTCATCTTTGTGCCTTCTGCTGTTATAATATATATTAATAGTCAAGGGAGAAAATGTCTCTGATTGCTGTGCAGTTGCTCTCAAAGTAGACATAAATCAGTTCCATAGGGTCTACAGATCCACCTTTTAAAGTAATCAAATCAATGCTGATGAGTATAAAAATTAATGTGTCCAGTCACCTTGACAGTGGTTACCAAATCAATTGGATGGTGGCAATATTGACATATCTTTATTTGTTTTATTTTGGGGAGATCCCAAAATAATTTGACAGTCCAAGGACATCAAATACCCTTCTATTAAACCATCCATATCCTCCACATTTATCTTCTCTCTTATTTCATTAATATTTTTATCTCACATCTCAAACATTTCTCTATGTCAGTAAATTAAAATTTTCTTTAGTAGAATTTTATTTTCTTATTAATAGTAATCTACTGTTACTTCTATAGTAGTAGATTTATTTAGCTCACAAATTATTTCTTCAGTTTTGCATCTCTCTTCATTTCCATCTTTTGTCTTTGAGCTCTGTTTTCTTTGAATTCATCAGCTCATTATGTTTTTCTGTAGCATGAAGAATCACTGGAAGATTTCCCTTTTTCCTTGAGTTTTCTTCAAGAATAATTCTGCCCTTGTTTATTACATGCCTTTCTCTTTTCCTTCCTTCTTTTTTCCTTCTTTCTTTCTTTCTTCCTTCCTTTCTCTCTCCTCCCTTTCTTTGTTTCTCTCTTTTTTTTCTCTTTTCCTTTTGTTGTTGTGTCTTTGTATATTGTCCAAACCACATCTTTTCATCTTATTCCTGCTTAATACAGGCATCTCTGTCTAGACTTTCTGCTTGCATTCATTAATGAGTCTTATTAGAATCCATTAATTAGGAATATATATAAGGAAATATAAATTCAAAGACTCTATAAATGTTCTTCTATGAACTCTGGATAATTGGTCCAAGTGTTGTAAATCAGTGTAGCAGAGAAAAAAACTAAGTTTGGAAAGAATGGAGTTATAATACTCTCTCACTTACTAATTTAATGAACTAGAAAATTGATTTAACCTACTTGAACTTCCATTTCCTTATTTATAAAATTAACAAATAACAATGTTATTTATTTTGCAGGGTTATGGTGGTGATTAAATAAAATAATGTAAGCAAAAAGCCTAACAAAGTATCTGGCAAAGAATAGAAGCTCAGTAAATGTGAATCTCTCTCCCTGAGGGTCCCAGAACTCCCTACTCATTACTAAATGCTTTGTTCATTTAACTAGAAACTGCTATTTCCATAGAAGTATTGTCACTCTTTTAAGAAAGAAGTATTTGGTGAATGTATGAGACACAAGAAGTTATGAAGAATGCTGAGTTTTAATCTCAATTCCAAGAATAACTATACTTTCTTTCCCTTCTCTTCCCCTTGCCATCAAAAATAAATCTATATGGGATTTTTTTTTGTTCTTAAAAGATACACTCTAAAACCTCTTTATTTATTTATTTTTAACCTAACTCTATCCTACTATGACACTATAATATTTTGATAGCCAATACTCCTTGTGACCTCATTTACATTATCCACCAGTGAGCAAGAAATGCTTGTTTCCTTGGGGAAAGGGAGGATACAACTTTGAACAATGATATCAAGTAGGATCCAAAACATATTTTTCAAAACTATTATTGTGGGTTTTTGTCTGTTTTTGAATTCTGAGAACCTGCATATTAAGAGTGCATGTCTGGAGGACTCAGACCATAGGATTATACAATGAGCTACATAATGAAGGAAGGTTATGGAATGAACGTAGACAAGTCTTTCCATAGAAAAGAGATTAAAATTATTTTCTGGGATAGGCATAGGAATTTGGAGAGGATTTGGAAGACAGAGTAAGGGAATTTAGATGTAAGTGTGGAAGAGTGTGGAAATTTGCTCCCAACTTTACCTCCCCCTTCACACCCACATGCAGTCAAAACAGTAGAAAAATCATGGGAATCTCTCAATAGATTTGGCTAAATAAAAGCTGAAGGAACTTACTTGTGAACTTTTGCAGCACTTTCCATCTTGAACTCTGGAGACAGAGTTGAGACAGTCATGCAGAGTGCACCCATGTGATCATATATGTATGGAAGGTCCCAAAAGAATAAGGACTTCAGGTTGTTCATCTCTCTGCCCCTTGAGTTTTACTTAGCTTCCACAGGACATTGACCAGATGTGAAAATTATTTGCATGCCTGATAATTGAAAGCCTGTACTTAAACCTAATGAGGTGGCAGGTTCATGAGGAACCACTAGTATCAGCTGGGAAATGGAAAGCCCAAACTGCAGTCTGGATGGAAGATATGACTACTTTTCGTGACATTAGTACTGCCAGAGGCAGCTGAGGTGTGGACATAGTCATCAAATAGTGACCGTGAAGTTATCTAACCACTACCCATGTGGAAAGAACAGAAAAGCTATATCAGTAGAGGAGTGCTCACAGGTCAGAAGCTCTTCTCTGAAAGATGCCAGAATGACATAAAAGGCCCTCCTGAGCTGAGATCACCTACAGAATACAGGGACAGAAGGGGGAATATTTATCTAAAGAAGACTGAGATTTAAATCACATGAAATTTTATTATCTTAAACTGGCAAAATCAAAATTTCTGACATCAGCAGAAATTAGGATTTGAAAGCTAAGTTCAATAGGAAACTAAAACTATAATTCTAAATATATTATGGTGTAATGTGAAATTTTAAAGGCTACACTACCAGGGCATTTATTCAAGAAAAAAAAAGCTTCATAATTTCCATAGAAACTCTTATTTCAAAAGTAAGAAAATAATAGTATCCCACCTCAGAGAGTTGTTATGAAGATTGAATGCATTAGTATTTGCAAAAGGAATAATTAAAGAGTATTAGCTATTTTATTATAATTACTGATTATGTCCAGGATTAATTTGATTTTGACACAGAAATTTGTTTTATACATCCTGGTACTGCCTAGGGCAGCATGAGTTAAAAAGCTTTTGGTATCATTTACCCATCTGAGAATCTGATGATATTCTCCATAAAAGTGAACATGTGGACACCAAATTTGGCATATAACTTCAGGATTTCAAAGATAACTCAGGGCCATTCTTTGAGCCTCTAAAGTTTGGCAGACCCTATGCTGAAAGCCCTTGGTCTTATGCTGAAAGCCTTGGTCTTAACCTTGGTCTTAACCTTATCCTCCTTTCTACTATGGCACTAAATCTTCAAGAAGCTAGGTTTTTCTTCTCATTTTTGATTAAAAAAATAAAATAAAATCATCCCATCAAAAATTTTTCTTGGAGAATGAGAAAAGACAATCAACAGACACTAACACAGAAACGACACAGATGTTGGAATTATCTGACAAGGATTTTAAAGCAACTGTCATATAAATGATTTAACGAGCAATTACACACTTGAAACAAATGAAAAAGAAATGCAAAGTTTCAGTAAAGAAATAAAAGACATAAAGAAAAAAAAGTGAAAATTTTAGAATTGAAAAATATAGTAACAGAAATGAAAATTCAGTGGAAAGACACAATAATAGAATGGAGAGGACAGAGGCAAAAATCAATGAACTCAAAGATAGGACAGTAGAAATTACCCAACGTGAACAAAAGAAAATAGACTGGGGAAAAAGTATGACAGAAACTCAGTGACTTGTTGGACTAAAACAAAATATTTAACATGTCATGGGACTCTAAGAAAGAGAGGAGAAGGAGAGAGGGCTGAAAAATATTCTAAGAAGTAATGGCTGAAAATTCTCCAAATTTGGCTGAAGACATAAGTCTATAGATTCAAGAAGCTGACCAGTTCCCAAGAGGGATAAACCCAAAGAAATCTACACCAAGATACATCATAATTAAACTTCTGGAAACTATAGACAGGGAGAAAAATCTTAAACCAGAAAGAGAGAAATGACATTTTGCCTACAGGGTAAAAAAACATTCAAATGACAGATTTGTCATCATAAACCCTGAATGCCAGAGGGAAATGGCACATTCTCAAATGCAGAAAGAAAAGATATGTCAGCCCAAATTCTATATGTGGCTAAATTATCCTTCAGGAATGAAATCAAGACATTCTCAGATGAAGGAAAATTAGGAGAATGTGACACCAGTAAACCTATTCTAAAAGAATTACTAAAAGTTCTTGAATATTCATGGTCTTAATTGTTTTACTAAAGAAAGATATAGTTATTATTCTCATCAAAATTCTGCAAATAAGAACACGAAAGCTTAGAGCCAGGAAAGAATTTATTCAAGGTTGTCCAGAGATAGTGTTGTATTATAAAAATTAATCATAAAACAAAGCCATTTAACAAGGTTTTTTATGTATTTCCCACCTTTGTCTCCTCATTTATACTTTAGTTCCCCCATCATAAAAAAAATCATAGTTTTTTTAACTTCTTTAACTGTTAAATGGAATTATAAATGCCTTTTAATTGTAATATTGTAATAGTAAGTGTAATAGTCCATTCACAGAACTAGACTATAAAATGGGTATAATACCTTTAACAAATTGCAGAAACCATATTCTTCAAATATCCTGCCTTTGCTAACGTCTATAATGACAAACAGTGAAATCATTTTGAATCTACTGGGACCAATTTACTGGTACAGTGCACAAGGTCCAGTGCTTCTAGCTATAATTAGAAAATGGCGCCTGCTCTCCATTAGTTTTGGTTACTATAGTAATTCCATATGCCTGCTGACTAGTGAACTAGATCGTGTATCTTCTGTAAATTGCTCTTGTTAGTCACTTGTAATTTATTTTATGTTTCCAACAGCAATTTCAAACCAGCAGTGTCAGGAACACATGTTTTTGCAATTATTGGAAAAACAAACCAGAGAATGTGTACCTCCAACCTCATCCCACTCTTGGCTATTAATGTTTACAGAGACAACTGAATATTTTTGAAGCTCATCAAAGATTGTCAACATGATATTTTTTAAATACAAGGTAAGAAAACATACTCTTTCTGCCAAGAATATTTATTACAGAATTTTGAGGTCTCTTTATCTCTAGAAAAAACTATAATTTATAATCTGCATTTTTTTCCTATCTGCATTTTAGTAGACAATTTATTAGTGATAGATTATTTGAAATCTGATCTTAACATTCATTGTGGATTCAAATTCAGTTAACATTTTTTAAGGTACCTAAAGTGTTTGAGATTAGCAAAGAACATTTATCCATTCTTGTCCATGGTGCTTCTGTATTCAGTGAAAGCTAACAGTATGCTATATTCTTATTCCATTTTGGCACATCGTCAGTGCTCATAGATACATGCATAGCCTCAAGCAGAATATCTTACCAAATAAGTATTGATAATGTGTCAAATGCTTGGTATAATAATGATTATTTCAACAGCTATCCCACAGAGCTTTGAACAATTAAGGAGGATAAAATATCCAATATCGATCTACATATATATCTCTATACCTCACATATTGCTTTCCAGATGTATCTTTTAAGAAATATGAAATTTGGTTCATAACATAAAAATATATACGTTAAATAAATTGGTTTGTATCATTTTAGTGCATTAAATCATAGTCTGACATATTAGTAGCTTACTGAATAAATAAATGAGTAAAATTTTGCCACACAAATATCAAACTGAAAGGATATATATAAAAAGTGAGGAACATTTTTGTAGTGATAAACAAATTTGCCTCTAAAATAAATTTATTTTAAATATTGATGTGTAAAACCCAAATATCAAATATATGCCTGACATTGAGATTATTATAGACTTCATTCAGAATGTGATAATGCTATTTGTATTATATGTATAAATATAAAATATAAACTGATTATTCACATTTTATATCCCTATGCTTATACTTCTGAATTACTGCATCTAAAATGTTCCTAAGATTTGAGTCCTGGTCATTCATGATATAAAAGGATAAAACCACAATAAGACTTTAAAACACTGCAAGCTCTTTTGAACTCAAACCTTTACCCCAATATTAAGAGTAATGAAGCTTCAAGAGACAGTTCTATACACATTAATTATTGTAATTATTCAAGCTACTTTCCCTTAGGGCTACCATATTTCTAAGCCAAAAGTGTATTCTTGGTCCACCATGACAATTAGCATCTGATAAATGATGCTACTGCCACACTTCTAATGTAGAGATTGATCATTTCCAATTAAGTTCTGAGAGAAATCAATGGTTTCTTCCTAGAGCATTTGCATTAACTAATTTATGTTAATATGAATACCTTATATCCACAATTTGCTAGGGAAGATTGGCCATTCTATTTATAAACTGGTTACTAATTTAGAGCTTCAGTATACTATTTCAGAGCTCAAAAAAATGCATAAAAGAGCTATAACTGGGTAACTTAACCACAGCAACTAAATCTTGACCTTGATGAATGTTGATCCAACTCATATGCAGCAAAGAAGTTTTGGAAGATTCTTCCGTTTGATTGATTGTAGTTTGGAAATGTTACCATATATTGGGGAACCCACTCTCATTGTTTGGATTTATATTGTACTTCATGTAGCCACTACTAAATTTATGTATACTTCTTAAAGATATGACCCAAAGGGTGATGCTCTAATCAAATGTTTGCTCCAGTCCTATACGTTCATAAATAGGTACCAACTACATAATATATGCCAGTATACTGTGAGGGCCTTGGATGTTCAAGCAAAACAGCTTTGTCCTTACTGAACTTATACTCTAGTAGAAAAGACAGACACACATGAACAACACAACTATATTTAATAGGAAAATGGGTGGTCTGAAGGAAAATAACAGAGTGAAACATATCTAGATAGAGACATTATGGTGAGAGAATGAAATTAAGCTGAGAAATGAAGGACTGGGTGAGAACATTCTTGTCTGAAGGAATAATGTAAGCAAAGTTTCTAAGACAGGAAAAAGATCAGCCTATCTACTCCAAGAACTGAAAGAATTCCTGTACTGCTGGAGTGTATAGAAATTGGCTTAATATAGAAGAGCTTATGACTGAAAACAAACAGAAGGTGAAATATGTGGGTATAGATGCTAGTATAGGTAGATGTGGTAGTAAAAGTCTATGTAAGTTCTCTGCCATTGACTTTAAATTTCTCAGAGAACATGACTGAGAGTTGACTACTTGAGCTGTTAGGTGGAGTATGGATTGTAAGAGGTGCAAAAAAGCAGGCAGAGAAACCAGCTAATGGCAGAGATGTGATAGATGGGTGAATATACGAATTATCAGCCAAACCAGGGCATTTTAGAGAATGAAAAAGGATACTGTACTTGTATTAATTATGCCAGGACAACAGGCATAACCCAAATCTGTCCTGGGAAAACAAGAATCTATGGTCACCCTATCCTATATTAGGGTAATGAGTACAAATTTAGATAAGGGGAAATGTACTGGTAAATTGGATATGAGGGTTAGGAGAGAGAAAGAATTCAAGAATAACTCCCAGGCTTCTGGCTATTTACGGAGAAATATAGGGGGATAAGCAGGCTTTTGGGGGATATGAAGAATTCTGTTTTGCATATATTTTGTTTGAGAGGCTTGTGAAACATTTAAGTGAGGATATTCATCCTGAAGCTCTGATGAGAGCTCTGGGTTGCAGATGTAAATTGGGCGGTTGAAAGCATACAGGTAGTATTTAAAACTGTGGAAAAGGGATGAGATCACCTGGGATGAGAGCACACATGAAAGAGAAGGCAGACTATTAAACTCTGAGAAATCCAAGAAAGATTGATTAGGGGAGGAGGAACCAGAAAATCAGACTGAGAAAAAATAGCTAGAAATGTAAGAGGAAACCAGGATAGAGCAGTGTCACACAAGTTCTGAGAATCGAAGTTCAAGCCTAGTTTCAAAAAGAAGAAAGTGGTCAAAATGTCTAATGTTACTGAGAGGTCAAGTAACTTGAGATCAGAAAGGTGTCCTTCGAATATGGGATCATAGGGATGATTTGTGACCTTGACAAGACTTCTTAAAGGGGAGTATTGAGGGCAAAAGTTAGGTCTGTCTGGGTTAAGGGAAAATGAGGACTTCCACTTTCGGCAAAGCTGTGACTGTATGTTCAGTAAGACCCAGCTGCTATAAACATTTAGATTCTCAATAATATATGCTTCTAATGCTTTGTTGAAATTTTAGGAAATAAAGGAAATTTCCAGCTATCTTTCACCACCAAACATATATCTCTCCAAAAACAGAGAGGTGTGAGTATTATGCAAATCAGATTTGGAAACTATGCTTTGAGCAAGCCACAATGTAGGGAAATTGAAGCCAAACCTCTTGCATTAAGCCAGGAATCTTGCCAAAGTGGCCTAGGTTACAGGTGTTCACTATTTCTGACAGGAACTATTGAAAATGCCATCATGGGGAAAGAATACCCTATTTAGATATCTAGGTTTCCATAGATTAAATCAAATAAATGGGAACTCACAATATATGTACAGAAGTATGTAAAGAAACAAATCACCATGAGTGAGAATCACAGAAACAGCAAACAGTTTTAAATCCCCAGGGACTTCAGGTTTTGAAGTTATTACTACAGAATATAAAATAACAATGTAAAAAAATGGAATCACAAAAAATAAACATATAATATGAGATTATAAAAGATGATCAGGCAGGCTTGAGGGGAACAAAAAACAAATAAAACTTTTAGGAAAAAAATATTGTTGAAATTAAAAACCTAATGGATTGCTTAAACACCAGATAAATAAGAGGGAATTAACAAGAATATACCAATACATTTACTAAGGATATAGGCAAAGTTGATGTGACAACTACAACTCAAAACAGTGATTTGGATAAGAGAGTAGGGTAGAGAGAGAAGTATTTCTATCCCATATAATAAGACAAATGAGGCAAGTGGGCTCTGTTCTGCCACCCTGAACACGTGGCCACATCTTTTTGTCTGCAGCAGTTGTTCCAATCTTTCTCAGCGGTGTGATTCAAGGTAGTCTTCAGCACCACAATGACTTTCCAGCTAATTTCAAGAGACAAATAGAGCATTAAGGGAAAATGATTTCATATGTCAGGAGTGTGAACCCTCAGTTGTGCATATCAATTCCTCTTATTCACAAATGGTCAAAATCTAGTGTTATGGCCACATGTAAATAACTGCAAGAGAGACAGGGAAATTTACTCTCTAGCTGGGTGGCCACTTCTAGCTGAAATTTGGGGCTGAGATATTATTACTAAAATGAAGATAGGGAAATATATCCTAGGAGGTAACAGCAGTTTCCACACCAGCATAGAGTGGTAAGGAGATAAAACCTATGAAAGAGAGGTTGTAGGATATAAGGGTAGTATGAGAGGATCTAATACAGGCCTGATCAGAGTCACAGGAGACATTAGAAAAAGTGGAGGAAAGGAAACATTAGAATAAAACTGGACAGAGAAAAACACAACTGCACAGATAAATGAAATACAACACATAACAAGTAAGAAAAAAAAGAGAAATTCACAATTAGATATGTTATAGTGGCTGCAGATACTGAAGCAAGGACTATCTCAAAAGAAACCAGAAAGAGATCACTTAGAAAAAACCATAAGAAGACTGACAACAGCTTTCTGAATATCAACAATGGAAAACAGAAAAGAGTGAATTACTATCTTTAACATGTTAACCTAGAATCCTGTACACAGCAAAATTATCTTCTAAGAACATTGACAAAATAAAAATATTTTTAGATAAAAACTAAGAGACTACTTAGAGACCTTCTTCAGGGGAACTTCTAAAAAAAATATAATAAACTGATTCCAGGAGAAATGTCTGAGGAGCAATGGGAAACAAAAATTTTAAACATGTAGGTAAATCAAAACACACTTGTTGGGCTTCCCTGGTGGCGCAGTTGTTGAGAGTCTGCCTGCCGATGCAGGGGACACGGGTTCGTGCCCCAGTCTGGGAAGATCCCACATGCCGCGGAACAGCTGGGCCTGTGAGCCACGGCCGCTGAGCCTGTGCGTCCGGAGCCTGTGCTCCGCAACGGGAGAGACCACAACAGCGAGAGGCCCGCGTACCGAAAACAACAACAACAACAAAAAACACACTTGTCAAAAAAAAACCCCAAAAAACAAAAAAAACACACTTGTCTGTATAAAATATTAATTAAAGTGTTCTAATTTGTTGGAAATTTTCTTGTAAAGAACAAAACTAAAAATGAATAAATTAATAACTTGTGAGTTGGGAGATGAGATCAGGGTTAAAGGTTTCTAAGGCCCACTGTATTGTTAGAAAGGGAAATAAAGATTTCGAACTAATTTTAGATATTTTTAAGTTAAATGTGGTAAAAGTTTCAAGAGGAAAAGCTTAGGTATAGAATATAGCATCTCAATTAGCTGAGGGAGAAATGGAATAGGAAGACAAAAAAAAATTCAGGAAATTAAAAAGAACTGAGAAAGAAAATTAAGCAGAAAAGTCAAGACAAATATCAATAGAAAGCACAAAGTAGGGTAGCAGAAAAAAGTCCAGTCATATTAATAATGATAATAATAATAGAAAAAAGATTTTAAAGCAGAAAATGTCATTACAAAATGAAAAGTTCAATTCATTAAGATGATATAACAATTCTGAATTTGACTGCATATCATGGAATTGCTCAAAATATATAAAACGATAATTGATAAAGTTTCTTGAACCAAGATCATAGTGGGGAATTTTTTTAAATTGAAGTATAGTTGATTCACAATGTATTAGTTTCTGGTGTTCAGCAGTGATTCAGTTATACATACACAAATTCTTTTTCATATTCTTTTTCATATTCTTTTCCATTATGGTTTATTACAGGATATGGAATATAGTTCCCTGTGCTATATGATAGGGGACCTTGTTGTTTATACATTCTAGTCTCAAACATACCAATCCAACCCTCCCCACCCCACAACCACAAGTCTCTTCTCTATGTCTATGAGTCTGCTTCTGTTTCATAGATATGCTCGTGTCATATTTTAGATTCCACATATAAGTGATATCATGTGGTATTTGTCTTTCTCCTTCTGACTTACTTCACTTAGTATGATAATCTCTAGGTCCACCCATGTAGTTGCAAATGGCATTATTTCTTTTTTTTATAGCTGAGTAATATTCCATCTCATCTTCTTTATTCATTCATCTGTTGATGAACATTTAGGTTGTTTCCATGTCTTGGCTATTGTAAATAGTGCTGTTATGAACATAGGGGTGCATACATCTTTTCAAATTGTAGTTTTGTCTGGATATATGCCCAGGACTTGGATTGCTGGATCATATGGCAACGCTGTTTTTAGTTTTTTGAGGAACCTCCATAGTGTTATCCACAGTGGCTGCACCAGTTTACATTCCCACCAGCAGTGTAGGAGGGTTCCCTTTTCTCCACACCATCCCCAGCATTTGTTATTTGTAGCCTTTTTAATGTTGGCCATTCTGACCAGTGTGAAGTGGGGCCTCACTGTAGTTTTGATTTGCGTTTCTTTAATAATATTGAGTATCTTTTCATGTACCTATTGGCCATCTGTATGTCTTCTTTTTTTTTTTTTTGCGGTGCGCGAGCCTCTCACTGTTGTGGCCTCTCCCGTTGTGGAGTACAGGCTCCGGACACACAGGCTCAGCGGCCATGGTTCACGGGCCTAGCCGCTCCGCGGCATGTGGGATCTTCCCGGACTGGGGCACGAACCCGTGTCCCCTGCATCGGCAGGCAGACTCTCAACCGCTGCGCCACCAGGGAAGCCCATTCTGCCCATTCTTTGATTTGGTTTTTTGTTATTGAGTTTTATGAGCCATTTGTATAATTTGGAAATTAAGCCCTTGTCAGTCACATAGTTTGCAAATATTTTCTCCCAGTCCGTAGGTTCTCTTTTCATTTTGTTTATGGTTTCCTTCGATGTGCAAAAGCTTGTAAGTTTGATTAGGTCTCATTTGCTAATTTTTGCTTTTGTTTCTATTGCCTTGGGAGACTGACCTAAGAAAACACTGGTATAATTTATGTCAGAGAATGTCTTGCCTATGTTCTATTCTAGGAGTTTTATGGTGTCATGTCTTATATGTAAGTCTTTAAGCCACTCTGAGTTTATTTTTGCGTATGGTGAGAAGGTGTGTTCTACTTTCATTGATTTACATGCAGCTGTCCAACTTTCCCAACATAGTGGGGAATTTCAGCACTGCTCCCTCACTTATTTGATAGGACAAACAGAAAAGGAGTAGTAAATATGCAGAATAATTTTTTTTTAAGTTTACAAAGTTAATTTAAAATATATATGTAGAAATGTGTGTCCCCAAATTAGAGAAAACACATTCTTTTCAAGTACATGCAGCACATTTATAAAAACTGACCACTTATTTGGACAATAGACCAAGTATCAATAAATATCAAAGATTCAGTATCATATAAACTACATTTTCTGACAAAAATTAATTTGGAAAAGAATAACAAAAAGATAATTTTAAGAATATTTATCCATTGAGGAATTTAAAAAACAATTTTAAGTAATCCATAGATTATAGAAGAAATCATTGTGGAAACTAAGCTATAAATACTTAGAACTGAATGATAATGAAAATGTTAAATATCAAAACAAGAGACTTGCAGTGAAAGCAAAATTTAAAGGGCAATTTAAATACTTATATAATAAAAAAAGTTACAAATGAGCTAAATGACTTTGCTTAAGAACTGAGGAAGGAACAGCAGAATAAAAGCAAAGAAGAAAATAGATAAAATAAGAACATAAATTTTTGAAATAGAAAAAGTGATATAATAAACTTAATTCACTGGGAAAAATTATGTAATAGATAACACTTGGGAAGACAAATCAAGAAAAGCTAAGACAAAGAGGAAAAAAAGGAATAAAAATGAAACAGGATTGTAGGTGTGTTAGTGATAAAAAGGTAGGAAAACACTAGTGATAAAAAAGGTAAGAAACAACTTTGTTCCAATAGCCATAAAGAAATTGAAATTGTAGTTAAGTCATTCAATTAAAAAAAAATCAGGTTCGGATTGTATTACAGAATAATTCTATAAGACTCCCAAGGAATTGTTCATTCCAATTTTATAAAACTCTCACAGACAATAAGAAAAAGAGTAGTCTCTAATTCATTCTATATGGCCAGTAAAATACTGAATTCAAACAAAAGTATATAAGAATAAAAAATTACAGGTCAATCTCATTCATGAACTCAGAATCAAAAATCTAAATAAAATATAAGCTGAATTGAACAGAATATTAAAAATTTAATACATTTGACTGAGCATCTCTGAAAAGCAACGACAAATTATCATTAGAAAAGTTAACATAATAAAAGAAAAAGAGGGAATTCCCTGGTTGTCCAGTGGTTAGGACTTGGCGCTTTCACTACCACGGGCCTGGATTCTATCCCTGGTCAGGGAACTAAGATCCTGCAAGCCACGTGTGTGGGCAAAAAAAAATAGTATAAAAGAAAAAGAAAAGAAAAAAGACTTCAACATTTTTATCTCATTAAACATAGGAAAAAGCATTTAACTAGCATTTATTGAGGACTTACTTTCTAATAAGTACATATTTTCCTTTATTTTTAAAGACTAAACATAAAAATATTTGATAACTTGATAAAATCTAGAGATGTTATATACAGTAATTACAGGTATGGAAATAGCAGACACGTGACCAAAAGATGGATAGGAATACACAAAAATGAAAATAGTGCCAATGCGATAGGGTATTCCTTTAATATTGTTACCATATTATTTATCCAATAAAAGTGTATTAAAATATTAAACTCCTCATTTTATTTCAAATTTATTTTAATGGTCAAATCTTAATGATGAGTCTCAGTTCTTATTACACCTTCAGGTATGGTTGCTTTTCATAAATACTAATTCATTGTGTGAATCATATTTTACATTTATTTATATGTTTATCAATTTAAAGAAGAGAAAATAGATGAATCGGCCTGTTTATAATTTCTGACATCATTTTCATATGCATTATCATTTTATCTTTTAATTGTGCTAAGCAGTTCAAAAGGGTGGAATTTTTCTGTTTCACAGATAAATGAACTCTGATTCCTACAGTGAAATAACTAGGTAAAAGTTATAGTAGTAGATAATAACCCAAATTTAAACCATATTTGATAAATATAATTTCTCCCATGTGCCAGTCCCTGTTAGAGTATACATTGATGATACAGACATTTAAAATTTTTTAATACAGTATTGGTTTACAAATCAGCAATCTACCTCCCTAGAAAAGATTTGTGGAGTGAATGTAAGTTAGAAAAGATCCATATCCTTGGTGACCTTACCACTCAAGAGTCATATAAATACTGGACAAATCACTACCTGTAGTCACAACTCCTTAATAAAACTTGAAGTTCACAGCACATTATCCTGTCTTACAGTTATATTAAGAGGTTCTGCTAAGATGATTTAATTGCAAAACTTTGTATACTGTATGACACCATACAAATGCATAGCCTTATTTATGTACTCAAAGCCAAATCTTACACATTTTCCATTAGAATCAGAACCTTAATAAGCAGCCAGCACATGGACAACAGCATTTAGATTTAAAACGTTCTAATATACTCAATAGATATACACTCAGTCCAAGGGAAGTTTTCAGAAAGCATTGAGATATTTGTCCTCAACTAATACTAACAAAAAACAACAGGCACATGCAGTCATTTTATCTGCTGGCTCATAAGAATCTTGAATTTATTTATTCAATTTCCCATTTCTTCCTCTCATTTTTTCTCTCTTCCTATAGATTCAGAGTGATAGTAAGATTTCTATATTCAATAACACCTCTTCAAGTCTTTAACCTTGTTTAAAACAAGATAAAGAATACAGATTAAGAGGAATTCCCTGCTGGTCCAGTAGTTAGGACTCGGGACTTTCACTGCTGGGCCCAGGTTCGATCCCTCCTCTGGGAATTAAGATCCCGCAAGCCACGTGGCATGGTCAAAAAAAAAAAAAATTTTACTGTTGTTAAGAATATAGATTAAGGTTCTAATCCTGGCTTCATTTATTCAAACATTTGGAGTATCTACCACATGCCAGGCACTGTGCTAGGCTCTGGGGGAAAAAAATAACAGATTGGCTTCTGCTCTCATGTTGCTTATTTTCTGTGTGCCCTTGGGCATTGTAGTTAATCTTCTTTAGCTTGTATCTTGATTTATAACAATACAGTCTTGATGTGAAGATTAAATATGGTTATCTATGCAATGAACATAGCATGGAGCCTAAAATAAGATATGGTGAGTATAAAAATAGATTTAAAATTTTTTTTTACTGAAGTCTATAACAATTTTTACCATTTTATCTTGAAAAAGAGTGTGCAATATTGCAGCAGAAATAGGGAAATAAGTTTACAAACTGTCATTCTTTAAAGCTAAAGGTTAGGGTTATGGGACTTAGGTTTATGGGTCAATATTATGACTTGTGTGGGCAGAACTCTTCATTGGGTTATGCTTCCTGAAAAAAGACTTTCAGGTAACTAACAGAAGGAATTGCCTTTCTTCCTGCATTAATGGCAAATTAAATCTAAAAGATGGTCTACATGGATGAGAGCTAGAAAAAGGAATCAAACCACAGGAAATACAAACTTGCTTGTGTTAACCCAGGATCATCTGGAAAAGTGTACTTGCTAGCAGAACAGTAGTTTACTCCAGGTTTCACTATAGAATAAAAAATTCTACAAGATTATACAACTCCTTTTGCTCTAATTCCATTTCTGGAATTAGAAGAATCTTGCAACCAACTAACTTGGTTATGGAAAAAAAAATCTTGATGAACAGAAAGTTATATTCCCCCTAATAAAAATGAATAAATCATTCTTAAGTTTGGTGATTGGTAATCACTCTGCTGGTAGTGGAGCATCTGGGTAAACTCACAAAATTAGGTTCCTACACACACTAAACAAATATTCTAAACTGTCCCCATAGGGCAGCCAACAAGGACAAAGTGGGAGAATTTGACTATTTTAGTCTCAACACTTCATTCAACATGAGGCAACTGTAACACCAAGGTTGTGATTTATTAACCTAGTCAATGGCAGAAGCAGCACTAATTCAGAAGTTTGTTTTCTTTTACCATCAAATGCTAAATTAATATTCCAAAGGCATATATTTGTATTTACCATGCTGTAAAATTTTTTCTTAAGTCAATGCTTTAAATTACTGTATGATCTTTCAATGCACAGAAATGAGAAACAAAATTTCTGAATAACACAATTTTAATACATGTTGACGCTGGTTAATTGGTTAGAACGTTAGGTTAACAAGGCCAAAGTCCAGGGTTTAAAGTCCAACTAGGCCAGTTGGCTTTCCAAACCATTTCTGACAGCACGTGTTGTTGGTTAGAGAAATCACTTCTGGGGATTTAAAAAAAACCCAAGAAAAACCTGCAAAAGTAAGGCATTAATAATATTAAAAAAGGTGTCTTGTTTGTCACTTTAAAGCTGCATTTTCTTTGACAAGCACATATCTTTTCAACGTTATTAGAAATGCGCCTTCTAGAATGCAAACTATTAACTCCATGGCTTTAAGTAGGATATTTCCAATGTTACCTCCTCTAAACAGAAAATCCATGGCACTACAAGCCAGTTACTTACATATCTGTAATTAAGTTACAATTACACCTATTATATATTAGGACCTACAATAATATTTTGGACACATCAAAGTACAGGACATTTGGCGAGAACACTGGGATTTTAATTTTGTAAACCGTATATTCGATTGCTCAGTTACAGAACGTTGCCCATAGAAAACTGGGGCCTAGGCTGAGAACTTGTCTCTGCCCAAATGCAATATCACGCACTACTCCCAAGAGACAGCAACAGGTCTGTCCAGATGCTAAGACCAGGGACTTCGAAATCTCCATCTTGAGCCTTACAGGACTTCAGGGCAGTAAAAACTTCATCTTTCAGAGGTGGAGGGGCCTGACAGAGGCTTTGAAACCTGCTCAACAACTCCTCCCAGGGCACATCCTGGGATTCAGTTCCAATCCAAAGGCCTTTCTGAAGGCTGTAGTGCAGCTGTCGACCCCAGTCTGTTAGCAGGCCCAGATAGACCCGGGAGAGCTCTGGATGGCGCCCCGCCACCAAAGTTAAAAGCCCGGCTGGGAGGCTGCGGCAAAAAGCAACCATGACATCCGATTTCCCCAGAAGCCAGCGAAGCAGCTCTTGACCCTCCTCTCCCGGAGTTTTGGGGCTGCCTAGTTTCAATTCCTCTTCTTGGTGCCGGGGAGAAGACGGCGGCAGCAACAGCGCGGCCGCTACCACCTTCAGGAAGTTGTTCTGGGGCGAGCGCTCCCACAGGCTGCTGAGAAGCCTACCAGGGCCCCCTGCATCGGCCTCCCCCACCTCCTGCAGACGCCTCAGCAGCAGCTCCGCCTGGGTCTTCATCAGTGGGTCCTCCTGAAGGGCCGGGTTCTCTCCATAGGCGTTGAAGCGCAGCATGTGAAGAGCGGCCCGGCGGCGGGCGAGGCGGGCCAGGCTGCCTTGGAGAGACTCCTCCTCGGCGTCCGGGATGCCAGGGCCGGGAAAGAGCTGCTGCAGCAGGTAGTGAAAGGAGGCATCCCCGAGGGCCGGGTTCGCCAGCAGTCGCAGGGACAGCAGCTGGTCGCAGAGCCCCAAGGCCTGGAAGTTCGCCAACCCCGGGGCTGGAGCAGGCCCAGAGTCGCCCTGCTGCTTCCACTGGTTTTGCAGTCGCCGCTCCAGCGCCTTGCTAATGCGGGCATGGCGGCCAAAGCGCTTGTGGATGTGGCGCAGGTAGCGAGCCCACTGTAGGGCCCTGCGCACGGTCACGGGGTCCCAGGTGCTGACGTGGGTCGTGCGGGAGACAGCCAGAACCTCGGAGAACCGCTCCAGGTGCTGCAAGAGCAGTTCCATTGAGCGCGCTAGGGCCTTACTTCCGCCTTCACCTTGGAGCCGGCTACTCTCTGCGTGCATGATTGGCGTGTTGGTGAAACGATACGCCTCTCTGCAACGCTATTGGGTAAAATCCCTGTCAATCTGACAGCGGCTTTAATCCGGGTACCTGCACTCCGAGAAATGTAAGCCCCGGGAAAGTGCTCTTGGTTTTACTTTTGCCGTAGCTATCGAGGAGGCTCATGCGGGAGGGAGAATAAAGGGAGGGCTAGGATTAGACAATTCCCGGAGCCACGTGGGAGATGCTGTTAGTTACGGAGGTCTCCGTGCTTCCTTTCGCTTTATAAGCATCTCTAGTAGAAGTTTCCTGAGTTTTGCGTGAGTGAATCTGTGTTAAGGTTTATCGTAATTGGGGAAAGCCAGACACGGGCTGTTGCATATAACAAAATGTAGTTAAATAAAAATTTTGGTTCAATTCAGTTTAGTAGAAAGGTACTGACCTTCAATTAATACCAGACACTATGCTAAAGTCTGGGCCTTGACCTTATCCTTTCATTGTTAGAACTTGAATCCTTTAGAACTTGAATCCTGAAACTTAAAGATTAATACTTTATTAAAATAGTAAAGGAACTTAAATTTTATTTCAAAGTTTCATTATTGTTTTTTGTTTTGTTTTTGTAATTCTCAAGGCAGAATAACTTAATTGACTCTTATTTCACACAAACAACTAATTGAACTAAGTGGCATTTAACTGCATATAACAAAAACAAATGCTTGTCTAAAGATTGTGGGAAGGGGAGGGGGAAGAAGAATCTACTTCTGGAATGTTATCTGGATTATTCACAAATTTATGTGTTCTACAGATGTTTATCTGCCAACCTGTAGGGGTTTTGTTCAGAAACCTACAACAATTTCTAATCTACTGAAGTTGATGACACAATAAGTCATTTGAGCTGAGTTTGTTTCCAGTCTTAAAGACACCAAACAAAAGTATTCTAATGAGTAGTCGGAACTGGTGTTTTGTTTTGTTTTGCTTTAACAAAAAGGAGAAGAGAAACAAATTTAACAGGAAGAGTCATTTTTCATTTATTAACTTTTAAAAAAAATGAATAAAGCAGTGGTGTTCATGCTGTTAATTCAGTTTTAAGATCTGATATTTATCACTTAGCCTAAACTCTCAGTTGGTCTGTAGCGGTTACTTGATTTTATCTTTGTGTTGGATACTAGAAACTTTGAGCCAAATGTGCAGTCTACTTTTAGCAAATGCACAGGCTTCACCAATTTATTCTTAAATTGAGCACTTATTATGTCACGTAGTGTAAGATACTAGGGATTTATCTGTAAATAAATAGATGTTGTCCTTGTCCTGGTGGAGAAGTTCATTTCCTAGCATTTAAGAGCAAAATTAAACAAATAACCTCAAATGTGATGGGAGGTTATAACGAAGGTGGATCTCCAAGACTTAGGTGATGGGGAAGGCCTCCCTCTGTAAGAAACTGACTTTCTCCTGAAAGCCCAAAGATGAATGTTGAAAAACGTTTTCAAGGTCAAGGGAACAGTTAATTTACAGGTACCTGAGTTGAGAGAGCCCAATCCGTTCAAGGAGGTGAAAAAGTCCAAAAAATCTGCCTTCAGGTCGGGATGGGAGTGAGACCTTATGGCAGGAATTGTGCAGATTAGTTTCAGATCTTTCCACTTTTTAAAAATTTTAGCTAAAAAAAAAAAAATTTTAGCTAAAATCCCTGCTTGGGCATTATAATATGTAAATTTATGCATATTTCACATTCGCTTATTTTCATTAAATGAACACAATGTCTGTGAAATTTTCCCCTTTAGAAGAAAGAAAAGCCTAGGGTTTGGAGCTTCTCCTCAATGTTCCATTTAATCAACAAAATTCAATGATCATTTATTAAGCTTCTACTACATGTAAAGTATTAGGGATTGAAAAAATGATTATGACAAGGTCCTTTGCTTCAAGAAACCTACATTCTTGAGGCAGGGGTGGAAGGGGCACAAAAACACTGAACTATAGTGCAATTCAGATTTTATGTGTTTAAAAAATTCTAAGAATGATGCTATGAGAGACCAGATATAAATTGACAGGAGAGTTCAAGGAAGGCTTTACAAAGGACTGATACTTCAGTTAGGCCTTAAACTATCATGAAATACAGGAAAATGCAAGTGAGAAAAATAACATAAGGATGTTAACCTGTATAGCGTGTGCTACAAATACTAGTACGAATCTCCCATATCTTCATTATGATTCCTAAATTTCTGGGATACAGTAAATTAGGACAGAGACTGAAAGGCCAGATTTCGGGAGATTTCATTAAAATACATCAATCAAACCATGAGAGTTAAGCATCATAAACAACTAAGCATCAGAAAAAGAGACATTCACAAAAAGTTTACCTCATAGGGTTCTGGTGAGGATTAAATGAAATAATAAATGTGAAATGCCATCCTTGGTATTTTGGCTGTCTTTTAATATTCATTCTATTATTACCCCCACCCTCTTTGCATAATAAAGATGCAATTTGGAGTACTGACTCCAGCTCAGCTCAAGGGGTAGGCCAATTTGAGCCAATCATGTTAATCCACCCCTCTCTTAATTCAGTAATTAATTTAGGAACCCTGCCTTAAGCCTATCGATGTATAGCATTTTCTTTTTTTTTTTTTCAGAGACAATATAGAACTTTTATTTTTCTGAAACATTGAGAAGTAGTTGCCAGTGACATAATAAAACATTACCCTGAATACTGTGTTTATTATAAATATGAAAATTTTCCTACATAGCTAAATATAACCATCAATGTCAGGAAATTAACATCAATGTATTATTATAAGTTAATCATCAGACCCCGTTCAAACTTATACAGTTGTCTCAATAATGTTTTTCTTTTTATTGAAGTATACTTGATTTACAATATTATATTAGTTTCAGCATAGTGATTCAGCTATTTTTATAGTTTATACTTCATTAAATATTATTACAAGATAATGACTAAAATTCCCTGTGCTATAAAATATATCTTGGATGTTTATTTATTTTATTTTTTTGTCCTTCATTTTTTAAATTTTTTTTGAATTTTATTTTATTTTTTTATACAGCAGGTTCTTATTAGTTATCCCTTTTATACATATTAGTGTATGTATGTCAATCCCAATCTCCCAATTCATCCTACCAACCCTCCCGCCCCCCCCGCCACTGCTTTCCTCCCTTGGTGTACATAAGTTTGTGTTCTACATCTGTGTCTCAACTTCTGCCATAAAAACTGGTTCACCTGTACCATTTTTCTAGGTTTCACATATATGCGTTAATATACAATATTTGTTTTTCTCTTTCTGACTTACTTCACTCTGTATGACAGTCTCTAGATCCATCCACGTCTCTACAAATGACCCAATTTCATTCCTTCTTATGGCTGAGTAATATTCCATTGTATATATGTACCACATCTGCTTTATCCATTTGTCTGTTGATGGACATTTAGGTTGCTTCCATGACCTGGCTATTGTAAATAGTGCTGCAATGAACATTGGGGTGCATGTGTCTTTTTGAATTATGGTTTTCTCTGGGTATATGCCCAGTGGTGGGATTGCTGGGTCATATGGTAGTTCTATTTTTAGTTTTTTAAGGAACCTCCATACTGTTCTCCATAGTGGCTGTATCAATTTACATTCCCACCAACAGTGCAAGAGGGTTCCCCTTTCTCCACACCCTCTCCAATATTTGTTATTTGTAGATTTTCTGATGATGCCCATTCTAACTGGTGTGACGTGACACGTCATTGTAGTTTTAATTTACATTTCTCTAATAATTAGTGACGTTGAGCAGCTTTTCATGTGCTTCTTGGCCATCTGTATATCTTCTTTGGAGAAATGTCTATTTAGGTCTTCTGCCCATTTTTGGATTGGGTTGTTTGTTTTTTTAATATTGAGATGCACGAGCTGTTTATATATTTTGGAGATTAATTGTTTGTCCGTTGATTCATTTGCAAATATTTTCTTCCATTCTGACATTGTCTTTTTGTCTTGTTCGTAGTTTCCTTTGCTTTGCAAAAGCTTTTAAGTTTCATTAAGCCCCATTTGTTTATTTTTGTTTTTATTTCCATGTCTAGGAGGTGGATCAAAAAAGATCTTGCTGTGATTTATGTCAAAGAGTATTCTTCCTATGTTTTCCTCTAAGAGTTTTATAGTGTCTAGTCTTAAATTTAGGTCTATAATCCATTTTGAATTTATTTTTGTGTATGGTGTTAGGGAATGTTCTAATTTCATTCTTTTACATGGAGGTGTCCAGTTTTCCTAGCGCGACTTATTGAAGAGACTGTCTTTTCTCCATTGTATATCTTTGCCTCCTTTGTCATAGATTAGTTGACCATAGGTGCATGGGTTTATCTGTGGGCTTTCTATCCTGTTCCATTGATCTATATTTCTGTTTTTGTGCCAGTACCATATTGTCTTGATTACTGTAGCTTTGTAGTATAGTCTGAGGTCATGGAGTCTGATTCCTCCAGCTCCGTTTTTTTCCCTCAGGACTGCTTTGGCTATTTGGGGTCTTTTGTGTCTCCATACAAATTTTAAGATTTTTTGTTCTAGTTCTGTAAAAATTGCCATTGGTAATTTGATAGGGATTGCATTGAATCTGTAGATTGCTTTGTGTAGTATAGTCATTTTCACAATATTGATTCTTCCAATCCAAGAACATGGTATATCTCTCCATCTGTTGGTATCATCTTTAATTTCTTTCATCAGTATCTTATACTTTTCTGCATACAGGTCTTTTTTTTTTTTTTTTTTTTTTTTTTGCGGTACGCGGGCCTCTCACTGTTGTGGCCTCTCCCGTTGTGGAGCACAGGCTCCGGACGCGCAGGCTCAGTGGCCATGGCTCATGGTCCCAGCCGCTCCGCGGCATGTGGGATCTTCCCAGACCTGGGCACGAACCCGTGTCCCCTGCATCGGCAGGTGGACTCTCAACCACTGCGCCACCAGGGAAGCCCCATACAGGTCTTTTGTCTCCCTAGGTAGGTTTATTCCTAGGTATTTTATTCTTTTGGTTGCAATGGTAAATGGGAGTGTTTCCATAATTTCTCTTTCAGATTTTTCATCATTAATGTATAGGAATGCAAGAGATTTTTGTGCATTCATTTTGTATCCTGCTACTTTACCAAATCCATTGATTAGCTCTAGTACTTTTCTGGTGGCATCTTTAGGATTCTCTATGTATAGTATCATGTCATCTGCAGACAGTGGCAGTTTTACTTCTTCTTTTCCAATTTGTATTCCTTTTATTTCTTTTTCTTCTCTGATTGCTGTGGCTAGGACTTCCAAAATTATGTTGAATAATAGTGGTGAGAGTGGACATGCTTGTCTTGTTCCTGATCTTAGAGGAAATGCTTTCAGTTTTTCACCATTGAGAATGATGTTTGCTGTGGGTTTGTCATATATGTCCTTTATTATGTTGAGTTAGTTTCCCTCTATGCCCACTTTCTGGAGACTTTTTACCATAAATGTGTGTTGAATTTTCTAAGAAGCTTTACCTGCACCTATTGAGATGATTTTATGGGTTTTACTCCTTAATTTGTTAATATAGTGTATCACGTTGATTGATTTGCATATATTGAAGAATCCTTGCATCCCTGGGATAAATCCCACTTGATCATGATGTATGATCCTTTTACTGTGTTGTTGGATTCTGCTGGCTAGTATTTTGTTGAGGATTTTTGCATCCATATTCTTCAGTGATATTGGTCTGTAATTTTCTTTTTCTGTAGTATCTTTGTCTGGTTTTGGTGTCAGGGTGATGGTGGCCTCATAGAATCAGTTTGAGAGTGTTCCTTCCTCTGCAATTTTTTGGAAGAGTTTGAGAAGGATGGGTGTTAGCTCTTCTCTAAATGTTTGATAGAATTCACCTGTGAAGCCATCTGGTCCTGGACTTTTGTTTGTTGGAAGATTTTTAATCAGAGTTTCAATTTCATTACTTGTAATAGGTCTGTTCATATTTTCTATTTCTTCCTAGTTCAGTCTCGGAAGGTTATACCTTTCTAAGAATTTGTCCATTTCTTCCAGGTTGTCCATTTTATTGGCATAGAGTTGCTTGTAGTAGTTAGTCTCTTAGGATGCTTTTTATTTCTGCGGTGTCTGTTGTAACTTCTCCTTTTTCATTTATAATTTTATTGATTTGAGTCCTCTCCCTCTTTTTCTTGATGAGTTTGGCTAATGGTTTATCAGTTTTGTTTGTCTTCTCAAAGAACCAGCTTTTAGTTTTATTGATCTTTGCTATTGTTTTCTTTGTTTCTATTTCATTTATTTCTGCTCTGATCTTTATGATTCCTTTCCTTCTGCTAACTTTGGTTTTGTTTGTTCTTCTTTCTCTAGTTCCTTTAGGTGTAAGGTTAGGTTGTTTATTTGATATTTTTCTTTTTTCTTGAGGTAGGCTTGTATTGCTATAAAATTCCCTCTTAGAACTGCTTTTGCTGCATCCATAGATTTTGATCATCATATTTTCATTGTCATTTGTCTCGAGGTATTTTTTGATTTCCTGTTTGAGTTCTTCAGTGATCTCTTGGTTATTTAGTAATGTGTTGTTTAGCCTCCATGTGTTTGTGTTTTTTTCCCTGTAATTGATTTCTAATCTCATAGCGTTGTGGTCAGAAAAGATGCTTGATATGATTTCAATTTCCTTAAATTTACTGAGGCTTGATTTGTGACCCAAGATGTGATCTATCCTGGACAATGTTCCGTGCGCACTTGAGAAGAAAGTGTAATATGCTGTTTTTGGATGGAATGTCCTATAAATATCAATTAAATCTATCTGGTCTATTGTGTCTATTAAAGCTTCTGTTTCCTTATTTATTTTCATTTTGAATGATCTGTCCATTGGTGTAACTGATGTGTTAAAGTCCCCCACTATTATGGTGTTACTGTCAATTTCCTCTTTTATAGCTGTTAGCAGTTGCCTTATGTATTGAGGTGCTCCTTTGTTGGGTGCATATATATTTATAATTGTTACATCTTCTTCTTGGATTGATCCCTTGATCATTATGTAGTGTCCTTCCTTGTCTTTTGTAACATTCTTTAAAGTCTATTTTATCTGATATGCATATTGCTACTCCAGCTTTCTTTTGATTTCCATTTGCATGGAATATCTTTTTCCATCCCCTCACTTTCAGTCTGTATGTGTCCCTAGGTCTGAAGTGGGTCTCTTGACCCACTTCAGATAGCATATATATTGGTCTTGTTTTTGTATCCATTCCGTGAGCCTGTGTCTTTTGGTTGGAGCATTTAATCCATTCACATTTAAGGTAATTATCGATATATATGTTCCTATAACAATTTTCTTGATTGTTTTGAGTTTGTTTTTGTAGGTCCTTTTCTTCTCTTGTGCTTCCCACTTAGAGAAGTGCCTTTAGCATTTGTTGTAGAGCTGGTTTTGTGGTGCTGAATTCTCTTAGCTTTTGCTTGTCTGTAAAGCTTTTGATTTCTCCATCGAATCTGAATGTGTTCCTTGCTGGGTAGAGTAATCTTGGTTGTAGGTTTTTCCCTTTCATCACTTTAAATATGTCATGCCCCTCCCTTCTGGCTTGTAGAGTTTCTGCTGAGAAATCAGCTGTTAACCTTATGGGAGTTCCCTTGTATGTTATTTGTTGTTTTTCCCTTGCTGCTTTCAGTAATTTTTCTTTGTCTTTAATTTTTGCCAATTTGAATACTATGTGTATCGGCATGTTTCTCCTTGGATTTATCTTGTATGGGACTCTCTGCCCCTCCTGGACTTGGGTGGCTATTTCCTTTTCCATGTGAGGGAAGCTTTCGACTATAATCTCTTCAAATATTTTCTCTGGTGCTTTCTCTCTCTCTTCTCCTTCTGCGACCCCTATAATGTGAATATTTTTCCATTTAATGTTTTCCCAGATGTCTCTTAGGCTGTCTTCATTTCTTTTCATTCTTTTTTCTTTATTCTGTTCTGCACCAGTGAATTCCACCATTCTGTCTTCCAGGTCACTTATCCGTTCTTCTGCCTCAGTCATTCTGCTATTGATTGCTTCTAGTGTATTTTTCATTTCAGTTATTGCATTGTTCATCTCTGTTTGTTTGTTCTGTGATTCTTCTAGGTGTTTGTTAAACATTTCTTGCATCTTCTCGATCTTTGCCTCCATTCTTTTTGCCAGGTCCTGGATCATCTTCACTATTATTATTATGAATTCTTTTTCTGGATGGTTCCCTATCTCCACTTCATTTAGTTGTTTTCCTGGGGTGTTATTTTGTTCCTTCATCTGGTACATAGCCCTCTGCTTTTTCATCCTGTCTATCTTTCTGTGAATGTGGTTTTTGTACCGCAGGCTGCAGGATTGTTGTTCTTGCTTCTGCTGTCTGCCTTCTGATGGATGAGGCTCTCTAAGAGGCTTGTACAAGTTTCCTGGTGGGAGGGACTGGTGGTGGGTAGAGCTGGCTGTTGCTCTGGTGGGCAAAGCTCAGTAAAACTTTAATCCACTTGTCTGCTGACGGGTGTGGCTAGGTTCCTTCCTTGTTGGTTGTTTGGCCTGAGGTGACCCAACACTGGAGCCTACCCGGGCTCTTTGGTGGGGCTAATGGCGGACTCTGGGAGGGTTCATGCCAAGAAGTACTTCCAAGAATTTCTGCTGCCAGTCCTTGTCCTCATGGTGAGACACATCCACCCCCTGCTTCTGCTGGAGACCCTCCAACACTAGCAGGTAGGTCTGATTCTATCTCCTATGGGGTCACTGCTCCTTCCTCTGGGTCCCGATGCGCACACTACTTTGTGTGTGCCCTCCAAGAGTGGAGAGTCTGTTTCCCCCAGTCCTGTCAACGTCCTGTAGTCAAATCCTGCTAGCCTTCAAAGTCTGATTCTCTAGGAATTCCTCCTCCCGTTGGGAAGCCTGACGTGGAGCTCAGAACCAGGTTGGGAAGCCTGACGTGGGGCTCAGAACCTTCACTCCAGTAGGTGGACTTCTGTGGTATAAGTGTTCTCCAGTTTGTGAGTCACCCACCCAATAGTTATGGGATTTGATTTTATTGTGATTGCACCCCTCCTACCATCTCACTGTGGCTTCTCCTTTGTCTTTGGTTGTTGGGTATCTTTTCTGGTGAATTCCAGTGTCTTTCTGTTGATGATTGTTCAGCAGTTAGTTGTGATTCCAGTGCTCTCGCAAGAGGGAGTGGGCGTACATCCTTCTACTCCGCCATCTTGAACCAATCTTCAGCATTTTCTAATGACACATTTGTTCAGAAGTGGCCAGATGAATCAATTCCAATCAGTTAGGCCTAGATGATTACTTTTCTTTTCAGAGTTGGTAGATCATGCACATTCACCAATATGAAGAGATAGTCATATTAGACAATGTAGTTGTATACAAGCTGGGTATCAAGCATGCTTAAGAGATTGTTTCTTCCTCTTGATGTTGTATATTTATATGAGGCCCAAAGCTACCATAGCCCTCTTCTTCCCTGAGCCAATAGAATCTCATAATCACAAGGAATACATTGTATTAAGACAACTCTCAAACTAACCCTGTTTAAGATTATAATCCTATATATTACCAATTTTTTTTCTTGCAAGTTTCATTTTCTATTGCTTTCAACTAAATGCACCCAACTAATACCAGCCCTTTAGAACATTGTGTGGTATGTGGTGCATATAAACACTCAGTAAACATTGGCTATTGTTGTTAATGTTATATAAGCCTCCGAAGTGTACATCTTCCCATGTCTTCTCCAAATTGTACTCCTCCCTAATATAAAAGAGCAACCACCAACACCCTATGGTCAGAGGTAGAGAAAATATTAGCAAAGAAACATACAGCTTGATGCTGCAATATTCACTGTTGGTCCTGAGACGTTTTTATTGCAGTCTTTTCCAATGGAGTATTAAGACTTGAAAAATCGAGTTCATTCCATGCTCTAGTTTAGGTCTAATTTTTTAGTTATTTTAAGATATGCATTAAGTCGGAAATTATAGGACACTATGGAACTGGGAGACCAATGAAAACAAAGTATTCTGATGTCCCTTTATTTTACTTTGAACAATATTATATTCACACACTTATTTCAATATTATATTGACACACTTATTTCAGCCCTCTGCTTGTTGAAATAATATTTTTCTATATGAACAAGCAGACCTGGACTCTACATCTTCAGGCAGGGTGGACCTGAAGGGTTTTGTCTCATTCCAGAATCTTTTTCATGGAAGGAAAGTGCTTTGACTTTTTTACAATCACTCCGAGGGCAAATACTATGGGCAATGATTACACCTGATCCTAACTCTGTTACTTCATTCAAGACTGGAGTAAGAGTAGGTCTCTCTATGTTCTTTAGTAGCAACAATAAATAGCAAGCTGGCACAACTTTTGAAGAGAGATTTCTTATAGGAACTTTGCAAACATATTTGCCATTTTTTTGTGACAATGCAAACTATATTTCTTAGAGGTGACTATAGATCTTATTGGGTGTTCCTTCTACAAAATCAAAATTTCTTTGTTTTACTTATTTCCCTTACGAAGGGGAGAAATCGTCCAATGAATTATAATGGACAGAGGATGTTAGACAGGTATAGGGTAATCTGACAATTAAGTTTCCAGGAACAAATGGCCTTGTCCTGCATCCTATGTTATTATAACTAGTCCCTGATCAGATTGTAGAACCTCATACCAAATCTCAAAAATATTAAATTTGTATACCTGATAAGAAAAAAATACCCCAACAATGTTGATCTTTTTACCCTTTGGAATTGTTTTCATAAAGGTAACTGACTATAACTACGCAAATGTTTTTTCTGGGTCTTGACTTCCCAATCAGTGCAGTAAAGTTTACAATCGTATGTCTGAAATATTAATCTCCTTTGGCCTTGGGGCATATGAATGAAGTCTGGGAGGCTGGAGTCATTACTGACATAATGAGAGATCTGATAACCATTCTTCAGTCCTTCTTTGGACATGCTCTGCCACCTGGGCATCTACTCAGTGTCTAGAGTGAGTGTACAGTGCAGCCCATCAAGAAGTTAATGGAGGAATTCTAGATGTCCACAAGGACAGGGCAAACCCTAGTGAGTTCAGAGGAAGGTGTTGGAGGAAGGGTTAGAGGATGAGATCTCCTTGTGGGCACAGATCTGGATGATGGCTCCAAATCTCTGTTTTCACAAATTTGAGACACTCCTTTCCATTTGCAGTGGATGTGACTTTAAGTGGCCTCAAAGCTAGCAGTAGAAGGACTGCCCTGACATTGCATGTGTACTCTGAAAATTAGAACTTCATTAAAACTTTGGAACAAGTGATTTGAATTGTTTTTTGGACTTGAAATTTATTTTCATCATCATAGTATATGTTTAACATATTGCCTTCATAAGAAAAGAAAAAAGAGCTTTTCTTTAAATATAATCTCATTCCTTATAAATTTTAAAAACCTATAAAAATGGTTTTACCTATTTTATCAACAACATTTCTAGTCAATGGTGACTCAAGATTATGAAGAGAACTTTGTTAAGGTCTTGATCAGGAATTGTGACTGACCATTTCAAGCATAAAAAACAATACTAAAAAAAATTACGAAAGCAAGCTTAATTTTCCAATTTAAAAAATTCAATTTCAATTGTTGGGAAGTTTCATATAAATTTAATATGTAGAATCATGTCTATTCATAGTATAAAGAGAGTGCAAAAAAATATTTTTGTCACCAAGACTTTTACCTATAGATCTTCCTCAACTTACGATGGAGTTGTCCCATTAAACCCATCATAAGCTAAAAATACCTTAAGTTCATCAAAAATGAATTTAATGCTCCTAACCTGCCAAACATTATGGCTTAGCCTCACCTACCTTAAATGTGCTCAGGCCACTTACATTAGCCAGTTGAGCAAGTCATATAACACAAAGCCTATTTTATAGTAAAGCATTGACTATCTCATGACATTTATTGAACACTGTACTATACTAAAGAAAACCCAGAGTGGTTGTATGGGTACAGAGTGGTTGTCAGTGTATTGGTGGTTGACCCTCATGATTGCATGGCTGACCGGGAGGTGTCACTCGCTGCTGCTGCCCAGCATCATAAGAGAGTATCAGACCACATATCTCTAGCCCATGAAAAGATCAAAATTCAAAGTATGAATCTACTGAATGCATATCACTTTTGCACCATTTTAAAGTCAAACAATCATAAGTAGAACCATCGTAAATTCGGAATTGTTTGTATGCATCCCAAATCCTCTGATTGACTGACAAGTGCCATAACGTAAAAAAAAATTGGAAAGCGCTGCTCTAACATAGGCACTCTAACACAATTAGCTAAAGAAAAATGGCAAAATAGAGGGCACTGCAATTCAAATGAAGCTTGCCTTAAATTTCTACAAATAGGACAGGAAGAAAATTAGTTGGTTAGTTATTCTCTGTTTGTCCTTCCCATGTCACCCCATCCATTTTCTCCTTTCTTTCCCTATTCTGTGCAGAGGACTGGCTTGATCCTTATTGACTCTGTCAGCCTTATTCCCTTGCCCTCTGACTTGCCACTGAATCGACCAATGAGAGGCATTAGCAATCAGAAAGAGGAGAGGGATGTAGGGTTTTCTTCCTCTGCTCTCTGCTAAGGCATCAGGATTCTGGTTCTTTCATTTTAAAATGCCATGAGGCCTCCCTGAACCTCTGATACCACCTATTATTCTCTGCAGCCCTTCCTGCTGTTGCTAATCCCTAGATGCCCTAACATACCTTGTCGATTTCCTTAACCCTGGCCTTGCTTCTGCAAACATCCCTGTTATTTCAAAATCCCTGCTGACTGTGCTGGTTTCCTGCCAAGACCTTAACTGACACAGTCGTCTGAGTTTTCAACCATTCTCATAATTAATATAAGTCTATGAGTCATAATATTATCAATCGGTATGTTTTTAGGGAATGATGACTAGTCTAGTGCAGTGATTCCCAAATACCTGTCATTGCCAGACACTCCTGCCAATCTATGACAAAGTCATCATTATTACAGTGATATATGAAAAATAAATGACATAACAATGTGAAGCGCTTTCATAAACATAGTTAATTTAAGTGAAGGGAAAAAGTATTTTTTTTTTTTGTAAAGTAAAGGTGATGTTAAATGTCAATTTTGTGTTTTCTTAATTTGGAAAAATTTTAAAGTTTGCAATTATCTTAGACACCTATTTTAGAAACTATGTGTTTATGGGTACACATATATAGATATATGCATATATCTATAGCTAGATAAAAGATAGATTATAAATCTGTGAGATCTATAATTCTGAAAATCTCCCGTCTCATGTGTGGAAAATGGTAGGAGTGTTTGTAGATAGACCCAGCTTGTGAAGACCTTGGAATACTTTAGTAAGGAATAGGGTCTATGTTCAATTGGCTTTCAGATGCTATTGACAGTTTTGGAGCACAAGAATGACATGATCATATATGTTATAAAGCAATGTGGAGAATTGGTTGTAGCCAGCTGAGACAAATGGCTAGAGATGGAGGTCCCCTAGAGAAATATTGCAATAATCCAGGTGCACAAAATGAGTTTCACTAAGGAAGTAGCAGAGGAAACACTAAGAAGTGGTGGGGAGTGAGTGGTGCTCAGACTTGAAAATTCCTTCTGAAGAAGAATCATTAGATCTTAATGGAGAAAAGAATCAAAATTACTGTGCATATTCTCATTTAAGTGATTGAGTGCAGTCTCTTTACCTTTGGAATGGAACATGGATTGGTATTGATTTTAGCTAATGCCTGTAATTGGAAGAGGGAAAAAAATCTCAGAGCAAATCACGGCTCAGTGGAAACTCTTATGCATTTGTTTTTTAATCCCAAATTACTGTTTTTCTTCACACTCTTCAGGATCCCCTGGACTAGCAAATTAGGTAATAGAATATTTTATTAGTAATTAGTAATTAGTGAATACTAGTGGTAACTCCAGAAGACATCTTGGTTGCATGAGAATTATTAAAAACATGGATTGAATTATTCAAAGGGAAGAATTTAAGCAAGAATTTCTCTTCTTCCTTAAATAATCTCTAATTCAATTCCCAGAATCTTAACATTTAACTTAATACTTCTTGGATTGCTAATATTCAGAAACTACTTAAATACTTGAATTAGTCCCACTGGAAGAAACTCCTCTGACTTGTCGTTTTTATATTTTTTCCACTGCTTGGACACCTATTGAAAAAAAATCTATATATAAGGGACAATGATGAGATTCTTACTGACATAAATTGAATATATAATATATAGTTTTGACATTATATATCAGTACACAGATTATACATCCTCCTCTGTGTATATGTGTGTATTTGCATAAAAGTAAATGGGATGAAATTCCTAAGAAGATACTTGAAGTAAATAATTGAACTAAATTTATTTTTAAGATTTCATTTTTCTTTTACAACTGGTAATTTTTTTCTAATGTCTAAAGCAGAAAGAAAAAATATGAATCACAATCTCTCTTTACCTTTGAATTAGAAGTTTGATTTCTTGGAGGAGAACTCTGTAATAATGTCTGGGTGCCTTTATTTTTATCCCACAGTTATCAGTATATTGCTATATAAGCACCTGCCAGGAAGGCCTATTTTTTTCTAGTTCAGTAATTTTTTGAGTCTGTTGTTCCCATTTTCAAGTCTCCAAAACTTTTATGTGAATTCTTTCACCACATTTTTTTCATTATTTCCCAACCTTCTTTTTTTCTAGGTGGCTGAAGTTTCCAGACATATAACCAGAAATGTCCTAAGAGAATTAATATATAAAAAAATAAAGCTAAGGAAATGGAAAGCAAAGAAAAATAGGCATGTGTAATACATGCATATGCACATGTAAACTCATTTTAAACTTTCCTTAAAAAAGTAATAGATGAATTGATTTTCCTAATTAATATTCTCTGAGTAACAAATATAGTGGAAAAATTATCAAGAAACTTTTTTTGTTTTTAATAACTTCCAGACCTAATCTAAGTTCTTAGATTGGGCTAGTCTGTTAATACCATTAATGTCAAGTATTTTCCCCAAAGATTCCTAACATTTCAAAATAAACTGCCTGAAATAAGCCAAATAAGTGATTAAAACAAAATTCATAATATCACAGAACATTTTATGGGTATGTAAAAATTCTTTTGGTAATGTTTTTATCAGTTAGTTACCAAATTTTAAGCATAAAGGAAAGCTTTAAAGGGAATATTCCATCAGGTTTGAGCGAAATACTCCACTTAAGGGTCAAGAGGGGTGTTTAAAGCAAAAGTGCTATAGTTAGTATTTCTTTTCCCTTTTTTCTTTTGAGTGGATTAATGAATGTTGTAATTTTCTAACAGTTTGCATATCTCTACTTAAACAGATCCAGTGGGTAAAAACCCCTATTTCTGGTTATCTTAGAATATGGTGTATCTTCACCTTTCCCCTAGTTGGTATAATTTTTGTGTTCATCTATTTTATTGATGCTGGACATAGAGGAGGGACTGTATACAACCGAGCAACATCTCTGTTATCAGGATATTGGTAGAACCTGGATCCATTTGAAGACATTTCAGTATCCCATGGACAATTCAGCATGTTAGAAAATGCTAAATGCCAAGAGTTCAGAACAAGATAAAATTACAGAGAGGATTGTAGGGTAGAAAGAGGAAGGTAGCGATAATATTAAAGTCAAGATTAAAAAAAAACATATATATATATACACACACGTATATATATGTAGCAGATTAAATTTGACTGTGTAATGGGAAGTATTGAGAAAATGTTCAGATAAATATTTTCCTAAATAATGTTATTGAAATATTATAAAGTTAGGGATGGCAATCAACAATATAATTTAAGCAAATCAAGAATGCCAAACTTTATAGTAAAAAATTTTGTTAGTAAAATTATAATTTTTAAAGGGTAACATTCTTAACTTTTTCTAGTTCAGATAAAGTTTTCTGTTCCTAGTGTTTTGGGTTGTTAAAAACAGTATTCATTCTATTGTATTCATTAGTGAGAAAAAAGTTTGGTGTTTTATCCTCTGCCCAACCAGAATATCAGTTAATATCTGCAAATCTGCAAAATGAGAAGTGATTAAAGTGGACACCATGTTCTTCTCTAGCTCTCTGATGTGATAATTTTACTTAGTTTATTTACAGATTTTAATTAAAAGGGGGGGAGCTTAATTTAATTTTAACAGGATGACTGAATACCTCTACAGTGTGCTTTAAGATCAATTGACATTTTATTGCCTGTACTAGCAGCCAGATTTCCCCTATTTTTCTCTACTTTTTTATAGCCTAAAGGACACTAAATCTAGCACTCAACTTCTAGTAGTCCAAGTATTTTCAACTTTAAATCTATGTGTTCTTGAATTTTGTAATCTCATTAGGTAGATGGTTGAGGAACATAAAGTATGAACACTAATCAGATACCCAGATGATAGAACATTGGAAAGACTGTCAGCACAGCATTAAAAGACATAGGCAATCGAAACTGCCAAAGGAAAATTTTATTTTGTGAAAGGTGGGGTATTTGGAAACGGGTCATAAGACATTTGACTAACTTTGCTAAATTGTTTTTGTATGGCATCTCTTTTAGACAATAATCCAGAAATCAAAAACCTACTTTATGCACTGCCCATGGTACGTGGCTTAGTTAAGTAGTATTTGCACACTGCCAAGTTTGCTTTCTAATTCTAAAATTTCCCTTCCCCCCTCCCTCCCTCTCTCCCTCCCCCGTCCCTTCCCCCTCCCTTCCTTCCTTCATTCCTTCCTTCCTTCCTTTTGTCTATCTTCCTTCCTTTTTTCTTTGTTTTTTATTTTTTTCATTTCTGCTCACTCATTTGTTTCTATATATGGCCAGAATAAGACTCACCAGCTTTGCATAATACAAAGCACTCAGTGAAAGGGAGCTAATATTATTTCGTGTAGCACAGGAGCTCAAAAATAGTCACAAATATATGCAGGCTTTATTTTATGATGTTTCCTTTAAAAATGCACCTTACCTCTAATTTTACTAAACTAGTCTTATTTCTAGCCCAGAACAGTCTTGTTCTTTCCTTTCTCAACTGCTGTGCCTAATGTTTCTTGTACCTGGAATCATTGTCTTCCCTTCTACTTCACATGAAACACATCCTTCTATGCTACAAAATGCAAGTCAAATCCTACCTCTTTTATGAGCCTTTCCTGATAATTCCAGCTGAAAGTAATCTGTTTCACTTCTAGATTCTTTTAACACTTGTGGTTGGATTGTTAATTTGTCATTTACTATTTACTGCATTTCAGTAGAAGTTAGGTTCCTTTTATGATGCAAATGTTTAATGACGTGAACCAACTGGATCCATCCCCAAGCTGGGAATATTGCTACCGCAAGGATTGAATTCAGTAGTCTGGGTTCACTGTGCAGGGTCCCTCCTCCACAAAAAGGGCAAGAATATGCAGGCCAATTACATTTCAAGTGGTTTTGTGCATCTTAGCTCCAGCTTAACCATTTTGAATGAGATGACTGTCTCTTTTTTGTTTGTTGGTTTTGTTTTTGTTTGTTTGTTTTATTGGGGTATAGTTGCTTTACAATGTTGTATTAGTTTCTGCTGTACAATGAAGGTTCAGCTGTATGTATACATATATCCCCTACGTCTTGGACCTCCCTCCCCCCACATCCCACCCATCTAGGTCACCATAGAGCACCGAACTGAGCTCCCTGCGCTATACAGCAGGTTCCCACTAGATATCAGTTTTACACATGGTAGTGTATATATGTCAATCCCAATCTCCCAATTCATCCCATCCCCCTTTGCCTCCCCCACCACGTCCACATGTCCCTTCTCTACATCTGCGTCTGTATTCCTGCCCTGCAGATAGGTTCATCTGTACCATTTTTCTAGATTCCACATATATGTGTTAATATATGATATTTGGTTTTCTCTTTCTGACTTACTTCACTCTGTATGACTGACAACTACCATATGACCCAACAGTCCCACTACTGGGCATATACCCTGAGAAAACCATAATTCAGAACAATGTTCATTGTAGCACTATTTACAATATCCAAGACATGGAAGCAACCTAAATGTCCATTGACAGATGAATGGATAAAAAAGATATGGTACATATATACAATGGAATAATACTCAGCCATAAAAAGGAACAAAATTGGGATGACTGCCTCTTAATGGTATTTTTAATGTACACAGTACTTTCTACAGTACCTTACAGGATAGAGGGATGCAAGGTGATGGAGTGGAAAAAATTATGCACTTTCTTTTTTTTTTTTTATTTTATTATTTTATTTTTTTGCTTTACGCAGGCCTCTCACTGTTGTGGCCTCTCCCATTGCGGAGCACAGGCTCCGGATGCGCAGGCTCAGTGGCCATGGCTCACGGGCCCAGCCGCTCCGCGGCATATGGGATCTTCCCGGACCGGGGCATGAACCCGTGTCCCCTGTATCAGCAGGCGGACTCTCAACCACTGCGCCACCAGGGAAGCCCTGCACTTTCTTTGATGGTGAGACTTCTTTTCATTAGACTCTGAGCTCCTAAAAAGGAGGGGCTAGGTTTTTGTACCTTTGGTTCCTAACATAACCACGAATACATGGTTGGTGTTTAGTAAGTGTTTGTTAAGCTCAGCAAAATTTTGGAATCAAACACACCTGGGCTTAATACTTCTGTTGCTTTTAAGTTCACCTCAGGCAAGTTACTTAAACTTTTGAGTCTATTCCTTCATTCATAAATAGGAGATAATAACATTTGCCATAAAGTTGTTATGAGGACTCAATAAAATCATGTTTGCAAGGCACCTAGAACAGCTACTATATACAATTGATATTAGAGAGTTCTTCTTTCTCATTCAAATATTATATGTATATATATATATATATATATATATATATATATGAATTCATAGAGGAATGAAAGGGATATTCTACCTATCAGAACTGGCAAGACAAAAAAAATGAGGCAAGCAAGATGCATTTGGGAAATAGTTTATATTGCCAACTAATACTTTTTGAACCCATACTATGAGCCATATTATGTCCTAGGGATAAAATAATGAATATAATGGAATCTGCATCAGCAAGACCCAGTCTAAGAGAGAAGAAATCTTCAAATAGCCAATAGTCTGAGTTAGGATTAAGATACTAGGTATGGCAGTTTTAAACACGGCCCAGAAATATTTGACAGTCCTCCTATTGAAAGGATGGACTTGTGGCCAATTTGACATGACAGAAGGGATGCGGTGTGAATCCTGAGGCTAGATCCTAAAAGGCCACGCATCTTCCACCTGGTTCTCTTAGACTGCTTGCTCTCAGGATATTGCTCTAACAACATTCCCTTTAGGAATCTGGTCATCATGCTTTGAGAAGGCCAGTTCACAAGGAGAAGCCTTCAGTCATCCAAGCCCAGATATGAGACTGACAAAGCATACAGATTATTCCAGTCCTTAACTGTTTGAGTTTTCCTACCTGAATCCTCAGACATTGTGGGACAGAGATGAGCCATCCCTGCAGTGCTCTGTCTGATATTTTCCATAGAGTTCATTAGCAAAATTACATGGTGGTTGTTTTACATCACTAAATCTGGAGTGGTTTGTTACACAGCAATAGTAACTGGAGCATTAGGTGATACCTGGGTGAAGGTGCTTAATTCAAAACCTGGCCAAATACTATGAGGTCATTATCACTTAATGGTCCAATAATATTTTAAACCCCTCTAGTTGAAATTATTTAAATAGTTTTCTTTCTAAATAAGTGTAAAATAACCTGTAAGAACTCGTAGGTCCAAGTGATGAGAAATAATTAATAAATAATAGAAGATGTACCTATTTTTTTCTGATAGAGGAGATTCCTTCCTAATGTGAAGTGCATCCCTGAATCTTTATTATGAAACTAAAATATAGACCATAAAGAGTTATGGTTAATGTAGAGCTATATAACTATTTCTGGTGGTTAGAAAATGAAAATTTTCACCAGAGGAAAAAGTGTAGTTGTGTGATGTATACCCCTGAATTAATAACCAAATCTGTTAGAAAATTAATTGACTTGAAACTTGAGTTATGCTATTCAGAGTCTAAACTTCTTAATATGGTATTCAAGACCATCTAAACTCTGATCAGGGCCTCATCCCCACTACTATCCCGTCACCTGAATCCCCAGCCTCTCCAGACTGCCTCTCATTCCCTGAAGACTGTACACTTTCACACCTCCATGCCTAGGCTCAACTCCCTTACCTTATATTGGGGTCACCCAAATGGGTGGGCTCACCCCACAACCTCACCTACCCTGATTCCAGAGACAGGCTGACATTGCTTCTGTTTTCTCTTCTCTACATTGTTAATATCTGTAGTTAACACTTACTCTGCATTAAGCTAATTCTGCATTTGTCTCTTTCCTTCACCAATGGAAAATTCTTCAGAGGAAGTAGTCATTCTAATTCATCTTTGTATTCCCATGGTCCCAGCTTAGGTACTTAATAAAGATTTCCTAATAGTTAAAATATATATATATATATAGGAAATTCTCTGAGATAAGTTTGTGATACAGCAAGAAGCATTCCAAAAACATTATCAGAGTCTCCATCCACTCTTTAATTCCAAAATTGAAAAACAAGACCAAACCAAAAATGACTGTACTTTTTGAAATCATAAACTCCCCAGACTGTGAAAATCACCAATTTGTTTTGGAAAAAATTAGTGTCTCTATTTGTGAGAACTTCTGTATAATTCCCATACATAATTCGGTTCCACTTGTAAACTCTGCCTCAGTGAAAAAAATTAATGTATGTTCTGGCAGCCCTCATAAGTGTCTCCTCTGCTGGCTCAGCAAAGAAATTAAACCAAACCATAAGATATAAATCATATACTTTCTTGGTACAGAGCCTAGCCTTATTTCTTTACCTTCTATGTCTCTAGCTTATATATTTAAGACTAAGTGTTAAAATTTAATTAGCAAAATTAGTGCAGTATTTAAGACTGAGTATATGAGATGTTATAAATTATTTTAAAATTCTGAGGAAAAATATTAAATAAACATTATGTCTGTTGCATATCTTTCCTGTGCTTCTTGTATCATACTTTATTCTTGTTGTTTCGTAAAAATGTTCTTATTTACTAAAAAGTAAAAATATCTTTATGTAGTATCATTATCTGAATAAACTGCAGATTAAAGTTATTCATGAACAAGGAACTAAAAATGTTCCAAAACAAATTGGAACTTTTTTATTTCATCACACCTATAATTTCCACAAACTGTAAAACCATAGCATATACTAGTTGCTGATGTCTCTTCTGATTCTTGGCTTAGATTTTTGGGGTCTTAAACTTGGCTGTTATTTTCTGAAACTTGAAGCTTTTAATCATCTCCTTATGAGTTGCACCAACACATGTCATTAATGAAGAGAATTGGGTAACCTCCCTTGCTATTATTCTTAATTCAGCATATGACAGACACCGGCAGCAATTAGGAAGATCTGCCTAAGGCATAGAACGTTGAAAATAATATCTGATGACACAAAGAGGATTGATGTGGGAAAAAAAAAAAGAATTGTGTAAAGGTGAAATTTAATGTAAAAAGAGTGTTCACATATTGGAGGAAAAAAGAACAATGTATAATCCAGGTAAACTATAAAGAGTTACTGGAATTTAAGAAAACTTAAATAAAAAGTATCGAGAAGTAAACTTTACGCTTTGACAAATCTACAACCAAGTGGTAAAGCAGTATTAACAAATGAAAACCACCTCCACACTTTATTCATAAGCCATAAGATGTATGAGCTAGAGAAAATTGCTGATGGTGGAAATAGTCAAAGGTAGTTCAAGTTAAAATGGATATCATGCAAAGGTATTGCTTATTACTCTCCCACTTATGGTGTCTGTTATTATTTTGGGTGTGTGTGTTATAGCACTTCCAAGCTTTTACACTCTATACCTGACATTTTCACTTTTACTCTATTAAAGTTTTAATATTTTTTACTTATTTTTTTTTAGTTTTAACTTTTATAAAGTCTTTTGAGATAACTTACAGAAATTCATGAGCACAGGGAATTATGATCATTGTATTTCTATAGAGAGGAGATAGTGAGAAGGAAGGAACATTTTAAGAGAGAAGGACAAGGGAGCAGAAATAATCTAGAAATTATACAAGAGGAGAGAATTCTAGGAGTGTGAATGAGATGAAGAAAGGGAAGTAGGATAAAAACAGAATTCTCCATCCCTTCCTTCCTTTCTGTTTTTATAAAACGTAAGGTTTCTTTTCAGGGCAGGACACATCAAAATACACTGACAGTTAGATAGATGAAAGTCAGAACTCTTTCTTACAGCTCCAAATGAAAGAAGGCTGTCAGGCAGAGCCGCATAAGCACTTTTATCCTGGGACAGGGTAACAGCAAGCTGGAGCTGTAGGGGCAGCCTCTGTATGGCGAACTTCTGGGTTAATTTTTAGTCCCTGTGAACTGGCTAATTTGAAATCTTCTGTGGACCCCCCAGGGCATTACGGGGTGGAGGGTTCTCCCTGGTTCTGTTTCCTGGCCCCATGGAGATTAGGGTAAGTGCACTGTGGTTCAGAGTATGAAACCTCAATAAGGGAAGTGGTCAGGGTGCAGACTTAATTGGTTGCTTCAGAAGGGGAACTGACCAGACTCTACCCAGGACCTGGAAACCAGGTCAAGACAGCATAAAAACAATCAAACGCCACTTTATTATACTTACCTGGACACACACACAAACACACAAAGAGAGTGAATTAAACTCTAAATATAAAGAAGGCAAAGAAGAACAGAGAAAATATTAATAGCAGGGAAGGAAAAAACAGTAGGTTATCTCCTGCACCAGAGATTCGTTATGAGCTAATTTTCTTTCTTAACCTTCAGGGTCATGACAACTGTTTCCTTACACTCTTTCTACCCCAGGCATTGGTTGTCAAACGGGGCAGCTCAATTATGTGAGCATCGTATCTTGGCCCATAATCATCCATTACTCCTAATACATTTTATTAGGATTTAAATGAGCAATTTAGTAATGAGCTGGGTCTCCCCCAGAGTTCTATAACAACTGGTAGCTAAACAATTAGAAATGACAATTAATATTTCTACTTTTATTCAGCAATTCCCCAGTGTTTAAGGTGAGAGACTTTAAGTAATCCGATGTGTTTGTGGGGAAGAGGAATGGAGACAACTGAATACTTGTGTGTGCACATAAGATTTGCTTTTTAAAGACTCAGTTATTATTATTTTTAATCTCTGGCAAAGGTTTTCAAATTTTAACGTGCATAAGAAGCTTTGAGAGTGTTTGTTACTGTTGATGCCAGGGCTCTTTGCCCTGAGGGTCACGTCTGTGCAGAGCTCCATTTTTTTTTCATTTTCTTTTATTTAAAAAATATTTTTTAACATCTTTATTGGAGTATAACTGCTTTACAATGGTGTGTTAGTTTCTACTGTATAATAAACTGAATCAGCTATACATATACATACATCCCCATATCTCCTCCCTCTTGCACCTCTCTCCCACCCTCCCTATCCCACCCCTCTAGATGGACACAAAGCACCGTAGACTCAGTTATTTTTGATTCACCCTTTACTGGGCTCCACTGACCACACAAGAGCTTCCCTTGGATACCAAATAGTCACATCAAACTTAACTTATGCAAAACTAGAAACCTAATTTCTACACCACACAAAACAAGATAAGGCAAAATAAAACAAGACAACTTCTTCCCAAAGTCTTTTCCATTTCAGTAAACTGCAGCATTTCTTACACAAAAATACCTTAGGCTCGCCTTGTCTGTTTCTCACACTGCCTACCCAGCCATCAGTGATAAAATTTAAATCATAATATAAAATAAAAATCATAGTGAAATATGTCATGGATGATGTTATAGTGTAGACTAGATTTGATGCTCACGTAAGTCATCTGCCTTATTACAAAATGAATAACTGGGGGAAAAGAGTGTGAATCAAAGAGAATAACCATTCAAAAGATATCCAGGATCCGATTCCTTTCTCTAATTCCATTGCTATCCCTCTCATCCAAGTCACTCGCACCTCTCATCTGCATTATTACAATAACCATTGAACTGTTTTCCCTGTACGTAATCAATGTCCTGCAGTCTACTGTCTACCCAGGAATCGGAGTGACAGCTTTAAACTCTAAAACTGATCACGTCACCCCTCTGCTCAAACTTGAGAGAAAAGCAAGTTACAAAGGCTTACAAGGCCCTATGGGATCTGAACTCCCCCCTCCCCCCCAATCTCTCTGATTTTATCTCCTACTCCCCCTTTACTCATCTCTGCCATAGGCGCCTTTTTGATTTTCTGGAACATCTGATTTGTGGCATTCCCCTGCCTCAGTGACTTTGCACTAGTTGTTGCCCTGTCCGCAGTGGTCCTTAGGGATTCTGCAGAGTGCACTTACTTCCTTTGGGTTTCTGCTCAGTTGTCACTTTACTGGCAAGGCCTTCCATGACCACCTATAACATCTGCCATCTCTCAGCCCTTTCTATCACGTTTACCCTTATTTTATTTTTCTGCAGAACCCATTTATTATCACTTGATATATTGTGGATTAACTTCATTGGATTATTTGTTTAATTTCTGTCTCACCTTGGTGAAATATAAGTTCCATGAAGTTAGGGACTTTGACTTGGAAAGAACAAGGCATGCCTCATTTTATTAATTTATTGCTAGCAGAATAAATTGTACTTTAATGGGAAAGAAGTTTCTAGAAAAAAGATTCTTTTGATTTCCTATTCAATATATGTAAAGAGATAAATATCCTATTCAATATATGTAAAGGAACAGTTAGTGGCTACATTTGTTACACAAGATTAGTTGAACATTTACATTTACTGTGTATTCATAAGCAGATTTTGATGCATAAATGCTATTCTGGTACTAAAAGAGCATGTCAGAATCTCAGTCATTATACTTTATTTCAACTGGAATACAGTGCAAACCCTTCCTACTTTCAATTTTTCTTTTTATTTTTAAGCTAATACCTGTTTATTTTCATCCTAGCATCTTAGTTTGCATGGGACATGATGAAACTTAGATTTGCTCAGAGTCTTTTTTTTTTCAGACACACACACTATATTTTATTTTTACAAGAGATAAATAAACTGACACCAAGCATTGTAAATGATGACCACAACAAAAGCAACAATGATTGCAATTACCAAACACGAAACACACTCACACTATGTCATAATATTGACATTCAGTCCAGTAATCCTCCACTGTAACAGCTCCTTTACTTTGCAGTGAAATTTGATTTGTATACTTTTTGCCTCTGGGTCCTTGTGGGATTTTTTTTTTCATTCAAACAGAAAGCCACAAAAATTATAAGCATCCTCCTCAGTTCACTTAGTCCCATGTAATTAATTTTTTTTTATCTTGATCTTTTGTTAGCACTTTTATGAATTCATCAGTTTTCCATTAGAGTTCTGAAAATGCTTATTCATTCAGTTCATCATTATAGTCAGTTACCAGAAACCTGTACTTGTCAGAGTCTTTTCCATGAATTCCTTGAAGATGAAACCCTTTTATAGGAACATTTTTGCAAAAGCATCAAAGTACACCCAGAACTGTCTGTAAATGACAAAAGACTTAAAAATAACCACGGTTAAAGATTTGATGAAAGTTCATAATAATGCCATTGACAAGAAAATTTAGTTATTTCTGAGATATATATTTTAAAGTAATAACTACAATTATGACTTATGACATTATACCAGAACAGACAAGATTTTTAGAAATTTCATGTAATGTCTGAAACATTTATATTAACATATTTCCATACAAATAACCCAAAGAAAGTTTAGTATTGTTTTTTTCTTTGTTTTTTTGTATTGCAGGTTCTTATCAGTCATCAATTTTATACACATCAGTGTATACATGTCAATCCCAATCGCCCAATTCATCACACCACCATCCCCACGCCACCGCAGTATTCCCCCCTTGGTGTCTATACGTTTGTTCTCTACATCTGTGTCTCAACCTCTGCCCTGCAAACCTGCTCATCTGTACCATTTTTCTAGGTTCCACATATATACGTTAATATACGATACTTGTTTTTGTCTTTCTGACTTACTTCACTCTGTATGACAGTCTCTAGATCCATCCATGTCTCTACAAATTACCCAACTTCGTTCCTTTTTATGGCTGAGTAATATTCCACTGTATATATGTACCACATCTGCTTTATCCATTCGTCTGTCAATGGGCATTTAGGTTGCTTCCATGACCTGGCTATTGTAAATAGTGCTGCAATGAACATTGGGGTGCATGTGTCTTTTTAAATTTTGGTTTTCTCTGGCTATATGCCCAGTTGTGGGATTGCTGGATCATATGGTAATTCTATTTTTAGTTTTTTAAGGAACTCCATACTGTTCTCCATAGTGGCTGTATCAATTTACATTCCCAACAACAGTGCAAGAGGGTTCCCCTTTCTCCACACCCTCTCCAGCATTTATTGTTTGTAGATTTTCTAATGATGCCCATTCTAACTGGTGTGACATGATACCTCATTGTAGTTTTGATTTGTATTTCTCTAATAATTAGTGATGTTGAGCGGCTTTTCATGTGCTTCTTGGCCATCTGTATGTCTTCTTTGGAGAAATGTCTATTTAGGTCTTCTGCCCATTTTTGGATTGGATTGTTTGTTTCTTTAATATTGAGCTGCATGAGCTGTTTATATATTTTGGAGATTAATCCTTTGTCTGTTGATTTGTTGGCAAATATTTTCTCCCATTCTGAGGGTTATCTTTTCAACTTCTTTATGGTTTCCTTTGCTGTGCAAAAGCTTTGAAGTTTCATTAGGTCCCATTTGTTTATTTTTGTTTTTATTTCCATTCCTCTAGGAGGTGGATCAAAAAAGATCTTGCTGTGATTTATGTCAAAGAGTATTCTTCCTATGTTTTCCTCTAAGAGTTTTATAGTGTCTAGTCTTACATTTAGGTCTCTAATCCAGTTTCAGTTTATTTTTGTGTATGGCGTTAGGGAGTATTCTATTTTCATTCTTTTACATGTAGCTGTCCAGTTTTCCCAGCACCACTTATTGAAGAGACTGTCTTTTCTCCATTGTATATCTTTGCCTCCTTTGTCGTAGATTAGTTGACCATAGGTGCGTGGGTTTATCTCTTGGCTTTCTATCTTGTTCCATTGATCTATATTTCTGTTTTTGTGCCAGTACCATATTGTCTTGATTACTGTAGCTTTGTAGTATAGTCTGAAGTCAGGGAGTCTGATTCCTCCAGCACCGTTTTTTTCCCTCAAGGCTGCTTTGGCTATTTGGGGTCTTTCATGTCTCCATACAAATTTTAAGATGATTTGTTCTAGTTCTGTAAAAAATGCCATTGGTAATTTGATAGGGATTGCATCGAATCTGTAGATTGCTTTGGGTAGTATAGTCACTTTCACAATACTGATTCTACCAATCCAAGAACATGGTATATCTCTCCATCTGTTGGTATCATCTTTAATTTCTTTCATCAGTATCTTATACTTTTCTGCATACAGGTCTTTTGTCTCCCTAGGTAGGTTTATTCCTAGGTATTTTACTGCTTTTGTTGCAATGGTAACTGGGAGTGTTTCCATTATTTCTCTTTCAGATATTTCATCATTAGTGTATAGGAATGCAAGAGATTTCTGTGCATTCATTTTGTATCCTGCAACTTTACCAAATTCATTGATTAGCTCTAGTAGTTTTCTGCTGCCATTTTTAGGATTCTCTATGTATAGTATCATGTCATCAGCAAACAGTGACACGTTTACTTCTTCTTTTCTGATTTGTAATCCTTTTATTTCTTTTTCTTCTCTGATTGCCATGGCTAGGACTCCCAAAACTATGTTGTATAATAGTGGTGAGAGTGGACATCCTTGTCTCGTTCCTGATCTTAAAGGAAATGCTTTCAGTTTTTCACCATTGAGAATGATGTTTGCTGTGGGTTTGTCGTATATGTCCTTTATTATGTTGAGTTAGGTTCCCTCTATGCCCACTTTCTGGAGAGTTTTTAACATAAATGAGTGTTCAATTTTGTCAAAAGCTTTTTCTGCATCTATTGATCTGATCATATGGTTTTTATTCCTCAATTTGTTAATATGGTGTATCACATTGATTGATTTGCATATATTGAAGAAGCCTTGCATCCCTGGGATAAATCCCACTTGATCGTGGTGTATGAACATTTTAATGTGTTGTTGGATTCTGCTGGCTAGTATTTTGTTGAGGATTTTTGCATCTATATTCATCAGTGATATTGTTCTGTAATTTTCTTTTTTTGTAGTATCTTTGTCTGCTTTTGGTGTCAGGGTGATGGTGGCCTCACAGAATGAGTTTGGGAGTGTTCTTTCCTCTGCAATTTTTTGGAAGAGTTTGAGAAGGATGGGTGTTAGCTCTTCTCTAAATGTTTGATAGAATTCACCTGTGAAGCCATCTGGTCCTGGACTTTTGTTTGTTGGAAGATTTTTAGTCACAGTTTCAATTTCATTACTTGTGATTTGTCTGTTCATATTTTCTGTTTCTTCCTAGTTCAGTCTTGGAAGGTTATACCTTTCTAAGAATTTGTCCATTTCTTCCAGGTTGTCCATTTTATTGGCATAGAGTTGCTTGTAGTAGTCTCTAAGGATGGTTTGTATTTCTGCGGTGTCTGTTGTAACTTCTCCCTTTCCATTTATAATTTTATTGATTTGAGTCCTCCCCCTCTCTTTTTTTTGTTGAGTCTGGATAATGTTTTAACAAAGAACCAGCTTTTAGTTTTATTATCTTTGCTAGTGTTTTCTTTGTTTCTATTTCATTTCTCTGCTTTGATCTTTATGATTTCTTTCCTTCTGCTAACTTTGGGTTTTGTTTGTTCTTCTTTCTCTAGTTCCTTAAGGTGTAAGTTTAGAACGTTTACTTGAGATTTTTCTTGTTTCTTGAGGTAGGCTTGTATAGCTATAAAATTCCCTGTTAGAACTGCTTTTCCTGCATCCCATAGGTTTTGGATCATCGTGTTTTCATTGTCATTTGTCTCTAGGTATTTTTTGATTTCCTCTTTGATTTCTTCAGTGATCTCTTGGTTATTTAGTATCGTATTGTTTAGCAGCCATGTGTTTGTGTTTTTTACGTTTTTTCCCTGTAATTGATTTCTAATCTCATAGCGTTGTGGTCAGAAAAGATTCTTGATATGATTTCAATTTTCTTAAATTTACTGAGGCTTGATTTGTGACCCAAGGTGTGATCTATTCTGGACAATGTTGCATGCACACTTGAGAAGAAAGTGTAATCTGCTGTTTTTGGATGGAATGTCCTATAAATATCAATTAAATCTATCTGGTCTATTGTGTTATTTAAAGCTTCTCTTTCCTTATTTATTTTCATTTTGGATGATCTGTCCATTGGTGTAAGTGAGGTGTTAAAGTCCCCCACTCTAATTTTGTCACTGTTGATTTCCTCTTTTATAGCTGTTAGCAGTTGCCTTATGTATTGAGGTGCTTCTGTATTGGGTGCATATATATTTATAATTGTTACATCTTCTTCTTGGATTGATCCCTTGATCATTATGTAGTGTCCTTCCTTGTCTCTTGTAACATTCTTTATTTTAAAGTCTATTTTATCTGATATGAGTATAGCTACTCCTGCTTTCTTTTGATTTCCATTTGCATGGAATATCTTTCCATCCCCTCACTTTCAATCTGTATGTGTCCCTAGGTCTGAAGTGGGTCTCTTGTAGACAGCATATATATGAGTCTTCTTTTTGTATCCATTCAACAAGCCTGTGTCTTTTGGTTAGAGCATTTAATCCATTCATGTTTAGGATAATTATCGATATGTATGTTCCTATGACCATTTTCTTAATTGTTTTGGGTTTGTTTTTGTAGGTCCTTTTCTTCTCTTTTGCTTCCCACTTAGAGAAGTTCCTTTAGCATTTGTTGTAGAGCTGGTTTAGTGGTGCTGAATTCTCTTAGCTTTTGCTTGTTTGTAAAGCTTTTGATTTTCCATCGAATCTGAATGAGATCTTTGCCGAGTAGAATAATCTTGGTTGTAGATTCTTCCCTTTCATCACTTTAAGTATATCATGCCCCTCCCTTTTGGCTTGTAGAGTTTCTGCTGAGAAATCAGCTGTTAACCTTATGGGAGTTCCCTTGTATGTTATTTGTCAATTTTCCCTTGCTTTCAATAATTTTTCTTTGTCTTTAATTTTTGCCAATTTGATTACTATGTGTATTGGCGTTCTTCTTCTTGGGTTTATCCTGTATGGGACTCTCTGTACTTCCTGGACTTGGGTGGCTATTTCCTTTCCCATGTGAGGGAAGTTTTCGACTGTAATCTCTTCATATATTTTCTCTGGTCCTTTCTCTCTCTCTTCTCCTTCTGGGACCCCGATAATGTGAATGTTGTTGCATTTAATGTTGTCCCAGAGGTCTCTTAGGCTGTCTTCATTTCTTTTCATTCTTTTTTCTTTATTCTGTTCCACAGCAGTGAATTCCACCATTCTGTCTTCCAGGTCACTTATCCATTCTTCTGCCTCAGTTATTCTGCTATTGATTCCTTCTAGTTTAGTTTTCATTTCAATTATTGTATTTTTCATCTCTGTTTGTTTGCTGTTTAATTCTTCTAAGTGTTTGTTAAACATTTCTTGCATCTTCTCGATCTTTGCCTCCATTCTTTGTGCAAGGTCCTGGATCATCTTCACTATTATTATTCTGAATTCTTTTTCTGGAAGGTTCCCTATCTCCACTTCATTTAGTTGTTTTTCTGGGGTTTTATCTTGTTCCTTCATCTGGTATATAGCCCTCTGCCCTTTCATGTTGTCTATCTTTCTGTGAATGTGGTTTTTGTTCCACAGGCTGCAGGATTGTAGTTTTTCTTGCTTATGTTGTCTGCCCTGTGGTGGATGAGGCTACCTAAAAGGCTTGATGCAAGGGACTGGTGGTGGGTAGAGCTGACTGTTGCTCTGGTGGGCAGAACCCAGTAAAACTTTAATCCACTTGACTGTTGATGGGTGGGGCTGGGTTCCCTCCTGTTGGTTGTTTGGCCTGAGGCAACCCAACACTGGAGCCTACCTGGGCTCTTTGGTGGGGCTAATGACAGACTCTGGGAGGGCTCACGCCAAGGAGTACTTCCTAGAACTTCTGCTGCCAGTGTCCTTGTCCCCATGGTGAAACAGAGCCACCCCCCGCCTCTGCAGGAGACCTTCCAAAACTAGGGGGTAGGTCTGGTTCAGTCTCTGCCACGGTCACTGCTCCTTCCCCTGGGTCCTGATGTGCACACTACTTTTTGTGTGCCCTCCAAGAGTGGAGTCTCTGTTTCCCCCAATCCTACCTATCGAAGTCCTACAATCAATTCCCACTAGGCTTCAAAGTCTGATTCTCTAAGAATTCCTCCTCCCATTGCCGGACCCCCAGGTTGGGAAGCCTTACGTGGGGCTCAGAACCTTCACGCCAGTAGGTGGACTTCTGTTGTATAAGTGTTTGCCAGTCTGTAAGTCACCCACCCACGAGTTATGGGATTTTATTTTACTGTGATTAGACCCCTCCTACCATCTCATTGTGGCTTTTCCTGTGTCTTTGGATGTGGAGTATCTTTTTTTGGTGAGTTCCAGTGTCTTCCTGTCGATGATTGTCCAGCAGCTAGTTGTGATTCTGGTGTTCTCGCAAGAGGGAGTGAGAGCACGTCCTTCTACTCCACTGTCTTGGTTCCTCCTCTCCACAATGTTGCTGAAAGTCTTAAGGATTACGGAGCGTTTAAATCAGCACCAATGCTCCTTTTCACCTATTTCTCCTGTGATGGTTAATTTTATGTGTCATTTTGACTGGGCCTCAGGGTTCCTAGATATTTGGTAAAACATTATTCTGTGTGTCTCTGTGAGAATGTTTTTGGATGAGATTAACATTTAAATTGGTAGACTGAGTAAAGCAGATTGACCTCCCTAATGTGAATGGGCCTCATCCAATCAGTTGAGGACTTTATTAGAATAAAAAGGCTGAATCTCCCCAGAGTAAGAGAGAATTTCTCCTACCTGACTGACTTTGAAGTGGAACATTACCCTTTTCCTGCCTTCAGATTCAGACTGAAACCTTGCCTCTTCCTGGTTCTTGAACCTGCTTGCCTTCCGAGTGGAACTACATCATCAGATCTGGGACTCCAGGTTGCCTGCTCACCCTGCAGATCTTGGGACCTGTTGGCATCCGTAATCACATGAGCCAATTCTGTATAATAAACATCTTTCAGTCTCTGGGCTGTTCAGTCTGCTCAGGCTGCAGGAGCCAATTAGGAAGATGCCTTCCTTGACTCTCGTCTGTCCTCTCCTGCAGCTAAAGCCAAAAGAAAAGAGGTAATTTCACGTAGAGTTTGAAACCTTCTCTTGACTTTTCCTGCTCAAAAGCTTTTTCTCAATGTCTTCTGCTGTGTTCTTAGTGTGAGTTCTTTTTCACACTGCTGTAAGGGATTTAACGTAATTCTATGTGATGTGGAACCCTCAGCACCAGGGGCAGCTCATCCGGTTGAGTTAGGGTACCTGACGGAAACAGTCTCCTCTTTTCAAACATGATTTAACTTTTTTGTCAGAGTATTTTATTATTACCTTTAAACATTTTAGCATACATTTATTTAATGTGTAGACTCTCCCCCCTCCTTAAAAGAAGGAAAAAAGAAAGCAAGGATGGAAGGAAGGAAGGAAAGAAGGAAGAGCGGAAGGAAGGAAAGAAGGAAGAGCGGAAGGAGGGAAATGAACACAGACTTTCAAATCAGTCAAACTCAGACATGAATCTGACTCTTAACCTGTGCAGTTTAATAGTTCATTTTTCCTATTAACCTATGATCTGGTCCTGCAACTTCATCTTTATATAAAAATTACACAGGGCTTCCCTGGTGGCGCAGTGGTTGAGAGTCCGCCTGCCGATGTAGGGGACACGGGTTCGTGCCCCGGACCGGGAAGATCCCGCATGCCGCGGAGCAGCTGGGCCCGTGAGCCATGGCCGCTGAGCCTACGCGTCCGGAGCCTGTGCTCCGCAACGGGAGAGGCCACAGCAGTGGGAGGCTCGTGTACCGCAAAAAAAAATTACACAGAGGTTCAGAATGACTCCCCATGGAGAGTCAATAATTCCAATTAGACTCCTGATCTCTGGGAGCAGACCATTTATTTGTTTATAACTTAGTTACAATTCCAAATATTTTTAGGTCTTGATTTAAGCTTCACTAAACTGAAGCTTTCATAAACTAGGAAAAAAGCCTTGGTATTATGACTTCATTTTATTCTTTAATCCACTTGTAACACTGTATTATAACTTGGCATTTTGATATTTTCATGTTTTGGTTTTTTTAATCTACATGCAAACAGATTTTATTAACATTTAAATAGGATGACTATTACATAGAAGTACATGGTATTTGAAATGCTTTTCATAGGACCAGAATATTTATTTTAAAAAACCAATCTCTATAAAGATAAGGACAGAGTATTAGGCAATAACCAAGATATCTTTGTAAATCATCAGTAGTATTTTGTAATTAATTTCCCATTCATAATTTGAAATTGCCTCTTAAATAAAAGGAGTAACAAATCAAAAAAAAATTACACAGAGGAAGTGGAGAATGAATGATTAAATAACGAATGAAAAAAACATGGATATCTAAAAGGGTATAAAATGGAATGTCATAAAGTGGGGAGGAGAGAAAGATTCAGAGAAAGGACACATAAAATTCGCTGATCTTCTGTATTTTTAATGATGAGAATTTCCTTATCCCAGGGAATTATTATAATGAGTAAATAAGATGATTTAGGCCGTCAATTAATAATAAAATACCTAACCTTAATTTCACACTTGTATGTCAGACAGTAAACTAAATATTTTACATGTATTATTTTATATAATGCTCAAGACATGCCTATGAGAGGGGCTATTTGTTAACCCCACTTCACAGTTGTGGAAACTTATAGTTAGAAAGGTTAAGTAATTTGCCTATAATTTTCAGCAAGTAAGTGGAGAAGCTAGAACTTGACCCTGGTTTTATCTGTCTCCAAATCTGGACTCTTAGTTATTATTTCAACTGCGGTAACTATTATTAGTACAATTTAATATGTCTCTTCCTTGGCAGCTTTGGTGGGAATAATGGCTGGTGAAATCTCTTTGCAAATGGCTCTAGAGTCCAAGTGGCTTTGGCGACAGCAGCAGGATGGCAACACTTCCTTCTGCCAAGAGAAGCCCCACCGACCCTGACCCCTTCCTGGTGTCAGAGTATCTCTCCACATCTCTCACTTTGAGTTAGGTGTGCTACCTTTCTTGGCCTATTGCCTGGTCTACTATTTGGTACTAGAAAAGCCCTTTGATGAGATAAATTTAAGAGCCATTTCTCTAAATGCTTCATATAAATCAGCAGTGGCAAAGATTCCATGTTTGTGAACTAAGTTATAGTTTCAGTAATGGAAATTTCAGCAAGTTTTCTCATCCTTCAACAAAATACAGATGATCCTCAGCTTATGATGGTTCAAATTATGATTTTTTGACTTTAAGATGGTGCCAAAGTGAAATGCATTCAGTAGAAACCAGACTTCAAATTTTGAATTTTTATCTTTTCCCAGGGTAGTGATATGCAGTACGTTACTCTCTCATGATGCCGGGCAGCCGCAGCTCCCAGACAGCCATGTGATCACTACTGTAAGCAACCAATACTTTTACAACCATTCTTTACCCATACAGCCATTCTGTTTTTCACTTTCAGCACAGTATTCAATAAATTTCATGAAATATTAAGTACTTTATTATAAAATAGGCTTTGTGTTAGATGATTTTGTCCAACTGTAGGCTAATGTAAGTCTTCTGAGCATGTTTAATGTAGGTGAGGTATATTACATGTATTTTTGACTTACGACATTTTCAACTTATAATGATGTGTTTATCGGGATGTAACCCCACCATAAGCGGAGGAAGAGCTGTAATCCTAAATTTATCATTATCAGGATTAAAAATAAATGGATAACTGGACCACGGTCTACCTGCAATAGAGTCCCAAGAAATGTGACAGTAAAATTTCACCTATAATGTAAATTTTTCTGTTCACAATGATGCAAAATTAATAGCTGGTGCCATCTTTACAGAGGAATTTCCATTTAGTTCCCTTTTGATGGGCATAGTCCTTCCTTCCTCTATCTGTCCCAACACCCAGTGACACCCGATTTTTCCCTTTCAGATATTCAGTGGTTTTATGGTTCATTTATTTACTCATTCAATCATTCAACACCCTTGGGTTTGGTGCTGTGCTGAGCACTTGAACTAGGTAACTAGGTAACTAGTTCCTCCTTTCCAGGGACTCACAGTTTAGTAGAGGAGATATATGCATACGAAAATAATTGTGATACTATGTCCTAAATGAGATATAAAAGAAATGGAAAAATTCCCAGAGCACTGGACCCAGAGGCACAGCAATATTTTGTCAGGGAGATCAAGAGAACCACAAAGAGGATGACGATTAAGCTGGTCCTGGGAGAATGAATCTGATTTCTTCAAAGGGAGAAAGTTAAAGGTGAAGATCATTCAAGTCAGCATGAGCAAGGACATGGAGGTATGAGGTGTACAATGTTTGGGATACTGTGACGGACTTCACATCATCTACCTCTGAGAATATATATGCACGTCTGTTTTGTTCTTTATAATGAAACCATCTGTTCATTGATGCCCTACCTCAATTTTGATGAATCTTCTCCTTAGCTTAGTTGCTAAGTCAGATTTCTTTTTCAAATTGTGGGCTTTGAAATAAATTTAGCAATTCCCCAACAACATTTCTTTTCAACTGAATGGCATAGAAAAGACTAGAATAAAGCCAAACAGAAAAATAACAGAGTGCATTAACTGAGGAAGGTAAGTACTGTTTTGTGAACCATGTTTTGGTTGTGTGTCTGAGTGTGTTTTTATGTGTCTGTTCCATAATGTATTTCTTATTGTGGGTCACAATAAAAAAAGTTTGAAAGCCACTGAAGTAGTAATATTTTCTATTACTTTTCATTGCACTCATAGTATTGGTTATGATTAAACCTTGAGTCCAAGTCAACCTTGATTTTTAATGAAGTGACAAGTGACACAGACTGACCTCATTTATAAGCCTGGCACACAGGCAAGCATCTGTTTTACTGAACTCTAGTTGCATTTAACCAGATGAAATTATTCTAACTTGGGGATGAAACCATCATTTATAATGTTATTTTAACATTATTTTTCTATTCCAAGTTCCAAACTATTAAATTAAAGACAATATATAAAAATCTAACCAATTAGCAGTAAGCTTCTTAAGAGATTAGCTTCTTCTATAATGGTCATTTGTTCATTCAACAATTATTTACTGAGTGCCTACTCTATGCTCAATGGTATTTTAGATACTGGAGATGACAGTCGTGTAAAAGAAAGAGAAAGTTATAAAAGTAAAAATATTTTATCTTAAACATTCATATTAAGTTCGAGCTTCTTGCAATTAGGATGGCATGATATTTTAATAAAAGATTTTGAAACAAGCCACACAAATATTTGGAAAAATAAAAAGCACAACTCCAACCTACACAAGAAAAATCACATAACAGGATATATTTCATAGGATATTTTAAAACTAGACAAGATAGATGGCATATTTCATAAAATGATTTCAATCTATCCCCTGTATAAAAATTAGAAGACATATGGTCATATATAACACACAGTTTGCAAAAATATGCGTCTTCCCAGTAGGGAACAGATATCTGTGCTACTGTTGTGTTGTACTTATAAAGTTTAAAGTTCTCCGTTGAGAGTAAAGCAATAGATTTTTTAAAGTTGCATATCAAACTGAGAGTATATCTTGAATTTTCCTGTGAAATTTCTCCCATTTAATTCATTCTTTGTAGTTTTATACATGAATACTGATAAAAAGTAATAGCATTGACTTTTTATCCCTAACAGTATTTGTAATTTCCATACTAGAACTTATAAAATCCATTTTGTTTGCCTTATGTGATTTAAAAAAATTTATTTCAGTGTAAGTCAACTGAAGGCCTGTATCATGGGCCAAGATGCTAGCTAGGTAGGGAAATACCAACATATTTTACATCACTGATAAACTATTTCAATAAAACATAAATAAATGTTTTCACTTATTACATTGCTTTATGCATTTCTTCAGCACCATTACATGTCTTCATGCTGCTTTCTGTAGCATTTTTCTCACTTGCTTCTAAAGCTATCACTTGCCATCTTTAAGTGCCCTTTCAAAGCTATTTAGGGATATAAGAATGTCTTGGTCACCCTTGGAAATTTATTTTACTTTAATCTAGTGTCTCTTCCCACATAATTTATTTCAAAATTCCTGATAATCTCCATCATCTATTGAAGGTTTGTCCCACTTTTCAGAATAAGTGCATTTATATTATTTCCATGAGTGGGGGGTGAGGGGTGAGGGTGAGGAGAGGCTAACCTATAAATGAGGAAAAAAATACTTTTATTGCTCATTTTAAACATATATATTCATATATATACACACATATATATATTTACATTTAGAAAAAGGCACAGTTCATATTGAAGACAATGTTGAAGGTTTAGAACACTGAAAAACATAGTAACCCAGGAATTCTTAATATAAAGTCTTCAAAACTGTGATAACTTAAAAAGGAAAACAATACTATGTTTTCTTTAAATTTGGCTTGACTTTTCCTTTTTATGCCATTATGTTTCAAGAATGTATTTAGACATTTTTCACCCCGTTAGGTGAGGCATTCGCTTCCTTCACCTCACATCAGGGAGGTTATCATTGAGTCAGTTGCACTATGGTTTCCTAAGACAAATATGTTTAGGTTGAGACCAAGGCAAGAAAATTCTTGGATGAAAAGATTTTCTGACAAATTTTTATAAGTGACTAATTGGAATACATAAGTATAAATTTGATTTAAAAAACACAAAATAAAGATCAAATGGAAATTGTTACAAATGCTGAAAAAAATTTAAATGAAAACACTACTTTGCTGCCTCTTCAGAAATCTTTTGTATTACTTCTCTTTTGTCACCAAAAGAATACTCAGCACAACTCATAGATGCTAAGGGAGAAAATACGTATTTCTCCTAGTATTATCCCTTTGGCTTTTGCTAAAAAGGAAAGAGGATCTGATATAAGGCAGAATTTAAAATTAAAAATACCTGGAAGAAAGGGGCATGAAAGGGAGTAATTTGAATGATTATGTTCTCCCAAAGCTTCTGGAAGCCTCCTTATTTTCCCAAACTGGGTTTAACATTGTCCCTCAATCAACAAAAATATTGTCTTTACACTTTGCTTTTTATAATGTCAATATTGAATAATGTGACAAGAATATTTATATAGAAAGGAGACTATGAGCTTTTGAAAATCTAGGTGTTAAACTTTTTGAACTCTTATACCCTGAAGATATTGAAATTAACATTTATTGGCTGCTGATATTTTGATCATGAAGAATTATCAAGGATGTTTGATTTTACTTAAATTTTATAGGTTCAGAAACTAAGAGTTCTTTGTTGGGCCTGTAGTAACACTCAGATCTATCTGGTTAAATTTTGAAAATTTTTATTATCAGAATGATTGCTCAAATTCATCAGTAACGTGTTCTGTATGTTTTGTTGTTCTCGTTGATGTATATCTAAGCAGTAAGATAGGCCTTTTTATAACGCTGTTTCTCCTTAAAATGAGGAATGGCTCTTTTCCCTTTCTTCCGGGAAGCCTAAGGAGGAATATGGAGCTAACTGCAGTACCCAACTGAACTAAAATAAAAAGCTTGGAGTTCAGCGCCAGCAAACTTTTCCATCTGTTTTCTTCCCTTCTTCATTATTTGCACCGCTACTACAACCAAAGAACTGATGCAGTTTCTAGCTGTTTTAGAGCAAATAACCATTTCCAGATGAAAGCAATAAGTACAAAATGCATTTTTTCAGTTATATCTAAAATTACCCACATCAGTTTGCTATTATCCATCCACAGGTAGTTTCTATTTTTGGGGGGGGTGGAGGGGAGGCTGGGCTGGGTGTGTTGGTACATTGCTCACCATCTTAAACATGATATCCAAGAGAGGACTAGAATACATGTGCCACACGATCATTGGATAGAAATGCTTGTGAAACTGATGAACATGGAAACGACAACAACAAAAAAGTATGATCATTTTCACCTACACTCCACGGAAAGTAGTAACCTGAGGCGATTAGGACACTCAACAAGAGGTCACATGTCTATTAGAGGTGAAGCAGACACTTGAACATCTGTCTGCTTCATGGGGAGACTTTTCGTCTCAGAATACATACCCTAATAAACAACAGTTGGAGAAAATTGTCTATGACATTCAACATAATACTGAGCTGAGGCTGAGAGAAGGAAGGGTGGAACTGTATTTCCTTTTGTAAAGCGAAAACAGCCGTGAAATACAGCCTCTTCTAAAGTCTGATATTTAAAGGGAGTTGTAAGAAATCAAATTGTTCAATTTTAACGAAGAGTGGCCCAAGTTACTGGCAAGCTCACGCCTCCGAGTCTGCAAAATCACTGACCAGGAAAGCAAAACCTTCCCAACACCCAATTTTAATATTGTGCTAAAGCCACTGACTTTGTTAAAACCTCCGAGTTAAATATGATCCCCTCCCCACCGCTCTCCCCCGCCCTTTAGGTTAGTGTTTGGGGGACCGGGAGGGGGCCGGAGCTTGGCCCCAACCTCGGAATTGCTGCCAAGGGCTTGTAATACAATCTCTCCCCGTTTGAAGGGTAAATCAGTGTCAATTGCGTTTGCTGTCCACCAGAAAAAGTAAGCATTTTACTTCCGCTCGGTCTATGTGGACTGATGAAATGTAGGAAATCTGTTTCTGGCAGGGGGAAAAAATCGTTTTCCCAAACAGCACCGAGAGGAGCCATCAGAGAAGTATGAAGAGGGGCAGCGCGGCTGGAGCTGCTGCCGCTGCCGCCGGGCTGGTGGGGTGCGGAGAGCGGCTGCCGCAGGACCCGCGCCGGGAGGGGGCCGGCCCCGAGACGCTGCAGGAGCCGAGCCGGGAGCCCCGGTGCCCCTGAGAGCCGCCAGCAGCCCAGCTCCGGACGCGGGGGTGAGCAGGCGGGCGGGCCCCGCTCTCCGCCGCCGTTGCCGCGGCGTGAGCGCTCTGCAGCCCGGCTTGCGGAGCCCCGGCCTCTGCTGCACGGCTGGCGGCAGGGGAGGGGGGCCGTCGTTGCCAGTAACGTCGGGCACGCGGCTGGGAAGGGTGGAGAGCCTCGGACAGCCGGACGGGCTGTGGCGCTCGGTGTGTGGTCACTGCAGTGGGTGACTCTCTGACTCCCTGGAAGCGACCATGTGTTCCTCATCCCTATTGTGGAACAGTCCAAATGACCGCCGCAACGAAGAAACCCGCTGGGGCGGCTCAGCCAACCGGGGACAGGAGTGAGGATTTCTCATTAGCACAACGATTGTAAAGACACACATATGCATTTCGTGCAGAGGGTCTCTGTCTGCATGCTCAGCGTTGTCCCTTATTGAGGAGAGGAAAGCGGAGGGGGGATGGTCTTAATGGATTGATCCTTATTGCTTTACTTGAGTCAAGGAGGCCGGGAGGGGGGGAAAGAGCACGACACGCGTGATTTGGGGTGATGCTGTCTTCCACTGATGAGTTTGACAGAGTCGAGCTTTTGCTACGTGAATAAACAAACGCTAGGCTAGCCTATGAATCAACCCCCTTTGGGGCGATTTTTTTTGCCTGGTATTGTTCTTCTCGTCCAAAGAGCAAGGTTTTGGAATCTGAAATTATTTGGGGAGCACAGGAGCCAACTTGGCTTTGGAGGCATTAACGATTCTGGCAAGATTAAATTCTATCAGCCTAATAAATTGCCATTAGCCTAGTCCAGACATCCGAAGTTTCTACTGTCATGAATAGAGGGGAAGCAAAAGCAGGGGTTAACAGATTCTGTCTTCTACCTTTCAGTACAATTGGGGTGTGTGTGTGGGGCGGGGGGATTGTACACTTTCCTCCAGTTAACCTTTTTGGAAATCAAAATCTTTCCTCTCTCCCACCTTCTTCATCTTCATCCTCTTACAGTGAAGAGTTTGCAAAACTTTACTGTCTCTCTTGTAAACTCCTCCCTCTCCCCAAGCACCCTCTCCTACAAAGCTAGATCAACTATGGGAGATCTTATGCCCAGGAAATAAGATCTGCATGTGCACAGGAACACCCATTAGGCCTCCTAGTGTTAAATAAAGGCTCAGACAGGTCGGAGGTGCCAGCCAGGCAGAGGAAATCCACCTTTTCTCCTCACCTACCCCCTGAGATTCTCAGAGACAAGGCTGAGGAGGCCTCTGCTCACTGGTTTTCTTCCCTAACATCTTAGCAGTGTGGACGCTGATTAACTCCAGCTGGATCTGGTTTGCCCAGCCTGTCTTTGAAATTGATCAATGAGTTCCTTCTCGAGGAATGCTCCCCCCTAACTGTGGAGGAGGAGGTGGTGACTGTGGCAGTCCTCTCCAGCATGGGCATCTTGGTTCTCAGTGCCTAAGACAAGGTAAGGGACAGATATCTGAGGCATGGGACAGGCAGCCTTTGCAATGCACCTTGCAGCTTTAGTACACGGTTCCCTGAGTGGGCTCTGAAAGGGAAAGGTAGCTTGTATTTCAGCCTGTGTGCTACTGAACTTGGGGCTTAGTTCTTCATTTTAGTGTTACACACCATACTTTTGTGATGTGGACTGTGCTTTGCTGGGAAATAAACTCACAAGGCAAAATTTATTTCATCTGGTGCAAAAGGTACTGTGATTGCCACTGAGTGTCCTAGTATCTTGGTAAGAAATGTTAGTTAAACTTGCAGGTATGGAAGAATGTCAGGTCTTATATTAATCCTAAGTATGTTATGCATAATTTTAGAATTTTGCTTCAAGCCTGCAAGCCTGCTTTATATTTATAGACTTCGGGAGCCTTTGGAAGGCCAAAGTTACCTTGGTTGAAACCAAATAATGAGGCTCTAACAGTTTGTTTGCAGAGGGAGTTGTTAAAACTGGAGCTGATGTTAAGGTAATTTTGGTATCTTTGTGGTTTTGATATGGTGGCACAGAGATCCCGCTGTTTCTTTTAATTTCTCCTGGACGACTATCAAGATTTTCCACTCAGTGTTTTCTGACTAGAGAAAAGAATTGGAGTAAAGGTAGAAAATATCTCTTGGCAAAAAGAGTAAGATGCTTGTGTAATTTTTCTGTCCTAAATGTTTTCAGAGTCAAAGCAACTGAGTTTTTGCTAATGCTCTCCCCTTACATGAGAGTACATATATATTCAACAGAATGTAGAACTCTGCTAGCTCTCAACTACACTATAGTTACGTAAAACAGAAATCTTTTTATTGCAAACAACACACACATGGACACACACACAACAACATCTTCTTATGAATTAAGATTTACTTAATCAACTTAGGTTAAATTTTGATGTAAGTCCTCAAACATCCTAATCAATTAATGGCTTTCAGGTGATTTTCTATTCAAATTAAGTTTGAAATTAATCTGGTAGGGGTCCAGAAACCTGAGCTAAATTGTTTGGAAGAATACTTTAGTATAATTAAAAAAAAAAAACTTAAAAATCTCTAATGCCAAGAAAATATAAGAAATTAGTTCCCACTCAGTCTTAATATTTTGGTCATGATTTGAGAAGGAATTATTATTGTAGGTATACCATCATTTGGTTCAAGACAACTCATCATGGGGCTGCAAAATAAGAAAAAGATTCCTGGAAGAGAGTTAGCATTCCTTGAGTTTGGGCACCAGAAGGGCTGAGTAGGGTACTTTTAATGACTAACTAGACTTGTTACTTAGGCCAAAATGTCTTAGGCTTCCAGTCCCTTATTAATAACCAGAAATTTGGCTGGTAAATCTTCTAAGGTCCATTTGAGTTTAAAGATTTTATTATATAATTAGAAAAACTAGTAACGAGTGTCATTTTGCCTTTACACTTGGCGCTTTTTAATTTCGGACAAGTTGCTCCCCTTAGCCAGAAGCAGAGGTCCATTTACAAGATCTAGAATTACCTTTCTGATTACATTTTGGACTTTTATTTTCTGTTCAGATTCTTAGGTTAAGATTTTACATTCATTACATTGGTTGAGAATATATAGCTTTGTAGATATATTATTGGCCAGCCAAAGTGAATCACATAGGCGTAAAGAACTCAGAATGGTGAAAGAGCCATCTAGAGCTATCCTTGGTTGTTAATTCTTTGAGTCTAGTTTGAAAGATAACATTTTCTCCTTCCAGATTATGGAAGGGTGTTTGGCTTAAGGTGTTTTTATTTTTTTTAATTGTAAAAGACAGTGTTATTGACCTATAAACTTTGTTTTCTTAGTTGTTTCACACCCATAGCACACAAAACTGACTAGACAGAGGGGAGGTCGATGCTCTAAATCAGAACAAAGGTGACCTTTAGTGCAGGGACCCTTGACTGTGGGTTCATTAGCACTCTGTTTTAAATGGCCACAGTTAGGTGTCTTTGTGGGGGGGAAGGGTGTGGTGACATCCTTTCACATTTATTTTGAGAGGCATGGCATTCCCCTTTCTTAATAGCTTATGAGTCTTTGATGCCAAAATGAAGTATAATATGTTACCAAAATTTGTTTTTAAAAACATGTAAACTACCCATCTTGGAGTTCAGCATTTCACTCATCATCCTGGGAGTTTCATCCCTCTCAATATGAAGAAAACTTGGGATTTTCCATTATTTATGGTTTTATTTCATCAATTCTTTATTTGTTTTCATTTCTCCCCCTGGCCTTTGCCATTTTAGTTATCTAGAGTTCTACAAAATATTCCTATTTTTGTTACAGAATTTCTTTTCTTTTTAAAATAAGTCAGTGGAAGCTTTATTTTTGCATATTTCCTATGGTGATGATTTCAATTTAGCTAGTGTTTGTTGAATGTAAAATATATGCCAAATACTGACACAAATATTTCATCTTCACACGTATATGTGAGGTGTTAACCTCCATTATACATACTGGAGAACTCAAGTACAAAGAGAAAAAGTCATATAACTAGGATAGAACAACTACTAAATGGCCAGGTAGTAGAGCCAGTATTTGACCCCAGGACTCCTGATTCCAGCTCTAATATTCTATTATTCACGCTTCTTAGCAGAATTTCATATCAGACAGTAGTGATATAATGTTTATCATTTTATTCTTATTTTTCTGTCTTTCCAATTTATTTTCCATGCAATATTGCGATACTTTTTTTATAATATGGCAACAAAGACTAGAGATAAACCAGAAACCATCTTGGTCATAATCGAAGCACACCTCTAGGTGGTGAAAAAGAATACGTTTTCCTCAGAGTCAAAACTATGTCTTCAACTGGGATTCTGGAACAACAGACTAAACAGAATCTTTAAAACATGTGATATTGTACTTACAGAGTCATTAATTTTTTCTTCTTCCCCTGGGCTGGTTCAAGTCTCATCATATTCATAATGGTTATTCCAGAATCACTTCTATGGAAAGAAAGAAAAAAATACACGCACACACATTCTTTGAAGAATTCTGTATTAAGTTTCTGCATGTTTTTCCCTTTAAGTTTTATTTTTCTGAATTCCAAATCCTGAGGGTTGAGTTATCCATTTTTAGATAGACCCATAAAGCTTGGAGAAGCCATAGTCTGAAGAAGGCATACAAGCATTTGAATGCTTACTCCTTTTTTCAAAGCGATTGGCTTTGCTTAGTAATTACTGAAGTTACTTATCAAGCTTTTTAAATATTTAGGTTGTATGAATTTTAATAGTAACATCTTTCAGTATTTAGATATGTTATACAAAAAAAGAAGTTTCTCTTTCTCCAAAACCTATTTTTTTTCTTCAAGTCAGTGTATCATTTCATTTCCTGTCTTAAAAGCTACCCCTTGGTATCTCTGGTGGTTTTTGAAAATGTTTGAATGAATTCAAAAGATCAGAAATGACCTTTGTCTTGTAATTTGTTCTTTGTGATCTAATTCAACTCATTCAGATGGATTAAACATTTGTTGAAAATTATAAAAGGTTTATAATCCTGTAGTGATCTTTTTATCTGGGTAATATAAATTTATTTGACCTTTGTTCACCGCAATTTAATCATTTCATTTGGAAACTGCTTCAACATGGGGTAATTCACACTCCAAATTTTGATCCGGCTAGGTGGGTCCATTTTCATCTTTTCTATTCATATCTCAGCTATATTTAAATCCAAGACCACCATGTAATGACTTTCAGCTAAACCATAGAGTCATGCCAAGTTTGATGGTGATTTAAAATGTGAAAAAAGGATCAGAAGAATTTGGATCAAAATCCTAATTTTTTTCAAAAGGGACTTAAACAGAAGAGTCCCTTAAACAGAAGAGTCCCTATCTATGACAGTGACTTAGGTGTCTACATATTTGGCATATGTTTCATTGTTTAACTACTGTCAGATGCTAATTACCCACTAAGCCTTCTTTCTCCTACCTTTGCCTCCTGGGAAAATATAACTGTTCTTTCTTTTTTTTCACTTTACATATAATTTTGATTATATACAAAGCAGCGTAACAAACATTGCTTAGTTATTCTTATTGTTTTAACTTAATGATCATCTGTAAATATTAGAAGATAGTTTAAATTACATTTCTGGCAAAATACAGGACAGACTACATGAGAAATAAATGTGCCACTGTCAAGGAAAATAAAAACTTCACTGTTTAGAAGCATTGAGGGGACAGATTGTGTCCCTCTGGCTCACTGAAACTGTTACATGCCATTAGGCTTACTGTAAACTATCCCTTGATGAATTCTTTGCTGGACAATGAGCTTACGAATCTGAGGTGTCTTCTTGCTTTTACAAAGCAAAATAGGACTCTGATGCTTAAATGGAAGTTGCAGAGAACATAATAGGATGTAGGTAAAGTTACTGAACTACCACATCTCACTTTCAGGAAAGTAGCGGGAGATATTGTGTCTTGAGAAGAAAGGCATTTTAGAGGTAACCCTTTTAAGATTTCAATTAGTTATTTAAATGTATGAATCATGTGCTTAAATGTATTATTACTTAAATGTTTGTTTCTGAGGCTAGCTAGCCTGTAGGAATCCTAACCAACTACTGGGAAATGTTTTGTTTTCCTGGGGTTGGACCTATTTTTTAAAGAACTGGGGCAAAAAATGTTTTAGCCTTCTGGTTTAGTCACAGGGTTTGGAGAATCTTTAGGACTTTATATGAATAATGTCATGATTAACTGCAAAAGAAAATAGACAATTGTGATCTTCTGGTCCCTGTAATGACAATTTAGTAGCATATGACAAGGTATATTAAAATGTTTCACATTTTCACTAGTTATTACTTTAGATGACTAGATATACAGAGATTTATGGAAGGTGTTTTCAAAGAAAACTTACAGTAATTTTTTTCTGCAAAAATTACTTCAAAGCATAATTTCTCTGGAAATTAAATTGTCTGTGCTTTTAAATTATATATTTATGACACTTTTTAGGTGTTTAACCATGTTCCCAGCAGTCTTTTCTAATGCTACAGCAAAATGTTTGTGAAACTGTCACATTTTACAGTTTTCTGAACACCAATGTCTTATTTTGTTTAAAAGCTGTCTTTAAAAGGCAAAAATTAACCGAGGCTAAGAGAATTAGAGTTTGAGATTAATTGGAAAAGAATGCTATGTAACGTTTCAAATGATAAAACTGACAAGGATATATACAACTTATACTGGTGAACTTAAAATACCATTAGTAATAAATATAGCTGAAAACCCCATTATATCATATAAATCTTACTTTTTGTCATTTGCAAACATCTTCATTTTCATTTCATTCAGTCATAATGCATTTGGTTATTTTATAGTCACTATTTGCATACAGAATGGAGTTCTACACATAAATTTATGAGTTTATTACCTTCCCGCTCCAATATTACATCTGTAGTTTTAGGTCCTATAAATAATGCATACAATAGTACTACATTTAAGGCCAAGTATATATTCATACATCTTTTCTGCAACCCACATAGAAGATTGTGTTACTCATAGGTTAGTGAAATCATCCCTTACTGTGTAGATATAAGATATGTAATGTAATTACTTCTTTGCTAAACATGAATACAAACAAACCCTAGTATGCAAAACATACAAAGTGAGAAGGTACAAAGTATGACAAAAGAAAACCTGTGACGATATTTATTAGAATTACGGTGTAATTCCTGGGTTATAACGTGGGTTCCTGATGACACTATTTTGTAAAATGTGTCATTCTGAAAACAGTAATGGTCTTAGAGTAAAGACCCAAGTTCAAGCCTGACTCTGCTGTGATCTAGCTATATGATCTTGGTTGAGTCACCCTTCCTCTTTGATTTTGTTTTCATTAACTGTAAAATAAGAGAAGTGTAGTAGGGACTCTAAAAGGATGCACTCCCCCATGTCCCACCCAATTCTCTAAAGTGTAAGTGCATGATTACTTGGCCATCTGCAAAGAACCAAGGGCTGTGCTTAATCTCATAGGTAATAGTTTTAAGAGTAGTGGTCATATGTTTATAAGAAATTTTGCAAGTCCAAATCTTGCGGATCAAAATTTGGAGTGTGAATTACTCCATGTTGAAGCAGTTTCCAAATGAAATGCTTAAATTGCAGTGAACAAAGGTCAATTTTGCTAGTATTCAGTCCTAAAATTCTGTGGAAATCGATGGCTTCAAAAATTAACCCAAACAATGGGAGTTTACAATTTGGATACCAAAATTTTAATCAACCACTTTTTATTGTTTTTGAATAAGTAGAATTTCTTTCCTTAGAAACTGTCGTTTTTCCAAATCTGATGTTTTACACAAGCAGAGAGCTTACTGTTTGATTTTTCTATTTGACCTTTGACAGCTGCTGCTTCCTACCAAGTAGTTGGTCAAAAGTGACAGGGCCAGTACAAGTAAAGCAAACAGTGTTTCATGAGGGTTTAATAATTAATAACCTGACTTGTCATCCGAACTTCCACAGATCCTGTTCCTTACTGTGTCATTGGCAGTGAGATTTTAACAAGAGAAGTCTGTATAAAAAGCAATTGCTCTTTTGTTTCCAAAACAGGTATTACAAGTGGATAAATAATGTGCACTGCTCTGAGCCCAAAGGTACGCAGTGGACCTGGCCTCTCTGATATGCATCAGTATAGCCAGTGGCTGGCCAGCAGACATGAAGCTAATTTGCTACCGATGAAAGAAGATCTGGCCTTGTGGTTAACCAATCTGTTAGGTAAGGTTATAAGATCTCATTTTGTCATCAAAGATAACAGGTTTATTCTCCCTGCTCATGTAGTGTCCTTCTCCTAAGCATGTGACACCACTTTAGAAAGAAAGACTTTCATTATTTGCATTTTGCATCTGGGAGACCTGAAGCATATAGAGAATTTAAATGAATTTCCCAATGTCTCTCACATTAACTGTGCTTAGTAATTCCAATATCATGCATTGTAACTGTGTGGTCAAATTGCTCATTTCATCTACACTCTTGCTGATCTGATTTATTTTTACTTTTCTTTCATGCAACTGACCAGTTTGGTCTATTCTTTTGACACTGCACACGGGCCACAGTCTGTGAGATCTGGCTTCTAAAGCTAGATTTCGTTGCCCTACTTTTATAGTACACCTTCTAAAACTGCTAAATACCCAGACTCTGGAACAATAACATCTATCCTTTGTCCAAATGAGCTGACTGGAGTCATCCAACCTTGAACTAAAATTTTTCTTTTCATTACACTTTTGTTTTTAAGTATTCTTCCAAAAGGACGATCTTAGAGAAAAAGGCTACCTCATGCTAAGGCTGCCTCTTTTTTTGTTTCTGTTGTGCTGGCATATTCAGAGTATACAATTTCAACCATGTGCAAAGTGGAATCATACGTTCAAAGGATCATCATATAAAGCAATGCTTTTTCACTAGTAATTTTTCACAAAGAACAAAATTGTTTTAAGACCTGAAAAAAGGATCCTTATAGAGTCTATAAGATTTGAATATTGAGTAAACAGAATTTGCATGGTGCTTTATCATTTACAGAAAGGATTTCACCAATATTATTTTATTATTGAAAGGATTCCTTCAAGGTAAGTGTTGTTATCGTCACTTTCTAGCTGTTGAAACTGAAGAGTTTAGTGAAGAGCATAGTGCATCTGTAATTTTAGCAAGGTTTGACAAGGTTTTAGCACATTTGAGCAAGATTTTTCTTTTTGCTCACCATGGCTCTGGATTTTTACATTGCTTTTGCATTTTTTAAGCCTTTATCCTAGAGTTAGATCTTTCCTTTTTCCTTACTGTGTGCACATGCTTTTGACAATTCTATGTAGTCTAACCAGGGCTACCGCATATGGAAATGCAGGTGGTGCCCTTTGCAAGGGAGCCCAGTTAAAGGGTAAGAGAAGAAATGCAGAAGGCATCCTTCACATCCATCACTCCCCAGAAAGACCCTTCACTGTGCTATGGAGTGATATCCACCAGAAGGAAGGGCTACCTTTCATTTATACAAGGGGAGAGCATTTTTATTTATCTCCATTATATAGAGGATGTCAATTTAGCCTAAACAGATGGGTTTCCTCCCTCTTTTGTGTGTTCACTAATTATTGTTATATTAGTATTTTATTAACTTAGAGCTGTTTTCAGATATGGGCTGTCACAGCATGGCAGTATAGAAGTTAAGGCACAGACTTGGAATGAACTGCCTGTGTTTGAACACCAGATGTGCCACTTAACTGGCAATATGATCTTGAGCAAGTTATTTAATCTCTCTGTTCTTTAGTTTCCTCATCTATGAAGTGGTAATGACAGTAGGATTGCTGTGAGATTAAATAATTAAAATATGTATACTACTTAGAGCCTGAAATATTATAACTCTATATGTGGTGGTGTTATTCCATTTATATAGTTCAGTGATATGATTAATTTGATTTGATGGGTAAGTTTATTCATTTATTCAACAAATATTTGAGTGTACATCAGCATAATAATTATTTGAATAAAATGGACTCTGGAATCAGAATGCTTGAATTCAAATCTCAGTGCCATCACTTACTAGCTCTGTGATACTGGGCAATTTTCTGAATGCACTGTGCCTGGGTTTCGTCATCTGTGAAATACATATAATACTAGTACCAACCTCATGGGATTGTTGGAGCGTCAAGTAAGATCGTCAGCTTTAGAACAAGGTCTGGCACATAGTAATCAACTAGCTATAGTAAATATACTAGCTATTGTGTTTATCGTGTTTCAGCACAGTCTGCTAAGTGCTAGAGGGTAGAGTGGTGACTAAGAATAGACAGAGTGCCTGTTCTTATAGAGCTTGGAGTAGATTGAACAAGAAATAAATATAAATAAGTGACTGAATAAATGATTCATTAATTGGACTTGGTATAAACACTAAAAGATATAGGTTGCAATAAGAATGTAAAAACAAGGAGATGGGAATGGGGCAAATGATCAGAGGGCTTGGGGAAATCCTTTTTAAGGGATCTTATATTTAAAACTGAGATCTGAAGAATAATTAATAGCTAGCCAGACAAAGTGTGGGGAAAAAAGCCTGTGTGGAAAGAATGGCATGTGCGGGATAGGAAGGAGTTTGGCGCCTTAGAAGAACTGAACGAAGGCTAGTGTCAACAGCGTAGATCAAGAGGGGGAGACTTTCATGAGATTTGTTGGGGCTAGAGCGTATACTGCTTTGAATACCATGTTGAGGAGCTTATAATTTATTGCATGCTCCACGAGGAGTCCCTGAGGTGTTCCAGGCAGGGGGAAATCATGATTATGAGTATAGCCTGATTACACAGGTGTGTTCCAAGGTCCCATGACTTGTCATCAAAAGCATTTTATTTGGTGAATGTGATCATTTACAAAGTAGCTTGAGCAGTGTGAGCAGCCCCAAGACAGCCTCAAAGAATAGAGAGTCAGTGTATGTGTAATGGAAATATCCTTGGACTAAAAGTCAGGAGACCTGGCTCCTAACTGGTGTCAGGAGACCTGGCTTCTGATTCTGGCTCTCTCACTTGGTAAACTTGCCCAAAGTCACTCAGCTATCTTTTCTGGGCTCAGTGTCCTCAACCATAAAATGAAGGGGTTGGAGTAGATGATCTCTAATGTCCATTCCAGTTCCAAAAGTCTAAGTTTCCAAGAAATCCAGCTCTTGAGACCCAGTTTGAAATCATCAATATGTATAAACAAGGAGAAAACAGTTTACGTAAATGAATAATCTTTCTTTTAAAGAATAAAAAGGCTAATGTTCTTAATGCCAGTTATTGGTAACACAGAAGCAACTGATGGCTTGTGAAATTTTCTCAGAAAAGAAATCTTAAAAGAATCTCAAAAAAAAAAGAATCTTAAAATATAGTAAAGTGCCACTTTCTGTTAACTTGAATTCATAAAAGTAGGTAGATGATAGATTTCAAGTAAATATCCTCATGGTAACTTGGAAAGTAGACCAATAGCTTGAGGTTATTTAAAGTGGTAAAACATTCAGAGGTAAGAAAATATGTTATGTACTAGAATGGTGATAATAAGGAAGAGAGAAAAAATGTATGGCTATGTGACAAGATATTTTTACTACACATAATAGATACATTTAGTATTCACGTATTTTAGAAATGGAGTCATTAAAGTAAATTTTAAAATTCTTACTGGTCATTTTGTTGCCTCAGAAATATTTGCAAATTTATATTATACAGCTCTATTTCAATTCTCCATTTTTATCTACTTGAAGGTTAGAGATATCTTGAAGGTAGTTTCAAAGTTGATCTGGTCTCTAGATAAAGTATCTGAATTTTTTGGTGAGGTGGAAATTCACATACTAAATTAAAGCTTCTAACTGGACTTTGCCATTGTAGTGTGGACCTTACTTGTGGAAAGATTTCCTATTTCTTTCTAGCAATACTTGACTAAAATGTAACTTTTTTTCCTTTTTTGCCTTTCAAAAAAAGTAGTAATGATATTCTAAATTCAGGTATTTCTGATCCTACATATAAAATGTCAATTGAAAGGTGGAATTTTTTAAAGAACGCTCACTTTGCATTCAGGTTTTTTGGTGGATAAAAATTATTTGATAGAGAAGAAAATTATTTCATTGGTTCATAGACCAATATTCACATTCTTGCCAATTATGAAGGCATAATACTGTAATTTTCAAGTACTATATACTTACTTAATCAGTAACAATAATAGCGCTTTAGATTCCTCATCATAAAATTAAAGCAGCAATAGCAAATTTGCAATAGCAAATTTTTAGGCTAACTAAAATTTATATATTAGAATATAAAAAACTATTTTATAAGTTAACTAGTTGAGTTAAATAAATTGTCATGATGGTTGGGATTTGTTTATGTGGTAGCATACCAGTCTGATTCGTGAGAAAATCATCCTGTGATATTTACAGACTACTTACATATCTTTGTAGTCCAAGTATGTTTTCTATTGATAATAGTTGACACTATGGAGTTTTATGACCAACACTCAGAAAAGACAGCAAAAGAAACCTGAATCAAGAGAATCTTGCCTCTAAAACATTTCTCTGGCCATTGTCCCCTGCTGTACATTAAATATACACATGTAATTTTTATTTTAGGCTTTCTGTTTTGTTATTTTTGTTCATGAACTAGCTATTGCTCATTTGTTAATTAACTATGTCCTTAGGACATATTTGAACATCAAATGATTATACAAATAAGTCTTGGAGAAAAACTTGTTACTTTGAATAAACAGCATGTAATTAAATTAACAGTCCCAGATTATAGCAACTACCCATCATTCAGATAGATGAGGCGCATTCTACAGATTTCATGATTGTTGAAAGACTATTGAAGACTGTTGTTGGTTTAATTTTGAAATGAATATACTAACATAGATGTTCTCAGATTGTTTATTTATTTTATGTTTCTTTAATCATTTGAAAATGACCTTTATCTTCAATTAGTATTTGTTTAATAACACTACATGAATCACATGGGAGTATAATTTTGAGAAAAGACTGTAGTTGTTGAGCATCACAGAAATTGATATTGCTCTTAAGGATTTTAGATCATTAAGATGTAGGCATATGTGTTTGGATATATGCAGGGAGTTTGAATAAATCAAAAAATGTATTACAAATCAAGTTAAGCTAAATTGATTTTACTAATATTTAGAAATGCATTATGACAGTTGATGTTATGATGATTGTCCCTTTCTCTGACTTTCCTACATGCACATAAAGGAAAATTCAGTTGTTATATGCGTAGTATGATCAATAGGTAATGTTTTCCTTATTTCAGTTATTTCTGAAAAAACCTATTTTTAGCATTAGAAAGTTAAGCACCTATTTACTGGAGTTGCTGCTGTCTAATGAGTTTGGAACAGCTCTTTTCTTTTTTCTTAAAGTCCTTTTACTGGATACTTGTCCTGCAGACTTCTCATATTCTTGATGTAGTCAATTAAAATTTCTTAGGAAAGGTGGTGTCTTATGCTAATTCAAAAGTTTAAAGAATCAAGACTATGTTCACAAATTGACACCTTTCAGAGCAGTTACACCCTAATGTTTTTTACTCAACTTTTCCAACAGAACCGACTTTGTCTTTTGTTGATACAAATACAGGGTAGACTCTGAATCAGTGTGGAGCAGGTGCTGATCTAGGGTTTCTGGATATAATCAATCATTTCCTATCTCACAACATTTATATTTCAGTCTTAAAACACTGACTAGTTTGAGTTAAGATAGCAGATGAGTTGCTTCGAGTTCTCTAATTGGAGAAATAGACTGTGATTGAGAGGTACAGTGGAGATTGGAGTAGAGTTTGATCATATCTAGATCACCCTTATAGATAAAACATACTAGTTTTCTTATGCAATGAATCAGGCTACATAACAGAGCATGCCTGAATGCTATTCTCGGTCATTCTCCAATCATCAGCAAGGTGACTTGCTATTCATTTCTCAGCACCACTGTCTTCAGCCCTACACTGTTTTGTTTTTTTCTGAAGGAGTTTCTAGAGAGAAAAAATCTGTAGATTTTCTAAAAAGAAAAAGAACTGCATTCAAGAGAATGCATTGTTATAGAAAATAGTCATTTGTGTATCCAGCAAATATTGATTTAACTAACTAAGAGTGGTGGCTAAAAACATAGACTCTAAACCTAGACTTCTTGGGTTAAAGAGTCAGATTCACTGTGTGAGCTTAAGCAAGTTATTTAACCTAAATACATCAATTTCATCATCTGTAAAATGGATATAATAGAAGCACTCACTTGGCAGTTTTGTAAAAATATTAAAAACATGAATACATGTAAAGTGCTTGGCATATAGTAAGAACTCAAATGTTAAATATCATTATTAGATATTATATATTATTAGGAAACTGAGTGTAGTACTGCTAACTTACTAGGAGGAAAACATTCTTTCCTAGCAAAATAGAAGATAAAAGGGATAATCTTTATGGAAATTATGGCAAGCCTACATTTCTGGGAGGAATACACTTGTATGTACAAGTATGTGTGTTGATTTTAGTTACCTGACAAAATATTTCAGGTACATGATTATTTCATATCATTGTATCCTCATATTTTAAGAGGAAATGACTAATCACAATATTTAACCAAACCACCTGATCTCTGTCTACTGGCAAATCATGACTGAATTGATGATGTGAAGATCTAAGTTCATAATTATGAACCCAGTAAGTAAAGATATTCTTTCTAGACTTGGCTATTTTGGGTTGACCTTCAAGTCAATAATAAAGACAACCCAGTATGTGTCGGCATTCCAAGGTGATTTAATTGTGTCTGTTCATTGCCCCTTCTTTCACTAAATATACCAAAAACGTGGAAAGATGGGATTGGGGAAGAAATGATTCTATGCTACTAGAATCCTACTGTTTCTAGCATTTATAGTCTAATGTCTCAAACCAGCTACACAATTTATATTAAAGGAGATCTGGTTCTGCCTGACAGAGATTGAACTGTGTATAGCTTTTACTTGAGAAACTGTAATTAGTAATTCATAGCCTATTCTGATGGATTCGTCATGATTAAATTCAGCCAACTTTATATTCAGTTTTTTATATACTTTTGGTAATATTAATAGAATAAAGAGTATGATAATATATCACCCCATATAAGGATTATAACTGATTTCTTAAAATTATACAGTACATTTAAAATGTATATTTTATGATTCTTAATCATTGGATGGAAAATGTTACATATGAAGGTTTAAAAAAAAATTCTCTGTCTTGCATTTTTCCTTCATTTGAGTCAGTACATTTCAACCATAAAGTATGTAATAGTGTCTGCTTTAGCCAAAAAAAAAAAAAAATCCCACCTTTTGGAGCTATAAAATATACAGAATTGAAAGCTGAGACCTAATATATTTTTCATTAGGTACAGATGTTCAATGTTAAATTCCTCAAGTATTCATGAAAAGGAGGATAACAAAAAATTGTTCAGGTATAATGCAGAAAAAGTAAAAATCATTCCTTTTGGTAAATTGCTAATGACTTTTCAATGAAAGCCATTTTTCTTTTTATAATTTACAAGTTCTTGTAAATTTATTGTCATCATCTCATCACTTGACATTATGAATAGAATCTTTAAATTTTCAAGTAGCTTAATGAAATAATGCCTAAAGACCTCTTCCAAATGTAGAAAATCTTATAAGTAATTTATAAAGGAATCATTCAACAGTTTAGGTAAAGTTTACCTTCTTTACCTTGAAATGTAATTGATAATTTTTAAAATATTTCTAATATTTATTTTTATGCTTGTTTGTAATTAACTTTCTTATTATCATTAGAAAATGCAAGCCAATATGGTGAATGCATAATACAAATTCTGTTGTGCTGGCTTTTTTGTATCTTGAGACTATTACTTTCATTCCTTAATTGAGCTGAGCTGCATACAATTTTGAAATACTAATAGCTCTGTATAGGCTACCTCTGTGGTGAGTACTTAGAGCTACTGATGTTTTGCCACCTGCAGAAGTCATTATCCTAACTGAGGGCTAAAATGTGAACTATCCAGTAGGGAAAAAAAGAACATAAAAAAAGTAATTCTTTTTCCTCCTTCACCTGCCCTTCCCCCCAAACTGTAAAAAAATCATTTCAAACAGATGTTTCTTAAAAACCAAATATATTAGATAGTGTGAGTTTAACTTTAAGCCAGTAGTATATCTGTTGTTCCAGTTGGTTTACATTTATCTTAAGTGTTCATGGAATTGAGCTGCATGCATTTTTCTTAAGATAAAAGGTAATCCTATGACTCTCAGTATAAAACTTTAAAATACCTCCTTTTTTTCTTTTTGCTTTAACAACTACTTTTCACGGAAATAATACCCAACATTTTCTCAAAGTTTTCCAAGAGTTTGTTTCTTCATTTGTCAACTCACGTACTCACTGAACATGTTTTACTAGGTACCTTCTATGTAAGTAACATTATGCTTACCTCTGTAGTAACACACACACAAAACAATATACCTCAAGAGGTTTCTAATGTACTGGTGATGACAGGAACTTTGTACAAAGCATGTTATTAGCCACAGAAGAAGTTTGATGAGTGCCAGAGTGAGTGATACTCCTGAGTATGACCATATAGGAAGGAGACTGATGTACACTGGGAGAATCTCTTTCTGGATTTCTGATTAAAGGGAAAGTAGAATGTGGCCAGGCAGATAGAAGATAGGGGGCTGTTATAGGAAGGGGCCATGCCTGGACCAAGGCATGGGAGTGGAAACGGGAGGATCTGCCCATGGAACTAGGAAGGCAGGGTGCAGACCAAGGAACAGGGTGTAAGCAAGGTAGAATAGAAAGGTGGATTAGTGGCATATGAGAGGACTTTGGATATTGGGTTAAAGCGGGTTTGTTTCATCTTTTACGTAGAGGAGAAGATTAGGGACTATGCAGTAAAGATGAAGATTGGCTCAATGAGGGTGGTGTTTAGCAATATTAATTTTAGCAGTGATTATGGTATGTTCTGGAGGCAGACGTTGAGGATACGAGGACTAACCATTGTTCTTGCTGCTAGAGTTTAGGTATCAGACCATGAATTTTTTTTTTTTTTTTTTTTTTTTTTTTTGCGGTACGCGGGCCTCTCACTGTTGTGGCCTCTCCCGTTGTGGAGCACAGGCTCCGGACGCGCAGGCTCAGCGGCCATGGCTCACGGGCCCAGCTGCTCCGCGGCATGTGGGATCTTCCCGAACCAGGGCACGAACCCGTGTCCCCTGCATCGGCAGGCGGACTCTCAACCACTGTGCCACCAGGGAAGCCCCCATGAATTTTTAAAATTAAGATTATGGTTCTAGAAACAGAAGGAAGCATGAATCTACAGGACTTGTGACTAATAAGTTATAGGAAATTAAGACAGGGAAATAAAATATTCTGAAACTTAGAGAATTACAACACCAGGAAAAGGAGAGAGCTTAGGGAAAGGAGTTTTGAGGAATATACAAAAAAGAAATTAATGATTTTATAGAGCCTGGGGGGGTGGGGAATGGAGCCATCGGGAGTGATAGTTAAAGGGTACAGTTTCTTTGGGGAGTGATAAAAATGTACTAACATTGACTGTGGTGGTAATTGCACAACTCTGTGAATATACTAAAAGTCATTGAATTATGCACTTGAAAGAAGTGAATTGTAAGGGGTGTGAATTATATCCCAATAAAGCTGTTACAAAGTGAAAGAAAAGAAGAAAGAAAATATACTTTGGGAGCATATAAGAAAGAAAAATAACTTTTAACCAATAAAATGGCAGGGATGGACAACTGTGAATCATGTTCATAAAAGCAGTAATTGAAGCTGTGAGTGGTTGTGAGGAGACAAAAAAAAAAAAGCAGAGAGATCTGAACCTAATAATTCCACAGTTCAAGCACTGCATCAGGAAGGGGAAGAGTGGTTAGAGGGGCAGTGTTTTCTTATAGAGAGTTTCTTACTTGCATTAATTTTACCTGTATTATCTTCATCAGGAAAACAAACTCAATGGAATTTAGAGATGTGTTTTTTTGTTTTTTAATTTTATTTATTTATTTTTGGCTGTGTTGGGTCTTCCTTTCTGTGCGAGGGCTTTCTCTAGTTGCGGCGAGCGGGGGCCACTCTTCATCGCAGTGCGCGGGCCTCTCACTGTCGCAGCCTCTCTTGTTGCGGAGCACAGGCTCCAGACGCACAGGCTCAGTAGTTGTGGCTCACGGGCCTAGTTGCTCCGCGGCGTGTGGGATCTTCCCAGACCAGGGCTCGAACCCGTGTCCCCTACATTGGCAGGCAGATTCTCAACCACTGCGCCACCAGGGAAGCCCATAGAGATGTGGTTTTATGCATTGGCCACACTCTTAAAATTGCCAGTGGTGGTTGATTTTTGATATACTATGGCTCTATTTTATATTAAAGGGGAGCTATGGAGTTCTTGTGTTGAAAGACATATACACAACACAAAATACCAGTTTCGCTTTATGCTCTTGCCTTACAGGCCAAAGTAACTGAAAAACGTAAAATTCCAAAGAAACCATTCTTTCCAGTGATTTCCTATCTCAGATATGTAACTCAGCTAGAATTGGAATTTTGGTGATAAAAACTGCATATGTTGGCATGAATGTCACATTTGGGTTGGGGAATGATTGTGTTTTTATAATGCTTCTTTTTGTTATTTCAGGGAAGGAGATTACGGCAGAAACTTTTATGGAGAAATTGGATAATGGTGCCTTGCTCTGTCAACTTGTAGAAACTGTGCAGGAGAAATTCAAAGAGAGCATGGATGCTAACAAGCCCGCCAAGGTAAAAGATCCCAAGGCAAAATCAGTCGCTGTCAGATGGTGGATTGCATTTGTAGTCGCTTATGAATTGAGTTTGAGGATTTTGTTGTGAATGGATGCATTAAGTCCTCTCTTAACAATGAAACACAGAGGGTGCTTTTTAATTAGGTAACGTGTTGTTTGCACTCTAATTACATAAATTACATAATCCTTTCAATAAGTCTAATTAAATAGAAGGTTATGGAAGTTGATGGTATTAATACAAAACAAATGCTGTATATAAACTGGTTGAATCTGATCTATTGATTAAAATTTTAACAGAGAAATAACTTATGTCATCAGGCAACGAACAAAATCTGGCCAAGAAAGATTTACTGAATAGGTCTTTGTTTCCAGATAGATTAAGACTGAATACTGGAACAAAATATCTGGAGTGTGTAATATTTTGCTCTTTTTAAGTAAGTAGTATTAAGTATTAAGTACTTAAGTACTAAGTAACTTTGAACAAATTATTTTCTTTCTGACTGCTCATATTTCCTTTCTGCACATTGTTCTAATATTTTTCCTGGTTATTATAAACACATAATAAAAGTATGGTGTTTGATATTTTTTGAAAGGAACAAGGTAGATGACATTTTTCTTAATTTTATTTTTTTTTACTTTCCTTAATTTTAGACAGAAGAAAAAGAGGTAAGAAAAAATGAGGTTAAAATATTGTTAAAGACAGCTTAAAAGTAAAAGGAAAAGCTGTTAAACTTTCTGCAACTCTGGCAAAAAAAAAGTAAAACTTATTATTTATGTCAAATTTCTTTATGATTACTGAACTAAAATCTAAACAAAAGATAAAGCTCCCTGAAACAATGGGTTTCTTTTTATAGCGCTGTAGTTAGTTTGGGGATAATATTTTATATTGCTCTGTAAAGTATTACATAACATAAAAAGCCTCTTCATTTTTTTTTCCATCTTAAAAGCAGGACAGGAATAATGACGCAGACATAGAGAATGGACTTGAGGACACGGGGAGGGGGAAGGGTAAACTGGGACAAAGTGAGAGTGGCATGGACATATATACACTACCAAATGTAAAATAGATAGCCAGTGGGAAGCAGCCGCATAGCACAGGGAGATCAGCTCGGTGCTTTGTGACCACCTAAAGGGGTGGGATAGGGAGGGTGGAAGGGAGACACAAGAGGGAGGGGATATGGGGATATATGTATGCATATAGCTGATTCACTTTGTTATAAAGCAGAAACTAACACACCATTGTAAAGCAATTATACTCCAATAGAGATGTTTAAAAAATTTTTTTTAATTTAAAAATTTAAAAAATAAAAGAAGCTCTGTGAAAATGTTAATTAACTCATTGGCTCCCAAACCTTGCTGTGCAGAGGAATCACCTGAAGATCTTTAAAAACTATGAGGCCTGGCTCCTTTACCTGAACATTCTGATTTAATCCCCATGGAGAAGGACCTGGGGATTGGAATGTCTAAAAAGCTCTGCAGGTGAATCTGATGTGCAGCAAAGTTTGGGAACCATTGAGTTCATTTTTTGTTTTCCTGCATTTAGATGCAGACTAAATGATTTATGAACGATCACGCAGCTAGTAAGTGACAGAGCAAGAACTTGATGTAGACGTCCTCTTTCCAAGTCTAATGCTCTCTCACTTTGGTTCACTATGCATAGCTTAGACACGAAGAGATCGTTTATGAAAATGCAGACAATGTTAGGACTGTTAGGAAACTGATTTTTCTTCTGCTGTGTCCTCCATTGTAATGTAACTGGCTTTTACTTCAGTTCACTAATGAGAAAACATAATGCATAGTAGGAGGACAATTTGCATAGAAAATTCACTCTAAAATAATTAACAGAGGGAAAAAAAAGTGTTGTGCCCAGATTTTTGAAAGCATTATCTTAATAATGCTTGTATAGGTCCTGTAACCTCTATTTGTATTATTTATTGTTGAGGAAAGAGAGCTCATTGCCTCCATATTAAGATCTTGAATCCTTCCTGGTAACAAAGAATAAACAACTCTACTAAGGCACAGTTTTCTGATTTTGTTTATTTTGTCAACTTTTGCTTTTTAAAACAGAAGTTAAGATCCCTGAAGAGAATTATAAGACTGTCAAGTGTAAGACAGCCCACAAAGCACTAGTCTATTGCATAAAGGCTTTGATGTTGAACACATTTGGCTTGGGTTCTAGTTTTACTATCTATTGAGTGGATGTGTCTGAGCCTTAGTTTTCTTATCTTTAAAATAGGATTAATAATTATGCATCTATGCCTGCCAAAGAGCATTACACAAAAAAGACTATTGGTAAATATTACCTCTCATGCATTTGAGTTAAGAGACCCTGATGAGAATTTTAGATTAACTAGAGGAAACTAGAAGAAAAAAATAAGTACCTTGTAAAAGTTTATAGTTAACGTGATAGCTACTATATGCAAATATATGTATTGATACATTTGCCTCAGATCTCCATAGTAATATGTAATATTGAGGATAGGTATGAGTCAGGAGTTTGCTAGCTGTTTCCTTTGAAACATTTATTTCAAATTATATTAGTTTTATAATAAAACTGTAAAACATAAAAAGAAACAAAAGAAATTTTCCTTTCATTTATTGACCCTAAGCCATTTGTTTAATTGAATAAAAAACTCAAGTAATATTTTGACTATGATAAATGTTTTAGTATAAAAATTCAACCATCATTATTAAACAAGTGTAGGTTTTAAAAAATCCACTATGACCTAACTTTCAATGCTCAAAAAATCAAATTTACTCTGAGTTAGAAGTTGACACAATTACTCTTGACTAAATTGCCTTCTGTGTCCTTGGCAAAATTCATGTATTTCACAACTTACTTCCAGTGCAGCTTAAATCAAAATAGCATGTGCTTAACTTTATGAAAAATGCAAAGACAGCTAGTTTTTCTTTTTGCATTTTATGAGAAATTTTTCAAAAGATGAAAAGCCAAATGGCTAATATCTTCATGGCTATTATTGTTCATAAATATAATTTTCTCAAGAGTCATGGTCTTCAGTCCACCTTTGTCTATAAACAGAAATAGCTGTTATATGATATTCGACAATATTTTGTTATTATTAAATCTAAATTTAAACCAGAATAGATTTTCTAAGACCCACGTAGTTGAGTTTACATTGACTGTTTCCTTTAGGAAAAAAGGAGACTTTCAAATTGGAGGTTACAATATTAAGATCACAATATTGTTTGCTTATGTGTGTATGTAAGTAATTATTTTCCACCTGGACATTTTGAAATTTAGGGACAATAGTGGTGAAGATAGATGAGTTGGCCAATTACTTTGCTGAATTAGTAAAACTGTTATGTTTAGAAAGATGTTAAAACAATATTACTTAAAAAAAAAATCAACGGCAAACTTGATCTCATCTAAAGTCACGTTATAGGAAGTCCTTTGTAATTCTTTTCCAGCTGCTTAAATCTCATATTCTTGTTCTCATAGCAATATTTTTACTTTTCCTGATTGATAGTTAATTTGGGGATTTTACAGCTGTGTAAATACTTTAGAGCGAGTAAGTTATGTCTGGTATGTGTGAAGTATGTCTGTGTTAAGAGTGATTTAAACACTATTAATATTTACAAGTAAATTTAATAAATATGTTAGACAGTTTACATATTTAATATTTTATTTATAAATGCATGACTCATAGCCTATTCTGACTTGATAAAATACCCTGAATTAAAATAAATTATATCCTATGATTCTTTCTTTCCAAGCATCAATGGATCAATTTTAAAAATAGCCTCTCTATGATTTTAGCTTTAAGTAGTTAATCTTAGCCTGTGCACTTTCTCATTTTGCATGGAAGCAATGCAGAGATTTCACAGAGTTACGCCATAGTTGGGTTACAAGTATTTGAGACCAGGGTGCAGCAATTTAATGTGTAATTTGATTTTGATTACTTTATATGTACCATAATACAATCAATTTATTATAAATATAAATGTTAATATTCCCAGAGCTGAGGAACTTTAAAGGCAAAAATCTAAACTATTAATCTTTCCAATATCCTATTGGGATGAGAAAACCAAAACAAGTGATAAGTTCAAGGTTAGGTTTTATGCCTTTTGACCCTTAGTTACTTGGCGTCTCCAATCAAGACAAAATAATTGTTACATTGTTGTATGAACTTTCATATCCTGGTCTAGAGAGTTCACTTGCTATTGTATAATTACTCTGTTCTTTTTCCCAATCATGACTTGCTGATTTGTGTACACGATTTTCTGAACCACTGGGGCATCAACATGGTGCAAAATACTCAAAGGATTCAACCTCTTTTTTTCTCCTAACATTCCTGTTTGTCTCATTTATCTTAAGAGTCTCTGCCCCAGACATCAGAGTTTCCCTGGGTTCAGAGTTTCCTTTGACTTCAAAGAGCTCTGGGTGGTTAGATCAGGTTTGAAGTACATGAAGGGAAAAGAAAAAAAAAAAAGAAGTTCTGTTACTTAGTAGAATGCTACATTATGCTCTAAGGAAGGAACTGAACATTCACCATCTAAATGTAGAATCCAGCCCTTGTTTGTGGGAAAGAACATCCTAGTCAGATAGAAGGCCCATAGTATGTTTGCCCATCAAGAAAACCTAGTTCTCTGAGCTGTGAGATAGCAATACCTCAGGATGTTGTGCCATCCAGGAATTAAATAAGACATAAAGATCAGAGTTTTTCCCCTCAAAACTCAATAGCACATTCTGTTGAGAGAACGTCTTACCAAGATTAAATTCAGAGAAATCCAGAAATTTGTGTGTACTGCTGGTGTCTCTGACAGAACAAGTATGGTAGAAGTGGTAAAAGGTTTTTCTTGAAAAGAAAATCTCAGCTGTGATTAATCTACAGGTGTTTGTATCTAGCTGTGCAACTAAAATAATCGTATATTCCTTAAGAAATCCATGATTTTGAAATGCAAATGTATTGCCAAGATTAAACCAACAGAGTGAATCATGATGAGAGGGAGGGAATATAGGTGGAATGATATGGAAATAAATGATTTTTTTGATGGGTTATTTCTCGGCCTGGGATTGAGGAGAGATGAAAAAAATAGGAAAGTTAGTGATAAAGTCCAATTCCTAGGAATTAAAAGAAATTATAAATATCTTCAAGTTTTAAATATATTAAAATAAATTATTCCCCATTATAAAATTAAATTCTCTTGTCCCAACTTCTCTAGCTCAGAGACAATGAAATGTCTTGGTTAATGTTTTTATCATTGGCAGTTTCTTCTGTTCTATACCATATTACAGGGATATACCTAAATGGGGCTTAAACGCTATAGCAGTAAATGTTATAGAATAATAACATTTATAGAATAGCATACATAAAATGTAGAATGATATAAAAAGCTTCTTGACTTTTTTTTCACCCTTTGTCAGCTAGTCATAGGGGACTTGATATGGACTCTATGTGCAGGCTGAGAAAAAAAAGTAGTGTGAAAAGTGAGCAGGATAGGAAGTGAATGATGTGCTTGTGGAATTTACCTGGACCTTCAGGACTGATTGAACTAATTCCATATGTTACACTTCTACTCCATGATAGAGTGTCGCTGGGCACAACTAAAAATATGGTCAAGTTAATTATCTGGAGCTAAGTTCATTATAAACTGTTCAAGTTTCATGGTCATTAGTATCCCGAGACGGGGATTCAACCTCCATCAAACAACCATAGCAAGCTAGGAACACTTACAAGATGTCCTTTACAAAAAAGGCAATGTTCCTACATGGCCTCCACTACTGGCCCCAGAAACTTTACTTAGTTGGCAAAGCCCCCTTCCTGGATTCTCATAGAGTTTATCTTATACCCACTAGAATGCGTGTATTTTATGAACTTATCTAATTTCCCTACTATTCCTGTTCTTCAATATCAAATCAGCAAAATATCATGATATAGTAGAAGAGTTTGGTATTTTGTGGGATGTTGAAATCCCCATAGTCCCTGTAGGCTATGTCACAGAGCTGGAGCTTGAGATGCAGGATAGTAAGTGTTCTGTTATTTTTGTCAAGTGTATGTAAACTGCTTCTGGATTTTTCTATTTATTAGGATTAAGAAAATTGCATCTTCCATATCAGTAGATGCATGCCAAGTACCAGGATATTTGTTCATATACTTCAATGAAAAGACCACATCTGGAACAACTATGATTGAAACTGTTACTTCATTATAATTTCCCCACTGTTCTTTGCATCCCATCTGTCTTATATATGGCCTTGAATCAAATGGAGATATGATGGAAATTACTTTCTTTGCAATGTTCGAGTCATTGATAGTAGTGTGAATCTCTGATTTTTTCAAAATTGTGATATTTTATTTGGTCCTTCTGTCAAATATGAATTATTCCCTGTATCAGGTAATAAAAATTCTGACAGTTGCTGAGAATATCCATGCCAAATACACATTCTGGAAGGCACAATAGTCATAGTGTAATGTGGACTAAGGTCATATATCCATCTATCACCTGGTCCCCACAAGGCATTTCCCTTTCCCTAATGCATAGTAAACAATTGAGGTCTCTTTTATAAGAAGGAAGCTTTACAGTAAAGACTTGAGATCAGCACTCCTTTCATTCACTGGGCTCAGGGTCTACAAATTGGCGCTCATCTGTCAGAACACCTGTACCCTATTGTTATATTTAGTTGTTTTCTTGTCTTATTCTTTCTTTATTCCTTTACTAGACTCTAAGATCCTTGAGGACATGGTTTGTGTTCTATTCACATGTAAGTCCATCATAATAGCTGGCATATAGGTGCTCAGTTGACATGTTTTGGATGAATAAATAAATGAATGAGTGAATAAATGGACCAATGCAGACATTTACTTGTAGATCCAGATGTTGTTATGAAACGATTTTTAATCCTGAAGATTTTTATTCTTATCGACTTGAAAATTCCTCCCTCTGCTGGTTTTGCTTAGCTCAGAAGTCTTTGATGTGCAAAATCATATGGAACAAAGTTGACTTTTTAAGTAATGGAGAAAACGGATTAGAGAATTTTAGGGTGGTACAGGGCAAGAAAAAGGATCTGAGGACATTAAAAGTACTGACAAGAGACTGGCTGAAGCAATAGACCGTGGAGGTCTAAACTAGTTAGTAAATGAATGCTGGAGGAGGTTGGTCATTTAGGCAATTGTAGATGTTATTAGATAGTCACATGATACATTTATTTGAGTTCAGAGCATTATCTAAAGGTAAAAAAAAAATGATGATAGAAATGATCGTATTAATATCCAAATGTTTTATTTAGTTTCGGGATTACTTTTCAAGGCCTGTTTGTAATGTTTGCCACAGTTCCTGTAAAATAAGGATGAGATGAGTGATAACCAGTAGTTTTATGAATTTGCTCACCATTGAGAATTAGGAAGAAGAATAATTGTAGGGCCTTTCATGGAATAGGTTCTCAAGAGATAGTTCTGACCTGAAATGAGGTATTGTTACAGCAATTAAGGGTTGTGTTTTTCAATTACTGAAGGAGCCGTAAAGATGGAATCACCATGTTTCTTTCTTTTCTTTTTTTACATCTTTTTCCCAGTAACTGCCTCTTTTGCCTAATAAAATAGTTGGTGAGTGAAATGAGAATAGAAGAACTATTGTTTCTTCTCAGCCCCTAATTAGTCATCTACCAAAACACTATTTAACGACCAAGGTAAAAGTACAGTTTCTGTAAAACTGCAGGAGGGAATCAGAAAATTGCAGTGTTTAGGAACATGAGCAATAAATACTGCTATTAGCTTTCCAAAAAACGTGTTATTTTATTCACCAGTGGATAGCTCAAAAAGAAAATATAAAAGTCATTAAAGGGTAACAAGTTCATCATTTTATCAATCTTTAATAATATAGAATATTATGAACTACAAATATTTCATAATAATTGAGTCCTACTTGTACATGTCATTTTGACATTTGTTAGATGATTGATGAGTATATGCTAGGAGCAGGAGGTGATGTTATTTGCTCTGTATATTCATGTGCCTGCCTGTTGGTGGTGAGAATGGGTGTGACAAAGACACAGTCTACTCAAGGAGTTTACTCTCTATCAGGGAGAATAGATGTAGGTGGTAGTACATAGATGTTCAGATCAAGCATACAAAATGATTTGGAAGAAAGGAATTTTAAGCAGTCACAGATTAAAAAAGAGAAAGGCAATATTTTATTATGTGGCTAAATTTAGAATAGAACTTAAAACATATAGTAATATATACTGAAAAGTTTTCATACACATCGTTTTAAAAACATTATTTTGAGTATGTCTCATCTAATTCCTAGATCAAAGGTATACAAATTAAAAATAATACCTGCTTTGTAAAATAATGGCTGTACACACACTTGAATGCCCAGTGTGCACTTATATGGCCCTATTGCAATGGTTTTTAAGTGGATTTTAGTACATTCATTTGACCATGTCTAGTACCCATACATTATTACGTTGTTTAATCTTACTTTCTATTACTACAAAGTCAGAATCTAAATTATTCTCATTTGATTGTTCTCAATGAATCATAGAAGAATTGTCAATCTTCCTCTTATTGTATAATTCTTTTGGTCGGTGGTGGAGAAAGCCAGTGTCTAGAAAGGCAGGCTGAGGTTCTTTGGGAAAATTACTAAAAACAGTATAAAGTTTGTTCAATTATCTGTAGATGGAATTAGAAGTTCAACTACACTTTGGCTTTACATACTTATAATTATTTGGACAAGTGTATAGATCCTTGTATAGCCAAATGGAAAATAACCATGTGCAAAGCATAGAATTAACCTTTGTGACAAGCACTCATGTTTGAGTAAGGTTTTTACATAAAAGAAGCAAATGACAAGAATCAGAATTATTTCAGAATTTCCCTCAAATTGCAAGAGAGTAAAATAAATTTTATTACTATTATGTTTACCTTCTTTCTTACTTGTTGTAGACCAGTAACTGCTGACCTTTTTAACATGAGCAAAAGCAAGTCATTTTTTCCCCCAAGTTCTAATGTTCTTTTCACATTGGAGTTTGTTTCTGATGAGCTCTTTGTGCTAAGAGATGTGAGAGAGGGTATTTCTAGCCCTATTCTAATGTGCTGCTGAGAATCCCCAAAATCCAGAGTGAGGGGGGAGAAGGAGAAAGGCCAGGTGGCAGCATTTAATCTAGAAATATGAAAAGTTTCAGAGCCTACAAGTTTATGTGGACCTGCTGATAAAGGACTCTCCTTCAAAAGTGTTTTTGAAAACTGTTTCAAAAGTTCAAAGTGTAAGCTATTGTTTCGTAGTGTAAATGTTGGCTGCATTAAAGACATATGAGGGCTTCCCTGGTGGCGCAGTGGTTGAGAGTCTGCCTGCCGATGCAGGGGACACGGGTTCGTGCCCCGGTCCACGAAGATCCCACGTGCCGCGGAGCGGCTGGGCCCGTGAGCCATGGCCGCTGAGCCTGCGCGTCCGGAGCCTGTGCTCCGCAATGGGAGAGGCCACAACAGTGAGAGGCCCGCGTACCGCCAAAAAAAAAAAAAAAAAAAAAAAGACATATGAAACATAAGACTAAAAATAAAACATGTTGAATTGAAATTCCAGAAAACGTGAAAAAAATTAAAACAAATTTTGGATTAGAAGAAGGAGGCTCACACACACACACACACATACATTTTTCATCTACATGATTTCATAGCACCAGCAGAACATTGCCCCCTGAGCATAAAAGCAAACCTGATCAAATTTTTCCATGATGACATCATCTCTTCCCCTTACACGCTTACATACTGCATTTAACTGCATGCAGGCACATGGGCAAGACAAGATTGTAAAAGGAGTATAACTGGGGAAGTGTTTTCATGATATTTGATAGCACTAATTGTGGTCACTGCTGTTTCGAAGCTCTGTGGGTATAGAATATTATGTCAAGAAAAGTCACTCTCACCACATGGAAAATAGAAAATTAATCATTTTAAAATGAGCTGTTACTAAATGCTTTGGAGAAATTCTGGTCATTTAAACAAATCAATAATGATTATGCATGCCATTTCTTAATGAAGAACATCCACAGATTTTATAACAAGAGCCTTTTTTAAGGGACTGAAAATCAGGGGAAAAGAGTTTCTTTTTAATTTAAACATGTCTAGGGATTGCTTGGTGATTTAAAATATAAGTGCTCACCATATTGATGTGTGTGTGGTCCAAGGTATGTGGTACTGGTATATTACAGGCTAATGGCATAATGTTTTTTAGATGAGGTAATTGAGTTTACAGTATATAGAGCTTTTCAACTGTATCTTAAGCTTTTAGGGGCTGACTACATGAATACCTTCTATTGTTTCACTTAGCAGTTTGAAAATGCATTACATATCATGCATGAAGCTGTCTAGTATGTATTTGATGTTTATATTACTTTGCTAGTCATGTCTAATTTCACGCCAGTTTAGGCTGCTTGTCTAAAGAATGCCTTGCTAGCATCACTGCTCCAAATAAGAAATAATGTAGCAATTCATATGTACATTTACATATGTATAAATATACATGTATCAATTATATTATAAATTATTATAATTTATATTGTTATAATTATATTTATTTATTATGTTAATATTTAATAAGAGCAACAACACCACATTTTATTCTATTTGTCATACTTGCTATATCTAAGCATTGTTTAAAGATTGAAACATAAATGTCTGATCTTTTTTCTCAGACTAAATGAATACCATGTGATATGATAATAAAGCAACCATTTACTAAGTACTTACTCTAGGTCAGTAAGTAAGTTTTTTACATGGATTAAATCATCAGATAATTTAAAACTTAAGTCATGTCATGTCAACTCCTAGCTCAAAATTCTTCAATGGCACCTTGACTCACTTGCAGGAAAAGTCTGAAATCTTTCTAAGTCTATAAGCACTATGTGCTCTGTTCCCCAGCTATCCCCAGTCATATTTCCTATGACTTTCCCCTCACCCCACTTTGCTGCAGCCATACTAGCTTCTTTGCTGTTCTTTGAACCCAACAAGCAGGTTCCACCCACCACAGGGCCTTTGCACTTGCTTTTCTAGCTTCTTAGGGTAGTCGTTCCTCACATGCATGTATGACTTGTTCCTCACTCCCTTCACATCTCTGTTCAGATGTCATCCCTTGGCTGAGGCCATTCCTAACCACCCTATATAAAGTGTCATTTAAAGATGCTGTTCTAGATTTTTCAACAAATAGATATTTACTGAGTGATAACTGTGTTCAAGATGCTGATAACTAAAAAGAAGAAGATTAAAGCATTACTGTCACCTCTCAAAGGGCTTACAGTCTAGTTAAGAAAATAAAATATGAACATATAAAAATACAGATATCAATGGTAAGTGCTCAATAAATGATATATACCAATGGTTCTCAAACTTTTATCACCATAACATATATTACATTGATGACATTTTATAAATTATTCAATAAATATTTATTGGACACTTAAAATATGCAGGACAAGGTAACTCGTGGAGTAGCAGGGAAGGGAGAATAACTTTACGCTAATAATGAAGTCAACAGTGAATTACAGCTGTGTTATGACTAAGTATGGGAAAGTCTAAGTACATGAGTAAGTAAGAGGAAGACCTAACTTAGTCTTGTAGAAAGATTTTTCTATAATTAATTCTGAGGTAGGAATGGGCATTAGCCAGGTAGAGAGGGAACACTGAGTGTTTTAAATACAGAAAATAGCACCTATGAAAACCCTTAAATGTGGAGGTGCAGGATGACTTCGAGGAACTAAAGGAAAATGAGTGTCTGGATACTAGAATGTAATACTAGAGCATCAAGAGGTGAGACCAGCGCTAAGTTTTGTTGGATGTTGTCATCTATTTTTTTTTTTTTTTTTTTTTTTTTTTTGGGTACGCGGGCCTCCCACTGCTGTGGCCTCTCCCATTGCGGAGCACAGGCTCCGGACGCTCAGGCTCAGCGGCCATGGCCCACGGGCCCAGCCACTCTGCGGCATGTGGGATCTTCCTGGACCAGGGCACGAACCCATGTCCCCTGCATCGGCAGGCAGACTCTCAACCACTGCGCCACCAGGGAAGCCCTGTTGTCATCTATTTTAAGAACAATATTATACCATTGAACAGGAACATGATCAAGTCTTTTGGAAAGATAACATTAGCAGTGTGGAGAATGGATTAGGAAAGGTGAAAATGGAACTGAGGACCCACTTAGGAAGCTATTGTCCAGGTCAGGTGAGAAATTATGACAATTTAGCCTAGGATGGTAGCAGTAGTACTAGAAACAAGTTAGTGGTTTTGGGATATACACTTGGCAGGCTTGGCAGGATTTGGTGATGAATTAGATAGAATGGTTAGGGAGATTGGCCCAGGATTTTGTACATGAAGAAATGGGTAGATGATCGTGCTTTATTTTACAGCTGAAAAGGCAGGGGAAGAGTCAGACTGAGGAAAGATCATGGGTTCCTACATATTGTGCAATATACCCCCATGGGTGCCCAAGGGTTATGGGTGCTGTGGACTCCCTGTCACACCAATCCTTTCATTTCTGCTCAAGAAAAAATATAAGCAAATGAATAAGGGGCCAGGGGGGCTGCCTTAATTGCCATAAGTCCTTAAAAGGTTTTCAGTTTTAAACTGTTAGATCAATAGTTTTTTGTTTTTTTTTTTAATCACAAACATCTGGAGACTTAACTCTTAAGCAATTGAAACACATCATTGTACATGGACATCTACTGATATAGACAGTAGATTCTATAGGGGCTCAGAAAAAAAGTTAGTTTGTCGGAGTGCTTAGAGAAGTTTCCATGGAAGCACTAGAATTTGAATTGCCCAGACCTGGTGCAAATAGATGAACACGGAGAAAAAGCAAATACAATGTAAATTCGTGGTTAATGAACCAAATATTGAAGTTGGAAACATGTAAGGGTATTCTAGGGATGGTGAATAGACCAACTTGATTGATGTGAAGAGTATATGGGGAGAACTTTTTGTAGAGGGACAGATTAAGTTGATAGCTGTAAGGTTTAAGCATTTGAATCCTTGTTTGGTAGACAGTGAGCTGGAGACTGAAACCATTAAATTTAGAAAGATTAATATGATGATGATGTGCAGATTGTGTTAGAAAGATCTGAGGTTAAAGATAGGAAGAATACTTTGTGAAGTTTCTGCATTTGTTCATACATGAGATATTAAAGGATTTAAAGTAAGAGTGTCAATACTACGTTGAAAGGGGCAGGACATTTCAATACATATTTATTAGAAAATAACAGTGAGCTGGTTTGGTGACTTATTGGCCAAAGTAGGAAGAGGTGAGGAAAGAATAAAAGCTATACTATGCTTTTTGAAGTTTGAAAAACTACAATTATGAAGGTACAGAACTAAAAGAAGGAAGTTCTGTTTGTGGGAGAAATATAAGAACTTGATAGTTATCCCAGATGGCAAGGTATGAAAACGGAAATGAGGAATATTTTTGAGACTGCCAATGTGTTTCAGTGATCATTAAAATCCCCAACAGGTCATTGAAGCTGCAGGCTGAATTTTATATCATTTTTTTAAAACTTCTCTTTGTTTCAGTTTTCTAACAAACATATATTTATTCCTCATGAGCAAACAAAAGCTGGGTCTCACCCTGTAGCACAAGGGTCTCTTCTGAGCATCCTTAGTCATCAGGGAGCAGATGTGTAGGGGCAGGAAGCTACACTGTAATCACAGGGCAGGAAGCTACACTGTAATCACTGGGCAGGGGAGGGAGGGAAAGCCTTTATTTTGTGTAACTCAGCCATTGGAGAAATGGCTGCCGCTATCACAAGCTATGCATTTTATTCAATGTTTCCAGTGAGATTCATGTCTTGCTTGGAAAATGGATGTGTGTCTGCTTGTCATGAAAACTTACCAGCAGAAATCCTTATTCCTTTGCTACAGATGTACCAAAAATTGTCAAGTCTTTTCAGTTTAGGAGTTTCTTTAAATGTATAGTATTTTAGAAAAAAATCAATAAACAGTTGATCTTGTGAGAAAACAAAACAAAACAGAAAACCTTACTACATGTGAGGCATTATTTCAGGAACTGTTCATATAAACTCATACATCCCTCACAGCAACCCTATGATGTAGACACTAGTATTATTTCACAGGTGAAGTTGATTCACGTGCCTGAAGTCACATAACTAGTAAATCAAGGTCCAGGATTCAAACACAGGCAGTCTAGCTCCAAAGTTTGTGCTTGTAACCACTCCATTCTGCTGCTCCTCTCTGGACATAATATATGCCTTAGCTACACTCAGACTTGTATTTATCCAACAAATATTCCGTAAATACTGTTCAGTAGGTGCTGGGGATAAAATGGTGAACAAAACCAGACACTGTTCCATTCCTCATGGAACTAAACCGTCCTGAGGGAGATAGTTGCTAATCAGTTAATCTCACACAGGAACATGGCAGCAGGAGCCCTTGAACATTGTGGATTTTAAGCAATTATAAAGAAGTGTTGAGGGGTGGTGTTTGGGGGTAAGTGATCTGTCATCTGGGATTGGGAGGTATTTGGGCAAACAGCTATGGGAAGGGCAGAGAGGACAGTTCTCTGTAAGGGCTGTGCAGTGGGAGGGAGCATCGGGAGAATGCAGGAGTGGGAACAGAAGCTCCTGTGGCTACAGAAGATAGGGAAGGACCATGGTGCTAGGTCGGTAGGTAGGAACCAGGCTAATACAACCTGTGGAAGCCATATTATAAGGAGCTTTGTCTTTATCCTAAAAGCACTGGGAAGCTAAATTTGCCTTTCGGAAAGTCCACTGTGATTAGAGTGTGGAGTACGAAGATGAATGCACAGCATGATGAACAAAATTAGAGGATGGATAAAAACAAATTGGAATTAAATCACCATATAAATATAAAGCATGTCTTTTGTTTTTTCCTATGTATTTGTGAGCTTATTATAGTAAGTACAGATGTGATGATGTATCTGTTTTTCAACTCTCATCAGGGTATTTCTTGTAAATAGACTGAAAGTAGACATGTATTTGAAAAAAAAGTAACAGTAATTGGAGATAAACTATGGTCTAGGATTGGTATTAGGCACTTTCCCAAACATTTAATTCTCGTAAAAAGTTACAAATGATGGACCTGAGGTTCCAAAAGGTTAAATAAATAGCCATTTTTTGTCACGGCCTTACTGCTGGTGATTTGCAGTTTCAAGGCTTAAGCCTTTTCTCTGAATTACTAAAAGTTTAACATCCCTGTGTTTCAAACTACTGAGCATCTATGGAGCTATCATTAGTCAATTGATGGGCATTTACAAGGTGCAGTCCCATGGAGTTACAAAAAAAAAAGTCTGCTCAAAAAGTGTTTAGAAATCAGTTAGCCACTAAAATAAATTGAGTTTCCTGGAATCCATCCATAAGGCAATCTTTGGACCTTTGAAAATGCTTTTCTTTATTGGATATTATACAGATGGGTACTAAAAGTAGCTTTAACTAAAATATTAGAATAAGTGACCCTGTGAACTCAAAATTTGCTGCCAGTAATCATAAGTTATTGCACCTTAGAATGTATAAAATGTTGTTGGAAAGGAAAATTTCAAGATACATTTTAAAAGAATTTTCCTGACTATTTCCTTAAGGTAATTTCTTGATCTGTAGAAAGGTCACAGAAAACTGACATACATTCTCAAAAACATTTTTTTTAATTATCATCAACTATCATCATTTGTTTGAGTTCCTATAATTAATTACTAATTAACAATTACCATTAATTTTGTTAAGACTCTGAGGGACTGCCACACCTGGTATCCAACACTTGCTTCCTCTAAGAAATCTTTCATATTCACAGAATGTTTCTCTTCCTTCCATTCAAACCTCATTCTTTCAAGTCTGACTACTATAGCTGTGATTTAGAGGTGTTGCAATTAAAAAAGAAGTGACAGAAGAAAAAGAAGTCACTGGTTTTTACTTCTGTAGAATTATCTAAAAAATTTTTATTCCTTTACACCTTCTACAACAAATGACCTAGTTATTTTTCCAAAGTGTGCATGTAATTTAAACTACTTCTTAGTTTAAAATGTTATTTTTGTTTTTTATTATTCCCCATATGAACACTGAGATTGTAAACTGGCAACCACATAGAGCTGCCTATAGATCCAATTGTTCAAACTCAGGGGACTTTCACATTAAAATATCCAGATTTCCAAATTCTTCTGAGAAACTGGAAGATCCAGCAACACTGGAACTGCATTTCTTTATGGAAACATTGAGTTAGAACTAAATAAATATGGCTGCCCCTCCTGGACATGGCATGAGCTCTTTAGTTTTCCACAATTGCCACCATTTCTTATAGTCCCCTAGTGCTAGCCACTTTGTTCTGTTATTTAATCTGCCTGACTTCTTCTGGGCCTTTGAGTTTGTAACTCCTGGTTGACATTACAATATTAGTAATTCTTTTTATTTATTTATTTATTTATTTCTTGCGTTACGTGGGCCTCTCACTGTTGTGGCCTCTCCCGTTGCGGAGCACAGGCTCCAGACGCGCAGGCTCAGCGGCCATGGCTCACGGGCCCAGCCGCTCCGAGGCATGTGGGATCCTCCCGCACCGGGGCACGAACCCGTGTCCGCTGCATCGGCAGGCGGACTTCAAACCACTGCGCCACCAGGGAAGCCCATTGCCTGCATATTTGAAAGTACATTCTATATACCCTTTGGAAAAGGGAAGATATTAGTTCCTGCCAATTTCCATTTCTTCTTTTATATATCTCTTCTGTTTCATAGCTGAAATGTCTACTTGATGTAGTCAAGGGGAGTATTTTATCTCAAACTTTTGTGAAGAATGGATTATTTAAACTACTATTAAAGTAAAAAAAATAAACTACTAACATTAAATTTTCAGTTCACTGCCTATGGAGAACTAAAGATGCCATTCTCTCCATTTTTTCTAGTTTTAATAGGTGAAAGAAAATACGTATTTCTTTATTGTAATGTTACCTGGCTAAAACCTTGGGAAATAAATCAAATGCTGAAATATATTAAATTCCAGGCAATGGTGAGCTTTCATGGAGCAGTTAGAAGTGTACGGGTGTAAGAGACTGAATGATTCGATTTCAACTATGTGTGAGCTCAGTTTTTTCATCTTGGAAAATGGAGATACTATTATCTACCTAATTCATGGCATTATTTTTTGAGAATTAAAGAGGATAATCTATCTGAAAGTATATGTTTTGTGTGCCTAGAGTGCGGTAAGCACTCACAATGTTAATTCATTCCTTCCCCATCTACCATAAGATTCAGAAAACAAGAAGTCAGGACTGCTTATGTGTGAAGCACTGTATTTGACACTGTGGCAGTATAATGATAAATAATATCGTGGTTCTCTAGGTGTAGATTGTTTTAAGTAATATAAATAGAATTAGTCACTACTGCCCTTCTGAAGCTGTAACACCCACAACACCATAACTAGGACATACACATGCTGTACTCTGCAGCACATAAGTAAACTCTTTCTAAATGACCAACATAGTTATGCATCTCAGTAACTATATCCAGGGGAACTATTGGATTTGAGGGACTTGAAAGACATGGGGACACTATTAGTTAGAGACAAAGTAGTCAAGGGGTTAAGTATTGGACTCTCTAAACCCCCAAATAATGGCTTTACTTTCCCTGTTATGAATGCCCTAATATGATAGCCACAAGCCACATGTGGCTATTTAAGTGTAAACTGATTAAAAAGAAATAAAGTTTAAAAATTAGTCTCCAGTCACACTCACCACAGTTCAAATGCTCAATAGCCACATGCCACTAGTGGTTACTATAATGGGTAGCACAGATATGGAACATTTCTATTATCACAGAAAGTTCTATCGGAAAGCTATTTTAAAAGTGACGTTTAAGTTTAGGGCAAAGATAGAAATAAATTGTTTGCCAATCTTTTTCTGAATTCTTGTACCTGTAACAGAAGAAAAAATGAAATGTTTTCAAGAAAATATGAGAGAAGGAAATCATAGGCAATTCAATATATTTTTACTTGCATTGATGGCAGTGATGATAACTTTATTGAACACTTACTTCTACACTTGAATTATATTATTTAATTTGCACTCACACATAGTCGATGAGATGCATTTTTTTTTTTCTATGTGCGTTGAATAGAAGCTGAGAGTGAGGCACAGAAACATTAAGTATGAGACTGAGGCACAGAAACATTAAGTAATCTGTCCAAAGTACCATAGCAAGAAGGTGACATAGCTGAGTTTGAACTCAGGTAATTGAATTCCAAACCCTAGCAGGTGATTAACCTAAGAGGTAATGGATTGAATTAAAAGATTTTAGAAATAAATTAAAAATCTTTCTTTTTATTTCAACATAATTTGGTTGTTGCTTTGAGGGAATGGGGAGGACACTTTCAGATTTCAAACCATCCATTCTCTTGTATGTTCATCATTCAGTTCACAAGTATTAGTATAGAGGCTGAGAATATATAACTTAGGTTAATCCCGCTGAGAGATAAAAGGATAAACATTAGACTATCAATATTAGAAAAATTAACATGAAATCTAAAAAGAAATAATACGAATGAACTTGTTTGCAAGACAGAAATAGACCCACAGACATAGAAAACAAACCTGTGATTACCAGGGGGGAAGAGGGGAGAGGGATGAATTGGGAATTTGCGATTAGCATATACACACTGCTATACATAGAGCAGATAACCAACCTGCTGGATAGCATAGGGAGATATACTTAGCATTTTGTAATAACCTATAAGGGAAAAGAATCTGAAAAAGAATGTGTGTGTGTGTGTGTGTGTGTGTGTGTGTGTGTGTGAGATAACTGAATCACTTGAAACTAACAACATTGTAAATCAACTACATTTCATTTTTAAAAAAAGAAAGAAAAATTAACATGTATCCTACTTGTACATGATTCTAATGTTTTATTGGTAGTCATTTCTCCTTTTGCTAACACAAAATATTGAAACCTATACCATGGAGGCTGGAGGACGGTAGCATGACTTTTACTAGTGAGTAAGCAAGCCTAAATTTCTACCGGATCTCAGCTCAGCTTGGCAACTATTCTCAACTCATTCCATATTCAGTAACTTTCGAAAACTGTTCAAAGGTTTTATTATATTTTTCAGTTATACTTTTCTTAATTTATGGGAAGCATTTTATGTGTACTATAAATTTAGTGAATTTTGAAGGCCCTGGAAACATGTCCCTTGGAGATGTAAAATCTCTAAGGCAGAGTGTTTGCTCCTGCCCTCACGTTGATTATGATCTAGTGTGAGGGGTCAAATCTAACCATTCATTCGTGTATTCATCAATCAGGTTCTGAGGACATAATATATAGCAGCATTGTCGGGAAAAACTCATCTGAGTAAATAATTAGAGATGGTATTTAAATGCCGTAGGAGTTCTTTGGAGAGTTAAGCAGTAAAGGGAAAACTAATATGGAAGTTGAGCTATATGTGGAGGTTCTCTTTTGAATCCCTAGTTCTTTACATCTGAAGTATTCCTCTCCTTATCTGTGGTCAATTTTTTAGCTATTCAAGTAGACACTGTCATAATTACTCAAGACAGCTCTCTATTCTAAACCTCTTCTTCAAGATTTTTGTGGCAAGGTGAAAGCTGATTTTATTCAGTACATCAATTTGCTTTTATTTTATTTACTGATACTAAAGAAGAGATTCAGAGCTGTCATTTTTCCTAGGATTTTCATGAGAACCTAGAGAAATTAATAATTTTTTAAAAATAACAGAACTTGGAGAGATATACAGTAATTGCTAAGGTTTTTGGAGCTTTATGAATATTTTTGTGTAAAATATGTCAAAAAATATTTATAAGTTCCAAAGGTATTGAGTACTGATATTATCGAATCATGTATTCTTTAATTCAAGTGAAATATGACATCTGCTCTAAGACTCTTATGTATAAATGGCACAGCAACCTTGGGAAGACTGTTGACCCTTTGATTTTTGGTTGGTATGCAGCCAGGAATAATATTGGATTCTACAAGCTATGAGCTATGTCCCTTGGTGGATTAAGTGTCAAATCAATCTAGCTTCTCTGGTGCAATCTGGATATTGTATTCCTTTTTGCCATGAAACCCATGCACCTCATGTCCTTTGGCATGCCCTTATATATGTCAAGTATTTTATAGTTCCTAGGTTATAGTTCCTGTGTGCAAGTGTGCAAACTCATTCATCAGTTTGAAGTGGTTTCAGAAGGTTTTTTTTCCCCACCCAGGGATAGAGGTGGTAGATTTTAAAATGGCTTAGTGTTTGACTCTGTTTATGTTCTTTTCCTATTTGCATCATAAAGAAACTTTACAGTCACCTCTTGAAGACTTTTTTTCAGCAGATCTTTTTGTTATGTTTTGGCTGACATGATTTACCTTATTTGATTATTTAATTGGAAAATATTGATAAAATGTAAAAGTCACTCAAAATCCTAATACATATTTTGGAATTATGTAAATTAAGATATAAATGATTCTCAATGCATCAATCACCTTCCTCAAAGGTAATTACTATCAATCTGATGGATGTCCTCCTTGAATTCTTCCTAAATGAATGTTATATAAATAAATACAATATTCATATTTATAATACAACATATTTATATGCAATTTAACTTTATATATGACCATCTATACTGTGTGTGTATGTACATATACATGCACCAGTATGTATGTGCATACACACACATCATAAAATGAAATTGTAGTGTACATATGTGTTTGCAAATTATTGGTTTCTGCTTAAGAGTATATACTGCACATTTTTATGGTCCAACACATATATATTTATCTTATTCTTTTTAAATTATTGCACAGAGTTCCACTGTATTTGTATACTTTATATTATTCAACCAGCCCTTTCTTGACACATTCTATGTCTATTTTTTTCCTATTCAGTGTTGCAACAAATATACTTGTCCATATGTTTTGAAGTAATAATACTATTATATTGCAAGATATATTTTTAGGAGTAAATTGCTAGATTTAGGGATATATGATTTTTAAGTTTAATAAATATTGACTAATTGATGTTCATGAATATTTTATAAAGGGGACATTAAACTATGCTATTTCTTATTGTTTTTTACAATTCATATAGGAAAGCATTTCTTTGAAAACCACTACTTAACCAAATTGGTTAAGGGGTATTGTTATATGTATATATAAATATATGTGTATTCATGCAAAAAATTTTTTATGTCTAAGCCTAAAACAAATTCAGTCAGCAACAAAGAGATGGATCTTTGCTATTGGACAGACACAGTCTTTGAGTGATGTAGTAACTGAATATTTTAGTTATGTAGCCATAAAATCCCTGGACAGAAAAAGCCCTAGTAATAGTTTGATGATAGTAGGCTTCACCAGTACACCAAGACCACTATTTCATTTTTTGATAACCATCTTTGTAAATGACCTCAACAATCCACAACATTTTGTTTATATTTTCTTGTTCACAGAGAATAGAGGAAATAACCTATCTGTGAATTGAAATCACAAAATGCTTCTCCCTTGATCTTTTTGCTCTCAGAGGCAAAGCTCTGTTTAGCCCAGATCATCCAAACACTTGGCTCAATCTTTCACATCACATAGAATCACATTCTGTGACTTCATGGAATGCCGTGAAAACTGGTTATATTCTATTAAAGGAAAAAACCTCACACAACTCTTTATAACATTTGGTATGGTAAGGGAGATTTCCAGGGCTAAAATTTTATGAGGCTGATAATAGAAAAGTCTATCCGGGTTCACACACTCCCTTTTCTTAAGCATTTTCTTATCCTGGAAGAGAAATGATGCAGAATGTAAACATGTTTCAAGGTCAGATAGCAGAAATCCAACCAGAATTATTTTTATATTACATAAGAGAGCAATAATCTATGGTTTAAAAGGAAATAGTCTGGAAGAATGATGGTAAAATGTTATTGTTAAAAGATAAAAAATTTTAATATTTCCTTTTCTTATATTGGTGATAGAGAATTATGGATGTTAGACAATTCTGCTGCTTTCTTTTGACTTTATAATTCTATTGTAATTTTTATTGTGTGTGCGTATGTATACACATAAAAATGCAGATGTGTGTGTTACATTTTATCTATATTCATATACTGCATTTGTGTTTCATTCTTCTTTCACAAGTGAGAAATTCATTTATACATACTTTATGAGAAATACTGACAGAATACTTAGATGAAAGAGAAGGCCAAAAAAAAAAAAATAGTAGAAGAGAAAGAAAAGAGGCAATCTGAGCCAGGGAAGGGATTTATGTATGTTTACTTCTAGATACTAAAAAGGTAAGTATATGTTTACAGGCACAGATTTTCCTAGTCTCTTAATTAAGAACTGTTTCATTTGAGTTTCATGTCCTTTCCTATAGTTCTTTACAAACCTATTTATTGACATAAGATTGTACCAAAGCGTTTTGTTGAAATCATAAATGTACACTTAACGTGTCACTGTGATGACTGCCAGATATTCCACCAGAGTGAGATTTCTTTGTTTTTCAGAAGCTGCCCTTAAAGAAGATTCCATGCAAGGCCAGTGCACCCTCAGGATCCTTTTTTGCCAGAGACAATACAGCAAACTTCTTATCCTGGTGCCGAGATTTAGGGGTAGATGAAACATGTCTGTTTGAATCGGAAGGTTTGGGTATGTACATTTCCTTCAGAATTTTAGCTGATATAATATTAAAATTATTGTTTGTCTGTATAACTCTCAAGCCTAACTTTTTGTGTGTGATGTCATTTCATGCTTTGTTAACTTTAAAAAAAAATTGTAGTTTGTTGTAAACTTGCAGTTTTTTTGTAAACTTGAGTCTTTGAAGGTAGAAAAATTCACCCTCTTAATCTTGGTCACCTTGTGCATAAAATAACAGGAACGTTAAGTAGCAGAATCCTTTCCTGGTTAAAAATAAGTACATACAATGCAAAATTGGGGGATATTTGGAAAATGTAGGGTTAAGTTTTACCACCAGGCTCTTACCTGGACTAGAAGGGTAGCTATATATGTTCCAGCCCTCCATCAAGAGCATTTTCGTCTTTTCACCTCTACAAAAGTATGAAAACACCATCTCTCATAAGTTCTATCTTTCTTGAAACTGATTTTTTTAGTTAGTTAAGCTTATTTTTAGTTAATGAAACTTATTTTTTAGCTAGTTAAAAATTAGGCAAACAAGCAAGAGGTTAGGATCATTGGAGACGATGGAACAAGAGACAGATACGTTAGTGCCTAGGCCTACCCAGATAATTGTGGGGTTTTTGTTTTGTTTTATGATTGAATTTTGGCAAGTCCACTTCCATACCATAGTTTTGTATTTCCTTGGGAGAAAACATACATTGGATCATTCAGTGTTTTGACATTACTTGATACCCTTAAATGTTCAAACCTTCGATATAAGACCTACCCCAGTAGAACTCTACTATGGAAAGTATTGGAATTAAAGTCCAATTCTAGTAAAGTGGAACTAAGTGAAGAAAGGAGACATTTAGGGGGGAAAAATGCTTTGGTTCTTTTACCTGAGGCTTTAAAAAATCAATTCACAAAATCACGTAATACAAATATTAACATCACAGTAAGCTGAGCATCCTTCAGAGAGAACAAGTATACAAACTGCCTTCTGAACAATGAGAATACACTTTGCCCTGAGACCTCACAAAACAGCATTCCCCTGCTGAACCTAGGAAATTGATGGTAGAGCAGCTAAAGTCTTACTCATTTTATGTGGTTAAGGAAACTTGTATTTGTACTAAGAGGAGTTGATGTGATATGGAAATACTGTCATCAAATTTCTGAGAAGTCTCCCAACAGAGAAGAGGATAACATGAACTTAGACTAGGAGAACATTTTGTACCTGAAAGAAAAATTTAACCAGAAAAATTGCACAGAAGCATACTGTATACAACAGTGTGCTCTATGAATGCTCATTGTATATGTGAGCTTTGAGTGTTCTTACCATTTCCTCACGTCAAAGTAAAAAGAAGTTGGTGGAGGATATGTATGGATATAATTCTTTTTCAGTGCAGTGGTAATTTTACAAATAGATTTTAACTTTCATGTTTATAGGTTTATGCACGTGGATGAGTTGTGAAAAAAACCCTTGAAAGATCTAGTAAATGTCTGAGTGTGTGTCTACACACACACACACACACATTTTTATATATATAAATTTTAAAAACTCAAATCTTAGTCACAAGAAGCACACTCTTTATGTGTGGACAAATAACATCATGATTTAAAATTCTGGAGTGCCCCTACATTGCTGAAGAACTGCCACATGGGGAAACTGCTTTATTTTTTGTTAATTTGTTTACTACACAGGTTTCCATTAAAAAAAGCATTTTTTCAGTGACTACTGTAGGCCAAGTGGATTACTAGGAGCTCTGAATGTAAATATGGTCTTGTCTCAATTTTCTTACTATTCATGAGTTCTTTGGTTAATTGAACTAACCAAACTTTCAGTTGGACTCCAAGAATCTTGGATGGCTTTTTAAAACCCCATTCAAGTAATAAATAATACATTTTATTTTGAAACAATAAAGCATAAAGCAGCTCATGTAACAATGGTCCTGGTATATAAATACATACTCTGTAGCATATAAAATTATGTCATGAAGAATTTTTAGATGGTCGAATTCTTCACTCTGTTTGAAAAAAGCTGACTTTATAAACAAGAAATTTTTATATAAAAATTAAATACATGATAATTTATATGTCAGAGTAGTTTGTTAAAATATCTTTGATTCTGGTTACCTTCTACAGTATAACTTCACTTATACCTTGCAATTAAAATGCAATTAAAATGTATTTATATAGCCAAGAAATTTTCAAGGCTATAAATTTTTAAAATAATTTTGAATCCTCTCAGTACCAAACCAAATCAAATAGTTAGGCTTTCTAGTTTGCTACTCAATGAAAAGATAAATTTGAAATTTCTGCTGCTCAGAATAGGGCATGAGGTGATGTACAATAGGCCCTGTGGAGATGGAAGAAGGGAGCCAATACTATAGCATTGACTTCAGGATTATTCAGAGAAAGGAAACAGCTGTACCCATAGATGTTAATGATAATCAGGAGGAAGCCCAATGAGAAATTCCATTTCCCCAGGTGGAACCCATTCTCCTTGGATTTTTCTTATTCGCTTGTGAGTGAGGAAGTGATTGAGCCGCTGCACTTGCAGAATTGACTTTCTTGCAACAATAATACTGTGTACTCTGCTTGATGTCTTTTCACACTTCACTTTTGAAAGGGAATTTAGGGCAAGGGTGTTTTCTTTTTTCCCTACCTCAAGATTTCATTTCAGTAGCACACAAGATGAAGAGCATCCTTTGTGTCCTAGTGTTTTGAACACCAAATAAAAGAACAAGATGCCCTGATGAAGGGGAAAAATCTGTTTGAATGAATGATAAAGTAGATCATTGTACTGAATGTGTATCAAGAGGCTTCTGTCTTTAGCTCTTCAAAGGTCTTCGCCTGCATAAAGCATTCTTATCTTTGTGGCAACTGATACGTTACCCTCTGTTGCAGTGCTTTTTTTGTACGATTATTTGCGGGAGGATCTTAATTCATGACTCACTCTATCTGTTCTCTTTCCACAACAGCTAATGACAAGAAATCTCAGTGGGTGGGGAAGGGATGCCAGGGATGAACTAGGGAGTATAGACAGCATCTTATTCCATATGCTTCTCTCGTGCTTGTCGTTTTGATTCTGGGCAGATAACTTTCTATGCCACATGACGCGATCACATACAGGGTGTAACCTTCCATTTACCTTCTAAGACATTCTTGAGAGAGAATTTTTCCTCTGTCAAACGTCAGTTCTTGGATTATAAGTTTACTAATATCTCAGAATAGTGTTTCAGAAGTGAGACAATAGAAAAATGGATAAATATCATGAACAGCTTATTCATAAAAAACTTATAAAAGCCCAAAACAGAGATAAAAATGTTTGACACCTTAGTAATAAGGCAAATGCAAATAAAAACTATGAAAAATTAGTGAGAATTAACAATTTTATATTTAGTGCTGAGTATAGAGGAAAGTGGGATCTTCTATACGTTGCTGAAAAAAAACTGGAAGTTGGCATGCCTTCTTTGGAGGGCAGTTTGACATTATGTAAGGTCAGTGCTCATATCTTTTTATCAAGTTGTTCTACTTCTAAAAGTTTATTTGAAGGAAATAAGTACAGATAAGCAATAGAATGTCCATTGAAACATTTTTTATAAGAGTAAAAAAGGGGATGAAATGAATCTATTTGGTGGTAGCTTAAACTGTAGTCATTCATAGATACCAAACAAAAATAATATTCATAATATTTTTGAGACTAAGAATATGTGAAAATTATGATATAATATGAACATGAGGTCTCAGCATTTACATTAGTAAATATCAAAAAAAATACTATATTCAGAATCTGAAAGTAAGATAAATAGTAATTGGGTTGTAAGTAATATCATTTTCTTCTTCAGTTCTCTATTAACATACTTTAGACCGTAAACAGGTGCGGCATGTAATCTGAAACATGAACAATTTTATTTATATTAAGATAATTTGAACCAAGTTGAGTAGAGATTTATTGACATCAGTATATTATACATCAGTATATTTTATATATCAATGTATTATAAGGGCTGTTTTATATTAGGACCAAATATCTATGACTTTTTCTCAATTTAAAAAAATTTTAAATTATGAGCCCTAAAATTGATGCTCCTATATGATTTTTTTCTAGGATATTTTAAGTAGAAACTATTTCTTTAAATTAGTGATACTCTTGCATGGAGGATTTATTATTTGTAATTTACTTTAGCCCACTGATTTAGAAATTGTTAAGTTAGCTTAATTTTTTCCTCAGAGCTTTGTTTATTTTGCTTTACTTATGTACATTCTGGTGAGCTGGAAGTTGGAAAAAGGTAAAAGGATGGGGGAGGGAATATTTGAAAAATGCACATTTTTTTGCTTGCTGTAATTGTGTCAATATTATTATGTTATTGGATGATTATAGGATTTGGAGGCCAGTGACTATTCTTCATCTATTTCTCTGAGAAAGAATCTACTCAGCAAGAAAAGGGTTTGCTATCTGCTGTGCTAGCATGCAAATGTGTGTGATTTGTTTTTTATTTTTTGTATTTGTGTTTGCTGTGTGGCACTGTCTTCTTTTGATGCATGACTCTGAAGAGTAGTTTTATACAGTTCTTTGTTCTATTGAACACTGGTCAAGCACTGACCTACCTACAGTATTGGTCTGATGTTGCACAAAAGTGAAAAGGATTGTGTGTGGATTTTTAAACATTAACATTTTCTGTTTTATACATATTGCATCAGAAAAAGAATCTATGCCTGCCTTCCAGTGTTTGATAAATCATCCCTTGGTGGTGTTGTTGTCTGTATTGAGGACTATAAGAGTATTTCTGTAGAAAAAAAGTTATATTACTTTTATTAATATTAATGTAACATAACAACTTCAGGATACCAAATTAGCTCTGGATCATTTATATTCACATTATTTCTTCCCCAGGAACAATTTATTTTAGACTTTGGATTTTTTGACACCTGTTCTTATAAAGTACTTTATTAGCATCTTGGGGTTTTTTTGTTTTTTTTTTTTGCAGTACGTGGGCCTCTCACCGTTGTGGCCTCTCCCGCCGCAGAGCACGGACTCCGGACGCGCAGGCCCAGCGGCCATGGCTCACGCCTTGAGAGAACAAAATGTCTCCCAGTATCAAGGATTTGATGGAGTCAGGGTTGAATTAGGAAAGGGGACAGCCTTTTAGCTTTCCCAGAATCAAATTTTCACTGTGCGATATTAAATAACAATAGTTATATGCTCAATAAGGGTAGCCTAGCAGTGCACATGTGCTATCATATCTACTTTCCCAACAACCACCATTTTATAATGAAAATACTTGGTTAGGACCAAGAGAATTAAATAACTTGCCCAATATTAACAACTTCTCAGTGACCCAGCTAGGATTTGAATTCAGCTTCATTAACCTTCAAAGATCATATCCCTGTGTTACAGAAAGTTATGCTTCGTATGAGTTAATTTTAGAAGTTCATATGATGATTTCAAGTAAAAGGAAAAGTAAAATATAAATAAAAACCAAATTAGAAGAGACTCTTGACTCCTATTGCTGCTCTGAGTGATAGTGACTTAATCCATTAATTTCACATAAGGTCTGGGTGCTAGAGACAGAAAGGGCACTCCTTGCTCTGGGACATTTTTTGACTTAGTGGCAAAGGCAATTAACTATATTTTATTCTATACATCTTCCATCACTGATGAGATTATGAATGAATTCTCTTTGTTTATGCGAATTATATGGCTGCTGTATCCTGTTTTAAATGCAAACAGTGATTCTGAGAAATTTGGATACACACACACTCAGCATTCTTGAGTTTGTGAGGTTTATTCTTGTTTGCCTTTTCTTCTCTTTAGGTTCCCTCAGATCAGTTTTAAGGCACCTAAATTTCTTTGCTATTCCTAATTGCTCCCTACCTTTAAACTCAAGGATTTCTGCATGTGACTTTCTGGGAGTGACATGATGTAGACAGCCATCCCTTTACTTTCTTGGGAGGCATCTTTTGTACCTTATAGATCCTGGTAGGTGATAAATGCCCATAATACCCATTAAGGGCTAATCCAATTCACAAATTATTTTTTCCTCCATTCATCATCATCTTCATCATCATAATCATCATCATCATCATCACCGTTATCTTAAACATTTCTAGAACATGTTCCATATATCAAATCACATTTTAATATTTTAACCAAAATAGGTATAGAATTATAATTGACGTTTATTGTAATAATCATAACATTGATTAATATAATGATTCTCAAACTTTCATGTGCATATTCATCACCTGGAAACCTTGCTTAAATGTAAATTTTGCTCAATACATCTGGGGTGGGACCCAATAATTTGCATTTTTATCAGGCTCCCAGCTGATACCAATGCCACTGGTCTGTGGACCATCACTTAAGTAGCAAAGGAGTAAAACCAGTTCTTCTGACATCTAGTTTAATGTCTTCTACTATGTCACTCTTTCTGAGTATGAGAATCTGTTCTCTGCTCTGGGGAGGTGGGAAGCTATTAAATTTATGATATTTTCACAATTTAATATTCAGTCAAAAATAAAAGTTTTGCAAATATTTTCTTAAATATAAATCTAAAATATAGTTTCCTTTAAAACCAAAATGAATACTATTGCCTCTAATGTATATAAACCAAATAGATAATGAAATTTTCTTATTTTCATTTTTTGTCCATCTGTTGAAACTTAATATATATAGGAAAACTATACATTCATGGTCTAATGCATTTTATCCTTGCAGATTCTGTGACATTAAAACTCTACCCCTTGCCTTAGCAGAAGGTCTCATTTTCTATTCCTGGAGCTAGCAGCATTCCATTTGACATTTGATGCCCATGAGATTTTAACAGAATCTAGGTTATAAGATTGCCACATATTTTGAACAGGGATCTATGTTGCTTTTCCCAGAGGTGTTCTGCCTTATACTTTTCTTCGAAACAGTTTTGATTATTTAAAAAGAAGCCTCCAATGATAAGACCTTTTGCATAATAATCACCAGTGACTAGACAGCTTTTTGTTTTAAAGATAATTTGTTCAGAGGAAAGAAAGCCATAGTGATCCCCCCTTCTAACCATAACTCAAAGCAAAAGACCATATTAATATTGTAATGATAGAGTGAAAAAATGTTTCCTACCATAAACCTCAATTTAAGTATAAATTTCCTTATATTTTTGAAAAGACAAGTCAGTAAAATGTCTTTAAAATGAGTAGTACATACAACTCAACATAAAGGCTTTAGTTCAAATGCAATATACTAAAAATTGTCTTTCTAATCATCCTGACAAAAACATGCATTCATATATACAATATATAATCAACTTAGGTAACTTATTGAAAATGGGTTCATCTAAATTATTTTATTCCCAGAGATGCAGAAAAATTGACAGTAAGATGTTTAGTGTTTTATAAAATGACATGTTCTAATGTAATTGTTACTTAAGTTTTATGCTTAGCACAAACCCATAATAATGATAGGCTCTCTCCTTTATATCTGTCTATATATGCCGGCCAAATTGACCTACTTAACCTTAAATTTGATTAAATTTAGAATTAACTATTTCTGATATAATATAAATGACAAAATATTCAAAATACACTCATTATAATAACCGCTTTAAATTATACACATCTATCCATAGTAGTTTTTTTAATTCTGAAGTTTCTTCCACTGCTTAGTATGGTGGCTTACATATGACAGGTGCACAGACAAAAAAATGCTTATAGGAAAAAAAAAGTGTATTAATATTAACTAAGCTAAATGAAGATAATCTTTAAGCAAATAATTTACAACAAAAATAATAATAAAGAAAGAAAAGTAACCTTGGGAATTCTTTTCTGTGTGCCAAACATTGGCTAGGAATAACACGAATAGTATTGTGTTAAATCCACACAAAAATATTGCAAGATACACACCATTATTTTCCCTCAGAAAACTGAGATTTTATAATCTCCCAAAATAACAAACTAGTAAATGTTAGAGCTCACACTCAGACCCAGATCTTTGTGGCTCAAATCTCATGGTCACTATTCTCTTTCCATCTGTTAACTTTAGTTTAGAACTTTCTTGAGTGCAAAAACCAAACACAGTCACATCTTTGGTATAATGTAGATACTACTTAAAGACACTTGAATTTAATTTTATAGAATAAGGTAAGAGTGTTTGCTTTTACAATTAAATAAACTTTGACATAATTTAAATTCTTGCCTTTTCTAAATATGCTAGGTAAGATTTTAGCCTTTATTCAGTTTATTGTCACAACCATTATCATCACGATATAATTGTCATCATCCTTGATAATTTGAGACATGGTGTTTACTGAGTAATTGTTCTGTTCTTGTCATTGTGCTGTTATGCCTCTCTGCAGATTTAACTCATTCATTGCTTACAAGTCATCAAACATGATATTTTGGGCCATTATGGATCAGGCATGATATGCCCAATATTCAAAATGCCATTAACAAGTGAGACAATATTATAGGTGTGTTTTGAAGCAACAAAGCAATTGCTTTATTAAAGATAACACTTCCAAGAAAACTGGGAAGTAAAACATCATCTTTCTATTATCATTTTCCTAAGGAATGATGCTGAGTGAGATGTTTATTTGTCTTAAATTTTATAAGCTGGTTCTGTTAAGGATATAAAAAGGAGAATCATGCAGTTACTTTTCGGTTTGCCAAATTGATTTTCTAATGAGTCCATGGTAGATTCAATATTTTAGTGTTGGCATGCAAAGGCTGTTTTAAATTGATAGCTGAATACACAATAGCAATGCATCCTACATATCACATTGTCTTTCTTACATTACCCACATTACTGTTTTTCTTCAGAATGAATTTTATTTTCCATTGAATGTATCTATTGGTATTTACTTCCAATTCTTACATACTCCCAAATTAAATACAATATGTTGATTAAAGAATCATGATAGCTGAGTCAGGTGTTGCTTTTTAGAGTTGGTGTTGACTGCATATTGGCACAGTTTGGTCAGTTCACTAATAATTTTCATATTTTAACACTGTTTCCATCACAAAATGCATGAGATTGTATCCAAGTCTCCTTGAGCTTTAGCTACTTGCTTCACACAGCTTTCACTGAAGATGAGGGTATTAGCAGGGCCTTAAACATCTTCTTCACTTCAGCTTTCATGTATTCCTTTTTCCTGTTTGTTATTTTGTACCATGGACAGGATAAAAAAAGTCCAAATCAGAAGAAACTGATTATCTAGACAAGAAGATTGATTTTCATTTGTTTGCTTTTGTTTTATGATTTTTGTTATTGTTCTCTGTTTGAATTTGGTGCCTATGTGATATTACAGTCCATACATTTCATTGCACTGAAGTCGATTTAATATATCAAAAGTTGTATCATTTAGCCAGAGTCAGCTAATGGTGCACTTGAAATTGGAGGTAGTAAATATCTTTGCTTTAAGGCCCTTTAGTTAAAAGTAATTTTAGACTTCCCCAACCTGGATTTTATGACAATTCACTAAGCATTAGCTGAAACTCAAATGTATATTACCAAGAATGGAAAGATTCTGTAATTCAGATTTCCCGTAATCAATTCTATTTTAATGAACATTGCTGATGATATTAGAACTTATTTTAAAAGCTTTAAAGATGACATTTTATAGCAAGATAATAAATTTTTGTTTGTTTAAAGCCAAGTGAAATCATATACTTTTATAATCTAAGTAAATGTATTTTTCTATTCACCACACACTCCCAACAAATTCCATTCTGGCGTCAGTGGCAAATATTGCCATCGCCATAACCTGTGGAGAGAAGGAATTAGATATTTAAGTGGGGGGAATAGAATAAAGCTGGGAAATTAAATTACTATAAAATTCTATGTTTAAGAATTGAAGCAATATTGCTATTTTTCTTAATGTTTATCAATAAGCTAGTATTTTCTTTTATCAGGATATTGTGTCTATGTAAAGACCATTCTCAATTCAATCTTTTCCCCCCAATATCTGTTGTTAGGTGCTGTATATAATAACATTTTAAAAATTCTCTAATCTTAGTTTAAAAAGAAAAAAGTAAAAGCAGTACATACTCCTCTGGTAGGCTCGACAAATGCAAGTATGATTTGTCAACATTACTGAATGTGTCCAGAGCAATTGATAAAGCAGCTTTATTAAGTAATCATATTATATTAGAAAAGAAATATCAATGCAAAGAACCATCTTCTAATTTGCTCATTTTATGGGCAAAACTGGCTGATGGTATATATTTGTACATATTTACAAAATTCAGTCCGTTGAAAGTGTTTCTTTCTAAAGTATCATTTAATCAAATTTCATTAGGAGAAGACATCAAGTTTCAGAGGGCTCACTTGACATTATTGTTTGGAGGATAACAAAGGACCGTGATGTGTAATTTTTAATCCTTATTCATTGCATTATTTCTGCTAAAATCACTGGTGAAGATAGAGTTAGGATTTTTAAAAGACCAGACTTTGCTTCATAGTCTTATATTTGCTGTCTGTTTTTAAGTAATCCATCAACTATTTATATCATAATTATAGCTACATGTGTTTCCAATATTGACTTACAAATATTAACTAATTGAAGAAAATATTTTCAGGGTGGGATTCCTGAGACTCATGGCTTTTAGGGAGGAAGTTGGGGAAAGAGTTTTGAAAACTGCTTTAGGACTTTAGTAAAGCTAACTGTACTGTGGGTTAGGATGGTTTCTATGAATATCAGAATGAAGACTAGCTCATTTACTGGGACCATGAGCGATGAGGGAGTCCATCCTGCTCCCCATTGAGCTGCTTTACTGTCCTTTCTATTGTAAAGGTGTCCACCTTTGTCTTGTCTTTCAGTCCTCCACAAGCAACCCAGAGAAGTGTGTCTCTGTTTGCTGGAGCTTGGCCGGATTGCAGCCAGGTAGGTCATACTACTGCCGCTACTTAAGACTTGACCATCTCAGCATCCAAGCAGCTGAGAAGCTTGCTGCCTTTTCATCGCTGATGTTTAACCTAGGTGTTGAGAAGCAACTCCTTCAAATATGATCAGTATAAACATCTTGAGAGCAATTGTTCAAACTAAAAAAGTGGACCACCAATATTCTTAACATCGTGGCCTTATCGTCAAAGTCACTGTGTTTAGGCATTTTCTAAATATCCTTTAATTGAATACATTTTCCTTGCAACTCTTTCTTGGGAGGCTGGGGAGGATCTTGTACATGAAATTGTATGTGACAATTATGCTTTCCTTAGTGGAAAGTCTATTCCCATTACTCTCTCTCTTTCTCAGCTCCTTCACCCCTCTCTTCCTGTTTACTCTTCAATAATTTTCAGCCTCTTCTTTTGTTCCTTTTTCCTCATTTTCCCCATTTAACATCTCATCCCTCAACTCTTTTGGTTTCTACTCCTGAGTGGATGGATAGTTTTAAAATTATTCTCCATAATTTGATTGGAAAAAGATAGAATATTATCCTTCGTATGTAGAGATATCTTTGGAATCTTTTTTTTCTAGAAAAGAAAAACAAGAAGTAATTGTAGAAATCATAACTGTAGCTAAATAAGCAGGAGAAGGGACTTTATTAGCTCAGCTGACTTGATTTGGTTTCATGTCTTCTCATTACATTGCAAATCCTCAAACAAAGCTTCTGACAGTTTTATAAAGCCCAAAGAATTATAAGTGAAGATATAAATGTTTCAATAGATCTTGGTGCAAAATAAAACTTCAGAAGTAATTAGAATTCATTTCTCATCCAGATCTGATTATACTTCTAGCATTGAGATCAGATGAACCAATAAGACAAAGTAAGAGTTTGCTCTGGTTGTTAATTCTCAAAGGGAGAGCTATAAAGAAAAGAAAAGACAAGGTGAGCACATCAGCAAATTACAGCAATGGGTAGAAAACTTGTTGCCAATGAATAGCCCTTTTTTTGAGCCAGTGGAAAATTCACTGTAATCAGAAGTAACCCCAAGTTCTTTAAAACATCATAGTCAACATAATCTTAACAAATTGTTCATCAGGTATGGATTTTACTTTATCATAATAATTGGATGAGAGAGATTGTTTTAATTTTTAAAAATTTGAATTAAATAAGAATGAGGCTCCACTCAATAAGGAGTGAAAAAAATCAATTTGAGACATTTAGGGATGTCCCTACTTTCTCCCACACCTTTCCCAGCTATTTTGTGTGACAGCCTCTGGAGAGGGTCCCCTTGTCTTCTGACCACTCAGGTCTCTACTACTCAGGGATAGTTCATAGTATCTGACTGTTTCTTAGGACCCCCTTCCCCTTCAATGCTGTCACTTTCTTGGGTTCTGAGAGGGAGTGAGACAAAGGTACCTATTGCTTTTAGGACTCCGCTAAGCCACTCCTCTACCATGCTTAAGCCTTCTGACCTGCAGGACAAACAGCTATGAGTCAAAGGACTCAGCCTTGAGTCCTTGGGCTCAGCAGATATCCCCTAAGAAAGGTGATATTAAAAATACAGGAGGGAGGAATACACACAAAGTAAAATCTCAGTAAATGAGCTGCTGCCCCTGAAATGCTAGAGTAAAAGAAAGATTGTCTAGAGTTCCTGGGTAATAGGAGATTAGGCAGAAAACTTTTTGTTCACTTGGTTATTTTAATTATATCATTAGAATATTCTGAAATGCCAGATTCTATTTTGGTGCTTTGATAACCTAAATATGTGGATCAAACAGGCATCATGATTCTGAAAGTTGTGATAGAGGTAAAAAGGAGTGGCGCTATCTGCAGAATTAGCTGGGAGTTGTCATTTCCTCTTGCTTGGTGTACATTATTTACCTATTTTCTGGATTTATTTTATTATCTGAACACTGTTAGGAATCTTGCTGAACTAAACATTTTAACTATGACAAGTCATCAAAGAAGAAGGCATGCTATCCAATGACAAAATTCCCTTAGGAATCACCTTTCCTCCTGCTACTGAGTCTGTCATGAATTGCGCCTTGCCATCGTATATAAAACAAATTAATATCTTGGTTAATGAAAGGGAATCATAATGGCCTGGTCAGTTTGAAGGTGAAGCATTATATGAAGTGCTTTGTGTGTGTTTTTCCCCAAATATTTTAAAACTGAGATTCTGGGTTGCTCCTTTTTTTTGGGGGGGGTACGCGGGCCTCTCACTGTTGTGGCCTCTCCCGTTGCGGAGCACAGGCTCCGGACGCGCAGGCTCAGCGGCCATGGCTCATGGGCCCAGCCGCTCCGCGGCATGTGGGATCTTCGCGGACTGGGGCACGAACCCGTGTCCCCTGCGTCGGCAGGCGGACTCTCAACCACTGCACCACCAGGGAAGCCTGATTTTTTTTTTTTAAGCCACTTTATTGAGATACGGTTGACATACAAAAAACGCTGTACATATTTAATGCAAACCACTTGATGAATTTGGATATAAGTATACATTTATGAAACCATCACCACAATCTATGCCATAAATATATCTATCACCTCCAAAAGTTTCCGCTGCCTTCTTTATTATCATCATCATCATTATTATTATTATTATTATTATTATTATTATTATTATTATTATTAATAAGAATGGGTGACTACATTTCTGACCTCACTTTATGACCATGTGATAAAAGCAGAGATTATTCACATTACAAAAGAAAATTACTAATTTCACAACGCAGTGATCTAAGGATTAAGACAATACATTACAATATTCAATTTGTAAATTTTGCCTTTTATCTTCTTCACCTACTTAAGTGATGTGAAGTATTGCACACTTACCATGAAAAAGAAAAAAATATGCTAACAGATTATTCAGGGCATCACTTTTGTGTGCAGCATAAGGTTAAACAGCTGAATGCCAAATGGATAGATTGAACATTTAAGTGTAAATGTCTATTTAAGTTTCTCTCTGTACACATTTGAAGATTTTATCAAAATTTTAATGGAAGTTCAATTGTGCTTTAAAAACACTAACCCAATAAACCCAAACATCACTACCTTAGCCCTGTGTTGAAGCATAATCGTTGAAGGAAAAAAGGGAAATTCATCATTCCATCTTATTTTACTCCTAATTTTTTCTTTAGATGTATTAAACCTTTATCTAGATCATTGTATGTGTGCTTCCTCCTCCCTGTACTCCTCTATGGAGTTGAATTAAGACAGAGTTATTGAATTATTGAATTAAGACAGCATTAGACAAAACCAGAAGTGGTATTTGGAGAGCTCTCAAGAATCACATTAATTTGTACACACAACAGATGAAGTTTGACCATAACAAAATCCTAATACAACCTTGCAAGTTCTGTGTTTTTTCCACTGATAGATGATGTTTCTTTACACTTGATTCTAAACATTTATTTCTCAAATTTACATAGATGTCATCTTAAAAGCATCAACGTCACTTTAGAAATGATTCACTAAATATTTCTAATTCCCTGCTGTATTCTTTTGCCTGGGAACACTCCGTGGAGCTCCTTTGAGAGCTGTGGGGTGGGAGAATGAGACCACTTATTTTTGTTCTCATGGGTGAAACTTGCTTTTATTTTCAACTAAACAGAGCTGTCATCACTGGAGAGTGAAATCCCTCTGTTAATATTTCAGAAACCGTGTCAGTTTCTGTGTGTAAAATATGCATGTTTGTCTTCTGCGAAATAAAACATTCAGCAAAAACAGGTCAATAAAAAGATCTTTTTAATGAGGGTGCTTTGATATTCATTGTTTAAAAAAGGTTACTATGAATTCAACCTTTTTTAAGACTGCAGAATTAAGATTAGCTTTATGATAAAACTAAAAAAACCTTTTGATATTTTGGTTTGGGGCTGTGATGAATAGTCAACATCAGAGGGAAGCGTTTTATATTTTTATTTTTGAGTGTTTTCTTCATTTTCAATAAAATTTATGACCATTCAAAAGAAATATACTTTGTGAATATTTTTGTTAGTCTCCTATTTTAATCCATGCCTTAATGAAATGTTACTTAAAAGAAAATATTCTTATACAAGGCTTATTAATTAACTCATCCTATTTAAAGAGCTTGACTCTGACTGCTAAGAATAAAATTTGTTTTCATATGAGTGAAATTTCCATCCAAATTTAAATCTATCTTTAAATAACTTTAAAACAGAATAAAAAATGGGGCAAAAACCATCTTGTAAGAATCTATAAACTATCTGTTGTATGCCTTAAGAAGGGGGAGTTTCTAAACTTTATCCCTCCAACTCTAGTAAAATAGGCTCCAGATGTCTTTTCTTTGAAAATTATAGTCTAGTAAATAGTTTGAGTAAATTTTCTAGTTCAGGACTTAGTTTAGGGGCTCAATTATTTCATCTAGACCAATCTCAAAAGCTGTATCCTGTGCCAGAAAAATGAAAAGTCCATTTCTAAGATCTCATCATAAAGTTATTAACCATAAGACCATTTCCCTAGCACTATGCATTTTTGAAATGAGACCAAAAATTTATAATATGATATTGCCCTTTCAGTAACCCTCCTATTTTCACATCACTGGGGTATACAGATGCAAAGATTTGGTTTTAGTGGATTCAGCCTTCTTGCTGTCTTTAGTTTACCCTTATTCAGTTTGAAAGCAACAGTTAACCCTTCTCCTGCAAAGCTTTGAAATCTTGTAGTTGGACAAGAATAGAAAACACTATAAATTTTTGAAAACCTTATAAACAAAATCAAAATGTAGAGTGGTATACAGTTAATCATGGAAACCAGAATGAAGCAGCCTTTTGGAGAGCAGAAAAAAGACCTACTGGTGACTAAGCTGGCTTCAGGTGCAGGCCCCCAACCCAAGGGGAATTTCGTGATTTACAGACTGTTGACACCTCCAGACAGACAGGAAGCCAGTGAATCATATTGAAGTGTGTATTTCAGGACTGGCTGACTGTACCTTAAGCAGCTTGAAGTATTCAAAAGCCAATATAAGCAGAAATTTGGGGCTTAGTGTTGATTTTCTATGCAGTGGCATAGCTAATTTTCAGCATTCGCAGATAAAGAAAAATCTCCAGGGCAAAGTTTTCCATGTATGACTTTGTTACCAACTTCATTCAAATTTTGTTTTGTATTCAACATGGAGTGGAGCTTGTTGTTACTTTAATAACATATTTCTTATTATTTCACTTTGTTAAAAAAAAAAAAAGAAAAAGAAAAAATTGTGCAACCCAACCAGCCTGCTCCTGAAAGATGGCATGAATCCACCTACAATTACAAATGAAATCATATTTTCCAATTGACCCAATTTATACTTTCAAATATGTTTTCATTTATGATTGACTTTTAATTGGCTGTGAATTCTAGCATGTTAAATTCCTCTAGCTTCACTGCCCAGTTTATGTTATTATCTTGAGAACATTAGATGTAGCAAAATGTTATACCTTGTTGGAACTAAGAATTCACATAAGTCTAGAGGGATTAAAAAGGGTTGCCTGTTGAAGTTCATCCAGCGAGTTAGCAGCAAAAATGAATTTATAACTTGTTCTGCTATGCTCCAGCACCAACATATTCCTGCCATCCTACAATTCTAGGAAAATTAATTTAAAGAAAGCCTATGGTGAGTTTTTTTGTAAAGGATACCAACAATAGTAATAATATAACAATAGTAATAACACTACATCTTAATTTTGAGGCTGTTACATAATTTCATTGGGTGGTATATTTTAAAAAGTTAAAACTTTGGCAAAAGGACCTCAATGCTGCAGTTTCCTGGTTGTGCAAGCTTTGATACATCAGTTGTCAACAGCCGTCTCAGAGATGGTGCCATGTGTCAAGACACTGTACTGGGAGTGTAATGGATACTGTTTTAATTCCTTCTAACTGTATTAAAACACAGGAATTAGAACTTGCATTTTACAGTGAACTAAAACTGAGGCTCAGAAATAATGTACGTCAAGATGCCCAAAAGTTCCAGACACATGGAAGACGTTCAGTAACAGTTGCTCTTTTAACTTTCTTCTTCCTCCCTCCTCCCCTCCCTCCCTCTCTCTCTCTCCTGCTACATCAGACCTCTAGGACAGGCCACTTTCATCTGTGTTTTCCTGAGAGAAAACAGACTCTTAGAGGTTAAGTGATTTGCTAAATTTAAAGAGTAGGTTAATGGCATAGTTAGCTCAAGTCTGCCTCAGGGAAGAATGATACCCAAATCTTCAAGTGAATATTACTGGTACTTGTCAACAGTAATGAGATGCTGGGTTGAGTTAAGTGTAATTAATGAGTGCTAGAAAGTTAAAAATGTATTTTAGTTTTGAATAGGGTTTAAAGTTTTCTAGAAGAACATTCTTGGGGGGTAAAACACTTATTTACATTTAATGTCGATATGTTTTATTAAAGTGATATGCATTTAAAGGTCCAAAACAATGAAATCTAATTCATCTTTGGAGCCTGAATTCATTGTTATATGAGAATATGGAAATTTTTTGCATTCAAAAAAAGTAGCTATTAAGTATCTATTGTGTGCCATGATCTACACTGGCTGCTAGGTATGCTGTGAATCAGACAGTCTCTACTGTTATAGAATCTGCGGTCTATTGCATGTTTCTACAAATGTCCTGTTAACTGGCCAATCTGTATAAAAGGTTTGAAATGTGATAAATAGTGCCTAAAGTCTTTTAGCTAATGATTTATGTAACTAAAACTTACTCTGTTCACTAGAGGCAGTTAGCAAAACAGCAATTATTATTTGAGTTGTGCCAGCTTACACTGTTTTGTACTGAATTCTGATATAAGTTTTCCAGCTCTCAAAGGCCACCTGACGTGTGTGATGATGTCAGTTAAAATAACAAGCCCTTAGAACAGGATGACGGTAACCTAAGCTTTTACATTTAATGATGTTTTAATATACTATTCACTCACTCTAAGGTATTAGACATATTGCCAACATATTTATTCTCTCTATATAGGTTATTTACTTTGTAGGTAGTCCACAGCCTATTTTGAAAAAATTTCCAAGTGACTTTTTCCTCTTCTTTCTAACACGTGATCACCTGATTAAAATGTCAGAGAAAACCTGAAGTAAGAAAACCTAGATCTGCATCTTTATTCTGTTCCTAGCTCGTTCTATATTTCCTCTGGATCTGTTTTATTTATTCTGTAAAAATGAAAAGGTATAACTACATGAACCCAAAGATCCTTCCCAATTCTCAAATTCTGGAATTATCTTTGGCCTCCTTCACTTAGGTACAATTGATATGCATCTAGGAAACCAAACCAAATTTAAACTTAGCCTAAGAAAAATATGGGAGATTAGAATGCTGTTAACAACTACATCTCTGTCTTTGAACTGCTGTGGCATTTACAATTTACAACACATAATTTTTAACATATTGTTATTCTAAATTATTTTTTGTTTCTTTATTCATTTTCTTCCTCAGTAATACTGTACATGCTTTCATTATGTTGGTCTTAAAAGCATAACCAATGTACTGTATTACCCATTCTACCTTGATCTGGGTCCATAAAGATATACACGTAAGAGTGAATTTCTTCTCTGTTAATTCATTTAAGGACATTTATTTGGGGAAATTGCTGTTTTCAACTTGACTCTGACTCTCTGATTTTATTTCCATTTTTAACAAGCTTATATTCAAAATAGGAGTTCAATTATAGCACTAATATCATTAAAGCTAGTAAATCTGAAAGCTGAAGACTAAATTAATATGGTAATTCATGTTATTGACTCATTAATATATGGAGTATTTTAATTTATTTTTAGTATGTTATGCATCTATTCATTTATATGTTCATATATAGATATAAACATATATGCGTATGTATATGTAACTATAAATATATATGTATGTATGTATGGGGGTGTGCATGTTTCTCCCTGCTTAAAAGGGTGCCAATTTAAGAACATACTATTTCAATGCCAGAGAAAAGTTAATGTTGTTTTGAAAAGTTAGCAGTTTGGTCCTATGGTATAATTGGATGCAACATACGGCTAAGTGTATCATTATTACAACTTATGCATGTGTATTGATCTGGTGTCTTTTAAAAAGGTATGGTGTGGAGCCTCCTGGTTTGATAAAGTTGGAAAAAGAAATTGAACAAGAAGAAACACTCTCTGCCCCTTCTCCTTCACCTTCGCCTTCATCAAAGTCTTCTGGAAAAAAGAGTACGGGAAACTTACTGGATGATGCAGTAAGTAAAATTGGTCAAGTTTCTTATCAACACTTGGTCTTTTTTGAACTTCAAAACTTATTCTGTACAATCTTCGATCAGTCTAACCTTTACCTATTCCAATGTTATTGAAATTTATTTTAAAATCCTATGAGGGGTCTTCCCTGGTGGCGCAGTGATTGAGAGTCCGCCTGCCGATGCAGGGGACACAGGTTCGTGCCCCGGTCCGGGAAGATCCCACATGCCGCAGAGCGGCTGGGCCCGTGAGCCATGGCCGCTGAGCCTGCGCGTCCGGAGCCTGTGCTCCGCAATGGGAGAGGCCACAACAGTGAGAGGCCGGCGTACTGAAAAAAAAAAAAAAAAAAAAAAAAAAAATCCTATGAGGAAGTTTATAGTTCTGCAATTCATTTTGAGATTCAAAACTGAGCCACTTATTTAAAATAAAGCGTCACTTAATTCTGCTGAGTAGTATCTAAAATTTTAGGATAATAAGTCATCCTCCCGAAAATTGTCTTTGAAAACACTTAAGCCTTGATACTATTGGTTCCTGTTTCCTTATTCACTGATAAGAAGCCTGAGGCATGGGACTTGAGGATCTTTAAAGAAGGAAAAGCAAAATACCATGGAGAAGATAACTGCCCTTTATTGACTGCCTGCTATGGGCCGGGTTCTGCCAGTATTCTTCAAGTGCTCTTGTTATCTTTAGGGCAGGTTTCTTATTGAGGAACCTGAGACTTGAAGTTGAAATACCTGCTGAGAGGAAGAGAGGAGCTTAGATTCCAACCTAATTTTGTCTAACTCTCTGAGGTCACCAACCCTCAGAGTTCTTGAGACACCATCTTTGGCAGATTAGGAAATATTTTCATTATACCCTCATAATTACAGAAAACAGATTCTGGGTGTAACAGTAAACAGGATGAAATAAAATTCTCTGGCTACTTCTGTTGTGTCTTAAGTAGTGTGTCATGTGTGTGCATTTACTTCCCAGCACATATGTTTTGAGCGTAAATGTCAAAAAACCTATGGGTTTTATAAAAAATGGAAACCTCGGGGATGTCAGACTGAAGTATGTCTCACATACACAAGGAGAGTTCTTAGAAACTAGCACCAACCATAATGCCAGTTATAAGGAATAGGCAGGATTGAAAAGGACAGCTAGCCTGTAGCTGAGAGTTTCCTTCCCAAGGGTCTGAGCTGAAAAGAGCAGGGGAAATGGCTGTTTGGTGCTGTAGGATGCAGAAAGAAAGATTCCCCCATCTTTTCTTTCTTCCATGTGACACTATAACCTATATTGCAGATTTAAATGAGCAGAAATATAACAATTTGTCTGACCGATTGAGAATTCCTATTTCTGCCAAGGGTAGCACACATAAACTTAGCCCATCAAGGTATCTTATCCAATGCCAGGTTAATTTAGTTTTCCTTTGTTCAATCCACTCAGAAATGAAAGGATAGGCAGGGCATTTTAATAATATACCTAAAAGGACTTTAAAATCACAGGAATGTTTTTAATGATCAGCCACATGTCTTGAATCCTGCTGTTTCATTTTTATTTTGTAAGGTAATTGAATAACATTGTACTAATAGTAGATAATGGCACATTACTTATATATTGATGAGAACAATTTTTTTTTTAATTTTATTTATTTTATTATTTTTGGCTGCGTTGGGCCTTGGTTGCTGCATACGGGCGGCATGTGGGATCTTCCTGGACCAGGACTCGAACCCTGTCCCCTGCATTGGCAGGCAGACCCTCAACCACTGCACCACCAGGGAAGCCCAACAATTTTTTCTTCTCTCTCAGTTATACTTTTTTGATTAGACTTACTTTAGAGTAAGATCTTCCTTTTAGTCTTTCTCTCATAAAAGTGTTTTTCTGGGGTTACTATGCTTGATCTTAGACCTTTTCCTCTCAGCTCTTACCTCTATTCACTTCCTTTAATGCATTAGAGTCAGAGGTCTGACCCTTAACCTCCTAATGAATGAATTACTGAATCAAATGAATTTCTTAGTCCTCAAATTATGAGACCACTTTCTGGTGTTTGACACTGTTGAGCACTCTGTTCTTGAAATTCTTCTCCATGAACTTTATTGCTACCAGAATGATCAACCTAAACGCAACTCAGAATTGATTAAAATTGTATAAGGGCTCTATAATATCCAGGGTAAAGCCCAGACTCAGGTATGTGTCACATAAGCCCTCCATGTTCTGGCCCGTTTTGTCTTTCCCAGACTTTTTTGCCCTATGGATTCATTCTTGCATTCTGATGTATCTGTTGTAAACCTATACTCTAATCCCAAACTCCCAAGGATTTTTTATACCCTGTGTTTTTCCTCACTTGGCTTTCTCACACTGCTCATCTTTGAAATCTACTTTTAGACACCTTTTCATCTTCTAAAATTCAGGTTGTGTGGCCTTCTATAGAAAGCTTTTCTTGGCATCTCTCATCCCAGGTAAAATTGACAAATTTGTCCTTGGTACCTCAAGTTCTTTTATATATTTAATGAAGTGTTTACCTTATTGGGCATAAATACCTATTCTTCTCTAGGTATGGTCCTTGCTCTCAAAGACAAGGACCATATTTTATTCAGCTAGATCTAGTACCATGCTTATTGGATAAATTATTAATGTGGGTAATCAAAGTTTAAAAAAGACTCTCCCTTTTTCTATTTATCTGGAATGGCCATGTGCTCTGGAAATATGTGCACTTCTCAGCTCTGCTGTAGCTTTGCAGAGTGAGGAGATGTCGCCCCTTGAAACCATTTCCATGAGCCTGGGAAAAGTAGTTAGAATGGTTCTCTTTCTTCACCAGCTTGTCTCACATGTGGCCATCCCTCATCCTTGAGAAGGGGAGAAGAAGGACAGGAGGGAGAAGGTGGTGAAACAACTATGAAAGGGATTTTGGAAAAGTTTTACCTATACTCCAGTTCAGAAGAGGTAGATGAGATAGGGACTCTCTTCAAAATGGCAAGACTGTCGCTCTGTGGTTGTTCTTCCCTACTCCAAGTTCTGTTCTCTTAGCTGGAAACAATGAAGGGGGTTTCAGAGAAGCTTTAAAGTTTGTCAGGGTTTGGGAACATAACCATCTGTATAGTGAAGGGGTTTTCATTGAATGTAGGAAATGTTCTAAGCATATATTTCTATACTGTTGCCAGCTAGAATACTATGTTCACAGTCTTCAAACTAGCATTTCTCATGCTAGTTTGAATGTTTAATCAAACACTCACACCACCAGATGACCCGTGGAAAAAGAATTCCATGCTTAGGTTAGTTTGAGAAATACAGCTGACTATAGTCCCTACCTAGAGTTTGGCAATGCATTCTGGCATATCAAAGGCACCAGTGCGTTCCGTAATAAGATCTTGTTTAACCTGGAATTTTCCACGCTTATTTGGCCACAGAAGCCTCTTACAGTCTTCTTCATTCTAATTGGGGAAATTGCATTGAAATATTTGCATTCTGTTTAAGTGATAGTTTTTCATTGAGTGTTTTATTTCAGGGACAGTGGAACAGAGAGAAAAAACATATGAACCTCACTAATGGCTTAAATCAGAGCTTCATATGTCAGATATAAAAAGGAAATAGTTCCTATGGCAACTGCTTCACTGCCTATGAGGCATATATAGCCATTGGGGAGTTGAAGTTCATATACTCCAACATGTTCTTTAGAATAGGGATATAAAATATTGCTTGCAAAGTTCCTGTGTTTAGTTAATACTATTGGCTATTTCTACTCTGGCAAAGTTATTATTTACATCAAAAAAAAAAGATAAAAGAAAAGAAGGAGAATAAAGAAGGGGAGTAAAAAAAAAAAAAATGGAGAAAAGAGTAAAGAAAAAGAAAGAGACGCAGACCTGTGCTAAGATGTCATATTCCAGTGAACCGTTTCAATGACTGCCAGTTTTGAAACTTTCAGTGTGTCCTCACATTTCTTTGTTTGCTACTTAGGAGAATTGTGGAAAATTGAAAAACAAAATAGGTGACCTTTTATGTGGATAATACATCCCAACTTCTTTAATCAAGCCAGACATCGTAAGAGAAACACAGTGGAGTCCATTCGGATTAATTTATTCCCCTGATGTCCTGATAGAGTGATTCGACTGTGATTAAATGATGGGGTCAGGTTTAGTGCCCTCGTGTTGAGCCTGTTCCCACACAATGAGTTGAATACAGTTCTAAGAAGCCATTCTTACTTTCTTCCTCTTCTCCATCAACTTCCTCAGTCTGGGGATGAGAGATAGTATAATTCTGAGTAATCAGGCTCCTCTTGAAATCCCATTTCAACAAAAGCTGGCTGGGTTCCTGGCCAAAACCAGAACACCTGCCAGACTGACTTACCCCAAGGTAATGTAAGAAGCAAGATGTCATCAGTCACTGTTTACTTAACTCCCCACAGCCTGGCCTTGTCTCTTCCATTTCTGCTTCCAGCTCTCACACAGCCACACAAAAGCCCTTGATCTTAAAAAGCAAGTATATTTTCAAAGCTTAGGAAGGCATTAGAGAAGGACAGGCCACTTGAGAAAGTGTTTCTTGTATTTTATTTCATTTGGTACCAATAGTTTCTGTATTTTGTCTAAAAACACTTCAAGATGGAAATACTTTCCATCCATACTTGTGATTGTCATTTCTTAGCAGAGGAACCACTTGAACACCAATTTACTGTCTGCTCAGTTACTACATCGCGGTAAAACTGTGCCAGGCATGACTCTCCTAAAGTCTGGGCCATGTGCTTTTATGTTGCTGAGTGTTGGATTTGTTTTCAGGGTGGCCAAAGTCCTTCTCCCTCCCTCCCTCCCTCCCTCCCTCCCTCCCTCCTTTCCTTCTTTTCTCATGGAATTATTGTGGTGCTAAGGAAAACTGTACTGTTTCTAGCAATAGTATGCAATAAACACAATTTATATATATGTATATATATATATATATATATACACACACATTTATATTTTTTTAGCACTTATTTATTTTTTTAACATCTTTATTGGAGTATAATTGCTTTACAATGGTATGTTAGTTTCTGCTGTATAACAAAGTGAATCAGCTATACATATACATATATCCCCATATCTCCTCACATTTATATTTTTAAAACATGTCTATAAATACATATTGAAGGAGATACACATAGAGGAACACTTACAACACTTAAGACAGCACACATTCATTGGTCCTGTGACCTCACCCCCACCCCAGAATGTGGGTCTGCATTATAGAAGGGAATCCCTAGGGGTAGGATTCTATTAATACTGGGGGAGTGGGTGGATATATCTGTGGCCCAAGTATCATATAGTATGAGAAATTCAGAACTCAAAGACATGGGCCTAATCGCTCACATAACGATGTTAGACAGTTCCCTCACTGTTTGAATGAAAGCCATCTCTAAGATTCTTTGAATCCAGGCTTAATCTGTCACACTGATTTCCTCCTGCGTCCTTTTTAGGTCCCTGTGCTTATTTATCCATTTATTATTTATTTATTTATCCAAACTTATCTCAATATAAGTTTTGCTTCAGGATTCCCCCACTCTTTCTAGCTTTCCCCTCTAGTGTCTTATGCTTCCATACTTTCTGGAACCTTGCTTATTCTAGGGAAACCGAGATGCTTAAGTCCTTTACTCCAACAGGAAAGTGAGTTCCTGCGTGACTCTTCCCACAGTTTTTCTTAGTGGAAGACTGATTGAAGTCAGACCTTGAATTATTTGATGAAATGATTGAATTGCTTTGATGACAAAACTCTAGGAATCATATCTTTGTGGAAGCAAGAATTTGGGTGAGGGGTGTCCAAGCCAATCCCTTCAGAATTTAAATTTGTTCAGCCTAGCTTCTCAAATGTAGGCTGTACCTTATTTAGATCTGTCTTCTCTGGAAACTTTGACTCAAAACACAACCTATTATTCTTTTGGGTTTTTGGTTGGTTGGTTAGTTGAAGAGAGGACAGTTATAAGACACAGCATGGCAGGTTCCCAACCAAGGAAAACATAAATAAATAAACCTTATTCCTAAAATCAAGCACTATACATTGTCTTTAATAGTCACAACTGTCTATAAGCATTATGCACTTATCATTTAGTGTATGTGTTTTGTAAAGAGTACAGAGATAGATAAAATAGGGAAAATCTGATATTCAGACATGGATTCTATAAAATACATACAAATTGTAAGATGCTGCTACAGAAATAGGTTTTGGCAGGTGGGAATTACTGAGGAGTGAATTGCTGGATTAGTCTGGATGAATTAGAGATGACTTCTTAAAGAAAGTCTCAGGATTCAAAATAAGGTTAAATAGTCTCATTTTTAAATAATAATACTTTTAAAATTCTCATTTATTTTGAAAATGAGTAAAATTAATATTAAAGTTATGACGAGGAAACATATAGACTACGTCTATATGTTTCCTCATCATAATAGACTATGTTAACGTGCCTTGTATTCTAGTTCTCAATATATTTATCTTGACAATCCAATGTACACGATCTTTTTAATCCTCTAAACGTGAGAACCCAGCTCGTCATCCCTACACTGCCAGTTGATTTGCTTGTGATTATCCTCCAGCATCATTATCATTGTCATCATCCAGCTTATGCCTTAGTGCAGCTATTGACCTTCACAAAGTGCCTTCAGGGCCTGACCTTTACATAGTTAAGATTTAATGTGATATGTCTATGCTCACATCGTGTCCATAGTCTGATATAGAACAAATTTAAAAGCATTAATGGTTCAGGGGCCTTTGAACCCATGGAACAAATTAATCTAAAGGCAACCTGATTAAGGAGAATGAACTTGCCTGCTCTTCTATTTCAGGTGAAACGGATTTCTGAAGATCCTCCTTGCAAATGCCCGAGCAAGTTCTGTGTGGAGAGGCTCTCACAAGGCAGATACCGAGTGGGAGAGAAGATCCTCTTCATTAGGGTAAAGTTTTACTTTTCACTTGACAGCTTGTCCTTTCAGAGCATATACAGGACTTAAGTTGCAGGTTACAGGGAAAATATGACCAGTAACTCAGCAGGAACTTCCCTTATGGTGCTTACGATTGGATTTGAAGACATGAGGTATGAAAATTTTTATTATCATACATAATTATCACTGAGAGCTAAATAAATAGAACTTTATCTTTTTGTATGTATACACAAACGTATACCCCAAACAGGTCATAGAAATCAAATAGAATGAGGAAAAGAAGAGAAAACAAATTCCTTTTTTGTCTATGCATTTAGTTTCAAAGGAAGAAAATCCACCTCAATGGGTAATAAAAACAGTATTCTGCCCTGGTTTTCCATATCTCAAGTTTGGGAAATGATTAACCTATAGGTCCTGATAACTTTCAAATTATTGGAACATGACTTTTCAAAAAGTTTGGGTTGTAAACCAGAGTGAGGACAGTCAAAACTCGTTACAACGGCATGGTTAAATGATGACTGCCATTTTTTTTACTGGTTTTCTGGGTTAGAATAAAGAAACATGGGCCTGTGCCAATGAATGATTTGGTGGCCTCTATCCATTTTACAATCATCCTAATGAAAAATCTGACTACATGTCATGAACAATTCTTGACTGTAATTATTGGCTCAATAAGGTAGCATTTCAGGCTGTGATCTGTTTTGTTAATAATCAAGAGAAGTTAATCTCTCAAATTACATTTGCTGCTTTTCCTGAGACCAAGAATTCTTCTTTTCAAAAATAAGAAAGTGAAAAATAAAGCACTGATATACTCCTAGAAATCTGCAATTAATAAGTATGAGTCCTTCTAGCTTATTTTTAGTCATTTCCTAAAGAATAGAGGTTATGATTCTGAGAAGCTATATTGTCTTGTCATTTGAATAAGTTAAAATATTTTCCTTTTTATTTTATTTTGTAGAGCTGAATAATTTGGATGTGTACATCTAATACATCAAATGAACATTCTTAACATACTCAAATCAGTGATGACCCAGTAGAAATTTTTTCCAGTGTAAAGTTTTCTTTTTAATGACCACTTTTGACTGAAAGTTATTTGTACGACAATTTTTTAAGGCTCTACAAGATGTAATTTAAAGAAAAGTTGAATTATAATTAGCCTTCAAAAATAATGTCAATCATTTTGTATTTTAATCTAACATTAGGTCAGTGTTTATTGATCTAACAAAAATGTTCAGGTAATAATTGCTATTTTGCTTTGGAAAGGCAATGAAAGGGATATAATGATATGTTATTATTAGGGGCTTGAGAACCAGTTTAGGAGATTGGCCTCCCTAGAGTAGACAATTGGCCCAGTCATCACTTATTGTTTTTTGTTACAAGGATAACATGTTTATTTTAGCCAACCAGCCTGCTTTTGCTTTAACACATTAGTAAATGGTGATTTAGTAGTACCTCCACAGATGTGTTTAAATTTTACTAAGTTGGCCTTTCTCAACTGAAGCTCAGCCTTCTTGAGACTATTAAGTCCTGAAGCTTAGAATCAAAACATAGGGTTTTATTTATTTAACCAATTATTCTTTTTTATAATGAAAGTGTTGACAAAACACATGATTAATAAATTAGATGTTTTTCCCTCTAATGTAACCTAATATCTTTAGGCAAAAATATATATATTACATATATTTATTTGTATCTGGTCTTCCATATTTAGTCAACTCTCAAAGAATTTGATGTCTATATTTGTGAATAACATAAGTGTATCATATTTAACATTTAAAATATTTTTTGATGTTCCATTTTTCTTTTCAGTAAATAGTTTCCTTTTGGTGAAACCTATGCATGTATTGTTTGTAAAGGAATTGAGACTCACTTTACTGAAGAAAATTTCATCAAATTCCTTAGTGATAGCATTTGACTTTAATATCAGTTACCACAGTAGAACATAATGTGCAGTTTCATGCTTCTATAGTTCCAGGAGAGCCTGCAGTAAGAGAACTGACTGTAATGTGGTTATTCACTGATTGGCCCAGCAAGTTATAGCATCATGTTGCTGTGATAGATGTTTTAAAATAGTGTTTTAGTGAATTTTAGTCATTCACTTTTTCTCATTTTGCTCTATCCACATATAATCTGTACTTTTTTTTTTCTTTTTTTGGTGGAAACTTCCCCATTTGGTGGAGAGACCATACCTTTATTTTACATTTGTGTAACCAAAGGGCCCATTCAGTCATTTCCCCCAGCAAAGGGCTAAAGATCTCAGAGGAGCATGACCTTGCCTGTGGAATAACACTTTCCTTTATTGTTCTCCTTTGGTTCTTTTTTTAAACCCTCCTACCTTCTTGTAACCTCATCAGTTTTTTTTTTTGTTTTTTTTTTTAAACCTCATCAGTTTTGAGTGAAGCAACCATTCTAATTACCTCTTCTCCAAAGCCACAGCCTTAGTTCAGGCCCCATCAGCTTTTCTTTTTTATTTTATTTATTTTATTTTTTATGTACTTAGTGCCACTGAACCATACAGTTACATATGGTTAAACTAGTATGTTTTATATTATGTGACTTTTACCACAATAAAAATTTTTTTTTTTAATTTGTACTATTTTTTTTTTTTTTTTGCTGAACGTGGACCTCTCACTGCTGTGGCCTCTCCCATTGCGGAGCACAGGCTCCGGACTCACAGGCCCAGCGGCCATGGCTCACGGGCCCAGCCGCTCCGTGGCACGTGGGACCCTCCCGGACCGGGGCACGAACCCGTGTCCCCTGCATCGGCAGGCGGACTCTCAACCACTGCGCCACCAGGGAAGCCCTGACCCATTTTTTTTTAACCTTAATTTTTTAAAAAGAAAGAATCTATTACTGCCTAAATTGCAAAAGAAACTACTTGTCAAAAAAGGAAAATATCCATTAATATATTTTCATTTCAATTCTTATCTTTTGGCTTGTCAGGGGTCCATTTCTACCCTGATGGAGTAAAGGGATTCTACCAAAACTTTTCTTGTATCTGGTTATCCCTAGAGACTTTTTACCTCTCATTCCCTGGAGTTCAGGAATTGAAATTTCACAGGCAGGCCATATGCACCTTTCAACACATATTTTTCCCTATTTCTTTCTCTGCACTGAATGGATGAACTAGAAATGTCTCATTGATGTGTGCGCACTTTGACCAGTACTTTTGGATTTGTGGCAGGGGCTATATTTAATTGATTGTCATTCTGCACTAACACGTTATAAGGAGTTGGCAGTTATTAGTCAAAAAAAACTCAGAGGTATTGATTTTCAAATGATAGTTAGATGGTTGTTGCCGCTAATATCTTAACTTTAAGTTTCTTTGAACACCTGAATTAAGTAGAGAGTGCCTTTGGTCAAATTCTCAGACACACTAGGGGAATGATTGCCTCATGGTATCTGCGTTGCTGTTCTGCGTTTCTTAAGTTTGCATTTTTAACATTGGTGTATTTTAAACTTTGTCCTCTTTGCTAAGGCTTCCAAATATAGTCATATTTACGACATAGTACATAGTAAGTGGATACATTTATGCATATTATTTCATAAAATGAAATATATATGGTATCTTAGCATCTGTCTCCTAGTTTTCTGTCCGTCCTGAGAGCAGCCATGTCTTCCTGTGGTCATAATGAACCTATCCATGCAAAAAAAACAATTTAGGTTCCTTTCAAGCTATTAAGAATGTTGACTTACTTTTAGTTAAAGAGAACACACTAGTTTGCATTTTACCAAGGTTTATATATATATATAAATGGGATTCTACAGTATGCACTCTATTTTCTGGCTTTTTTTCACTCAGCATAATTATTTTAAGATTCATCAACGTTGTTGCCTGTGTTAATAATTTATTGTTATTGCTAAGTAGCATTCCATTATATGGATACACTAAAATTTGTCCATGCATTCACTTATATCAATAAGACATTTGGGTGGTTTCCAGTTAGAGATTATTACAAATAGAGCTGCTATGAGCATTTATGTATAAATCTTTGTATGGACATATGCTTTAATTTCTGTTGGGTAAATACCTAGGAATGCAAAGCCTGATTTGTATGGCAGGTTTATTTTTAACATTATAATAAATTGCTTACTGTTTAAAAAAAAATAAAGAGAGCACAATCACCAAAAAACACTGACATAGAAAACACTATCCCTTAGAAAGTCATAAATACATGATTCTATTAATGTCTCTATCTAACACAATTACTCCTGATTTACTCTTCTTAACGTGAGCCAGAGTTAACAATTTTATGTCTAACCAAATTCCAAAGTTTGTTGACAACACCCAATGACTTGCCTTATGTATGGTTTTATGGTTATCATATATATGAACACATTTTCTCATTATGCATTCAAATCAACACAATAACAATACAAAAGAATGAAAAAATTAAGAATGTGTGCAGATTACAGAGAAAGAGTGCAGAAGACATTTCTGCAGATGATATCTTTGCTAAGCATATGTTTTGTCTGTGGATTTCTAGAAACCAATGTATGAATAGATACTTTGCATACATGGCTATCTAATGTTACTTATGTAGATGCATCTATATTCTCATGTAGACATGTTTGTTTATATGCACAGGTCTCCATTTAAAGGTGAAGGAGTAATCTCAATATAAAGAATATATATAATATATTATATATATTATATATAATATAAAGAATCCTTTAGTACAAGGGGAAACCTCCAAGGTTTCTGACAGTGGCTTTTAGGCAAATATGCTAATAATCCCCTGCTAAAGTGGGAATTCTCTTGTTTCTAGTTTATCAAACACAATTTCTCATAGCCAGATTTTTACCCTGCACCTTGCAATGAACAACACTGCTTTTGAACTATCCGGTGGACAAAGCTAAATGCAGCTAATTTCTAACTGTGTGGTACAGATACAGATTTACTCTCTTCCAAGGTTTAAATATAACAGCTATTTTTCACTGACTTTTGAGTGATGATAAAACCTCCTTGCTGATGTCTGTAGTAACAGAGATTTAGATATTACTATTTAGCCATGCTGTGTATCTTTGAAATGTAAATAGATGAATCTCAGCCTAATGTTATGATTTTGAGGAGGAGAGAAGTAAGAATTTTCCTTTGTTCTTTTGTTCATTCAGTTAGTTGGTATCTACCCGGGCTTCAAGTATTGAGAAGTCACTTGACAATATAAAGCTGAATAAGCTTGTAGGAAGGTTTTCAGAAATATGTGTTAGATGCCATGAAAATGTCTATACTATTTGATTTGTCAACCCCAATGCAACAATGATAATAGTCCATGTAAACAATCTAACAGTAATTTTTAAAAGTGGTTCCCAGAAAAACCTGGGAACTTGTTAGAAATGCAAATTCCTGGGCCTCACCCCAGACCTATTGAATCAGAAGCTCTGAGGGTGGGGTCCAGACACCCGTGTTTTAACAAGCCTTCTAGGTGATTCTGATGCATACTAAAGTTTGAAACCACTAATCTAAAAGAAAGAACTAACTATATGAAGGAAGAGATTTGTTGTATCAATATAACAGCACAATTGGAAATCACTTGCATGTTTGATCATGGAAGAATATAACCATTCAGGTACTAGGAATGATGGTTTTGAAGACTTCTTTGTATCATTGTGAGACAAAAACTGAATATATAATGTTAAGTGGAAAAAAACCCAGGCTTTGAAATTGTGTTTACATATAAAAATACCCGTGTAGAAATGATGTATAATTATGATTAAGACTTGAAGTGAACAGGAATAATTGAAAATGGTTTTTAATTTTCAGAGGTCATTAAATTATGAGTGATTATTTTTTTCTGTTTTGCATTTATTTCTGATGATGAAAAATAAGAACTCTTTAAAAGAAGAGAAGTCAGCAACCTGATACAGTTGCAAATGTGAGAATAAATAAAAGGATTTCTAAAAGCTGTCAGATTAATCAGCTGACTGCTCATTTTTCTGGTCCTTTGCCTAAGCTTCCGATCTTCTGGACAAGGGTAAGGAAGTTCATTGGAGACATGGTGTTGTCTAGACCAGGGAGGGCTTTGCATTTTGTTGTGAACTTGTACCATATTTTTCCTGGGATGAACCTCTTACCTTTCCTTATTGTTCTGTACTATTTTATTTCTCCATTTTCAAAATTCACTCAAGTTGTTTTCCGTTAGCACTAGGAAATGTGTAAACATCTTAATAATGTCCCTTCTCTTTGCAGACCCCATGAGTAAGCCATATGCTTAGTTTTCTCTCTGCTAGTCATTAAGGCTTTAATCATTTGATATCTCTTTCCTTTAAGGCTCAGTTTTTAGTGACATGCAAATAATCTAATGTTATACAATAAACTGATCTGTGATAATGCATGAAATGGGTGTAAATGGCTCTAATGAGTAGAACATCCATGGGGGTAAGATCTTTACACTTAACACAGTTGCTCTAGTGTTCTGATAGTAGAAGCATGAGAGCAAGCCAGTGGGGTCACATGTTGTGAAGTAGCTGACTTTTTTGGTGCTACTTGCTTTGGGCACTAATATGATGAATAATTTTTTACTTAATTACAATTTACCACTACCCTAATTTTAGCATTGTTCAAAGCGTGTTCCAAGGAATTATAGTTCCAGAAGATGTTCAAAAATATAATTCATAAAGAAGAAGAGTCATAGTAATGGGTTTAAACAGGCTTCTTTAATAACTCTTATTATTGATAATTGACTCAGCCTCTGTCTGAGCAGGTGTGATATATCTCACTTTAACCTCTCATTGCGGTGTGGGAAGCACTGTTGCCATTCCCATTTTACAGCTGAGAAACATAGAGGTTAAGTAACTTCCCAGGTTATAAGGGAATAAGTGAGGAAAGTGAGGTTCAAAAGCCTAACTCCTGAATTTACACTCTTTACCACTAAGCAATACTGATTTATTTATCTGGGATTTCTTGGAGGGTTGAATATACTAATGTGATCTATTAATCACTAGAATGAGATGTATTATGTAGCACTTTCCAAATGTATCTGACTGTAGAAATGGTCCCTCTGCCACCTTTTTTTTTTTTTTCCCCAGAGCATTATCCTGGGCTAGGGGGTCATGAAAACATACTTCGGGAAAGACATTATCAATCAAATCAATTAAAAAATAATTTGGAACATAGAATTATACAGAAATGAAAGTTTTCTCCATTTTCCAGAACTAAAATCCATGTATATCAAAGTACTTCTAAGAAATACTGAATTTATACTCAGTTTTACCTATAAGTTCCATTTGGAAATTATGATTCAAGGAAATGACTGGAAAACTTTAAAGGAAAGGCAGCTAAAATTTTAAAAGTATCATTTGTGCCAGGCATTGTAACAGGTGCTTTATATACATTGTCTCACTGAATCCTCTACCACTCAGCTGGGAAAATGTTTTTATCCTTTTGTTACAGGTAAAAAGACAAAGACTTAGGTTAAGATCTCAAGTAAATAGTATGATACACAAAATCTAGATCCTGTCTCCCAAACCCACAACACACTCCATTCCAAGCAGCTTCCCTGTGGAATGTCCATCAGATGCAGATTTTTATTCACAAGGTTAGTTAGTCCTCTAAAAAGGACTTGCGACTTTTTACAATATGTTTAAGGCTCAGCTGTATAGTAGTGTATTCCTTATATCATTTTTACTTTACATATATTCAGAATACAAAGGGCATTACAATTGCATAATCAGTAGTGCTTATGTAATGTAAGGAAAGGAATATAATTTGTTTGCTTGACTGTATTGGGATAGTAATAAAATTATAACAATATTTATTAGGTGTTTACATGTATGTCAGACACTCTTCAAAATGGCTTATATGGCCTATATAAGAAAATAAGATATATTCTTTTCTGTCTTGATATCTTTTTAGAAGAAGTCAAAAGATAATTTTTTATATTGCCAGTATAGTCTTCTTGAGTCTTCTTACTAATTGTTGATATTTTTAAGTGGATTAATATTATTTCAAGACATTTTAATAGCAGATTTTCATAGTTGGGTAAAACCATATCAGGTTTCATGCTAACACTCTAAAGGGTCTCGGGATTCTTTTTTCCTTCACATTTTAAGAAATCTGACTACTTAAGAAGCCTAAAGAAAAGGCAATGAATAATTTAATTGGAAGTCAGCAGAGGGCTTTGAAATGTTATAGAGTCATTATACTAGTTCTGAATTAAATCATCGCAGATCAATGGAAAAGTCACACACATTGCTGTTGATTCTTTGTAATTACTTCTTTACCATAAAAATTCTTCTGGGTTATATCTGTGTGGTAGAAATCAACTCACTATAACAAGCCAAGCAAGAGAGGTACCAGAGCTCTGTTGCTATAGCAACCCAACCTGGCGATGTCTTCTAGGACTTGCTCTAAGGGAAGGTCCAATGATAGCGAGTAATATTACTTTCTTTTCTGCTCTTATGACACATATTGATTTACTGTGAATAAAAAGTAGCATGATTCAAATTGCATACCTTTCCTGGTAATGAAAAATGGGCTCTTGTGTAAAAATGCAAAGGAGTTTTAAACTAGTAGCAGGGAGTAAAACTTTCATTTATCTTAGTGGAAACATTGCACAAACAGCCATTACTCAGCAGTTGAATGTTGAAAATTCACTTTTTTTGAATAACAAGGATATAAATATTTCATCTAATTTAGCAATTTATGGGAGCAGTGATTATGATTTCAAAACTTTCTAATGGCTTATATTAATTTCTAGGAAAAAATATGGCTATGTTTGCCACTGATATATGTAAAATCTCAAAACATTTATAAGTGTTCTAATCCATGATGAGAGAAACATGGCTGTTACTAGCACATGAATATTTCCAGACTTAGTACCTTTCTTTGCCCAGCTGCCTCAAAACTGAACACTAATTCAGGAAAAGCAAGCATATTCAAAATTTTAAATATATTCAAACTCTTTAAATTCAGATTTCTTTTTAATAATATCTTTGCTCTATTAAAGACACTCATTTCTCTGTAATTTATTCATGTTCAATAAGGCTGGTCTAATAGGATATAATTTACACTTTGGTAACACATCTCTCAAAGGACTTTGCAAATGTTAATGTCTTCTTAACCTCTTCTTTCGGAGAAAGGCATATATCTTAGATGAGTGCAAAATAAACAAAGTGATCAACCACCGCTGTAAAAAAAAATCAGCTGATGGTATGTTGCCCTTCTGAGATTTATTCCTTGAGAATGAAAACCTTTAAACATAGAAAAATTTATACCAGACTTTGTCTAAGATTACACCCAACACTACATTTGACACCAAATTTGAAAGCAAGAAAAAATGCAATTTGATATCTCTTACAAGAATGGAAAGAGTAGTGTATCTGGGCCATTTTCCATATTCCTATTTAAGTTAGAGAATTCACTTGTTCTCTTCCCGTTGAATTGTTAGGAAGTACATCAAGTGTGAAGAACAATAAATAAATGAGAGCTCAAAACCAAAAATCCTTTTTCCCTGAGAATTTACCATTATTAGCCACTTAGCAATGAGTAGATTTTTTTAAATTTTGTGTCTTCCTTTTACCTGAACTGATAAGCATTTTTATTCATCTCCAACTGAATTAGCAAGGTTTAGCATGCCTTTAAGTTGTACAATACACGTGTGACTCTATTCCACCTTGAATCATTTTCTTTTGCCAGTACACTGCCTCTGGAATAAATGGACAATTTTTTTTCACTAGCCACAAATCAAAATTATTTAAACTTACGGAAGCATTGAAAAATTAAATGGCTTCATTGAGGAAATGCACAGGTCCTCTGATCTGCATTCCCAATTTCTGCATTGCTATACCCTTCCTGACATTAAGATAAATTTGTTGCATATATATACATCTTTTTTTTTTTTTTTTTTTTTTGCGGCACGCGGGCCTCCCACTGCTGTGGCCTCTCCCGCGTTGGAGCACGGGCCGCGGAAGCGCAGACTCAGTGGCCATGGCTCACGGACCCAGCCGCTCGGCGGCATGTGGGATTCTCCCGGACCGGGGCACGAACGCACGAACCCGTGTCCCCTGCATCGGCAGGCGGAGTCCCAACCACTGCGCTACCAGGGAAGCCCACATCTATATGCATCTTATATAGTGGTATATGTATGTGTGTGTAGGTACACATGCGCGTGTGTGTAGTGAAAAAGCACAATTTAGGGAGTTAAGTAAGTCCAATGATTTGGCATTTTTTATTTTAAAAGAGATCTCAGGTTGATTTTTCTGTACCAGAGATTTGAATTCCTTATCAAGAAGTTTGTGAGAAAAATTAATCTTTTATTTTGTCTACATTTCTTTACATATACGATTTAACACTCATGGATTGTTTTCTGTGTGTCAGGTGCTTTTCTAAGTACTTTCCTTGGATTCTTTTATTTAGCCCTCACAACTCTTTGAGATAGGTGCAATTATTATCTCCATTTTAACAATAAGGAAACCAGTATTAGGAAGTTAATTACTTGCCAAATGTCACGCAGCTGTAGGAGTCAAAACCTTTCTTTGAATTCAATATATCTGATTTCACAGCCCATGATCTTAACTATATGCTATTCATTCTATTTCAGACTATCTAGTCATGTGGCGTGTGGTGTTGTGTGTATTGCTGTTCAGCGTTTCAACATCCACTAATGATTGACCTGTACTTAATGTGCAGCTCCTAATTTGCTTCTTCCTTTGCTGATGTGGTTTGGTAAAACATGGAATTTAATAGCCAGTCCCTGTTAGAGAGACAGAAGAGAGTACCCAGGAAACAGTCTTATAAAACAATAGCAAACCATCCCCCCACAAACAATTCAGAAAAACCAGGATAGCTTTCACATTGTTCAACATAGTTATTGATTTTTTTTTCATATATTGACCATACTTGAAAAATCTTCCCAAAGCAACAATTTATTTGATGAATGAACAAACTAAGGAATATTCTCAATTTACTGCAATTATATATTTCCATTTCCAGTTTGCTTTTATGTTATTAAGATTAAATCCCCTTAATTTGATTATATATGAAAGGATTTTCTGAACATACTGTGGTGGAGTAGGGAGGTGAAATTGCCTTTTGTACCTTTTAATATTTTTATTAAAGGGATTAAATTAGACTTATGACGAAGTATGAACTGAAAATTTTTGGCATGGCAATTAATGCTTTTGAATCAAGTTTCCTAAAAATAAGTTTTGAGTAATTTTTAAATAACATTTTTTCCTTATCGTGTTACTTGATGGAGGCTAGAGTATTTCTTACTTTTATATGGTTTGTAAAGTACACTTACTTATACATTATGTCATTTTTTTATCACTACTCTTTAAAAAAATCAGTGTGATTGTTAATCTACATATCTTATTGATGAGGAAACTGCAGATAATAGAGATTTAAGAACTTTCCCAAGGTAATCCAGCTAGTAAGTGGTTGATCCAGGATTAAATCATATTATAATTTTTATATACTAAATTCCATATATTTAAAATGTCACACAATAAAATTTCCCTTTGAAGTTTTAATTTTTATAAATTTTAGCATAACTGAAAACCCTTTGTTGTTCCTTATGTTTTTGATTTAAGAATCATTTGCCTTGTGTTACATAATAATATGAAATTGTAAAGTTTATAAGATCTTTCTTTCTTCCTTTTGTAGTCTTCCCAACAAGAACATTTCTTGGTTTACATGTTCTATGCTGGTATAAATGTGAATGATTTTTTAATGATTGAAATCTGAATGATTTTTTGCAAAAGGGAAAGAAATGGAACAATTATACACAAAGGGTATTGTGTTCTTGAATTATTGATGAGTCTTCCAGCAGCCAGAGAACAAACCTGGGAAATGTCTGTCATTATAAATTGTATGTAATCCTTCCAAGGGCTCAAGTTGCATAAACAGGATTCAGCCAGATTCATTAAGAAACATACTTTGCAACTGTGGCCATCTTGAGTTTGTACTGAATGTAGTCAAGCATGGTAGCAATTTTGTCATTACAACATTGACTATAATAAATTAGAGCTCATTTATTTAGTGGTATCTTTTTCATAAAATCAATGAGTTAAATTTCTGCAGACTTGGTCATGTTAGACCTTGCTTTGTCTTTATCTTCTAATACTTGACATTTTGAATTTCAGTTCCTCAGTAAAAACATGGAATCTTGGTTCTGGACCCAGCAGGTGCCTTCACCACCTAACTGCCAAGACTTTTATTTCAGGAATCTTACTGATTCACGTCAACTTTTCATTCGCTGGAATGGTGTGTTCCGCTCTTATTAGTATTAACATTTTCATCTGAAGCTTGGTTGTATGTTGTTTAGGATATATTCTGCCATTTCCTGCCATCTTGTTAGAAGCATACTAAGATCTTGAGGAAATCGTTGTGTAGATTTTGGGAGGAACAAAGTATAAGAATTTGGGTTTAATATTGGCCTTAGGATATATACTCAATAGAATATATACTCAGTTTGCTTTACTATAATGAAAATCCTGATGTTACCAAAAAAGTTTTAAATCACAGTGAGTTATTTAGAGATATTTGCCCTGTTTCTCTAAAAGGAACATCAGCAAGAAATCACTCTTCTTCTAGCTGCAGCTTTCTCTTATATTCATTTCCTTTTACATACTAGCTTCTCTTGCCAACTTCTAAGTCTCCTGCACTATACTCACAACTTGTTCTTCCAGAGCTCTTGGCTATTATGGAGAAATGCCTTCTCTCTAGTCCAGAGGTTTTATAACCTAACTTGTAATACAGCTACATTTTAGGGCACTATAAACTCCATGGAAAAATTATAATTATTTGAGCTATCACCATGTAAAGGGCTTTCTCATTCTCTCTCTTTCTTTTAAACTAGCTCTATAATTTTTGGGGGGTCAATTTCACAGAAACTGACACCTTAGTTAACAGTCTTTAACTTTTACTCTAAACATGGTCACTTGTATTTTTCTTGAAATCCAGCCTCATAGAACATGTGGGGCAGAGATGATTGGATAGTCTCTCTGAGGCCTCATTTGAAGGCAGGTAAAGGGAAGACCTGGGATTTCAAATTCACTTCTAACTTTGGCATTAGGCATAACGTCTCCAAGGATCCCATTCCCTAACTGCAACACCCAGACAAATAGTAACACATTAATTTGTCATCATCCACCAGTGTGTTAGCCATGATAATGTCACCCTGTCTAGGACTCTTTAGATAATCATGGTCTTTAGAAGTCCTGGGCTAATAGAAAAATTATGGAAAGTCGTATGGCACACAGAACCTTAGGAGTTTTATTAGCCTGTCTACCTAAGGCTAAGGTAGGCTTCAGCCTTGCACAGAGAGGAACTTTGGACCAAAATGTATATGTCAAAAAATCCCTCTCCCATGGTGATGTTTACAAAATGTCTTTCTACCTTCTTCTAAGTTCCCTAACAATCTACAACCAACATGACAAGGAGCCAAAGTGTTCTCAGAAGCCAAGAGCGGAGTGTGTCTCATATCCAACCTTGGAAAGCTCATCTATCTCCTGTATTTACTCAACGTCTTATAACAAAGAGAAATCCTCCAATGAGCACTGAAAGAATTCCAAAGAAGCCTGGGTTTTTAAACTGACATCCTGGCACCAAGGATTGAGTAAGGTCTTTCTTCATGTACAGCATCCATAGAACTGGTGGATAACACAATTATATATATCAGCTAGAGGAAAGGTAAAGATGAAATATTCTAAGGATAAAATGGAAGATAGCCTTGAATAATAAGTTACAGACATAATACTATCTGATCATGGGAAGGGAAATGAATGTTTCCCAAGGATAACTTTACTTTGGAACCCTGACGCTTAAGCTGAGAATCTGGGACCTGTCCTTCAATTCTGACTGAAGGACTTTCAACCAATGACCTTTCAGATAAACTAGGCATCTCGCTGTGAGTATGTGACCATTGTGAGATTAGAACACTGCATAAATACCTTTTTAATTACAACAGAAGGAAATGGTAGTGTACCCACGTGTCACAATTTTCTGAGTGGAAATACAATGGTAAGGCCTTGAATAAAAGCAATAGACCAAGTAAGTGGGGAAGTAAGATCAAGATGGCAGGATATTCCCCTAAAACAGGAAGTTTCGTACAGAAAATGAACACTTCATTTACTTAACAATTTTCTCTACAGTTTCATGAAACATTCTCTAGAGCCTGGTATATTTCACTTGTGGAATCGAGACACAGACTTGATGTTATTTTGGGGGAAAAATTATTTCCTTACATGTATCTTTTATTGTTATAGTAAGAACTCAGAAAGGAACAAGAGACCAAAGGACCCCAGAAAATGGATAGTTCTAAACATTTATGTTTTAAAATGTGAATGACTAACACAGTCTACAATTCTCAGACTATGTATGCTTTAGTTATCACTTAATGTAGATAATTAGGCAATAAAATTTCCCTTGACTATAGGATATGAAGAAATATAGGAATAGTCATTATAACTTGAAAGTAAAGGTTTTCTTGAATCTCATCACAAAAGATCACAGTTTGCATTTTCAGGTAACGTTCGTGTTCCTTTCTGCAGTGGAGATGGAGAACATTTTATGAACTTCATATCTTCTTGTTTCAGTAGGGTCTTCATGGTTGTGACTATGTCTCCACAGCCAAAGCAAAGCAGACGTTTAAGGTAATTACTTAGATAATTTAAGTAATGATTTAGTAATTTAAAACCTTGGGGGAAAACCTCTCCACTTTGCTTTCACTGTGGAGCCTTGGCCTCCCATCAAATGAGGGAAGTTGGGCATCCAAAAGTGAATCTTTTTCCAGTTTTTTATTCTTTTTTTTTTTTTTTTTTTTGGTGAGGTATTAAAATGCTGCTTCTCCTTTAGTGTTCCTGTAGCAGTTTGTAAAAATGGCAATCTGGAGCTTATTGTGGATAGGTGGCAGGCAGTAACCTAGTGATTTTTGTCTTTTCTTAGTGTAATTCCCATACTCCAGTGTGTTCCTTCATTGAGCTTATTATTTAAATTATTTGAAAGTATAAACCTGAGTTTAGCTTCTGTATGCAATATCATTTTAGCCTTTACTTTAAAACATTTAAAAGAATACACTTGTGGAATAAAAATGAAACACCATATAATTTCAGAATATTTAATTCTGAAATTATAATTTCATTCTACTCCCATAGCACAAATTGCCCTGTGTGGTTTAACACATGGAACCCCACGGACCTTTGCCAAATTTCTGCTCCTGACACCATATCTAACCTCCAGATATATCAGTAGTACTTTAAATTAACACGTGTGATTTATTACTTCAGTATAAGAAAAGTTACAGGGGATAGGAATGGGATAGGACTCGAATTTGAGGCCCTGAGGTTTCCAGTGTAGACAGAAACATTAGCTCATTTTTAGTTTTTAAGTATTAATAATTATGATCTAGAAAGAATAGCTTACTTGAGTAAGTCTTGTCTATTTCACATAAACAAATAACTGTTAGAAAAGATCCATTTTGTCAATTCTTCTTTAAACAGGATGAATATATCTTGAAACTACTTTATGAGAACTAGTTTAGATTTCAGAAAAAGTGTTGTTGAATGCATCTACTTATCTGTAATTTATTTCTGCACTCATTCACCAAATGCACGAGTATGAGGCATGTGCAAAGAACTTTTAGAAATTTCAAGGATATAGTTCCTCTGTAAGCTGTGTTTCCTTATAAAGATCATGCATAATTATATAAATAATTGGTCACACACTACTGATAATTCTGACAATGAAGTATAACTTAACCGGTTATCCACATTAGTAATTGACAAGCAGGAGAAGGAGATGAGTTCCCTTAGAAGCACTTCTAAAATCTCCTCACTGAACCTGAAAATGTTATAGAACAACAGAGCACATGACTGTGTTGGGTGGCAGAAAAACACCACACAGAACTTTCCTTGGACCTGTTGAAAGTCGTTGCATAATGACCTGTGAAGCAACTTACTGCTAAATGTACGTGAAACCTAAATCCGTTGCTCTGATCTGACTACGACAGCCTTAACCCCCATCGATCACCAAAATTGACTGAACCACTCTTCCTAGCTGGGTGTGAAGTTTCCCTTTTGACTTTTCAGATGTCACTTGGTTAAAGAGGAAGATGTTGCCTGACAGGTTTTCTTTGTTCAAAGAACATGAATGTCTGTGTTCTTTTCACGACTTAAAATTGCCACACCTCTCTTTGCTTTTCTCTTTTTAAAAAATTTTTTCATACATGTCTTTTAAAAGGGCATGGGTATTGAACTAGAAAGTCAGGAATATAGTTATCTGATAACCCTCATCACAGTGCTTCACATTTTAGGGTGGATCTCTATATTTGAAGTTGGTATGATTTCAGTAGGCATCGTGGATTTTATAGGGGAGGTTTGCAATGGAGCTGGCAGGCTAGTTCTTTTGCAGGCAGTTAACATCTCCTTTGGGAAGGCTAAAAACGGTGCAGAATTCTCTTCTCTCCTTTTCTTTACCTTCCCTTTTTCCCCTAAGAAGATGAGTAGAGGAAGAGAGCATACTTTGCTAAGTTTTGGGGGTGGGATCCCCATTCTGGTCTCTTGGTTTTCTTTCAAATACAGACATAGAATGACAACAGGGACATTGTCTTAATTGAAGTGAAATGCACTAAAATCAGACTTGCTTCCTGGAGGCATTTCTCAGAGACCCTATGATGCCCAAAGCAAGAGTTTGGAGATGAGCTTTATCATTTGGTGGGTACGGCCCCTCTTGGGAGTTACCTCTCCTTTCACCCGTGAACGCAGGAGGTTCTGGAAGAACAGTAAGAGCTTCCTAGGCTATGACGAGCACAGTTTAGAAAGCTTTGCTGTACATTGGACCTGCAGGCTGAAATACCAGAGGCCAGCTGAGGCCAAGCCCCTAGTCCTTCCTCCTCCTGGGGGCTGCAGTCTGCTGCTCGTTGTCTCACTTTGCTCTCACACTATTCCCTGCAGGAATCTCAGCCCTGTGGCCCCTCCAACTTTTGCCTGCCAAGCTATCTTCATTCCCGAGCCTCATCACCCAGTTCTGTTCCCAGTTTTCAGTTCTCCCTGCCTTGTTCAAACCCCTTTCCACAGGTGGGACTTATGCTCTAGTCATCTTTGCTCCTTATACCCAATGCCACACCTCAACCTTAGTTTCTGAAATCTACACCAGCTTCGGATCTGGCCCGGTCTGTATAGGCCTAGAGTTGGGTGCCTGCTTTGGGATTTGTTTGGTTCTCTCTGAAGCAAGACTACCTCTTCTGCCTACTGTTGTTGGCACTTCTGAGATCAATTTTCTTCACTCCCAAGATACCACTTTTTGACCCTCTACCCACAGCAGGTTATGAGAAAGGTGGCAAGCATCACTTTAACCACTTAGATTACAGCAATGTCCACATAACCAGAGGCTAGTGAGGGAGCTGTTGATGTACTTAAAATGCCTCCACGCAGTGTTTGCTGCCCAGACCTGTCCAGTTAAAAACATTAACACTCCATTTTTATTTTACATGCAACTTCATACTGTTATCTGCAAGCCTACTTACTCTGTTACAAGTACGTCTCCAGAATAACAGGTGTTTTCTCATATTACTATAGGCATTGGAGCTTTTTATTACAAGTGGCTTGCCTTCATCCGTGTTCTGTCTTTGATTTCCTTAAAGTGAAAGGCTTTCAAAACAAGTCTTATGTCCTTGATTAGAATACATTTAGTGTGTCATTTTAAACAGAGCACTTTTTCCATATTTTAATAGAACAATCTCTGTAGTTTTGTTTTTTTTTAAATAGCAAAGCATTTAAAGATTTATCCAAGAGGTGCATAGTTAAATTGCTTGGGAGAGCTGGGAGAGTACTTAAAGCTGTACTTAGTACATTGATTTGAAGAATTTAGATCATGTTGGGGGAGACATCACAGTTAAGTTAGAGCTCTACCTTTCATTAGTCTTTTCAGGTAAAACATTTTTGGGGGTTAGATTTGGGGGTGGAATTCCAAATAAAGTGTTACCTATCATGGGGTTTTTCTATTAATGTGGGCTTCAGGAATCAGGAAGAGCTATCAGGAGAAAGAATCATCTGAAATGAGACTAAAATAATAAGTCTAGGTTAGCCAAAAAAGAGTAGAAAGGAGAGTGTTTCAATCAGAATCAGAAAAGAAACAGCATGCACGAAGGCTCAGAAGCGCCAGAGAAAAAGGGATAGGGAAAAAGATAGAAAGGGAGGAATGGGGGCCAGAGATAGAATGAGACATTATCAAAACTCTTAGAAGGGCAGCCTTCAGAGCGGAGGACAAGGGAGGGAGGGGGTGGAGAGAGGCTTGTAGCAAATGGGAGACAGGCAGGCAGATGCACAGAGCTAACTCATGAACCATGAGTTCATGAGTATTATGTATTATGTACATAATATTGTATTATGAGAGCTTTAGCTCCTGAAGGCAGCGTGGAGATAAGAATTTTTTGAAGGGGGGAGATGTGAGTAGACTACATTTTAAATTGCTAAGGCTATAGAGTGGAGAATGGATTGAAATGATGTAAAATTGGAGGAATGCCGTCCACCCATATTGCCTTGAGGAGTGTATGGGTCATGATAGAGGCAGCTCAACCTGGAGACCTATCTGATAAAACTTCCAGATATAATACATATTCTGATCTACTGGGCAAGGCTCTCTATCTTGGTGTATAGGTTATTTAACGTTGAGACACTGTTACGTTCATCTTTGTCCCTTAAATAGAGTATCGAAAAATCGACATGTTGGTGTTGACTTGTTCTGACACATCTGCCTGGCATAGAGGAATTGGCTGGGTTTCAATAGGTCAGACTTTCCACTTGTTAATAAGGAGTTTCTTTGGTGAGAATGTTGCATAGAATAAAATTGTAAGTTACTCCTAGAAACTAGAAGAGAATGATGGGAAGTGGTGTTTTTATATTTTACAACTGTTGTGTGTGTGTGTGTGTTTTTCTTAAAACCTCTGGGTAATATCAATTGACAAGAGTCAAATAAATTAATTAAAAGGCACAGGCTGCTGCTCCTATCAACAAGTTTTTAGAAATGTGTTACCCTAAACTCTTATTCTCCAAATGTTACCCAGATTCTCAGCTCCAGGCCTGCCTGGTGATTTGGTACATGTTTTGTTTCGCATAGCAGGGCTATGAAAAATACAGTGCTCTGCTCCCAGTAAGCCCAGCAGTGAGGCCAAGACATTTTCTATAAAACTGTTTCTTGGGCCAAGAATCCTCCCAAGAGTATTCTTTGGCCATTTAAAAATTTCTTTACATGAGTTCATTACATATATACCCAGAAAGCAGTGATTCCAGATGTGCAGCTGAGTTCAGAGCTTTGGGTCCATGTTAACACAATTTACACTCCTCCTGTTAAGTCCCCAAGAGTGGTCAGCAACAGGAATGAAGCATCTATTATGTCCCAGGTACAAATGTCATGGTCAAAGCAGTAAACAAAAAGTCTCTTTTCAAGTTCTGAGAGTGAGGAGACAGACAAGAGATTCATAGGCCAAGGGTAAGATAGGAAAAAGCCAGATATAAATTTTTTAGGCTTTGTGGGCCATACGGTTTCAGTCACAACTACTCAACCCTGTTGTGTTAGCACAAGTGCAGCCTTAGGCAATATGTAATGAGTAAGCATGACTGTGTTCCAATAAAGTTTTATTTATAAAAGTAGAATGAGGGTCATATTTGTTTTATGGGCTATATTTTGGCAGCCCATGACATAGGTCAGTAAATAAATTAGCTGTTCTCATGTACTAGTAAGAAATGGAACAGAATAGGATAATGTGGAAGAGAGATATGGGGTGTAGCTGCTTTGGCTACAGTGGATGCAAGACCTCTTTGTGATTGCGTTAAATCAATGTCCAAGCGATTAAAGAGCAAGTTGTCAATATCATCTACTTTTCTTTCTCTTAAAAACATACGTGAAGGTAGTAAAGTTAAATTGCAGATTACATATTTATAGGAGGTAGAGACTGTATAGAGCAGGTTGACATGTACATGGACTCAAAAATAACTGCACTGTTGTTGAAGAGAATTTCAGGTATCTTCTTGTCATGCCCCAGCCTTCATTAATTCATACTTCCTTCGAATTTCCATGACATTTATTAACTGACGATACTCACATAGTATTGAGAAGAAGTGATATTGGTCAGTACGTCTTTTGTATATGCTGCCTTTTGTGTGTGCTGCCCAGAAGTGTATGGACCCTGTTTTATACTAATTTCTATCCTAGTATAGAATAGGATAGAAATAGTTATCTATCCTATAGGTAGATAGCTATAGGTACCTATCCTATAGTGTGTTTTGGTGTCCTTACATTGTTGACACACCATAACTGTGGGTTATCATTTCATGAGGATCAGAAAAGTTAAAAAAAAGAATGCAGCTAGAATTCCAACAAGAAATGGCTCAGACTGAGAATTTGCTTTCACAATGTATCAGTGATGGTAAAATACTCACGGAAGAAAAAGGAGAGGTACACTTTGAATCTCAAGTGCGTCTCTGATAAAATCTGTAGGGTCAGTTGTTTTATGTGTAGTAGTTGTTAAATCCTGAGCCATAAAACAAATCAGAGAGTGTACGTTTATCAGTAATACAATGTGACATTTGGCTCACTTGGTTAAAGCATGTGGAGTAATCTGTTAGACAAGAGGCATTACTTCTTGTGTGTAAGGAGATGAATAGGAATCATGGCCTCATACCTCAAAGACCCAGTTGGAAAGGGACTCGAGGTTTAATCATACAGGTAAGATAAAATAAGACAAAATAAAAGCTGCCATAAGACAGAGCATGATTTCAACCACAGATTCAGTAATTCACTGGACAAAAATTTGCTGCATACCTACAATGAGCTGGGCACTGTTCTAGGTACTGATGAATTTAGAGACATGAACATTGGAGTTATCTGGAAAACTTTCCAAGAGAAGGTGGAAATTCTCCAGTGTCTTGAGAAATAAATGTAATTTGAATGTGGCGAGACATTTTTTGGAGAATAATAGGGTAAGTGTGGTTGAAGAATAGGAAGAACTCAAGAGATGTTTGAATAGTGAGTGGGCCAGTTTAGCTGGAGATCATGTAGAGAGTTTAAGGAGAGGATAATGTGAGAAAGGTAGGTTGGGGGCAGCTGTGAAGGGCCTTGAATGTAAGCCAAAAAATTTACATTTTAACCTGATGGCAACAGACAACAACTGGAGATGCTGATCAATAGCATGATAAAATTGAAGTTTAAGGCAATTAATCTGGGAGAGACACATATAGAATTATAGACAGGAGCAGGAAGAAACTAAAGGCAATTCAACTAATTAGGAGGCTATTCCAATTGTTCATAGGATATGACTATTAATTAAAATGGTGGCAGAAAGAGTAGAAAGAAAAAGGATGGACAATGTAAATAGTAGTTTGAAAGTAGATTTGATTGGATATTAATAGAATAGAGGGAAAAGGCAAAGAAGAGACTAGAATTTTGAAAATGAAGATTTTCTTAAGATACATTATTTTTTCCCAAAAAATTTAAGAGAAGAAACATTGATAGCTTAAAAGAGTCCCTGAGGTCAAGTGATTCTGCCGTCAACTTGCTATATAACCTTGATCAAGTTATTTCAAATCTTTGTGAGTTATCTGTAATGAGAATTATGATAATATTCATTTTAAAGGACTGACCATTGTTTCACTCATTCACCAGATACTCTACAAAGTTTTTTCTACCTCCTGAAAATAGAGTAGTGAGTAAGGCAAGGTCACTGCCTTTAAGGAGTAACTTTCTAGAAGAGACAGATGCATTTTAAGTAAGCACATATAACAAGGCAATTTGGAGGTTGGTAAATGTTAGAAGGAAACATGTGATGTAACATAAAGCAGGAGAGGTTATTTTAGGAAAAGCTCTAAGAGATGGCCTCTCCTAGGAGGTGATATCGGAAGTGAGACTTAGATGTTGAGAAGCAGCCAGGCTTGAGGAATTCAGGGAAAACAGTTTAGAGGTGACAGGAGGAACAAGAGCAAAGCTTGGCTTATTTGAGAAGCAGGGTAGCAAATTTTTTACCTTATATTTGAACAATTCTGGGAAAATGGGGCCACTCTAGGAGCGCTATCTACAATGGTAGTGGTTGGCTGTTAGTCTGTGGGTGGACATTACAGCAGATTTCAAAGGGATACCTGCCCTCTAGTGTGCCCCATGGATCATTTTAATCCTTGTAATAGGCTTTCCCCAACTCTTCTCAGTACCATGGAGAAAAGGATGTATGCACACATTGGTTCAGTGAAATGCATTAATATTTTCTTACATAGGAAACAAAAAATTCTGAGAGGCCAGCTTCTGTCAAAGAAGAGAGTTCCATTTGTTTATTTATTTTTGCAAATGAGAAGGACTGGAAACAGAGGGAAACAAACAGTGTTCTGTTGAGGGATGACTTGCATGTTTCAGTTTGGTCTGTTCATTCTTATATAAACTAGGGCAAAACAATGACCCCATTAAGTGTTATCTTTGCTTACTTCAGTGTTTTTCCTTTTGGGGAAAAAAATCAAATACTAGAATCAGGAAATACTTTGATTGGTGTGGGTTTACATTCTATCATCTCCTCACCCACGAGAAAATTCTGAAAAACAGGCCCTAGAATTTTGTTCTTTATGAACTGTAGTCATTTTTTTTCATTGTTCGGTCCATTCTCATAGTTTAGAAGGTGACAGAGAGACAAAAAGGAATAGAGTGAGAGTTTTTCGACCTTGACTCCCTCTACACTTAATCTGGTGTCTCCCTTGTTCTATAGTCTATAGTCTATAGTCTCCCAACTATATTGACTTCTCCTCTTTCAACACACTATGTTGTTTCCTGCTCAAAGGCCTTTGGAAATACTGTTCCTTTTCCTGGAATGCACCTCCACTCACTGCCCATTGCCTAACATCTCATTTTTAAGTTGTCACTCCTAATGTTTCATCCTCCAACAAACCTTCCTTCCGCACATTGGGCCCCTGATAGATTAGGTTTCTCTGTTAAGAGGTACTGATCCTAGACACCTTATAACTTCTTCTTCTTTCACTATTAAGGAGCTTAGGGGTGTGACTTGTGTTGGAGTTGCTCACTGATTCTCTCAGTACAACATACTCTCCAGTACTTGGTCTTGCATATGAAAGTTGCCTAATAAATGTTTGTCAAATGTATTGCACTAAAATAAACAAATATTAAGGCATAACGCAGGATTTTTGAAAGTTGAGGGACTCTGGAAACAAAGCTGTGGAAAAGTAACATCATAAGTTGGCTGTGAGTGACAGAAACGAGAAAAACATCAGTGACTTAAAGAACATAGATGTTTATTTCTCCATCATGAAAGTCCAGCGCTGGTTTCATGACTCTGCTCCTCAAAGTTCTCAGAGACTCGGTTGCTCCAGCTCAACACTCTACCATCACTAGTGGTGGGCCTCAAACACATGGTCCAGGGTGGCTCTGTGTCCCAGGCAGAAACATGGAGGGAAGGATGAAGAAGGGACACTTAAGGAGAGTTCCTGATTCACTCGATTGTTCTACTTACATCTCATTGGCTATAACTTAGATATGTGGCCATATCTACCTGCATGGGAGACTAGGAAAGTAGCCTTTATTCTAGTCAGCTGTGTGCCCAACTAAGCTTTCTACTGCTCTGGAGGAAAATACGAGGGTCTAGGGATCCACCATGTCTTTCCCAGGAGGTCAGGGTACAAATCACAGAGATCAGGCATATCTGAGTGACCACTTAGCAGATCATCCTGTGCCCTTGGATTTAAGGCTTTGATTCTATAATTTGTAACAAAAATTAAAGGCATAAGAGTTACTTATTACTGTTACTAAAATGATCTGTTCTTTTGAATAGTGGTTTTTGTGTTTGCTTTGTTATTTTGGGGGAATCCATACAGGAGACTAACGATGAGGATGATTGTAATAAGGAGTAGCATGCTTTTCTCATGAAATGTATTGACTTGTAAGCGGTCTGATTCTAACTTAAAGTCAAAATTAAATTCAATCAGCCATAGAAGTCTTTAACTTTCAATAAGTATGGTAAAGGAGAGTAAGTGTGATTTAGAAATAAAGGAAAAAATAGTCACAGCATCTTATATTTATTTAATGCTTGACTATTTACCAAGCACTTTGAATTAAGGGCATATGACCTTATAACAAATAGCCCTCAAGACTAGTGAGATTTGTAGATGAGAACCTGAGAAATTAACAGACCGGAGTCGGACAATTTATAAGTGATGGAGTCGAGATGGAACCATGTTCATGTGATATTAAGTTCAAGTTCTTCTTCCTGTCCCCCAAAGCATGTCAAATCCTGGTGAGTGAACATGTGGAAGTATGGATAAGAAAAGATGCATCTCCTAAATGCCCTGTTGGTAAAGCCTGCAATAGAAGAGGAGAACATTACAATATTTATATGCGTAGCTGATATTCTTCAATCCTAGTTCTTAAAGAAGTTTCATACGGAACCTTCCATGGCCAGGGCTTTTAACTACTTAATTACTGCAGCAAGCAGTGCACGGTGGCAGGACATACTCTCCTTTGACAAACAAGGGACAGCACACACACACACTAAAGACATGCTGTGGTCTACACTCTGGTTTCACTGAGCAACCAAGAGCCGATTTCTTTGTATTCTGACTTATTCTCTGAGCTAGGGAGGTCTCGCACAAGGCCTTTCAGAGCTAGGCTTTATGGAGAGCCATATGAAATGAAATTCAAGGATATTATGGCTGTTCTCACAGGATAGCTATTTCCCGACACGTGTCCCCGCCTCTGCTGTTGTAGCAGGTCATGTCTGAGTGCAGCTGCCACTGGCCTGATTCAGAATTTTTCACTCACACCTTTAATTAAAATTTCTAGCAAGCCCCATCTATCATTTCTCTTTTGTAATTTTTCTCCCTCAGAGGGAAAAGCTCTTGCGGATTTATAGTGCTTTTGTTGCTACAGGAAGAGATTTGTAACCCTTTAGCAACTCATAGATTTTCGTTGGTAACCTTAATGGAAATCAAATCACAATGCTGGTCTGTGCTTTTAGCCAAAAATGTGTGAGTAAACTCCTTGAGATTTATCACTTAATTCAGTGTAACACAAAGTCCAAAAGTGTAAAATCAGCAGGAATTATTTTTAATATTTTGTAACAAAGTAGTTCTCAGCTTGAGATATCTAGATTCCCTGTGTCTGGTACGTACAGAAATGGGGCTTCATAGGCTAATTTTAGTATCTCAAAAAGCAAAGTGGAACTTGTACCTTCATCAAAGGCAAGGGTGCATGAGCTCACCAAAACATTAGGCTTTAGGTCAAATCAGTATAATAATCGTTTCTTTATACTAATCAATGGCTGTTCTACATAGCATTTTTGTTTGTTTTTGATTAGTTTAAATGGGGACTAAGTTATTTCTTAATGAATAATTTTTGCAGATAAATTCTCTCAGCATGATATGTAAAAAGAATGCAGATTTTAGAATAAAACATAAGATGGAGACCTGATACTGTTTGGTCCCTTTGAGTGAATCAGGCAACTACAGTGAGAATGAATTTTCTCAACTATGCAAAGGGGATTAGTGATATCTATGACAGAGTCATTGTGGGAGCTAGAGAGGAAAGCTAGTCCAGCAACGGGCACATAGTAGTCACTTCATTAAAGGATGGTTATCATCACCATCATCATCATTCTCAAAGTTATCTCATTCCATCAACACATGGGGGTTTAAAAGAAAATTAAAGTAAATCACTTCCTTAGTTGAGAACCTATTGGGTAGCACTGTTTGAAGACCCAACAAAGATAAGACTCAGCTGATGTGGGCAAAGCCAGCTTGAGCAAGTCATGATGTTGTTAAAGGGCTCCTGGTCACCATCTGTGAAAAGGAAAGTATTGGATGCTGATCTGTAAGGTACTTTGTAGCTTAGGTAGTTTATATTCCTCACCGCCCAACCAAGACTTCCCCTCCCCAGCTCTGCCTTACGTGGACAGTGATTTCTTGCAGGTCACTGCTCCTCAATGAGCCTAAGTTTCCTTATCTACAAAATGGATATAGAAACATGTGCCTTCTGGATTTGTTGCATATTAAGAGCCTGGCATATAGTAGAAATTGCTTGAACTGTAAGTGGAGGCTGATCTCTCTAAGGAGTCCACTCAGCTCTTCTCACAACCAAGGTTTCCTAGGCTCTTCACCTTCCTGGCCATCCTCTCTGGGCACACTTGAAGCGGGCTTTATCCTTCCCCCACTCTGCCTGGGAATCAGACCCAGTCCTGCACACATGTTCTCAGAAGGGGTCTAGGTCCTCTGCCTACCTTCGATCTCCACTCTCCTGTAAGGGCATTTAAGCTTCATTTCTGAGACATCTCTCTTGACACTATTTCTCAACTGGTTGTTGCCTCTAACTGTGAGGTCTGAGATCATGGGTTAGAGTCATTGGCAGACCATATTCCATCATCTGGCCTGGCCACAGAAGGCTCCAGTAAACCTGAGACAGGCAAAAGCCTGTGGTTAAATTGCAAGGACATCCTTCCTCTTGGAGAACAAAAAGGGCAGGGGGGATTGAAAAAACTCTAAAATTCTTCTGTCACACTCTAAGTGCTTCATCTTCAGAATTCTGAATGACAAGGACAGCTTGTTTGGCCCGCGAGAGTCGTGGCTGTTTTATAATCTAAATCCAACCTACTCTGTGTATCACAGACTCAACACTGCACAACATCCTTGCTGATGGAAAAAAAAAGCCAAACAACACACACACTCAGAAAGTACATCCTTGCAGGCTGGGTGGACAAAGAAGGTCAGTGGCATAAGGCATCTAGTGCCCTCCCACCCCCTCTTTTTCTATTAATCCTGGGTGGGTGTGTAGTCTGTCCTCTCTCACACACTCACTTAGTCTCTCTGATTCACTCTGACCTAGTATTCTCATTGGAAACTGTTCTTCCTTGCTCCTGACACGTTCCTACTGTATCAGAGCTGCCAAGTGGCAGCTGCTTAATATTTAAGAACAATATTACATACAGAACAGAACAGTATTCGTGCTGATTAAAGAACTTTGCTGGTGTCTTGGGAACCAGGGAACGCCCCAGTCACCTCCACAGCTGTGCCTTGACACTTTGTGTGGATTACAAGGTTCTTTGGGAACTCTGCTAAGTGTGTCTCCACCTTTACTTTTTGTTACTACATTGCAACACTTGGAGTTTTTGCTCTGAGCTCTCTGCCATTCAAAGTACTGGATATTATGCCACCTTCACTGGAAGGGTTGTTAGCTTCCTGAGTACCACTCTTCAGAATGATGTGCCTATTGGAATATAAATGGCAAAACAAAGCAACAGACAAACAATTGGCATAGACGGTTTTACTTTTATGTGGGAATTGGCATGATAATTCTGGAAGATATCAACATGTTAGCACATCCAGGAATTGCTTTCATGCTGATACTGACTATGAGTTAGTTATATGTAGTGATTTGAATGGATTCTGAACACAATGAGTACAACACATAGGAGTGAGGCTTCTTGAAAAAGTCCTGTAGAATGACTTCGTTTTTTCATGGGGAGGTTTGGTTAAAACCCAACAGAAACCAACAACAAAAAAAACCCCACCCTCTCGTCTTCCCAAAGGCAAGCCACTCTTCTTGTGCCACCTCAGAATAGTTTAAAATGTTCCTAATTATATCTCATAGTTATGTTAAAACAATCACAAAGCTTTTCAGACCTTCCTTCATTTCTAAATTCAGATCTACGTTTACCTCAGTTGAGTTTAAAAAAATGGGAAAAGGAGAACTTTATCTGAGCTGTCAACATCGATTTGGATTTTTTAAGCAATTGGGTAGGTAGAAGTACTGGTAGAGATAACTAAGTAGCCTTGTGGTGGGTTTTTGAAGATTAACTAATAAGACCAGCAAGGGATCTCATCAATTAATAAGTCACTGTCAGTCCGTTTATCCACTTACCCACACAGCAAAAGGTTGTCACTTGTTCATTATGTGCAAGGATCTGTGTTCAATAATAGTAATTTAGAGTTAGTATTAATGACAAATCGCATCTCGAGATGTATCTTGGACATTCTGCTGAAGTTCTAGAAGATAATCAGTGATGTAGGACAGAAATGATTCTAATTGTATCTATCACGAACTTCTATGCATGTTGTTGGCCTTGCATGGAAATGCTGTTTATGGAAATAGACAAGAATAGGTTCCTGCCTCTGTCACTGAAGTCACAAAATTGACCACAAATGGAATAGAACACAATTGAGTGGGACATTAGCAGTGTTGGTGGGCTGCAAACTTGTGTCTCCTTCAGTGGCAAACATCACCTTCATAACCTTCTCCACAGCTATTTGTCATTTTCAGTTCTGTCTTTGAGGACTTACCAAAAAGTGAGAAAATGCTTCTCAAACTACTCAAAATTTGACTCTCATAGTCACTACCCTATGGATTCTCAGTAATAGTTGTGTATTAGAATCACCTGGAGACCTTTAAGAAAAATACCCTTCATGAGAAATTCTGATTTAATTAGTCCAGAGTGAGCCTGGTCATCTGCATTTTAACATGCATCCTAGTAATTTCCTTCATTCTCCCATATGAATTATTTTTCTTTAATGCCATGAAATGGGCACAAGCTGTTATTACAACTGATACATTTGTAGCACTTAACTTTGGTGAGGAAGAATAGAAATTAAGACAAGACCCCTGATCTCAAAATGCTCGCAGACTTTGGGCTCTCTGAAATGTGTAACATGAATCCCACTCCTGTAGTTCATTATGCTGTGGTACCCTGGCCAAGTTGTTTGATCCCTCTGATCCTTGGAAATTAAACTACAAAAGGAAAAAACTAATACTTTCCCCATAAGATTGTTAAAATTATTAAGTGAGATAAAATGCTCAACAGAGAGTGACAGATATTATTGGATTCTGTTCACCAGCATTATTATTATAAATGGCATATGTATAATTTATATAATTACATACAATATATGCAATTTATGTTCATATAATATGCATAATTGTATGTCTACATACCCACATACACACTACATATTTGTCACAGAGAAACAAATATTCGAGAACAAAAGATTTATTTAGAAAACAAAAGCAACTTAATAATTTTAAGTCCAATTAAAAAAAATACAAGGCAATGGTGAGAAATGTTGGGGAAAAGCATGTTTACTTCTTTTGTTCCAAGAGAATTTAAGCAATGCAGCACTAAATTTTTCTTCAGGGATGAACCCACGCTCTTATGTGCTGCTTCCCCCTAGTGCCTAGATTCAACAACTGCAATTTTGCTACGCGTTCCTTTCTTTGACAGGTTTTTCAAGGTTGTAAAACAGCTTGGTACCTTGTTAATTATTTTGAAACAGATGTTAAATAACGTTGAGATGTGTCTGTGGGAATTTATTTGTTCCCCTTCCCTTTTTAAGTATGTAATAGCTGATAGCTTCAGGCCCACGCAGAATGGATTACTGGCTCCTTGCTGGTCACGTGGCTTGCCTGCCTTTAAGGTGTCAAGGTGTATCTACAAAGTGAAATGGTGTACATTTCCTCCTCAGCTCTGCATTTTAGCAAGGCACTGCTGACCTACAGGAAAAAGGAATGTCCCCACCACTTTTCCTCTATTATCACTCTTATTATTCCTATAGGAAAGTGTTATTTTGTGAGAGTCTTGCATGTTATTTAATCTGATGAGAATTTTTTTTTTTTACAGGAGTGGTTTAAATATGATTTTAATCTAACTTCATATGAACAGTCATATGATAATAGAACAAGGTTTCTCAACTTTGGCACAATTGACATAGTGAACCAGACAGTTCCTTTTTTTTTAGTGACATATTCTGATTGATTTATTTTTATTTTTGGCTGCATTGGGTCTTCGTTGCTGTGCGTGGGCTTTCTCTAGTTGGGGCGAGTGGGGGCTACTCTTCGTTGCAGTGTGCGGGCTTCTTATTGCGGTGGCTTCTCTTTTTGCAGAGCACAGGCTCTAGGTGCTCAGGCTCAGTAGTTGTGGCTCTCAGGCTCAGTAGTTGTGGCTCGCGGGCTCTAGAGTGCAGGCTCAGTAGTTGTGGTGCACTGGCTTAGTTGCTCCACGGCATGAGGGATCTTCCTGGACCAGGGCTTGAACCTGTGTCCCCTGCACTGGCAGATGGATTCTTAACCACTGCGGGACCAGAGAAGCCCCCAGACAGTTTCTTGTCGTGGGGGGCTGTCCTGTGCATTGTAGGAGGTTTGGAAGCATCTGTGACCTCTGCCCACTAGATACCAGGGCAACTCCCCCTTCTAGCTGTGAAAACCAAATACGTCTCCAGAAATTGCCGAATGTCTCCTGGGTTGAGAAACACAAATGTGACAGCATGTTATGGTAATTACGTATGAACAGGTGATTTTTATACTTTTTAGTTAAGTCTAGGGTTAGTACTAGTTGGAAACAGATTGTATGATGCCTGGTGCATTGTCAGAAAATTCAGTCAATCTATTCATTGATTTATTCACTCACTCACTCATATATTCAAGAAAGGCAGTATCATATATTAATAAGTGGTCTGAGTCTGAATCCAGCTCTGCCACTTACTAAATTTTGTGATTAAACAACTTGATATCTCTAGGTTCCATTTTCTTCAACTCTAAACTGGAGAGAGTAGTTATATCTACTTCATAAAATTAGCATGAAAATAAATGAGATGTTGCCTTTAAAGTCCTTAACACAGTATCTACTAATTAGTAATTGCTCAATAATTGTTGGTTATTGTTTCACATATATTTTTAGTAAATGCTCTGTGCCAGGGATGATGCCAGTCACTAGAGAGATAATGCTGGTTAACCTATTTTTGCAAAATAGATTAAGGTTGTGGTGGAGAACGAAATTAAATAAAGATTTACATAATTATTTTGATTGCTATTGTGATAGATGAAGGAGAAGAACATGACCCTATTAGGTGTCATTTTACTGGGAATGATACTAACATGACAGAGATGCTTTTAGAGAATCAACTGCTAGTCAATAATCAATCAGCTGAAGTAGAGAAAAATCCTACTTCCTGGAGCCTTATCATGGCCCCTAGACTAAAAAACCTATACCACCTTATACACTCTGAAATTAATTAGCAGAAAAGCTATATGTTTTACCTCTGAAATATGTTTTACCTATGTTTGTAACTCACTTTTATGCTGAGTTATAAAATAAGAGTTCAGAGTGAAGGTTTATTATAACACATTAATTATGACAAAGTGTTCTTCTAACTTGGCATGATATACAAGCATGGGCCTCAGAACCTGTCCTGGAAGTCGCTCTAAAGGGATGAAATGTTTGCCAAGGCAGTTTGCCTTCTGTGTCTAACTTTTCTCTGCTGTCAAGTAGGGAATGTATACCCTCCCCATTTCATCTGCCTTACATCATGTCATGATTCCCACCTGGGAATCCAGGGTGCATTCTGGGAAGAAGATAACATCAATCCTGAGGGGTGAGAGAATGAGGTAATTGGGACACTATGAAAAATATTCTATGAGGCACAGCCTGCTGGCCCAGGCCACCATCTTTAGCCCGGACTGCTGCAACAGTCTCCAAGCTGGCCTACTACATCTACTCCGTCCTCCTTTCTATGTAGTCATCACAGTGCCGCTAGAGAGTGCTTGTAAAAATGCAAACACATTATTTCCCCCCTCAGAGTCTGTAGAAGGCTTTTCGCTGAAGTTGGAGACCAGAAGCCTTAAATGGCTCTACAGGGCTCCTGCCTGGTTCTTCAGGCTGGTATGATGACACTATTCCCTTTGTTTTCTGCAATGTCATTGCCACATACACTCTGTAGCATCTTCAGTGAGTCGAGTGCCCCACATCGGGGACCAACTTGATTCCTGTGTCTGCAATGTTCTCTGTCTACTACTGCCCCCAACTTCCTTTGACAGATTAACACATACACATTTTTCGCGGTTCAGCACAAAAGGTTCATCTTCCAGGCAGCCTTCTTAGACTTCCCAACACTGTTAGTTTTCCTTTGGATGTATTTGGATTGCACTTGATTACATGTAACAAAAGAAATGCGTTGATGGTGCCTTAAACTTCATAGACAGTGAAGTTCAGAGATCACTGCTGCTGCTTCTTCACCAACACGGTATCCCACTAAGGACATGGGCTTTTTACATCTTCTGCTCTGCTGCCCTGAGTGTATTGGCTTCCATGTTCATGTTTCTTCCCTGTGGTTGTAAGATGGCTGGGGACACTGGTTCTGAGTTTAAGACAGGAGGAAGGTGGAAGAAGTGGTACTGGTAATGACTTCCTTCCGGAGATCTTCTCATCCCTTGTTGGCCAGTAGAGTTATATAGTCACCCCCACTGCAAGGAAAGCTGAGAAAGTGGGTGTTTTGATTTCTCAGTCTCTAGCAAAGAAGCAAAAAGAAAGAAGGAGATTGAGAATGGCTGCTGAGTCCGTTAACCTAAATTGACTTTCAAAACATGATTTTCGATCCCTTAGCCCCCTGGAATGATCCTTGATGGTACTCATATTTACCTTTATTGGTTCAATGTCTGTTTCCTCAGTAGACTCTAAGCTTCATGAAGGCAAGGATGTATTGGATTTATTCTATATGCTTTCTGTAGTGGTTAATATATTATCTGCCACCTAGTAGTTGCTTAATAAATATCTTTGGAAAGAAAGAATAAAGAGTGCAAAGGACCTAGTTGGCAATGTGGAAGATAAAATGTTGAGTGAGACTCAGGTGCTCACAGTAAGCATTTTACAAGAGATAAGGCAAATAAACAAGTCATTATAATTTAAAAAAAAATTTCAAGAGGGCAATTCAAAGGAGGGACAAATGGTATCTGATTTGGAGATAGGAAAGTATGAAAGCCATGAAAGCATCCAGATAAGAAGTAGATTGGGGATGACTTTCTATATGTCATCAGGGAGAACGTATCCTATTCAAAGAAAATGACAGTATTCAGGAAACAGTGAGTGATATAGTTTGGCTAATGTCTACGTAAGGTAGGTATATATGGGGAAGAAAGCTGAAGAGTTGAGTTCAGGCCATATTTTAAGAACCTGGAATATACGTATCAAAGATTTCTCAGTACACAGTAAGTTCAGTCCCATAGCGGTGTGTACGGTGGCCCTGAGAAGAAGGGCAGAGAAACTGAAAGCAATTATTGTTTGTTCAAAAAGAGAACAAAAATCTGATAATGGTTGATGGAAGTAAGAAAGTATGGAACTGATTTGAGAGATATCAGAAATTAAAGCCTATTGAGCTTGGCAACGTCTTAACTTCTTAGTGTGGGCTGGCTTATCAGCTATCTGTCTTGTTTTGAGTCTGTACTGCTTGTCCCCTGTCCAAAGCCATGTTCTCTGAGACATTCCCCAAAGCTTCCTTTACTCCTCACTGAGGTTTCTTCTAGCTCATTCCCAAGAATAAACCCTTTCAAATCCTGAAATCCCATGACCTCCTGGTGTCCTAACCCCAGGCTAGAAGGGATTTCAAGATTAGGAGTTGAAACATAATGCTCATAATTTTATGTTGTCTCTTATAAATCAAAATAAAGGTCCAAGGATGGAAGAGAGAACTTATGAAGTTACTCGAAGGTGAGAAGGCACCAGCAAGATCAGTCAAGTTGTCCCTTTCTCTTCACCTCGATCCAAGTCTCAGTCATTTCACCTCTTTCCTAAATACTGTAAAAACCTCTTATCCAATCTCTCTTCCTTCAAGCTTTGACTTTTCTATGGATCTGCTGGAGATCTTTGAGCAATAGAAATCTTGCAATGCCAATCCCTTGCTTTAAACCCATGAGTGGCCCTCCCTGTCCCATGTGTACAGAATTCAAGGTCATCTTATTCTTTTTTTAATTTAATTTTATTAATTTATTATACAGCAGGTTCTTATTAGTTATGTATTTTATACATGTTAGTGTATACCTGTCAATCCCAATCTCCCAATTCATCCCACCACCACCACCACCACCCACCACTTCCCCCCTTGGTGTCCATACATTTGTTCTTTACATCTGTGTCTCTATTTCTGCCCAGCAAACCAGTTCATCTGTACCATTTTTCTAGGTTCCACATATATGCATTAATATACGATATTTGTTTTTCTCTTTCTAACTTACTTCACTCTGTATGACAGTCTCTAGGTCCATCCACGTCTCTACAATTTCGTTCCTTTTTATGGTTGAGTAATATTCTATTGTATATATGTACCACATCTTCTTTATCCATTCGTCTGTCGATGGGCATGTAGGTTGCTTCCATGAGGGTCATCTTATTCTTGATCACTCTTTACCTCACTAGCTGCATCTCCTAACAGTCTCTCCTCCTCCCTCTCACATTTTAGCCATGGTAGCAGTGAACTACTCGGTGTTATGTTCAGATTGTGCTGCTTTATATTTCTGTCCCTCTGCATGTGCTTTTCCCCCAACCCGGGATGCCCTTCTAGCCCTTCTTTATCCAGTGAAATCCTACTTCTCTTTGAGACTCAGATCATTTCCTCCAAGAAATATTCTCAAGAGCTCTTGCCCCTCAAGACTAAGTTGAAGGTATCTCTAAGATTCTTTCATAACATCCTTTGCAAACCTTTATCAGCATAAGCTTGACAAAGCTATGTGGGAGATAATTTAAATTATGTTAGAATAAAAGGATCAAATAGGCTCAAAATGGAAAGAAAAAAAGATAAGTCAGGCAAGATTAAATACCCTCCTGAAGACCTCTTAGGATATGGGAGAGACAGGGAAGAAAGGGTGGTAGACTTGAGAGTTAAGAATGAATAGATGGTGAATGTGCTGAGACTGGTTAATGGAGTTTTATGAAATTGCACAAAGAGCTTGTAAAGGTATAGAGGGCAGGGAGAACTCTTAAATGGAAAATTAGGCAAAGTGCGGAGAGGAGGGCATTAGGTGAAGATGTCACACTTCAAAGACCACTGCCAGGCTGATGTAGATGGAAAGTAGATCTCAGCTTGTAGGCCTCAGTGCTGAAGTCTTCAAGATCTCAGACAGTCATGCTTTTAATAACTACTTAATGGGCAAAATATGGAGTATCCATTTCTGAAGGCCACTGATGTGACTCTAACATTAATTACAAAATTTTTGGTTTTGATCTTGCAACATAAGCTGGTTAGATGCTAGGGGGCATGAATCACAAAGTGACAGAAAAGAACTTTGAGTGGCCGTAAAAGTTATTAGAACAAACAAAAGAGGACATTTAAGACTGAAGAAGGAAAGAGCAGAATCAGAGCGACTTACATCATTGGTGGCTTTCCCTCTTGTAGACCTACACTGCAGATAAGGGGATGGCCTCAACCTGTCTACAGTGGTGACATTTTTATTAGCAAGCTAGGGACAGAGTCTGTATCTGAGGCCCTTATATTAACACACATATTACCAGAGGCTTAGCTGAATTGGAAACAAAGCACTAGGAAGTACAGACTAGATTTGTCACTGAGGAGTGGGCATTGCTGCTCCTTCAACATCATAATTTGACTTGGAATAAAAGGACACAGGAAAGTGTTTATCAGAAAAACCACGATTTCTCATTGACATGAAGAGGTATAGCTGTGCAGGTAGGTTCCTGAAATATGTGAGGACACTTGTGTAAACAGAAACATGTCATCATGTGCAGTGGGTTGTTGAGGAGAGAAAATGAAGTGGAACCCACATGACTGAGGAATGGTTCTGTGGATTTTGTGATGAGAAAATTCACATTATTTAAGACAGATGGACTAAACCAGAAAGAAAGTCTTCCATTGCTCCAGCCAGGCCCTAGTTAGACAAACAACATCCCTCCAACAATAGTTGAAGGAAGAAAAGACATGGTAATGGGGATGGATGTATATATATTTATATCAGCTGGAATACATTTATAAAAATTATTGCTCTAAATTTTATTGCTATAGCATACCTGTACACACACCTCTCACACACACACATGCATGCATGTATGAAAGACTTTAAAAAATCATGAGTAAAATTACAGAAATGAGAGAATAGAAATATAAAATTATGGAAACATAAAAAGAAAAGATAGACTGCTGAAAACTTTCATGGAAACTTGGACAGACAAAGAGATACCTGAATTCTTGGAGACAAAAGTGAATTTAAGAGCAAAGAAAATCAATATGCGAGCTTTGGAAGTTCTTGTCTGAAAATGGTGAATTTGAGCAGTTTCAGGTGATCGTTTCCTAGGGTATTAGTTAGGTGTGGCTTTTATCAAGAGAGTGTGTGTCATCCTCCCTATGGGAACCTCTGGGTGGCCCCATGGAACAGTAGGCTCATTTATAAGTGAACATATGACCAGTCCCTGAAGCAAGGGTGGGTAGACACAGTCAGTGATGAATTGTTTAATTGTTCTGCACTTGGTCTTTAGGAAGACTGAATAATTTGAAAGTGAGCTCCAAACTTCACCTCCTCATATTGGAAAATGAAGGCTGGAAATAGAGTATTCAATAAAGAAAGATTTTTGAGTTCAGAATAGTACAATCTATTTAAAAGATGTAGCAAAGAGTAACTGTGTGGAAGATAAAGATTTTTTTAAAAGCCATATGCAAAAGTAATATTTTTACATATATATTGGTAAGTGAGATTGGTGTATATTCTTCTTCTATGCTCTTGAACTGTTTTAATAGCATGAAAAACTGAAAGGAAAAGCAATACTTTGTGCCTCAGAGAAGGTTTTTGGAGACAATGAAGTTTACAAGGAAAGCAGTGACTGGCATTTAATTAGCATGGAGGGAGAAATAGGAAGAACCAGGAAGCGTGATCTTGGAAGGAAAGTTTCTGGAAAAGAAATGCTAAGGCTTTAATTGTAGACTTATAATTGTTCAAGAGTCAGAAAGAACAGGGGAGGATAAAACAAACTATAAGGAAACAATGCAAGTAGCAAAGCTTTGCCCTCCTAAGTTCATGTAGCCATCTTATCTGAGGAAATTGTGATGTTTTTGTTTAATGTTGGGAGAAATCCAAATATGTATAATATGAAAATAACTTTTAAAGTAACATTAGAGGATCAAACGAAATGGTGGTATAAAGGATTTTGTAAACCAAAAAGTCTTAATAAAATGTTAGTAAACATTTGAGATTAGGTAGCCAGGTTGGAACTCAGGTCTGAATACTCTTCCGTTATCTACTACTCCTGAAGTATGTCAAAGAGGAAAAAAGATTCATCATTAAATGTGTAGTGATTTCAGGTAACGTTGCATCCTTATATAGTGAAGTGTATGAGAGCCTGCCAGCGAGTTTGCAAAAGAAGAATAAAGTTTTTATAGCAATAATATAATTTTGTGGATAATAAAATATGTTTTCTATGTTGATGTTTTAGAAATTCTATTTTTCCCCTTTTAGTTTTGTTTCCTTAAGTAGCAGAACTGAGGGTTTTAAATTAAATTTTAATTTTTGTAAATATATATATATATAGTTAATAAAGTGGTGCTGTAAGATTTATGTTCAAAACCAGCAAACCTGCCCCTTCCCTTTCTACCCTTTTCCATTCTTCTTCTCCCAAATTTTCCCTAGAGGCAGCTAGTTTCACCTCTGGAAGCTGTTTCTTCTTTCATTTGTCTCCAAATTTCTAAGTTATGTAATCATGCTGTTCTTCCTTAGTTTCTAAATTTTAGACGTTTTCTATGGTCTGCTTATAAACCCAAGGTAGCAAGAGCAGGAAGATGACAATTTAGCAATCTGAGGCTTCCGCCTAACCCCCCAACACACATACACTTTCCTTCCTCCTATTTGCCGAGCATCATTGGTGGTACCACAATGTTGGTCAAATCAGTACTGTAGTCAGTATTTACTTTATAATGGTCATGTAAATATTGTAGTGTGCCATGATTACTTTTATTTTTTGTAACCATTTTTATTTTCCTTGAAGTCAATAATGTCCTGTTTTTGGTCCTCAGTATGACTAAGAACCCCTATCAGATCCCCTGAAAGAACTGTGAAGCCCATCACAATGACCATGTCACAGGCAGAAGCACCAGTTCATCTGTTGGTTTCATTTCTGGCCTCTCCACATGTGTCCTCCTCCCCCAGATTGGCCTCACAGTGTCATCCGAGACTTTTTTTTTAAACTTGCTTTGATGTTTTTTAAACTTGCTTTGATGGTGGATTCCCTATTTCCTGGATCACGTGTCTTCTGGGGATTACTCCCTTGTATTCTTAGAGCGCACCTGAGAAAATGTAATCATTCATTCACCCAACATATATTTATTCAACATATACTCTGAAACATGCCGTGTTCTGGGAGTTGAGGATATATCAGAGAACAAAACAGATGATCCCTGGCCCCCTTGAGGACCTTATATTCCTGTGAGTGTGCGTGTGTGTGTGTAGGGTCGTCAGATTAAATACAGGATGCTCAATTACAGTTGAATTTCAGATAAACAACAGATACCTTTTAGAATGAGTTTGTTTTAAATATTGCAGGGGACATACTTATACTGAGAGAGTGTTTGTTGCTTATTTGAAATTCAGACTGAACTGGGTGCCCTGTATTTTTATATGATAAATCTGGCAACCCTAGTTGGGACGGATTCTACTGTCTAAACCATAAATATAATAAATATGTAAATTATAGAGCTTGCTAGAAGGGGTAAGTTTTGTGTTGGAGTGGGAAAGGAAAAGTAGAGCAGGGTAAGGTAGGCTGGGAGTGCCGGGAGCAGAGACTGCAGTTTTAAGAGTCGTTAAGGTCAGCTTACTGAGGAGTTGAGAGATTAGCAAGGGCATGAAAGAGGTGCAGAGTTAGCTCTCCAGTTGTCTAGGGGAAATGTTTTCTAGACAGAAGGAACACCAGGTCAAGAATGCGCCTGGAGTAGCCCTGGAGTGTCTGAGAAATAGCAAGGAGGCCAATGTGGCTGCATCAGAGCATATGAAGGGCCCCGTGGTAGCACATAAAGTCAGAGAAGTAACAGGAGTTCAGGTCACGGAGGAACTTGGAGGCTGTTGGAAGGACCCTGTAGTGCGTTCCCGGTGAAATGGGAAGCCAGGCAGTGTCTTGAGTGGAGCTGTGACCCAAGGTAACTTCTGTTTGGACAAGATCCCTCTAGTTTCTCTGTTGAGAGTGTACCGAGGGGCAGAACAGGAGCAGGAAAAACAGTTGGGAGGTTATTGTGGTAAATCCAGGTGAGACGAAGGAACCTTGGGATGAGGGAGATAGCAGTGGAGGCGGTGAGAACAGATTGGATTCGGATTTGGGATGAATTTTTCCTCTAACACTTTATTGTGAAAATATTTCAAAGAGAAGTCAATACCCATAGAACTACCATCTGGTTCTACAATGAACACTTTGCTGGACTTGCTTTATCGTGTATCTGTCCATCTTTTCATCCTGTTCCTGAGCCCTAGTCTGGAGCATCTCTGATTCAATTTCTACAAAGAGAAACCTTCAGTCTCCTGCTGTGATGATGTGGTCATTGGTACCATGGAGATAGTCACAGGCATAGCAACTCTGGAGTGGGGTGCAGTAAAAATCTGGGGGCTAACTGATCCTTATACTGATTTTCAGCCATTTCTCTTTTTTTTCAGCTATATTTCTCTCCTTACCTGATGGAAGTACCTGACGACTTTAAAACCTGAGTTTCCTATAGTTTCAAGGCCTGATCTGACTTGCTTCACTTTGTCAGCTGTCATTTCAAGTTTTTAGTTTCAGCTCTCTCTACCCTCAGTCAGTTATGACTCATTTATCTTTTTTCCATCTTCTAAAACTGTGCTTGACCTTTTTTGTCTACTGTTATATCCTCTTAATTTCTCTTTGCCCTGGTAGCTTTATAACATCTTTATTCCTTGCCTTTCATTTGAATGGGGCTTTGAGAAAAAGGAGACTCAGGTTTTCAAATATTTTGTCAATATAAAAGTTCTGAATATATTTAGTAATACTTGGTTTTCCACTTTAATGGGTCTACCAACATACTAAAGATACATTAAAAACAGGGGCAAAGCAGTAATTTTTCCAGCGTCTGGATTCCAGACACTGTTGTTACTTTTCAGGACCTGAATTGCCACCTTTGGCAATGTTAACCTTTGGCTCTCCCAGTACTGATTCCAGTCTGTTGGGTTTTGTTATCAGTACGTAGAAGAGAATGGAGTTCAGATTGAGTCAGACAAACATGGCCCTGTTTGATTAGTGGAAGGGTTGGGCTTTCATTGCCTCTTGGAGCTCAGCTCCCCTTCCTAATAGATGTTGCATCTTTGGGGTAGATGAATTCTAGTTTCTGTTGGGTGTATACCAGCTACAAATCCTTCCTCTAGACAAGTGTTCCCTTTCCGGCACCATCATTTTCCAGCTCGCTGCTTTCACTATGCTGAGTATTCTATTAAATATTTATGGTAACTTTGCCTTCCCCGTCTGAAATGTTGCCATGGACTGGTAATTAGATTGCGGCTAAGGCTTCTTCATTTCCTTTGGTGCAGAACTGGGAAAATGGAGACCTTACATAACGAGGAGATGAGAACTGACAGACAGTTGGCAGTAAGGGCTCCTGCACATATTTCAAGGCAGATGCAAAGGGAACTTTTTACCAGTCAATGGTTACATTCGTCTGCTAGCTGCTCTTCTCATGTTTGCTTCCAGAAAGAAGCTACTGAGAGTCATTTGTCTACATTGAGCCTGGGAATTAAACTTTTTACCCCTCCAGAGGGAAACAACAAACGCAGGCCAGGAATATTTTTCTGGCCAGCCTCAATAGCCAGAAGGTTTCTGATTCAAGGCCCTGCTCATGCTGGAGGATTGGCTCTCATCATTAGGACACTGCAACAGTTCACCCTTCAAATGAGGGTTCGAGGATTACATTCCCCCTGCTGTGATTTATTACTGAAGACAAGTCACAAAACTGGGAATCAGGAGACTAGGTCTGTGTTCTTGCTGTGTGTCCATGAGCTACCCACCTAACCTCTTTTTCCCCATTTGTGCAATGGGAACAAATATTAACCTGCCAAACCACTGAGCAGGTGTGATAACAAAATGAAATGATTTAAGTGAAAGTATTTTGCAGGCTGTCAGAGATTTCTGCTCTACAGTTTCCTTTCAGAGTATGGGGCCCAGGGCAAAGCACTCTGGGTATACCTAATTTTCAGTATTCTTGTATGGGTTAAACAATCAGGTTCAAATTTAAACAAATCCTTCCAAGCATGTATTAAGTTCCTTTATGTTCTGGGTCTGGGTACATTGAGAGCTGGGCGATAGGATCATAAATGGAGACATCATAAATTGACAACACCTATTCCTAAAGAAAAGAGGTTTGTCCGTGGGAAGAGTCTAGGTAAGAACTCAGGCAACCATGACTCCTGGTGAAGCCCCTTTAGAATGTATAGTTAAGGGGTACTGAGTCTTGCCTTCGAGGTCAGAGAAACTCAAGTTCAAATCTAAACTTTGTCACTTCCTAGCTAAGTGACTTTGGGCAATTTACTTCACCTTTCTGAGCTATCGTTTTGTCATCTGTAAATGTCGATAATAATGCAAGCCACTTAGAGTTACTACAAGAAGTAACTGAAATAAAATCCATAAGAAGCTTATCATCATTATCACAATAACAGTATTATTCTTTTAATAATAATTATGATAACGGCAGGTTGCTATTGAGTATCATGCCCCAGGCAACGTGGCTAAATGCTTGCTCATATTAATATCTTTATCCAAAAAACTCTATAATCATTTTACAGATGAGAAACTGAAGCACAGAGAGATTCAATAAATGTCTTAGGGTTGTACAGCTAGTTAGTGTTAACCATACCTAGGCAGTCTGGTAAAGACAAAACAGATGGTAGCTTCTGCTCTGGTGACTGTAGTTCAAATCTCTGAAGCGTTATTTAGGAAAAGGGCGTAATAAACAAAAGGATGGTTAGGTAGATAAAAATGAGACAATAAACATGAAAAATTCTTTGTAAACAATAATTCCAGAAGCTTGTTTATTTGGGTAGTATTTAACCGTTTATAATTTCAAGTAGCTAGAGATGTTGAGATGAATCCCCAACCTTTGACAAAAAGGAGCCTTCCTATGTCACCTGTGGTTAACAGAGCCTCCGCTGCCCTATTCACAGGCGACCTCAACACGTATCTTGAAAATGCAGGTTTCAGCCTTTCAACTAGGGATTGAACACCTGCCATCTTACTCCTCCAGGTGTCAGGGTACCTTAGGCAGAGAGCTGAATTCCCAGTTGCCCAATTTTCAGCGTATGCCATTTCAATATAACATTAGATGATGACAGAGTCTGTTGTCCTATAAATTAATTTAACACTCTTTCTCTGGATGACTGCATTCTAAAAACAATATTTTCACTCAAGTTATGAGGGCTTGTAAAAGCATACAGAGAGCAGGGTTGGAAACATATGATGTCCCAGGAAGCCAACTGATCTAAATTTAGGTGGGTTGTCTCCTCTCCTCAGTCCGTGTCAGAGATGGTTGCCTCTTAGAAGGATGGCTCAGGTGGAGAGCAGTTCACAGATTGGGCAGAAATATGAGCCACTGTGGTCAGTTAAGTGGGGAAGGGCTTAATGAGAGTGGCCCCAAACACTTAAGCATTGAAAGAGAAAGAGGAGGGGTTGAAATTTTTATCAAGTGATTTGTTACTATAGTGAACTATATTTTTAAAAAATATGCATTCCTGGTGTTATGAGAATTTGTGAAAGGAGATAACGAAGAGAATAATATACTTACTTTTGGATTCATTCAGGACGCTTTCTTCTTCTCTCCTTCTTTCCCCTTCTCCTTTCTCTCTCTTCTGTCCATTGCTCTATTGATTCTCAATACAATCTCCCCCTTTTAAATATGATCCCTGTTAAAGCTTCCTTCTCTGACCCAAAATCTGTCTCTCTCAAAGGAATTCTTTAAACAATGTTTGATGTGGGTTATCATTCACATCCTGGTTTTGTTTTTTTTAGACTCTTCCTTCTAAAGACAAAGCATTTCATCTTTTCTTTTTTCTTATCTTTCCATATGTGATGTTTTACATAGCACATATGGTAATAGTTGCCAGGTACCCTTTAGAGAGGTCAGAAAGATGGACAAGAAATAAGGCAACAAAGTATTGTAGGTGCTTTGCTTGAGGTCTGTGCAGGAAAATCTCAAGGTCCAAAGAAGGTAATCTAAATGTCAGAGAGTGCAAAAATATTCCATAAAGGCAGTGATGCCTGGGTGGAGCATTAGTAGGTGTTAACATTGTTCATTCATCCATTTAACGAGCATTTATTGAGTGCCTATTATGTACTTTTCACTGCCCTAGGCCCTCAGGGCATAAAATTTAGCAAGGAATAACCTTGTCTGGCACTCAACAAATATTTGTTGAATGACCAATGGAAGAGACTCACTTTAATTCACCTGGTGAATGTGGAACAATTCTCTGCATGTAGAAAGGGATGAAACTTTCATGGGATTCTAAGGAGTTCAGAATATTTGTTGGGCAAATAATTTGGAAGGTGGTCATGGGTACAGAAAGGTAGGGCCACAGTATAGCGCATAGTTGTGCAGTGTGCAACCTGCACAACAGTATGTGATCATTAAGGCATAATGAGAAAGAAGGTGGGAAAGGAACTGGACTGTGAAGTGCTTGGTGTCTCCGGGTGGTTGTTCTCATGGGGACAGGAGAGGGACAGAGGTAGGGGAAGGGATATCAGAAACACTGGCAAATTGTTTCCTCAAATTATGTGTTCTTCTGCCCACCCTAGAGATGCAGATCCTGCCCCATCCCTACACGCACAAGCACACATACCCATGCATGCTCGCACGCTCACACCCTTGCTTTCCCAGAATCTTTGCCATGGGCTTTTGTTCTGATGAGAAAGAGTCATATTCCTCAGATGGACTGGAACTAAAAATGGCTGAGGAACACTGCAGACAATGGAGAACCACTCACAGGTCCACTGCAAGGCAGTAGCCTGATCAGATTTTCCTTTTTCAAAGATCACTCTGGCACTGGAGTGGAGGGTGGATTAGTGAAGTGTGAGGGATGATGAGGGCATCCTGCTGGAAAGCTTTCACATCCTCCGGGTCTAATGACATTTGTATTCAGAGCACTAGAGAGACACTCCTGCTTCCCTGCATTTTCAAGTTCACCGGCAAAAGACTCAAATCAGAATGAAAGAGATGTGTCAGTGTTTTGCTGAGAAGGTGGCGACACCTGAAGCATTTCATAGGAATTATGATTTAGGACAGATGTGAACATGCAAGCAGATCTGTACTGGGGAATTAATAAAATAAAGCTATCAAATATGGACCTAAAGCATTTAACTTTAAATTCTGCATACCTAAAAGACATTTCCTGTTAGTTAGTTATTTTTGTTGGTGGTATTTTGCTTGTTTTTTGTTTGTATAATATAAATTTATACAACCTGGTCACCTTAAAAACCAAATACATTACCAGTAAATCCATAATATTTCCTGGCTCTCTTATGTGACCATTTTTTTCATTTAGTAAAACATATGATTTTCTGTGATCCATACATAAATATCAGCTCTGCCTTGTCAACAAAAAGTGAGTCGACGTAATTCTGATTAATGTGCCCAAGAAGAAGAAAAATACATATTTTTTCTTGCTTTAAGTTCTTAACAACTGCACATGTGATTGCAGTCTGTCTCTCCAATAATTAGAAAGGAAAAAAAAAATCTTCTTCCTGAAGTCCTGTTATCACATATCATAAGAGCCAGACCACTAGACCCCCTGATACCGCAGTGATCTCAGAATTTGTAGGAAGCTATTGATTAATCATTTCTACAACGTTTTGGATTTTCCATTATGTTGTAAGTTGATATAAGAGAATTAACTTATTTCCTTTCAACCCATTTGTTTCTTTAAATTAAGTATCTGGATGAGTTACAGAATTTGTTGTTTATGGGATAGTTTGTTACCTTACTATGTTAGGAAAATAAGATTGAAAGGTGGTACTAGAAAGTGGGCTTTAGGTAAACATAGTGTAGCCTGACAAGATGTGCACTGAATCCAGTAAATCAAAAGACTTATCTGACATGTTATAAACCACTACTGGGTCAATATATTAAGTGATTCATCCACCTTTCAAGATTGGATTCATTTTTAGAATAATAATTTTTGGAAGAGTATAGCTGTTCAATTGTAAGGCCATGTACTAGATTGGGAGTAAAGGAGGTGTGATTTCTAGCCTGGCTCTGGGAACCCCCTGTGTGACCCTGTGTCTGCCAGTTTGTACATCTGTGAAATGACAGCATTGCCAATGACCTCAATTTTTTTATCCTCCTTAATTCAAGAAGGCATATTTGCAGATTATCTGGCACATAGTAGGTGCTCTAATATTATGACTCTGTGTCAACTAAGAAAAAAGTTTCCCTTTTGCTGGCACAAGAGAAGAGACCTACTAAGAAAACAACACGTAGTTAAATATCATAATAGAACAAAGGCAGAAATCAAAATGCCCTTGGTAAGAATGGGAGTTCTTTTTCCCATTATTAGAAGAAATTATTAAAAAACATAACTTTGAGACCTACTGATTCTTTTCCCTGGGCAAAGTATGTATGTCACTCATAGACATCAAAAAAAAAATGTTTACAATAACCCAGATCTGCTTATGAAACTTCATTAAGGCCTTTGGGAGAAATGTTGAGACAAGATTTTTGTTATTTTGTTCTTTTCCCCTTCAGCATTGAGAAATGTTGCTAAATTGGTAAAGAATCTTTTTCCCTTTGTTAGAATCAGGGGCATGGTGAGGAATGAGGTCAACTGTAGAAAATAGCAATGTTAGAATAAGCCTAATATGCAAAAAGTACTGCTTTGCAATGTACAGTGTTGGGGAATATTTGTAGCAACTCTAACTTATTTTTCTTTACTCAAGAGAAGTGCAACTAGCACAGGGAGGTCAGCTTGATGCTTTGTGATGACCTAGACAGGTGGGATAGGGAGGGTGGGAGGGAGGCTCAAGATGGAGGGGAGATGGGGATATATGTATACACATAGCTGATTCACTTTGTTGTGCAGCAGAAACTAACACAACATTGTAAAGCAATTATACTCCAATAAAGATATTTAAAAAAGAGAAAAATGCAACAAACAACATAGAAAACTACACTGAATACTCAATTCACATGTATATTAGCCCTATTAGCCAAAACGAGTTATCTTTTGGAATGGAGAACACAAAATTGTTCAACATTGTGAAGCATTAAAAATAAAGGAACTGTAAAATGCACACTGAACAGAGAATCAAAGCCCAGCTCTCCTTATGCCAACAGATACCTATAAATATATTTTATTGTATTACCTGTACTTGACACATATTTATTTCTGAAATAATTAGGGCCACTTAGAGGATAACCTTCTTAAATTAAATGCAATATTTATTTAAAGTTTATTAGGACATAAAACTATAAATCATTTTATGTGAGCATTTAATCTGCTTAAGCAACTTATAACTATTCCTGACATTGATAATTCCTTGGCTGTGCTAAATTATCACTTGTAAGTAACTAAGCAGGTATGAAAATCTAAATCTAGGAGCTTTACAGAATAAGTGGATATGGTATAATAGACAAAAACAAAAGGATTCTTGTCCCAGTTCTGCCACTGATTTGTTGTGTGATCTTGCACAAGTTGTTTAAGAGCATCAGTTCTTCTAAGAGTATCAGTTTTACTATCTATAAAATGGGAGTAATACTGATACTGATATCTTACATTAGGCAAAGTAAGTAGTATGGAAAGATACATGAAAAGGAGTACTATATAGTTACACTATTGACACTGTTCTGAGATCACATATGTGAGAGTCCAAACATGAGAGGTACATCATCACTCTTTTCAGAGAGCTCCATATTATTAAAAGGGGTATACAGGTAAATTAATAGTTACAATTCGGTAGAATGAGCAAAGCAGTGAAATCATGTGTAAACTAAACAGCACATGTCAAGGAAGGATTCCCTTATCCATGAGGGGTATGACCCTGGAAGATTTTTTCAGGTGGAGGTGATGTTTGAATTGGGGAAATGTTTATGGTCCTGGTGAGCAGGGAGGGAAGAACAGAAAGGACGTTCCACATTTAGGGGCAAATGTGCAAAAAGCATGAAAGAAAGAGTATGTTATCTGGGAATATAGAACTACAAGTATTCATGGGTCCCAGGGCTCAGGGAAGGGATGAGGCTGGCAGGAGTGGTCACGGAGAGTAACATATGCAAATAAAGTGACTCACCCTACAGGAAAGAGGGAGGTCGTGAGAGTATTTAGGCAGGACACGATCACACTTGCACTTATGGAATTCCATTTGGTGGCAGTTTACTAAATGGATTGGACACAGCAAGCCTGGAGGCAGTGAGCCCTCTACAATAGACCAGGGAAAGATGAATTCCTGAACTAAGTAGTGGCAATGGTAGCAAAAATCCTGAGAAACATTTAGTGGGAAATGAATGTTTTTGGTATCTGACTAGGTACGGAGGTTGCTCATGTCACCAACCCTATGATGAAAGACCTGTGGGGCCCTAGTGGAAGGAAAAGGGCAGGTTGCCTTTGCATTTGGAAGCTCCAGGAAGAAACAAGGGCTAGAGTTATAGTTTGGGGACGCAAAAGTAGATGGCAGTGAAAACCATGAGGTTGCAAATAGAGAGTGGTTAGACTGAGAAAAGCAGTAGAGAAAGGACAGATAACTTCAGAATCCTCTGGAAAAGCAAAACTTAAAAATAAGTAGAAGAAATACAACTTGTGAAGGAAGCAGAGAGAGAACCCTCAGGTAGGTATCAGGACATCCAGGAAAGAGAGTCTTGTCATGGAGAGTAAAAGAGTAGGGAGTTTCAAGGAAGGAGTGTCAGTACTATCAGATACCTTATTGAATGATCAAAGAAGACAAGGATTAGGGACAGTCCACTGGATTTGATAATTCTAGAAGTCATCTGGTTTTCTTTCTCATGCAGTCAGTTAAGCAGAAGCAATGCCTACTGTTGGTTGGACAGTAAATAGGAAATTAGAAGTGAAAACGTTGAGTGTAAACTTAACTGTCAGGAAGCTCAGGTGTAAGGAGAAGGTATGAAAGCAAAGTAGACTGGGATGAAAGAAGAGTTTTCTTTGCACAAGAGTGGGAAGGGCTTGGATACGTTTATTTCCTAAAGGGTAAGGACCATTATACACTAAATTGGAAAGAGAGAGAAGAGGGATGAGATGTTTGATGTAGCTGGGTTCTTCATGAGCGGAAATGGGGATTAGGACGGGGCGGGGGTGGGGGGGGAGGACTTGACCTTGAACAGAAGGACTTATTTATGTGACAAGAAAGGCAGGGTAAAGGATAAATGTAGGTTGGAGTGAATTAGCGGTGGAGGTACCAAGAGAGAGGAAGCCATGCCTGACAAAGATGAAGTCATGGTAGACTGATGAGGATGAAATGGGTGGTGTACTTGAGAATAATAGAGAGGAATAAGAAATGGGACTGACCGAAACAAAAAATAAAAGGCTCAGTTAATTGCACGTGGTCTAATGTCACTAATCTCTGAGGTGGAAGGAGTTCTTCCCGAAGAGCTCAGCAGCTCAGCCCTGATTTAGGAAGAAGATTATACACTTAATCCAAGGTTGGAGTTTGACACGTAAATGCTGTGAAGGGAAGGAAGGGTTGAGAGCAATTTAGTTTATAGCAGGTTGATTTGCTTTTAGGTTAAACAATAGGGATTTTGTTTATGGACATGAGGTTGGCATTCGTTTCTTCCTTTTTTTTTCTTGAGACTGAGCATGTTCTAAGAAAAGGCATGGAATTTAAATCTCTACAATCAGGCTATAGGAATACCTGTAGCTCTGATACCTTAATCCCATGCTTGAAACTTGTCCAGTTTGACCATTGGCTTTCTTTGGGAAGTTATACGTTGCTGATTAGCTATAGGAAGATTCTGGAAGACGAGACGAGCAGAAATTTAATTCCTATGTTACTCACATTCAGAATGACTCTGTCTCATGTTGAATCCACTTTGCATTGTCCTATGGATTCATTAAAGAATCCGCAAGCAGAGTTTTTACCTTCATGATCATATACTCCAGGCTGAAAAGCATTTCTGTCACTGTTTCCCAGAGTTCACTAATTGTTTAAAGACTCTTCTGGCTGGCGGTTCTTTCTGGTTGAAACAGCCTGCTTACAGTCAAGTGAACTTGGGCATTCTGCCAGGGACATTCATACCAAGGACGTTTAGAGACAATTCTTAAATATAATTTACAGGGCTAGGAGGTACCAGAACTTCAACAATAGGCAAAAGCAGTGCTCTTGGAACAATGGGAGAAAGGGTCAAAGTGCTATTTTGACCCTGGCCTTTGCAGTTTTTGTTCCAGTAACTCCCAAGTTTTGAAAACAGGAAGTAGAGGCACACCCAGGAACTTGTGGCAATGAAAATAGGCCCGTAAAATTATAAAAGCCTTGATGGATTTTATAAGGAGGAACCGTTGTGGGAAGAGTACTAGACTGGGAGTCAGGAAATCACATTAAAGATCTGGGCCTCAGTATCTCCAACCTAAACAACAGGAACATGGGACCACTGGCGGACCTGGGGAGACAGAATGGTTATAAGCTAAATCCTGACTCCTCTTATATGCTTTATATTTCATGGGTTCCCACTGAGATTTTATTTAATGAGTAGATGCTGGTGCTAAAATAAGTTTGAAGCCTTCTTGTTAGAAAATGTTTCCCCAGATCCTTTCTATTCTAAAATTCTAATATTCTAAGTGAGAATAACCAGTATAGTTACACTTAATTCTCATGAGTCTAATAGTTTTAATTATTGTTATTCAGCACATTTTTATTACTTTCCACAATATTTGATTTTGAAAACTGCCTTATGTCAACCCCATGTTTCAGGATTTCATACCTTGAGCCTATGGATGGATTTTGGGGAGTCTGTGAAAGCCCTAAATATATATGCAATATTTTGTGGGTACAGGCATACAGAAAGAGAATCCAAAACTTTCATCAGAATCTCAACAGCTAAGGGCAAAGTCTTCCCCCACTGGATAGGAGTCAAAAAAATCCAGATCTGAAGGTAACACAGAATGAGAGAAATTCAGAGAGATTTCATAGGCTCTACCATGAAAAGTACTTACCAAACCCCTCCCAAACCTATATTCCCTTCCCAAGATTACATTGCCACTCTGTGTTCATCGTATTTCGGGCAGGGGAGAGGTCTTTGGTGAAGGTGCGACATTCCCCCTTATTCTTACATTTTGTGATATTTGAAAGAAGCCAAGATCAAATCTTTGGCTCCCTGTGCCAATCCTCCACAACTCGGACATGTTTTTACTAGGTAGAAAGAACCACATATTCTTCACCTTTTCAATCTGTAGCCTTGTTAACCCTGGAGCTCTAGATGGTTCATGGCCCTGAAGGTAAGGGTTTTGTTTTTTTTGGTTTTGTTTTGTTTCTAAAGAAGTATTCTATCGTAATTAAGAAGAATGAGAGTAAAGACAACATAAATGTTTGGCCATTCCATAATATCTTTCCTTGAAAGCCTCAGACAGTGACTAGGGAAGATTTCAATTTTTCTGAGTGCATTTTCAATTCTATTTTGCATTGAGTATTTGTGTGATTATTAACTTTATATTCCAAAAATAGATAAACAACAAGGATTTACTGTATAGCACAGGGACTACACTCAGTATCTTGTAATAAACTATAATGGGATAGAATTGAAAAGAAAAGAATATATATACATATATATGTATAAACGAATCACTTTGCTGCACACCTGAAACTAACAATATTGTAAATCAACTATACTTCAATTAAAAAAAGCTATATTCCATAGCAGGCATTTCCATGGTCTTTTAAGTCCTGGTTCAGAGGGGAATAACCCAGTGGGGAGAACAGAGCTCTGATCTGAGGCAGCAAGCAGGAAATTGGGCAATGATGAGGCTGTGATGCAAAATCAGGTGTCAGTGTCAGCAAGGAGCCTCTAGACTCGCTGAACCAAGCAAGGGATTGTACCTACACCCTGATTCCCACAGCAGGGCAAAGCAGGATCCTGGGGATATGTACCATGCATGATCCACTTGCATGGGAAAAACAAAGCTTCTCTCATAAACTGTATGCTAACTCAGACACTGTGCAAGAAGTGGAAGGACAATAGGGGCTTGAAAAACAAAACAGAAAACAATAACGCTAGAGCTGGAAGCTGATTTGAGATACTGCAAGAATTCTCAGAATTTAACTCTTTTGCTCTCTTTTCATTCCAGATGCTGCACAACAAGCATGTCATGGTCCGTGTGGGAGGAGGTTGGGAAACTTTTGCAGGGTATTTGTTGAAACACGACCCCTGCCGGATGCTGCAGATCTCCCGTGTGGATGGCAAGACATCCCCCATCCAGAGCAAATCTCCAACCCTCAAGGACATGAATCCAGATAATTACCTGGTGGTCTCTGCCAATTATAAGGGAAAGAAGGAAATTAAATGAAACTAGTTGGTCACTACAAGGGGACTCTCATAATGGCCTGTATCCACATCTCCAGTAGTCAGTTTAGTTCACATGCTCTGAAAATTACTTTGGAAAAAGACATAACAGATAGAAAGACGTCATCATGTTGAAACATGCTCAAAGAGTAGCACTATTTATTTTAAACGCTTCTGTAGAAAATGACCTATTAAAAAATTATCAACTCAGATTTAAATTAGACAAATTGTAGGCAAATCATTGTTTCTCGATATGTGAACATGGTATTTAGAACACAATACTAGCAATACAATTCTAGCTAAAGATAAAAATTATTAGAAGAAAATAGGATTTACAGTTAAGTCAACAGAAAGTGCCTGCCTAATGTGTACAGAATAACAACACCCCAGACATTTTTTATAATTGCAGGATTTTTAAGCTGATTTTTTAAAAATGACAATTAGTGTGATGATGTGCTACTAAAAATATCCAACAGCACTATAAATTAAAGTACAGTGTATCTACGACAGTAATACGTTACTGGAAAGGCCACTTCAGAAAAGTTTACATTCACTTGGAAGAATGCCTTAAAGTTTATCCCTTATCTCTGAACAGACACCTGGGGCACTTTTGGAAGTTTTCACTGCACCCCTTAGAGAATGGCTTATGAGTTGTTTACACACTCCTAGACACGTGGCTGTGTTGAGACTGAGTGTAATTCACACACATAAGCTGACATACGTTTATATTTTGAAAGAGTAAATTGTACAGTCAAATGTCCATTGACTTCATGTTATTTCAAAGCATTTTCTTATTATATCTTTAGTTAATCCAACTTTGCTGTGCTGTCTAGTAAAGTAATTTCACTGTAGCTAATAATGTTACAGACTTATGTATACCCTTGTATACCTAGGACAGGGCTGTTTTGTACCCATGAACAGCAAAATATTGTCCTCACTGATTGAAGAATTAAAAAGATGTTAAAAAATTTTACCTGTCTCTATATCAATGCTTCATTCTGAAATAAAGATCATATTCAAATGGCAACGTCCCCTGGGAGTTAAAGGAAGAGTCAAATTATGGTTACCTAGCACTTCTTCACTTTGGATAGCTGAGTGGTGCTGGTGTTTGTTTTCCTTAGCAGAGAGTCTAGGTTTTATCATAAACAGTACTTTAAGGGCTGCCCTGAAATAAAAAGTATAGGCGAAATTAATTTGTCATTTCCTCATTTTTCAACAAAGACAAAATCCACCTTTCTTGCTCCAGAAAGTCAGGGAGGAAGTATTTCAGTTTGTCACATGAATGATTTAATCAAAGCAGACACAACCTTTTTTTTTTTTTTTTGGTATTTATTGAATTTTATTTATTGTTTTTATACAGCAGGTTCTTATTAGTCATCAATTTTATACACCTCAGTGTATACATGTCAATCCCAACCTCCCAATTCATCACACCCCCACCCCCACCCCCACCACCCGCCGCTTTCCCCCCTTGGTGTCCATACATTTGTTTTCTACATCTGTGTCTCAGTTTCTGCCCTGCAGACCGGTTCATCTGTACCATTTTTCTAGGTTCCACATATATGCGTTAATATACGATATTTGTTTCTCTGACTTCCTGCACTCTGTATGACAGTCTCTAGGTCCATCCACGTCTCTACAAATGACCCAATATCTTTCCTTTTTATGGCTGAGTAATATTCCATTGTATATATGCACTACATCTTCTTTATCCATTTGTCTGTCGATGGGCACTTAGATTGCTTCCATGACCTAGCTATTGTAAACAGCCCTGCAATGAACATTGGAGTGCATGTGTCTTTCTGAATTATGGTTTTCTCAGGGTATATGCCCAGTAGTGGGATTGCTGGATCATATGGTAATTCTATTTTTAGTTTTTTAAGGAACCTCCATACTGTTCTCCATAGTGGCTGTATCAATTTACATTCCCACCAACGGTGCAAGAGGGTTCCCTTTTCTCCACACCCTCTCCAGCATTTGTTGTTTGTAGATTTTCTGATGATGCCCATTCTAACTGGTGTCAGGTGATACCTCATTGTAGTTTTGATTTGCATTTCTCTAATAATTAGTGATGTTGAGCTGATTTTCATGTGTCTCTTGGTCATCTGTATGTCTTCTTTGGAGAAATGTCTGTTTAGGTCTTCTGCGCATTTTTTGATTAGGTTGTTTGTTTTTTTAATATTGAGCTGCATCAGCTGTTTATACATTTAGGAGGTTAATCCTTTGTCCGTTGATTCATTTGCAAATAATTTCTCCCATTCTGTTGGTTGTCTTTTCGTCTTGTTTATAGTTTCCTTTGCTGTGCAAAAGCTTTTAAGTTTCATTAGGTCCCATTTGTTTATTTTTGTTTTTATTTCCATTACCCTAGGAGGTGGGTCAAAAAGGATCTTGCTGTGATTTATGTCAAGGAGTGTTCTTCCTAGGTTTTCCTCTAAGAGTTTAATAGTATCCAGTCTTACATTTAGGTGTTTAATCCATTTTGAGTTTATTTTTGTGTATGGTGTTAATGAGTGTTCAAATTTCATTCTTTTACATGTAGCTGTCCAGTTTTCCATCACCACTTATTGAAGAGACTGTCTTTCTCCATTGTATGTCCTTGCCTCCTCTGTCATAGATTAGTTGACCAAAGGTGCATAGGTTTATCTCTGGGCTTTCTATCCTGTTCCATTCATCTATATTTCGGTTTTTATGCTGGTACCGTATTGTCATGATGACTTATCTTTGTAGTATAGTCTAAAGTCAGGGAGTCTGATTCTTCTAGCTCTGTTTTTTACCCTCAAGGTTGCTTTGGCTATTCAGAGTCTTTTGTGTCTCCATAGAAATTTTAAGATTCTTTGTTCTAGTTCTGTGAAAAATACCATTGGTAGTTTGATAGGGATTACATTGAATCTGTAGATTGCTTTGGGTAGTATAGTCATTTTCACAATATTGATTCTTCCAATCCAAGAACATGGTATATCTCTCCATCTGTTTGTATCATCTTTGATTTCCTTCATCAATATCTTATAGTTTTCTGAGTACAGGTCTTTTACCTCCTTAGGTAGGTTTATTCCTAGGTATTTTATTCTTTTTGTTGCAATGGTGAATGGGATTGTTTCCTTAATTTCTCTTTCTGATTGTTTGATGTTAGTGTATAGGAATGCAAGAAATTTCTGTGCATTAATTTTGTATCCTGCTACTTTACCAAATTCATTGATTAGCTCTAGTAGTTTCCTGGTGTCATCTTTAGGATTCTCCATGTATAGTATCATGTTACCTGCAAACAGTGACAGTTTTACTTTTTCTTTTCCAATTTGTATTCCTTTTATTTCTTTTTCTTCTTTGATTGCCATGACTAGGACTTCCAAAACTATGTTGAAAAATAGTGGTGAGAGTGGACATCCTGTGTTGTTCCTTATCTTAAAGGAAATGCTTTCATTTTCTCACCATTGAGAATGATGTTTGCTGTGGGTTTGTCATATATGGCTTTTAGTATGTTGAGGTAGGTTCTCTCTATGCCCCCTTTCTGGAGAGTTTTTATCATAAGTGGGTGTTGAATTTTGTCAAAAGCATTTTCTGCATCTATCGAGATGATCATATGGTTTTTATTCTTCAATTTGTTAATATGGTGTATCACACTGATTGATTTGCATATATTGAAGAATCCTTGCATCCCTGGAATAAATCCCACTTGATCATGGTGTATGATCCTTTTAATGTGTTGTTAGATTCTGTTTGCTAGTATTTTGTTGAGGATTTTTGCATCTTTGTTCATCAGTGATATTGGTCTGTAATTTTCTTTCTTTTTCGTAGTATCTTTGTCTGGTTTTGGTATCAGGGTGATGGTGGCCTCATAGAATGGTATGGGAGTGTTCTTTCCTCTGCAGTTTTTTAGAAGCATTTGAGAAGGTTGTGTGTTAGCTCTTTTCTAAATGTTTGATAGAATTCACCTGTGAAGCCATCTGGTCCTGGACTTCGTTGGAAGATTTTTAGGTCACAGTTTCAGTTTCATTACTTGTAATTGGTCAGTTCATATTTTCTATTTCTTCCTGGTTCAGTGTTGGAAGGTTATACCTTTCTAAAAATTTGTCCATTTCTTCCAGGTTGTCCATTTTATTGGCATAGAGCTGCTTGTAGTAGTTTCTTAGGATGCTTTGTATTTCTGCGGAGTCTGTTGTAACTTCTTTTTTGTTTCTAATTTTATTGATTTGAATCCTCTCCCTATTTTTCTTGATGAGTCTGGCTAAAGGTTTATCAATTTTGTATATCTTCCCAAAGAACCAGCTTTTAGTTTTATTGACCTTTGCTATTGTTTTCTTTGTTTCTATTTCATTTATTTCTGATCTAATCTTTATGATTTCTTTCCTTCTACTAACTTTGCGTTTTGTTTGTTCTTCTTTCTCTCGTTCCTTTAGGTGTGAGGTTAGATTATTTATTTGAGATTTTTCTTGTTTCTTGAGGTAGAGTTGTATTGCTATAAACTTCCCTCTTAGAACTGCTTTTGCTGCATCCCATAGGTTTTGGATCATTGTGTTTTTGTTGTCATTTGTCTCTAGGTATTTTTTGATTTCCTCTTTGATTTCTTCAGTGATATCTTGGTTATTTACTAATATATTGTTTAGCCTCCATGTGTCTGTTTTTTGTGGTTTTTTTCCCCTGTAGTTTATTTCTAATCTCATAGCGTTCTGGTCAGAAAAGATGCTTGATATGATTTCAATTTTCTTAAATTTACCAAGGCTTGATTTGTGACCCAAGATGTGATCTATCCTGGAGAACGTTCCATGTGCACTTGAGAAAAAAGTGTAATCTGCTGTTTTCAGTTGGAATGTCCTGTAAATATCAATTAAATCTATCTGGTCTATTGTGTCATTTAAACCTTGTGTTTCCTTATTAATTTTCTGTTTGGATGGTCTGTCGTTTGGTGTAAGTGACATGTTAATATCCCCCACTATTATTGAGTTATTGTCAATTTCCTCTTTTATAGCTGTTAGCCTTTGCCTTATGTGTTGTGGCTCCTATGTTGGGTGCATATATATTTAGAAGTGTTATATCTTCTTCTTGGATTGATCCCTTGATCATTATGTACTGTCCTTCCTTGTCTCTTGTAACATTCTTTTTTTTTTTTTTTTTTTTTGCCTTACGCGGGCCTCTCACTGTCGTGGCCTCTCCTGTTGCAGTGCACAGCCTCCGGACGTGCAGACTCAGTGGCCATGGCTCACGGGCCCAGCCACTCCGCAGCATGTGGGATCACCCCATTCTTTTATTTTAAAGTCTATTTTATCTGATATGAGTATTGCTACTCCAGCTTTCTTTTGATTTCCATTTGCATGGAATATCTTTTTCCATCCCCTCACTTTCAGTCTGTATGTGTCCCTAGGTCTGAAGTGGGTCTGTTGTAGACAGCATATATATGGGTCTTATTTTTGTATCCATTCAGCAAGCCTGTGTCTTTTGGTTGGAGCATTTAATCCATTCATATTTAAGGTAATTATCGATATGTATGTTTCTATGACCATTTTCTTAATTGTTTTGGGTTTGTTTTTGTAGGTCCTTTTCTTCTCTTGTGTTTCCCACTTATAGAAGTTCCTTTAGCGTTTGTTGTAGAGCTGGTTTTGTGGTGCTGAATTCTCTTAGCTTTTGTTTGTCTGTAAAGCTTTTGATTTCTCTGTCAAATTTGAATGAGATCCTTGCCTGTAGAGCAATCTTTGTTGTAGGTTCTGTCCTTTCATCACTTTAAATATACTGTGCCCCTCCCTTCTGGCTTGTAGAGTTTCTGCTGAGAAATCAGTTGTTAACCTTATGGGAGTTCCCTTGTATGTTATTTGTCATTTATCCCTGTTGCTTTTGATAATTTTTCTTTGTCTTTAATTTTTGTCAACTTGATTACTATGTGTCTTGGCATATTTCTCCTTGGGTTTATCCTGTATGGGACTCTCTGTGCTTCCTGCATTTGGGTGGCTATTTCCTTTCCCATGTTAGGGAACTTTTTGACTATTATCCCTTCAAATATTTTCTCATGTCCTTTCTCCCTCTCTTCTCCTTTTGGGACCCCTATAATGCTAATGTTAGTGCTTTTAACATTGTCCCAGAGGTCTCTTAGGGTGTCTTCATTTATTTTCATTCTTTTTTCTTTATTCTGTTCTGTGGCAGTGAATTCCACCCTTCTCTCTTCCTGGTCACTTATCCGTTCTTCTGCCTCAGTTATTCTGCTATTGATTCCTTCTTGTGTATTTTTCATTTCAGTTATTGTATTGTTTATCTCTGTTTATTTGTTCTTTAATTCTTCTAGGTGTTTATTCTTTAATTCTTCTAGGTCTTTGTTAAACATTTCTTGCATCTTCTCCATCTTTGCCTCCATTCATTTTCCGAGGTCTTGGATCATATTCACTATCATTATTCTGAATTCTTTCTCTGGAAGGTTTCCTATCTCCACTTCATGGAGTTGTTTTTCTGGGGGTTTATTTTGTTCCTTCATCTGATACATAGTCCTCTGCCTTTTCATTTTATCTATCTTTCTGTGAATGTGTTTTTTGTTCCACAGGCTGCAGGATTGTAATTCTTCTTGCTTCTGCTGTCTGCCCTCTGGTGGATAAGGCTATCTAAGAGGCTTGTGCAAGTTTCCTGATGGGAGGGACTGGTGGTGGGAGAGCTGGGTATTGCTCTGGTGGGCAGAGCTCAGTAAAACTTTAATCTTTTTGTCTCCTGATGGGTGGGGCTGAGTTCCCTCCCTGTTTGGTGTTTGGCCTGAGGCAACCCAGCACTGAAGGCTACGGGCTCTTTGGTGGGGCTAATGTCCGACTCTGGGAGGGCTCATGCCAAGGAGTACGTCCCAGAACTTCTGCTGCCAGTGTCCTTGTCCCCACAGTGAGCCACAACTGCCCCCACCTCTGCAGGAGACCCTCCAACACTAGCAGGTAGGTCTGGTTCAGTCTCCTATGGGGTCACTGTTCCTTTCCCCGGGTCCTGATGTGCACACTACTTTGTGTGTGCCCTCCAAGAGTGGAGTCTCTGTTTCCCCCAGTCCTGCCAAAATCCTGCAATCAAATCCTGCTAGCCTTCAAAGTCTGATTCTATGGGAATTCCTCCTACCATTGCCAGACCCCCAGGTTGGGAAGCCTGACGTTGTGCTCAGAACTTTCACTCCAGTGGGTGGGCTTCTGTGGTATAATTGTTCTCCAGTTTGTGAGTCACCCACCCAGCGGTTATGGGATTTGATTTTATTGTGATTGTGCCCCTCCTACCATCTCATTGCGGCTTCTCCTTTGTCTTTGGATGTGGGATATCTTTTTTGGTGAGTTCCAGTGTCTTCCTGTCAATGATTGTTCAGCAGTTAGTTGTGATTCCGGTGCTCTCACAAGGGAGTGAGTGCATGTCCTTCTACTCCATAATCTTGAACCAATCTCAGACATAACCTTTAAAAACAACAGGCCTGGTATAATTTGGTGGTGCTGGAAGTCATGATAATCATTATGGAAAAAAACTAAAGTTTTGTAGAAAATAAAATCATCTTGGAATAGTGATTATTGTTATATCTTTTTATTTATTAATTAATTTTATTTTTGGCTGCATTGGGTCTTTGTTGCTGTGCGCAGGCTTTCTCTAGTTGTGGCGAGCGGGGACTACTCTTCTTGTGGTGCATGGGCTTCTCATTGCAGTGGCTTCTCTTCTTGTGGAGCACGGGCTCTAGGCACGCAGGCTTCAGTAGTTGTGGCACGTGGGCTCAGTAGTTGTGGCTCGCGGGCTCTAGAGCGCACGCACAGTAGTTGTGACGCACAGGCTTAGTTGCTCCTTGGCATGTGGGATCTTCCTGGACCACGGCTCAAACCCATGTCCCCTGCATTGGCAGGCGGATTCTTAACCACTGTGCCACCGGGGAAGCCCTATTGTTATATCTTTTAAAATACAAGTGATTTGACTTTTTAAAAAAATTATTTATTTGTTTTTGGCTGCTTTGGGTCTTAGTTGCAGCTCATGGGATCTTTGTTGAGGCACATGGGATCTTCATTGTGGTGCGTGGGCTTGTCTCTAGTGGTGGCCTGTGGATTTCCTCTAGTTGTGGTGCACAGGCTCCAGGGTGCGTGGGCTCTGTAGTTGAGGCACATGAGCTTAGTAGTTGTGGCATGCAGTTGCCATGTGGGATCTTAGTTCCCTGACCAGGGATCGAACCCCATCCCCCATTGCAGTGTGGATTCTTTACCACTGTACCGCCAGGAAAGTCCCGAGTGATTTGACTTGTATGTTCCTCAACTAATATTAACACTGAATTTCTCTGTATAGTAATCAGCAGTATTTCCATCAAAACTTTTACTGTGCTTAAATTTTTCTCCTAAACATTTATGTCTTTAATAATTAAAGTTAATTTAATTAATTTAGTTACTATTTTAGTTTTCTATTCCTGATGTAACAACTTACCAGAAACTTAGTAGCTTAAACAACACAAATTTATTATGTTATAGTTTTGTAGGTCAGAAGTTTGAGATGATCTCAATGGGGTAAAATCAATATGTCAGCAGGGCTATGTTCCCTTCTGAGGAGTCTAGGAAAGAATCCGTTCCTTTGCCTTTTCCACCTTCTAGAGGCTGTCTGATCTCCTTGGTACATGTCCTCCCTTCCTCTATCTTCAAAGCCAGCAATAGAGTACTGCAGTGATGCTGCTTCTTTGTTTACATTTCTTTGACCACAGGTTGGAAAGGTTCTTTGCTTTTAAAGATCCATATGGTTAGATTGGGTCCACCTGGATAATCCAGTATAATCTCCCCATTTTAATGTCATTAACTGAATCACATTTGCAAAATACCTTTTGCTGTGTTATATAACATATTCCCAGATTCCAGGGATTAGGATGGGACCACCTTTTGGGGAGGGTGGCTTTATTCTTTCTGCCTACACATCTTATGATGGTCTTTTTAAAATTTATTTATTTATTTATTACCTTTGGCTGTGTTGGGTCTTAGTTGCTGCCGCATGGGCTTTCTCCAGTTGCAGCGAGCGGTGGCCACTCCCCGTTGCGGTGCACGGGCTTCTCACTGTGGTGGCCTCTCCCGTTGTGGTGCATGGGCCTACTTGCTCCGCGTCATGTGGGATCTTCCTGGACCAGGGCTCGAACCCGTGTCTCCTGCATTGGCAGGTGGATTCTTAACCACTGCGCTACCAGGGAAGCCCTATGATGGCCTTTTTAAATGGAGCTAAGAACATGGTCACAATTGACATTGGGGTCTAGCTGCTAGCTGAATGGCACTGAAAAAGAATATGGAAAAGTGAGACTATATTCAGAAGGAAAGGACTAAGTGTAGATGGCTCTTACTCATTGACTTAGTGAAAATCACTAGGTTCTTTTTTCAAACTTGTTTTGGTTATCATAGATCTTGCATTTCCCATATAAATTTTAGATTGTTTTGTCAATTTCTCTGCCAGAGTTTGCTAGGATGTTTCATTTAATTTATTGATCAATTTGAGAATGCCATCTTGACAACACTGTGTCCACCAATCCATGAACATGAATGTCTCACCATTCATATATTTAAAAAAAAATTTTTTTCTCAGCAGTTTTGTGGTTTTTACTTCAGATCTTTTACCTTTTTCTTTTTTCCTAAGTATTTTATCCTATGTGATGATACTGTATGATTGATATTGTTTTAATTTTCAGATTGTTCATTACTTGCATATAAAGACAGAAATGATTTTTTCCATATAATGATTTGGTATTCTGCAACCTTGCTAATCACCTTAGTTTCAAAGTCTGCTATATATGCAAATGGACGGTTTCAGTGGCTTTTGAGAAAGAGAAAACTACCACATCTCAATCAACTTAAAGTACATACAGTAATCATGGGCATTTGACATGCTTGCTTGGAGATGTTAAAGGAATACCTTAAATACCTTAAATATCAACCCAGATAGGTATACATATCTACCTACCTCTTACTGATCTGTTTATGCAGATATTATTCAAATCTAAAACTGACAAGGGTTACCTTTTCTTCTAAGGGCAGAGCATAATTCTTATCAGTGAAAATAAACAAGTTGAAATGTTGGAGCAGAAAAAGAAAATTCATATCTTATGCCAATTCTTCTGAGGTATCAAGGATGATAGAACCTTTACTATAGTATTTCTCTAAGAAAAATCCAGACTAATAATAGCATTTTTTTTTTTTTTTTTTTTGCGGTACGCGGGCCTCTCACTGCTGTGACCTCTCCCGCTGCGGAGCACAGGCGCCGGACGTGCAGGCTCAGCGGCCATAGCTCACGGGCCCAGCTGCTCCGCGGCATGTGGGATCCTCCCAGACCAGGGCACGAACCCGTGTCCCCTGCATCGGCAGGCGGACTCTCAACCACTGCGCCAAGGAAGCCCAATAGCATTTCTTTTTGGAAAAGAAACATGCTTACCTATAAATTATTTACGATGTAGTAAAGATAAATTTTTGTTAAACAGATGGCCAAAGCCAATTTCTTATATAGGAAAATGTATATTTGTACCCTGTAAGGCAGTACAGCATTTATAACAAAACTATTAATTACATTCCAATCAGTGGAACAAAAGTATCACATACAGATGTTTTAAAAAACATGCAGCACGTTAGCAAAGGGGCTGTGTGGTAATATACAACTCTTTGTTACCACAGTAATAGTTTAATGATTAGAATGAAGACGTAGTGATTTAAGCATTTTATATCTCAACATGATAGTTACATCTAAGCATTTTACTGTTTGGTTTTATTTTAGTTATTTGGTTGGGGAGTTTGGGTGACATATCAATCATTATAATGCTTTCCTATTTAAATTATGAATTATGGGAAACTGGCTCTAGGCTAAGTTTTCATCAGGAACTGATTCATAACTTTGAGGAAGATTCCTGGAATATGTGTATGTGTGTATACATTTTTTTTTTAAGTAGTCACTTATTGGTTTCCTATCACGCATCCAGTCTCTCCTTTTTCCTTCCCCTTCCTAACACTATTCCTAACATTGAGTATCACCCCTTAGCCCATGCAACCCATGTGGTTTTGAGGAAACACGATCACACCCATGGAGGCAGGCCATGATTGGCGGGAATGGCATATCCCACTGTTCCTAGAAAGCAATTCATCAGCACAGCATTCTTGGTTCAACAGTAAATAAGCATGGTATTTGGATATAAACTGCTATTAGAAATAGAGCATTATCCCCTAGATGTAAACCTTTTGTTTACACTAACCCAAGCTGTAATTCTCTAAGCTGTAATACAGATAAAATTGTTCTTTCCATACTAAAACAGAAGCAAGGACGTGCACAGTTCTAGGATAGTATGCTCTGGTTCTATATCCATTCATCTATTAATGTTCCTTTTCTTTTCTGCCTTGGAAAAATTAATCATGTTGAAAAAGTCAAAAATTATATTTCTAAAATATAACTCAATGGCTTCACTATCCTTTATGAACAAACATACCACTAATTCTCTAAAACTTAAAATTGAACCTGTCTATAACTACATATCTTACCTGGATAGTCACAGATATTTCATTCTGTAATAGAAGGAAGTGATTTTTCCAGTGAGGAGTCAAGAGATCTATATTCTAGTTCAAACTCTTTAAAATTAACATATATAACATACTGCAATATAACACAAGATTTGTGGGAAGGAGGAGCGAGATAGTGGTTCAGTTTCCTTTCTGTAAATCAAATGAGCTGGTCTATTTAATTTACAGTCCCTATTGTACTTGATATTTGAAAATTCTAATTTAGGGCTCAGACTGTGGCCTTGTCATCCAAAAGAGCAACCAAATTAAAAGACACAGCAGTTCTTCTATTTTAGCTTATTATATATTAAAAAACTCAAAAAACCAAATATGTTATAATACATGTTACAAATGAACAAAAATCTACACAGTTTATGGCAATGTATCATATAGAATTACCTCACAATATTTTTATGTTTAAAGTAGACCTTTTTAAATACAGTACTTACATATTCCTCTTTCGTATATTCATACTTGCCTTGGTAATTTGACATCTATATAAATCTTATGATCGTTCTTTAATAAATACAAAAGAATAAAAACACCTATGAAATGTGGACAAACACATTACCACTATACTTTGTTATATTTAACCCATCCAGATTCTTAGTTTAACTCATTCAATTACTGCAAAGATCTTTATAGAGCTGAATCTGATACTGTATAATAGTACATCACTGCCCTCTGATGGTACCACTAATATATAATTTTAAACTCAGCAAGCAAAAAAAATCCAAAAAGTATTATAATGTAAAACACAGTATGTTAATTTTATAAGCTACAGAAGTAGAAAATAAATTAGGGGAAATTCAATGTTTTCTACAAATATTAATTTCTTAGTAAGTTATAAAAATTTACAGTGTTCCTTCATATAAGCCCTTCAAATGATTTTTCAAGATTTTCCCTGATGATCAGTTTAAAGGCACTAAGTCCATAAGTTTAAGCAAAAGTCTTCACATATAATGAAATAAAGAGATATAAGGTTAATCGGCAAACTATAAATAGCTAGGTCATTTTATAAAGGAGGGAAAATACAAGTGCAAACTTTAATATCTGAGATGTATGCAGAATTTTTCCATGCAATATATAAATATATATTCACTATTTAGGCCCATGTTTTAACTACTAAAAAACGGCAAATCACCCACTGTCTGCAGAAGAGCAAATGTAGGGAAAATAAATATTTAATGAAAGGTCTGGCCATTTTCTAAGTCTAACAATCAAAAGCATTTTCAATATTCAATTTTGAAAAAGCACTGCATTTAAGAGCACTAAAATTACGAAGTCTGAATCTTCATTTATTCAAAGAGAAGAAATTAAATTGAGCATGTCCGCTTGACTGCAGATATTAATTATTGGCAGTAGACTCTTCCACTCGTGTTATGCTTTATGAAACTGTCCACTAGAAAAGATAAAAATATAGAGAAAAGTACATTTTGTTTAAAGTTATGTTACTATACTCTAGTGAACAAACAGATAAGAGAGAAATATAGGCTATACAAATGTAAAATGATCTTTGTGAGTAGCAGTGATTAGTAAAATTTTACATTATAGTATGAAATAAGATACATGATGGTATAAAAATATAAAGAAATAAAACAAAATATCTGGGCAGATTAATGAGTGGTAGCTAGATTCCCAAATACCTGATAATCAGTAAAAGAAAAACAAAACATCACAAAACAAGAACAACAATGAAACTACAAAATAAAAATAAAGAAATTCTTGTTTGAGGCAGGGGAGCGAAGAAACGGTAGAAATTATTAAATAATGGTCTGGCAAAGTCTTTTCCTTGCTTAACTTGAGAAACTATTCCATTTGGTGTTCTGTTTAATCAAGTTTATTAAATCTGCAATAGTAAGTTCTGAAAAAGCCATTGGGATATTACCAGAGATATTTACCAGTCTCTAAAGTAGTGTTTTCCAAGTACATTCAAGGAATTTTTTTTTAACATATTTTTAAAAAATCTTTACTTAAAGTTTGAAAATTAAGGATTAATCCAAGTAAACTTGCTTTTCTTTATTTTAGAACTTCTTACAGACTTAAATAGTGTGCCTTTTTTAATCTCTAAGAAAGGAATTCAATATATAACACAATATTCAGGATTTTTAAACATTTTTACTATGGGATTCTATTTTCCACAAAATATCTCTTAGGACTAGTGTTACAAACACTAGAGCAGTGATTCTGAATCTGGTTTGACATCAGACTCCTTGGGGAGCTTAAAAATCCTGATGGCTAAGTCCCACGCTCAGAGATTCTGATTGATATAAGGTCAGACCCAAGGTTCAGTCTTTTTTGAAAGCTCCTCATGAGCCACTGCTCTAGACATCTGCCACCACTCCTCTACTAGTGTATCCTGAACTGATGCTAGTTTGTGTCCTGATGCTATCATCACACTGACTTCGTAAAATAAGTTCTGCCTTTCCAGAACACAGTGAGCATGGCCAATGCCAAGTGTCCCAGGAAGAGGCAGCTAGTCAGGAGATGAATATGTGGAGGGCATGAACACAGGGAAGGACATGTTTTCCTCATACTATGAAGTCGGGTTAGGAAGAATCTAGCTATACTACAGAACACTCAAGGCCAGCCTGTAGAACAGGCCTGACAGCAGCCCCTAAAAGAGCCTAGGCCAAAGGGTTTGAGCATTAAAGTTACTCTTTAAAGTTACTCCAAAAATTTATTTTGAACTTCACTTTATGCTCTCAATGAGCAATGCAGGTGGTCAAAGAAAAAAGGTACTAAATTTAACACTGAGATGTTCTTCATTTTGAGCACTTCTGAAGGGACCAGAAGAAATATAGGGCCTAATTTATTTTTAATCTATAGGCTTCAGGGCACAGAAGCTTTGGGTTTAATTAAGAAAGCCCCTTTCTCCCTTAAGAGTTCAAAAGCTGATGTTAAATTTGTTAGGTTACAACATGTTAAATAAGTACCTTCTGACTATACATAAAGTATCCCTTTTGTAACATTATATGTGACTTCAAGTCATTCAGAACTTCTTTTTCTTCTACTATGAAATAGTTGATCTCAGCATCATTTTCAGTTCCATAATTTAATTTTCACAAATTCTTTGTCTTTGAGAACTCTATATGAAGTAAACCTGGTGACACAGATCTTTATCTCAACAGAATATTGAAAGTAAGCATCTATACTTCTGATAAATATCTGACCTTGTATCTTCCAACTGTTTTACTTTACATTTATTCTATTCTATTATGAGGGTATATTAAAAAATAAATAACTAAACAAACAAACAAACACAATGGTCAGTTATTTACCTTAATATCAAAACCAATTATTTTATATATTGTTAAAAGTTAACTATAAAAAATTATTTTCTTTTAATTTCATTTATTAAATGAGATTAGATGAAGTAACATATAACGATAAAATGTACACAGATAAATCTTATTGCTATGTGATATTCCTGAGTCAGAATCATGTCTGCTCAGGATGCTCCTGAACTGCCTGCCCCACAACTTGGGGTGGTACGTACATATATGTATTTATACAGATAGTTTTGAGAGCAAAAACCAAACCAAATGGAGAAGACAGAGAATCAGCTAAACAAGTGCTCATAAATCACTGACAAATTAAATATAAATGAAACTCAGGACATTGTCCTTTTCACAAATACCCTTGAGAAATGTATTTCCTTTAAAAATGGAAGAAGAAAATCTTAATATCTGAACCATTCGCCTCCTGAGCTTTCACCTGTAAAAGAAAACCTTTATAATCCTGCTAGACTGTAAAGATCCCCAAGTTCAGGGACGTTGTTTAACTTGTCCATCATTATATTTCTAGTGTCAAGAGCTACAACTGCTGCTATTGGGATGGGCATGTGTCAGACTCACCTGTGTACACCCTATTGTCCAAATTAACATTAACGTAACTATGATAATGAGTGACAATGGGTAGCTCAAAATCTCAAATCATTTAGTGAAAAAAACTCAAAGAGTTTGATCAAAGAGTTTGATTACAGTATAATCCAATTTTCTAAGATTGAAGTATAAAATGAGATTAGAAATGATGTCTGTCAAAATGACACTGAATTTGGGTGATTTTTACTTTCTTCTTTGTGTCCTTCCATTTTGCTTAAGTTTTCTACACATTTAAGATTGCCATTAACCATATAAGTATGAAGTATTATGATATAGGGTTGAGATAAACAGGAAAAGTCTATTTTCATTTTGGGAAAAAGAAAGCAAATCTATTCCAATGAATGTTGGAATGTCCAAATAAGCTGACACTTCTTCCAATCTATATTGTTCATGCTTTTAAATTAATTCACAATTTTCTGACAATCCAGTTCCCGAGGAAATTATTGAACAGATTGCTACTGGAGTTTTGAAAAATTCCAGGTAAATCAAACCTTAAGTAAATTTTAATACTTACCCTAAGGCCACCTTCTGGTGGGGGTCCAGATGCAGCCATTTCTTTTTCTATTTTTTCCTTTTTCTTTCTCTTTTCTTCCACAGACTGAACGTTCAGAATGCCCCGAGATGCAGCCTTCAGGAAAATTATTAAGGAGTGTAGAAAAAGAACAAAAATTAACTTCCTGTTACCAAAAGGTGTTGTTTGTTTTCTGCCTTTTAGGTTTTTCTTTGGAGTTGGGGGGTAGGCGATGGGGTTGGTCTATTTTTGGTAACAAAGAATTAGACTATTTCTACAACAGCTTTACGTACAACATATGATTTCTTCATTGGGTATTTTGCAACCATACACATTTCCCCCCTAAAGTTACTTCACATCTGTCAGTGTTTTATAAGGCACAGTCATTTCATCTCAAGGAAGAATGTTATTAAGATTCTTCCTTGGCATCTCCCATAACAGAAGACGTGTATAGAAATTTTCATACATTAAATGACATAAATGCATTAAACCAATTTATAGAAACAGAAATCATTTTGAAAATGTTTTCCTTTAATTTAAATTTCTAAGATATCAGATACCATTTTCACTACAGAATACTACTAGTAATAGATATCTATAGAGAACAAAACGCAAATTTAATTATCTAAGGTAGAATTTTATTTTTACTCTCACCTCCTTCTGTCTTCTTTCTGCAGCCTCTGCAAGCTTTGCTCTTTTTTCTTCCTAGGAAAAATGTGTAAGAAATATGGTTTAAAACAAAACCAAACATTATCCTTGATATTTTATACTTTTATCTTATAGGTAATATAACAGTTTACAAAAATAGTACTGGCCCCAAATGTCCTATTAAGAATGCCATTATTTATAACATTTATAAAATACTCAACTTTCTGAATTTCATTCTCCCAATCAATAAACCTTCAAGGACTTCCCTGGTGGCACATGGTTAAGAATCCGCCTGCCAATGCAGGGGACATGGGTTCAAGCCCTGGTCCAGGAAGATCACACACGCCGTGGAGCAACAAAGCCCGTGCACCACAACTACTGAGCCTGCGCTCTAGAGCCCGCGTGCCACAACTACTGAACCTGCATGCCACAACTACTGAAGCCCACATGCCTAGAGCCGGTGCTCTGCAACGAGAAGCCACCGCAATGAGAAGCCCGCATACCTCAACGAAGAGTAGCCCCTGCTCGCCACAACTAGAGAAAGCCCGCGCACAGCAACGAAGACCCAACACAGCCAAAAATAAATAAAATAAATAAATTTATAAAAATTAAAAACAAATTTAAAACCCTCCAAATAAGCACATGATGAGACATACACCTACATCTATATCATATATATACATTATATATCTCATACATACATACACATACACACACAGAGTGGCCTATAAAATAATCTGTTTGCTTTTTCAAAAAAAAAGAGCTTACAAGCTAGTCAGGGCAATAATAAAACAAATGACATTTAATAATACAAGCAGGGAAATACACGGTTTGGTACTGCCAATTAAAAAGGAGTTTGGGGCTTCCCTGGTGGCGCAGTGGTTGAGAGTCCGCCTGCCAACGCAGGGGACACGGGTTCATGCCCCGGTCCGGGAAGATTCCACATGCCGCGGAGTGGCTGGGCCCGTGAGCCATGGCCGCTGAGCCTGCGCGTCCGGAGCCTGTGCTCCGCAACGGGAGAGGCCACAACAGTGAGAGGCCCGCGTACCGCAAAAAAAAAAAAAAGGAGTTTGAAGCAGGCTGGTATTTTCGGAAGAAGTTCATGAATGAAGTGAGTGAATCTTATTGAGTAGGACAGGAAGGACTAGAGGAAATTTATGAGATGTACTGTTTCATGTTGGGAAACCGTGAATATTATTTTTCTATATCTATATTATTCATAATAATAAGTTATAAATTATGTAAATATATGACAGTAAGTAGCATTCTCTTGGGAGCTGTGTTAATAATTCCCCCATTTTCCATACCACAATACATTCATTCATTCATTTCATCCATTGGATAAATACTTATTGAGCAACTATCATGCCTCAGGAACTTTTCTAGATGCTGAAGATACAGCAGTGAAATAATACAGATAAATGTTTCCACCCACATGGAATTTACATTCCAATGAGGACAGTCACATATAATCAAATAAATATACATCTGTCAGACTGAAGTAAGTGCTTTAGGGAAATATAAAGAAAAGTATGGTCGATAAGAAATGGAAGGATGGGTGGATGGTAGCGTGGAGGATCTACTTTATGTAGGGTGGTGAAGAAAAGCCTCAAAGATAAAGTGACATTCAAGCAGTAAGCAATGTGGTTATCTGGGGCGGGGGAGGGGAGGAAGGGCTTAACAAATGCTGGCAGATTGGTATTTTATCAATAGCTAGATAAACAAAATTAAGAACATTTAAAAGCAACAGTAGCAAGAAAGACAAGGTGAACTTTCTCATATCAACTTCCAGGTCATTTTTAGTATTTATGATCAAATAGCTGAAGAGTTAATGTACTTCCCTAAACAACTCATTTCCTTCAACGAATTTTTAGCCAGATACAAGAGAGGAATTTAGGTGTTCCGTTATCAACTTCCTGTAAGGATTATTAAGGTAAAAATGCTGTTAAAAATTAGAAAGCTACAAAAAGTATAAATGTATTATACCACAAACCACCTAGTTAAATCTGAAATTATCCAGATAAATAACGAATACTTTCTAGTACAAGTATGTCCCAAATATTGCATGGAACAAACCTACGTATCTTTTAAATATATTGTTTATCTGAAACTTCAAAGTTAACTGGGCGCCCTATATTTTTATTTGCTAAACGTAGCAACTTTACAAACTGTACACTCGGTACTACATAAAATACTTCAAAAAAAAACCTTAAAAGTGATAAAGACTAAAGGTAAATCATTAATACAATATCCAATAAAGCGCAGAAATATACGAGACTTTATTGATCACCTTCTTTAAACAGCTGGTACAAACAGGAAGATGCACATCTCCTACAAGATTAAACACTTCAGTTCCCGGAGAAAGAAGGATTTCTTTTCGCACCCTAACTCCATATACCGCATCGCCAGGAATGGCCGCCACATCGCACCGTCCACGTGCGCCTGCGTCCTACGAACTGCCAATTCTGCCACCCGGCTGAAGGTAAAGAGACGCTGGAGCCGCCTTTAGAAAGACACCGACGCGGCGGCAGCAGCCCAGGTCCGGCAGGCAGGACCTCAAGGTCCCTCGGAGCACGGCCACCATCTCCGCCACCAAGGTCCCCGTCGACGGGCTCCACGGCCCGTGCCGCCGCTTCCAACGGCCAGTCCTGGGGCCGCAGCTCGGGGCCTCCGGCGCGCCCCTCCGAGAACAGGTGCTCGCGGCGCCGGCGGGCGGACGCGGGGACGCTGGGAGGCGGTCTTACTTACCAGGTCCGGCGAAGGAGGCGCGGCCTCCGTGGGACAGGGAAAACACAGCCCCATGGGGATCGCGGCTGGGGGATTCTCCTCCTGGGTCCGCCCCAGACCAGGCCGTGCGAACTGCGCGATCAGACCCGAGTCCCAGTTATGCGGTGCTCGCTCCGCCCTCAGCGGGCGGCTTGGTGACTGGGTGGCTCGGCTCCGCCCCGCTCCTCTGCCGCAGCGCCCCACCACCGCCCCGCGGCTCCACCCCCGCCCCACCATTCCTCTGGGGCTCGGCTCCGCCCCCCTGATGCCAGCCTCCAGCCTGGTCGTGCCTGGACCCCACCCCTGAAGCTAGCCTCCGCCCCACTGAGCAGCCGCCCCACCCACACTTCCAGAGGCTCTGCTAGGACGGGGCCTTGATCCCAGGAAACACCTGCTGAGGGCGACATGCAGAGGAGAGGTGGAAAAGCTTGGCTATGGCCTCAAAGCTAGCCCAGTTGGCTAGCCCTGTATAAATGAGTGACAAGACTCTGGATAGTTTATGCTACCCCTTTTGTGAGAAGGGACTCTGACCTCCAAGAAATTAAAGCCAAGATTTCAAGTTGATGTCAGCCCCCTTTTTGTAAGTGCCACTCAGTACTACTTCAGTTAAGAGGGCAGAACGTGAAATCCATCACTGTGTTTTAGAATTGAGCCTCATGAATGCACCTTTAGTTGAGTTTCCTATTAGTTTCTGGTGCTTTGGATTCATTTATCCATTCAAGAGTAATAATAATGTTTGATATATTCAGAAATATTTACATTGAATGCTTCTCAAATTTTAATAGGCATTAAGAATCACCTGGGCATCTACTTAAATGAATTAACATATGAGTTAACAAATTTCACAGCCAAATGGATGTATCATTGGAAAATTGATGCAAGCGTGCAGGGTTCTTGATCTTAATCTTCTGTTAACAGTTTTATGAAGCCACAAAGTTTTCCTTTAGAATTCTATAATTTCTTACCCAGTTCAGTGCTATGGTCTAAAAATTATCAGAAGCCTGCACCTGTCAAAAAAATCCTTTCTATGACTCCTCTTGAAGATGAAGCATTTTTTGCAAGAGCATGGGAGTGAAATAGTGACCATATGTAAATGACAAAGGACTTAAAAAGACATGATTGAAGATCTGATTACAGTGCAATTGACAAAAAAACTTGGTTACTGCTGTGACATACAACAATTCAAGATAATTACTAACATTATACCTGTTAACATTTTACTAAGACATAACCAGATTTTTAGGAGCTCCATATAATTTCCAGTATATCTATATTAATAACATTTACCCATACAACATAAAATAAGAAGGTTTATCAGCACTCATTTGATAATGCTTCCCATGTAATTTAACATACCAAATAAGCCTAATTTGTTTAATATTTCTCTTTCTCAGATGCTTCAGGTATCCTCTCTGAAGCATCCTAGAGTTAGCTAGAAGTCAAAATAACTTCGATTAGAATTTGATATTTGGGAAGTTTTTCAAAAATATCAAAAAGGTTTCAAAATACTTGGTCACATAGGATTGTATGTCACAGTGGAACAATACTTAATTACTTAACCAGTGACAATAAAAGATTTCAAAAGCAAATGTCAAAAGTTGTAACAGATTACTGGTTAAAGGTAAAGAAACTTTGCAGTCAGTTATCCAAAGCAAATCAATATTTTAAGAAAACTTTGTCTTCTTAATAGAGAGAAAGCCAAATTCAGGTTTTGTACCACTTTACCTTTCATAATAAAATTAATTTACTCAATTAAATTGATTCTAATCTTTATCACTCCTGACCACACATAGAATGGCTTTCTAAAGATTCATTTTTTTTCCCCTCACAATCTTCTACAACTTTCTATATCCACATTAATTTGTCCCTTATTTTCTTTCCCATTTAGGAATAACCAGCTTTAGGACAAAATTACTTTCTTTTCCCTTAACAAAACGCATTTCCATTCTTTATACCTTCTTTTTCCCATACAAAGATGTTTTCCTTATTAATTTTTACTAGTTTTAATTACATATTTTAATTATTATAATTCTTAACCTCAAAAAACTTAGTTTCTAGTGAAAACTAAGGAGTAAGCAATTTATGAACTTGTACATTAGCATTTTGTAGATAGGCAAACTTGTGAATACTATTTGTAGTTTCTAAAAACAGGTGATTCCTTAAAGAAAATGTCTCAGTGTGACACCAAACATATTTATTTATTTATTTATTGTGAATTTTATTTTATTTATTTGTTTATGCATCAGGTTCTTATTAGTTATCTATTTTATACACATCAGTGTATACATGTCAATCCCAATCTCCCAGTTCATCCCACCACCACCCCCACCACCCCTGCGCCACTTTCCCCCCTTGGTGTCCATACATTTGTTCTCTACATCTGTGTCTCTATTTCTGCCCTGCAAACTGGTTCATCTGTACCATTTTTCTAGGTTCCACATATATGCGTTAGTATACGATATTACATATTTATCAATAGTCCTAAATATCTTTAGTTTCTCTGTAAAAAGAAACCTATGTTTGGTAAGTAATATTTCAGTATCTTATTTGGAAATGATCTGGATATTCAATGAATTGCCACCATTGAACTTAATTTAGCAGATTTTAAACACTTTGTTTAAACACAAGTCATTATAAATATACAGAAGAGGAAATTTATTTCCCCCTATTATTAAATCATAACTCTAAATCTCTAAATAAGTTGTAAATCCAATTGTAAAAATTTAAACATGAATACATCATTTTCAAAGGCTTATGCATATTATTATTTGTTGAAAAGAAGCAAGTCTCAAATTACCACAGAAAAGAAAGTGGTAGTAAGATATGGTGTTTAATAAAATTCTAGACCCTGTAGCTTGGATGTTAAATGGTTGCACTGTTTATTTTGCGGAAATGTCAGAGCATTGTCTTTATTTTTCAAACGAAGTCAAATCACAAAATGCCACTTGATGTTAGAAATCTGCATATTTTGTTCTGGCATGATTTCTTCCATACAGACTTCAGCTTTATGTCCACTAGAAGAGATTAAAATACACAAAGAAAAATAAATTCAATCAAAATATACATAAGGAAAAGTTTATACAAACTGTAAGTCCTCTGGGAAAAGTCTCAGAGAGAGAAGCCTTTCTTATACAAAAAGAATTGTATAAAGAGCTAGAAATGCTATTCTAAATTAAAACAAGGTCACATTCAGATAGAAGCCAGATATGAGATGCACTATTATCAAATAAATCATATCTGGGAATAAATATGACATAAACATTTTTTTCTACGAGTCAAGGAACAAATGCTACAAGTAAAAAGAATTTGCAGAAACCAAAACTAACAATCAGGAGAAAGGGTGAAGGCATTTCTGAACATAATGGATTTGACAGAGATGTTAAGCATAAGGATTTTTCTTCCCAAGTCTTATGGTATGTGATTGACTAAGAAGGTATGTTATACGCATCTATTGAGTGTTTGAAGTCTTGAAATGACCCAAAATGAAGTGAACAAGAGGGACAAATAAGTGAAAATGGAAAGATTATGTATATCACTATTAGGAAGAACTGAACCTTAAAATAATATTTCAGGATAATTTTAATATGCATGAATATTATAATTATATAATTAGGAGAAAACTTTTGTTATAGAGATTTTAAACAGACAAAATGAAAACAAAAACTACTTTTTCAAACTTTTCACAACACAACTGAGTGCTCTAGCCTCATCCTGCATCTTCTGTTCTACTGGGCACAATCCATGTTAATAAAGGACTTGTACGTATGGACTCGGACCTTTATTTTCATCCCAAACCATTTAAGATGTACAAAGTAGTGTTATTCTGTGTGGTCTGGTTTTGGTGCTAATCTTACATTCATTACTACTTTGTAACAAAATTAGTAGAGAAATTGAGAGTAAACACTTATGTTTGTTTATAATAATTTGATATTGCCATAACATTTTGATTGCATGTTACAGAATGATCAGTCCACAATGGTTTGGAAATTAAACCAAACAAAATTTATCTCAGCCCACATTTGAGAAGCAGGGAGAGCCTGAGCTTAAATAGGAGGTATTATATATTTTGGTCAATATATAGAAGAAACACTAGGATAGTGTATACTTTGGACCTTTGAGCCCCTGACATTCTTTTTTTCGGGAAAAGCGTGTATTTTTTCCTTTACAGAATATCAGAACTTTCATGACTGCCTAGTACTGCCAAAAGAAAATATCTGGATGTTCTGAAGATAACTCCAGAATTTTTGTATTAACGACAATGAATACTAAGTACCAGATTGAGCTCAGACTTTTCATGGATCATGCATTTTATTTTTTATATTTGTATTTATTTGTGAGACATTTCAGTTGTCTCTGAAAGCTCAAGTGAATTGGTGGGATAATTGATAAAGAACATTTTGTAGATATTTCTATAAGACACATCTCGTAGCTCAAGAAAGAAAAAGGAGCTTTTTAATGGAATGCCCTAAATGGTTTGGTATTGAGGGCAAGGCACAAAAGGAGGAGATCAATGGCACAAGATATCAGCACTGGAAAAGGGATAGAAAGATTAACCAAACTAGGGCTTCCCTGGTGGCGCAGTGGTTGAGAGTCCGCCTGCCGATGCAGCGGACGCGGGTTCGTGCCCCGGTCCGGGAAGATCCCACATGCCGCGGAACGGCTGGGCCCGTGAGCCATGGCCGCTGAGCCTGCGCGTCCGGAGCCTGTGCTCCGCAACGGGAGAGGCCACAGCAGTGAGAGGCCCGCGTACCGCAAAAAAAGAAAGAAAAAAAAAAAAAAACACAAAGCACAGATTGGGAGAAAATATTTGCAAAACACATAAAGAACTGGTATCCAAAATATACAAATGACTCAAAACTCAACAACAACAACAAAAAATTAAAAAGTGGGCAAAAGGTCTGAACAGACACCTTTCCAAAAAAGTTATACAGATGCAGATAAACATATGAAAAGATTGTCAAGAGTACATATCATCAGGGAATTGCAAATTAAAACAATGAGATATCACTACACAACTGTCTAAATGGCTACAATCCCCAAACACTGATAACAAATGTTGCCAAGGATGAGAAGCCACAGAGAACTCTCATTCATTGCTGGTGGGAATGCAAAATGATACTGCTACTTTGGAAGACAGTTTTGCCAGTTTTTTTCCAAAGCTAAACATAGTTTTACCATATGAGCCAGCAATTGTGCTCCTAGGTACTTCCCCAAATGAGTTGAAAGCTTATGTCTACACAAAAACCTGCCCATGAAGGTTTATGGCAGCTTTATCGATGATTGCCAAAAATTGGAAGCAACCAAGGTGTTTTTCAATAGGTGAATGAATCCATACAATGGATTAAAAAAATGTTATCAAGTCATGAAAAGATATGAAGGAAACTTCAGTGCGTATTACTAAGTGAAAGAAGCCAGTCTGAAAGACTACATACTGTATGATTCCAACCATATGACATTCTGGGAAAAGCAAAACTATAGAGATAGCAAAAAGATCAGTGATTGCCAAGGGCTTGAGAGGGGTGAGGGAAGAGGGAAGGGATGAATGTATAGAGCACAGGAGATATTTAGGGCAGTAAACAATCTCCTGTATAATATTGTAATAGTATATAAAATGTGTATATATATATATATATATATATATATATATATACATATATATGTTTGTGCGGGGGAGTGTTTATCAGCTTTATTGAAGTATAGTTGACCTGCAATAAACTGCACATATTTATTTGAAGTGTACACTTTTAAATGTTCTGACACGTGTACACCCGTGAAACCATCACCACAAACAAGATAATACATACATACATATAAAGAGGCTATTTTCCTGATCAAAAAGAACCGATTCAGCAGGTGTATACTTTTCGCCCTTTGTCCTGTATCTTTTTCTTTTGGAATGTGGACACAATCTCTACCTATGTAGAAGCTTTTATGAGACAATGAGAATAAAAATCATGTGAAAAGTGTGAAGGATCAAAAAGACAGAAGGAACCTGGGACTTCTTCGATGATTTTTGAAACCACCCTATCAACCCTAGACCGCCTAGGTCAGGAGTTCTCCTTTGGAAGAAAAAATACTCCTATTTGGTTAAACCATTGCAGTTGAGTTTCTCTTATAAGGAGATGAAGTTAGAAATTCCTAACTGACATAGCTATCCATTAGCTGGGCTTATAAAATATTTTCTTTCAAAAAGAAAACCAACAGAAAAAAAATCTTAATGATCAGAAATATAACTTTTCCCAAATCTTTCTGTAATCTTTCTATAATGAAATATAATCCTGATCCTGGAAGTTGCCTGAATAAGGCCAGGGCTCACTACTAAGGTGGAAGAGGAATGGATGAGGAAATTTGGGGATTTTCACCCTGAAGAAAAGTCTGCATATGAAGGGAGGTAACAGCTTTCTTCAAATATCTGAAAGACTTTCCAGTGGAAGGGCCATTGGATTTATGACTGGCTATTAGACGTGTAATTGGTACCACATGTAAAAGGCTCATGGAGGCATATAACCATGTTCTGTGGAAGAACTTTTAAATCCTTGTCAAAGGTATGCAAAGATGGAATATAAGCTATGGTAGAGTTTTCTGATGTTGCCAAGGGTTCAAGCCTAGGCTGAAAACCTATTTGGCAGGAGGTTTTGTGATTTATTGTCCAAATAATACAACCCAGAAGATTTAAGTGAATAACTTTAGGGAGTCAGATAATATACGCAAAGGAAAAACTGGAATCCAGAGCACTGAGGTTTCAAAGACCACACTCTTTCCATTAAACCACATCATCTCCAGGAGACAACTACAAGAGATTTAAATAACAGATGAGAATTTGATTAGAGGAGTTTTAAGGTATCTTCCCAGACTGCAGTTACTGATTTCTCAAAGGAAAGGAAAGAAACAAAATTTAGAGTGTTCCATAAATGAAAAATTGAGGATGCCTCTTGCATTTAAGGATCTGTTCATTTTAGTGGAGTCTCCACATTTACTAGGAGTCCTGGTTCTGGAACAGGGGCAGGCCTTGAAAAACGTTTACTAAATTTCCTCTTCTGTTTCCTTAGGTTTTGCATACACTCAATACGTTTATCTGTGGACTTTGGGAAAATTAAAAGGAAAGAAGACATTTACAATGTTAACAGCATAGCATGCTGACAACATTTTTGGTTTGTGTCCATAAAAAAAGATAAACACAATCAGTGCATACAGCTTACATAGCTACATAGAAATAGGAAAAAAACTTTTTGCAGATGTGTGATTTATAGATGAAGAAAACATTTTGGAGCCTCAGTATTCTTTTTTTTTGTGGTCTTAGTTGGGGCACATGGGATCTTCGTTGCGGCAGGCGGGATCATTCCTTGCGGCGCGTGAGCTTCTCTGTAGTAGTGGTGCGAGGGTTTTATCTCTTCTCTAAGTTGTGGCGTGCGGATTTTCTCTTCTCTAGTTGTGGCGCACGGGCTCCAGGACATGTGGGCTCTGTAGTTTGCGGCATGCAGGCTCTCTAGTTGAGATGCGTGGGCTCAGTGTCATGGCGTGCGCGGGCTTAGTTGCCCTATGGCATGTGGGATCTTGGTTCCCCAACCGAGGATCGAACCTGCGTCCCTTGCATTGCAGAACAGATTCTTTACCACTGGACCACCAGGGAAGTCCCACCTCAGGAGAGTTTTCAAATGAAACTATTTACTCTTTATTTCCACTTCATTAACTGTGCACAATAGTGCACAATATGGACAATAGAAAACAATGTTAAGAAGGAAGAATAGGACTTCCCTGGTTGTGCAGTGGTTGAGAGTCCGCCTGCCAATGCAGGGGACATGGGTTCGAGCCCTGGTCCAGGAAGATCCCACATGCTGCGGAGCAACTAAGCCAGTGCGCCACAACTACTGAGCCTGCGTTCTAGAGCCCGCAAGCCACAACTACTGAGCCCACGTGCTACAACTACTGAAGCCCGAGCGATGGAGCCTGTGCTCCGCAACAAGAGGAGTCACCGCGTGAGAAGCCCACGCACCGCAACAAAGAGTAGCCCCCGCTCGCCACAACTAGAGAAAACCCGCACACAGCGACAAAGACCCAACATAGCTAAAAATAAATAAATAAATTTATTTTTTTAAAAAAAGGAAGAATAAATCATACAATGAATTTTGTGTGATCTTATGTTTATAAAGTTCAAAACCAGGAAAAACAATATCCTTTTAGAAGCACATAGGTGATAAACTATTAAAGAAAGAGATTAGCTTGATAAAAATAAAATTCAAGGTAATGGTTACCTCTGGGAGAGACACAGGGAGGTTGAGTAAGGAAGCGGCTCCTAGATGAGTTCAAGGATACTCATGTTTTCTTAAATTGGAGGTATATTTTGTTACCCTGCTGTAAAGTTATGTATGCTACATATATCCTTGTGTATGTATCACATGTTACATTAAAAAAAGGAGAATATTAAACCATTTAGGTTATCCTAGTTAAGACTCATTCTGATAGTAGTCACAAGATCCTAGAGTCTCAAGAAAGATAACACAGAAGGGTCTAGCTGATAGAACTTTTGTCCTATTAGGGACGATCACACATAAAGGGACAAGATAAAGTCACACTTTTGAATTAACCATAATTATTTATTTAAACATTACCTGCCTTTCAGTGATGTCTGAAGGATAATGCCATTTTGAGCCTTCCTACATAACATGTAAAATTAAAAAATAAAATAAAACTCATGAGCAAACAGAAAAATCAGCTATTATAATAGGAAGCCTATGCTACTGTTTTCTATTTATGTAATAGATGCCTATTATCCCAACTGCAAGAGGCAGGATCAGAATAAGAGCATCAAAGTAAGCATTGGGGTGGAAGATGAGATAGTATTTTGAGAAAAAAGAACCTGCTATGAACCACATTACCGGGACTACTGAGATTTATTCTGGAAGGAAAGGATGTACAAGAAATCCAAAAATTCATGTTTCTGTTGGTACTGAATATTGTCATGCTGGGTCAATAAGTCATTCAACAAACAGATGACTGCACGCGCCTGGCCCCCAGCAGGTGCGAGGTGGGGCTCCTCCTCCCGGTGGGTCCTGCAGCCCAGAAATTAGTCTGCCTCCTTCACCCGGGATTTCCCAACCCCAAAGCACTAACCCCCGCGTAAAGGCCAGCAGCGCGAGCGGCCGAGGCGACCTCCCACGGGGGAGGCCGGCGCCAGGGCGGCAGAGGGCCCGGGGGGACTCACGGGGTTGACGTGGACAGCGTCGTCCTCCCTGCAGCACAGGCACATTCTGCAAAGCCTCGCAGCGCAGCGGCGCCCACTGCCGGACCCCCGCCAAGTCCTCGCGGGTGCGCCACCTACGGCCCGCGAGCCCCACCCGGTCCCGTCACAATTCTCTTTATCCTGGCCAGGAGGGCCCCGCCCTTTCCCTTAGCTGTCTTCCAATCCCAGTGCCGGGAAGGTGGAGTTCCTAGCCTCGGAAGAGCATCTGTGGAACTAGGGATGTCAGGTCACCACAATCCCCTATCCTTCCGGCTCTGTCGCTCAAACACCCACATAACACCAATTTTCTATCTTCCAGTCCGGAACTCTCTACTCTCTCTCCAGGGAGTTCCCTTCCCTTCTAACACATCTAGCTTAGATTCCACGGTCCCTCACATTAGCCTATCCTCAGGGTTCTGAATTCCAACACCTCATTTTTCTTCCGTCACAGTTTCCAGTTGGATCCATCCAACTACTTGTCTTCAGGTCCATAACCGGGCTGAAGGGGGGGAAATCTTGAAGATGGCTACAATACATATTCATGATCTCCAGCTTAAACTGGGTCCTCATCGCTGCTTACCACTTTCATGTTGCACTACCTCTTTCTTTTTAGTACTCCTCAGCATTTCCTTCAAACTTTCTTCCCTCTATTAAAATCTGAATCCACCATCTCCCCATCACTTTTAGCAGAAGTAGGACAGTTCTTGCTTCACACACTAATAATGGCTAACACTTCTGTAAGGCCAACTGGCCCGAGGCAGGGGAACACAATTAGATTCACAGGTTGCATCAGACCGAAATTCTCCGGACCACCCAGTTCCAGAAACTGCCCTGGAGACATTCCGGACCACCCAGTTCCAGGAACTGACCTGAGGACTTTGAACCCAGCCCAGTCTTCCCGCCTTTCGAGGGGCGGGACTAACGGTCCCCCAGGATACCCGAAAAGACCACCAAATAAGGAATACCCTGCGCCCTCTCAGATTCACCACACCCCTTTCCCTTCTTCCCCTATAAAATCTTGCCCAACCCTCACCCGGGTGCGACTTCTCTGGCCCCTTTCTCTCGGACCAGTGAACCTCGCCCGGGAGCGCTCCCTAATAAAGCTCACTTGAAGCTTTCCTCTGTTTCGCGGCGCCATTTGTTAAGATCCGACCTTACAACTTCTATAGAGTTTATGCTTAGCATATTAGCTCATTAACTTCTTATAGCATCCCAACAGGGTAAATGTGTGATGATTACGGGCTGGAAAATAAGGGACTAGTATGTTAAATAACTTGCCCAAGGTTATACAACTGGAGAATGAGCTGGGATTTAAATCCACAGTCTGCCTCCAGAGCCTGTGCTCTTAATACTGTGCTATGCCACCAACTGCTTTTAAAAGCGATAAAACTAATTCTGGCATGCAGAAAGAATTTAGTAACTGGGAATAACTGCTGCTGGGGTCCATTGCTACTGCCAGGTGAAGTGTCATGGCTAGAGTGACACTGAGAGCAAGAGAACAGGTCTGAGTCCAATCCTTCTCCCCTCCACTTGCCTTCCAGTCTTCCTTCAGCACCCACTATTGGCTAAATCTACAAGGACTCCAGCTGGCTAAATTTCCAGCTCTTTTATTTCTAAAGAGAAATAAAATACGCAGAGCCCCAGCCCTGGCTTCACAAAGTAGAATATGGAAGAGTGAGTTTAGAGCTGAAAGACAAAAGGTCAACAAGTGGCACAGCAACCATCGTGCCCTAAATCCCTTTGCAGTCCTTCAACTATACATCTTTGAGAATGGTTTCAAACCTCCCCACTACCCATATTGGTAACCTGTATCACTCTACAGTCAGCCAATGTCCTGCACCAGACACAAATTTCAAAATGTGATATGGCCTAGAGTAAGGGGCAAGGGTATTAACTTTCTGATTCTGGACAGTATATTTGCATAAAAATTGCCTTTGCAGGAAAAAAATGCACTTTAACTGTAAAATAAATTATGAAAACTCCTAAATACTAAATGTAAGCAGAATCAATATTCCTACTTATTCATGTTTGATTGGTATAGAGCTGCAATTCTCAAAGTAAACTCCAGAAAATACCACCATCCCAAAATGTTTTACATGAAATTTTACATGAAAAAACAAAACAAGTAAACAAGCCACACTTCCCTCCTACCTAAAAATGGGTACTGAGTTCAAATAAGTTTTGGACATTATGGGTTAAACAAAGTTAAATAAGTATCTTTACTGTAGGACTACTCAAACCCTATTAATATGCTAAAGTGATTATGAATTTCCAAAAGGGTATATATTATACGTTTGTCTAATTTATTGCTTGTGGGACCCTTTTTCAGTGTCCCATTTGTAATCTCTCTCATTTACACGTGGAGGATTCTAGATTAAAGACTGAATCCTTTTACTGAATAACTAAATATTATTTTATATTACTTTAAGCATGACCTTGCAATGTCATAAACTACATCAATAATTTTTTTAAAAAACATTATTTATTTTATTTATTTTTGGTTGCGTTGGGTCTTCGTTGCTGCACGTGGGCTTTCTGTAGTTGCGGCGAGTGGGGGCTACTCTTCGTTGTCGTGCGTGGGCTTCTCATTGCCGTGGCTTCTCTCGTTGAGGAGCACGGGCTCTTGGCACGCGGGCTTCAGTAGTTGTGGCGCACGGGCTTAGTTGCTCCGTGGCATGTGGTATCTTCCCGGACCAGGGTTCGAACCCGTGTCCCCTGTATTGGCAGGAGGATTCTTAACCACTATGCCACCAGGGAAACCCCATCAATGACTCTTAATATCAATATTTAAATCAGATTTTTTCCCACATGCAATTGTTTTTCTCATTTTCTGTCTAAGCAAAATTTGCTGATCTTTGTTTTATATCTTAAGTGGCCGTTTCATAATGCAAGTAAGATTAGCTTGTTAGAGTGTTTCTGCACTGCAGCTGGTATTTTTATTATCTTTGTGTATTTGAAAAATATATACTGATGAAATCAGTTGAAGTAACATTGCACTAATAAATGCTATGCTATATCTTGTAAAACAGGATAAGATTTATCAAATAGAATATCTACACAATTTTCCTTAGTTTAAATATTAAGTATTTTCTTTCATTTTTTGCAAATGAAATCATTTTAGGTTTGTGTCTCTTCAGTTTTCTTTTCTATCATCCCTAGTATTTCAAAACTTGGTTATTTAGCAACTGAATTTATAAAAACATTTAGATATTTCATTCACATTTTTATAAGCTTGTCATGTTTGACATTTCCATAATTAGATTTTATTTTGTAAGATTATACAAATATAGTGCAAGTTCTTAAAAAACTAAACTGTAAGCTTTTCCACATAAATGAAACAACTTACGCAGAAATACAAATGGAATGGCAACATTGATCTGTCTTGTGCTATTATTTACAGATTTTCTGTTATGTTAGTTTGTTTTCTGGGTTTCCAACAGGCCATGGAACCTATTTGGGGGCATTAAGGAACTTTACTTATTTACTTTGACTTCTATATAACTATTTTTCGATTTGAAACTATTTTCCACAGTACATAGGAGAATTTTGACAAATTCATATATTTAGAATTTTCCTATGATTTTATTTTTAAAAATAGCTTTGAGGGAGTAAAACTTTTTTAGATCCTAAGATTCTCTAAACACTGGAAATTTTTCTTACAATTAAAGTCTGTTCCCTTTCCAGGATAAAATGCTATTTGTCTACTTAGTAAATAAGATGTGGACAGATTCATCACTCTTTCTTTTTAGCCATTTTTTCATTCTACAAATATCTATATCCAGTGAATGACTCTTCTGTTCCAGTCTCTGTGGCTTGTGCTAGAGTCTTAGTACTGAATAAGCCAGATTCCTATATGAATGGGTACTGTGTAAAATAATACCAGTGTAGGGCTGACTCCATGGGTGTACAGTCTGTGTAATCACACTTAGAAAGATTGATGCTCTGCTCTTGCTGTCTTAAAATTCTTAATTTTTAAGCAAGTGGCTCTGAAATTTCATTTGGCACTAGGACCTGCAAATTGTGCAGGTTGTCTTGATCCTATCCCACAACGTTTGTGAGAAACATCGTTCTATCTATCATCTATCTATCTATATCTATCATTATATCTCTGGGACACAGTAGCATTTTGTATCATTTTTTATTATTATTTTATGTAGGGAGTTTATAGCAGATTTTTCCTTTTCTGTACCCATGCAGTTAAATTGTGAAATCTAGGTTAGAGACTTTTAATATGTCTATATTAAGTTACATCTTTTTAAATTCAACCTATCATTTCATCCTGTCAAGAACCCTTTTGTTCTCTATAGCAGAGCACCTCCATGTCATCTGCTGACCAGATCAGCTTGTTATCATCATCCAAATTTGTGATGAAAATCTTGCACAGAACAGGACTGAGAAGAACGCTCTGTGTCTCAGCACAGAAAGATGCACAGAAGTTTCATCCATAAGTATTTACCAGTACCTTTTGGCAGAATTGTTTATTCAGTTATAAATTCACTCAACTTTGATATCAGCTAGATCTGATTATATCCATCTTGTGCACATTAATATCATGAAATACTTTTTCAAATATATTATTGGAATCTGGATGTGCTTTAAGCTACTAGTCCACATTGAAGCTTGTTCAGTAAACTTCTCCCTAACTTAGAAATTGACTTAGATAAAATTCTAGAGTTAATATTGCATAAAGAAAGCAATGAAGGAGTTAAACTAGGGAGGAAAAAAAAACAGCATTTTTGTTGGACTGTTTTATATTTATTTCGTGGGTTAGTGTATTAGTTTTCTATGGCTGCTGTAACAAATTACCACAAACTTGGTGGCTTAGAGCAATAGAAGTTTATTCTTTTACAATTCTGGAGCCAGAAGTCTGAAATCAAGGTGTCAGCAGGGCTTTACTCTCTCAGGGGGCTCTCAGGTAGAATCTGTTCCTTGGCTTTTCCAGCTTCTGGTGTCTGCCTGCATTCATTGACTTGAAGCTACATCATCCCAACCTTTGTCTTCATCTTCACACATCTTTCTCTTCTATGTATGTGTAACCTCTCTGCCTTTTATAAAGGTGCTTGTGATGGTATTTAGGGCCCACCTAGATAACCCAGGATAATCTCATCTCAAAATCCTTAATTTAATCACATCTGCAAAGACCTCTTTTCCAAATAAGGCATCAGTCATTAGGTTCCAAGGATGAGGACATGGGCGTATCTTTGAGAACAGTTATTAACCTACCACAGATAATTTTGCCTTTTAATTTTGAATTACATATAGGAAGGGCATTGTACATTTTCATCCTTAGGGCTACTATATATCTTAACCTGGTCCTGGGTAGGGGTTAGTTTCACCTGCTTCTCATGAGAACCTGCTTGTTCTTTCCACCACCTAGGGCTGTAGCTCCTCACCTTTGTGTTGTAGAGCTAGGGCCACCCTTAACGTGTCTCTAGGTTACTGGGCCATTGCAAGGAAGGCAGTTAATCAGCTGCTGCAGTTAGAATGCTAGAAGTAACAAGTGACATCTTTTGCCATTATTAACTGTGAGAAATTATTTTTGACAATTTATTTATGGCACTTTTAATCACATATCTCTATTGGTATGACATAGGTCATATGTCACTGTTTCTGGTCTCTGAATTCCTTCTGGACCAGCAGATAAGTCCGGTCTCTGAGACTGGGCACAGGAATGAGCTGGCAGAGTTAGTGAGCTGCTAGCTGGTGATGGTGCCGAATGAATCTTGGGCCTGGCAGAGACTGCTACCAGAAAAAACAAGGCAGAATAAGCACTTATAGGAGAGGAGATAAGGGGCTTGGACTAGAGAAATTCCACAAGGCACGGGAAATCAGAGGCCGGCATAGACCGTCTCCTAATTTACCTTTGTATTAATGGGTAGGTAATGAGTAAACAGAGGAGAGATAAGAGAGACGTCAGAATCCACACGACATGCCCTATAGGCAGGGAGGGACCATATAGGGAGTCACCTTCACATTAGCCTGGGTGATAAGAAAGCTATGGGTGCAATCTGGCAATTTTAAAAGGTGAGGTTAAACAAAGAGAGATGGAATTGAGAATTGAGGTTAGAAAAGGTGAAGTAAATCAACTGGAAGACCTCAAACCAGTGGGGGTCTCCAGCTTCTAGAGCTTTGGGGAGCTGATATGCCAGGAACCCTGCTTCCACCCAGTTAAACTTTCTCCTAAGTTGTTTTGCACTTGATCTGCAGTTTAGCCTCTTTACCTTTTTGCTGGTTCTCTGCATCTCTCATGCCTGCCCCAGTGTAAGGTCAGAAAAAATGAGTTACCTTATGTCAGAACGCCTATGAAGTCTCTATTTCAGAACTCTTTCTCAACAACTTTATTTTGAAAAACAGTTTCTCAGGAAAATGCATTAGTTGGAAATTGACCTTAATGGATCCCAGCTTTGAGTACTTATTGAGGTCACCTAGATGAATCAGTAAAAACACAAAGAAATTTAGTAGTTGTGTCTTGAAGTAGAACTTCATATTTGGAAGTACGGAAAGTCTTGTAAACAAGGCTTTTAAGAAATCACTTTAAAAACTAACTAAATAAATGGCTATGCTTTGGAGATTTCTAATACACATATAAAGGACAAATGAAAATAATAAACAACTGTTCTAATGTTATGTGAAAGAGTACCTAGGCTTTGGATAAATTTCCAGTAACATGTAATAGCATCAAACTAAAATTTTAAAAGTGCTGTATTCTGAGGCACTGAGATGGAAGTGAAAATGAAAGTTGTTGAAAACTGCTCAAAAAAAGGCGCTTGTGACAATTAAGACAGTGATGTTGAAAATGCATGTGAAGAGGTTGAATAAAACTGTTTAATGAAATGCGGGTATGGAAATAAGCAATATTTCTAAACTAATATGTTTTTATATAATGTGGTATTAAACATGGATGTATAAGAAAATAAGTTAAGTAATACAAGTAGACATTTACCTATTACAGTTACCTCTCTAAACGTTTAAGGGCTCAAGTTGACCCCCCCAAAAAAAAAACCTTGGGGATATTTGCCCTCCTAAATGGTCTCTTTCTTAATTGGAATGTTTGGAATGTTTTAACTTATTAATCAATTGTATATTACAAATTCAAAATGTTTAGAAAGGACTGCAAACACAATTCCTTACCCTAAAGAACCCAGTCTTACTATTAAATCATCAGACGCACAAGTATGCACGCACACACGCACACTTCGAAGGATGGTGCTGTTAAATCGTAAACTGAGGCATATTGAAATTTTTATGAATTTATTTAAGCAAGAATTGATTCGAATGGGGCAGCACCAAACCAGAAGTGTTTGGGAACCCTGGCTGACAGGAGCCACTTTCTCTTATACAGAGAAAGTGCAGAAGCAAAGAAAGGTTATTTGTCTATAGTTTAAAGCCTAATTGGCTGTTTGAGAGTGGTTGTAATTAGCCTCTTGATTTCTTAGCATTGAGGTATTTACAAACTTAGATTTTCGGTTGCTTACATAGGCTACAGTGGCATTACAGCCTCATCCATCTAATGGCCTCCTTGTTTGATTAATTTAACAGTGCAAAACATTCTCTCAAGTCTCTGCGTTTCATTACATACAGTCAGCCTAGAGAAACATGTAGGGACCTGTTCTTCTCAGCTTCGCATTTATTTTCTGATTTATGGCCGTCTAGGTTATAGGATCCTTTGTTCTTGCTTCATCCTAAAAAGCAGATCTTCACACATAAGAGTATTCTGGATCTTCAGAGCATCAACAACATGAAAAATACTTAGGCTGATGTGATCAACTTTCACAGCAAAACTTAAATGATTCTCTCCCCATCAGGGGTGACGTTCACAAACTGAGGGAAAAACTTCTGTTGCTGTCTCCCAGGCTACAGCTCTCAGTAAGATACGGAACAAAACTCAACTCACAGCCCTTATGTTGTGTGTTTATCTTTCGATTGACATATTTATTGGAAAAAAGCACAATGCAATTTAATTTTAGAACAAAATTAATTAACACTTAAGTTTTACAGATGGAGGGAGCTCCTCTTAAGTACTTAAAAGTCTTAAAATCTCAAATTGTGGGGAAGGTGGGATGGGAAAGATGAAAATGCTAAAACTGTCATCCCATGTAAGAGCAGACAGTTGTATTCATATTCAAGGGGATTACAAATCTCTTCCTTCCTGTATTCTTTAGTTTTGACTATCATATAGTTTTCTACACCAAATTGATATTTTGAGAACACAAATAAAAACACATAGTATAGAAGTGGAGATTGAAAATTTATCCAAATAGCACAGAGATCTATTTGTTAAGTAAGAAAAAGAATTAAGACATAATTATTTTAAGACTTCTGATTCCATCTTATCTTAAATCTTTATTTAATTAGTCTACCAAAACTGCATTGGGTATTTAACATCATAGAAGTAAATATGAATTGTTCTTCTGATTCTTTTTTTTTTTGGCTGCATTGGGTCTTCGTTGCTGTGTGCAGGCTTTCTCTAGTTGTGGTGAGTGGGGGCTGCTCTTCTTTGTGGTGCGCGGGCTTCTCATTGCGGTGGCTTCTTTTGTTGCATGCAGGCTTCAGTAGTTGTGGCAAGTAGGCTCAATAGTTGTGACACATGAGTTTTGTTGCTCCACAGCATGTGGTATCTTCCTGGACCAGGGCTTGAACCTGTGTCCTCTGCATTGGCAGGTGGATTCCTAACCACTGCGCCACCAGGGAAGTCCCTCTGCTGATTCTTTATACAAGCATAGGATCATTAAGAGTTGGATCGGTATTTCACAGAAGACATTTTCCAGATACCAGGAACTGAAAAACCAGTGTGGGAAATATCTCACTTTACCCTTACAGATATGATGACTTCGCTTTTTTACAAGACAAAAAAATTAAAAGTAATGTTGTTTCTTAAAAAGTATTGCCTTTCAAGCATATATTATATGACAAATATAAATGTCAGTGGATCATTATATTGATACTTAACTGACTGTCATAACATTAAGTTACAGTGTTGATTAAATAATAAAACCCTTGGAAAGTTCCTCTTTCCTACCTTTATGTAGAACTGACACAATGAAAAGGATGAAACTTTATTGAACCGATGCCATTTTTAAGGAGTACTATGCTGGTCACATGGACTGATTTGCTCAACAATATGGCAGGTTTGGATACCATGATTTTGACATTTATATAGCACTTTTACATACGTTTCTAAATCTTTCATTTATAAATCATTTATTTCATATGGTGTTCATTTCATTTGAACTCCATAAACCTTGGGAGGAAAGTAAAGTGCAAATAATTCCCTTTATTTTAAAATTAAATTTTAAAAACAGGTGAAGCTCAGAGAACTTAGGAAAACTAACCAAAGTGATTTCATTTAACATTTATTGTCAATAGGTATTTATTGAAAACTGTATTAGTTAGTATTCCTTTAGTTGCAAGAAGAGAAAAACTTATGAAAGTAACAAACTGAAAGATTTTATTATTTTGGTTTACCTGACTGGGAAATACAGGAGGAAATCTGGTTCAGTCAAATAATTATTCATCTCCATTAGCTTTGTTTCCCTCTATAGGTTGGCCTTACTTTGTCTTGCTGTGGATAGATTTTTCTGCAGATAAAAGGGACCTCTTCTACCCCCATCCTGCTGCATTTTGACCCACTATCTAATAGAGTCCTCACTGTTAGCTTTTGGGGAGGAGTCTAATGAGTATATAGGACCAGTTAAGAGAACTTTTAAAATACACCATTAAACAGCTCAGGTTAAATCACATTAAATATGATTAGTACTAATAAATTAATGGAGCATCTTTTCTTTAACTCAGAAGTTTCAGCATTCTCATTTTTAGGTTGAATCTAATCAACACTTTAGAACAGTGACAAATTATTATTCCTTTCTTTGGACTTTTCTGTCCAAGTATAAATGAGTGAAATCTGAATGTCATGGTTGGTTTTAGAGATACCCACGCAGAAAGAAGCCCAGGATGACAAATAGAAAGTGTGTCATTCAGCCTGTGGAAAACTACTAAAGGAAATAAAGTGAACTCGGCTAAGAACTGTAAAGTTCTGAGAAGGAAACGTATTAGTGGAGATTAGAAAATCTTTTTATTAGGCTTTAAAAATCGGATTTATATACAGTCCACATTTACTCAAACCCCATTAAGTAGCAATGAAAACAGGCAGGGTAGAAAAAGTAGAAGCTTCACTGTAAAAAATATCTTGGCTCAAATTTTCTTTGCTCTGTTTCGGTATGAGCTACCTTAGGTGCAGCTAAACCACATCTCTGTTTTCCAGTCAGTAAGACAGAGCTAATCTATTTCTTAGAGTTGTAAGATTTAAGAAATACTGTAAAACATGCTCAAGTATGATTTTACTCTTCTTTAAAACTATCTGGGGATAATTTCTCATATGGCTGAAGTTTGCACAGTGATAGTAAAAGAAGAGCTAGGGAATGAGTTACTAAAGGGACATGTAGCCTCTTTCTCCATAAGGATCAATACAATGCATAATAATTCTTTATAACATTAAAATATTATGTTGAATAACTTAGAATAATTCTTAGAATCAGGAGGTCTAGCTACTTTGCAAGTATTATTATTTTTTTCTAGAGTGGTTAGAAGTCATACCCATGAAGTGTAAGCAACTGATTTCCCAGCACAACTCTTCAGAATGTGTTCATTTTTAGAAAGATATCCAGCAGGTGGCACCACAATCATAATATTTACACAGTAACAAGTTTGTAGTGAGGGAGAAAAAAGAAAATTATTATGTAGCCAGAAGATGGTGCTAAGTGACCAATCTTTAAAAACCAACATCTGCGTTTGAAATAGGCAACTTCCATTTTAGTGAATTCCAGGATTTATAATCAGGATGCTGTTGACACCATTGTTTGAAATTCTTCAATTTTAAACTTCAAATTTATTATTTATACAATAAAAGATCCCCGACCAGCTCAAGAAAGCAAGAAATACTTTTCTACTCTACTTTTATAACTCACAGTGGTTGCAAAGAGAAAAGACTATATTTAAAATTTTTTATTTTACTGTTTCTCTAGTTTCATATGTTCAAGATTATACTTTTTTAAAAAATATAAGGACTTATTGTCCACCTCGAAATTCCTTATTCTTCTTCTTCTATTCTTCCACTAAGATTCTCTTAGGAAAATGAAACGCTGAATTGGAAGACCTAGAACCTGCAGATATGCTTTCTGACATGTCCAAATCAGAAAAAAAGTTTTGAAACATTTCTTCTGTATATACTCTGTGGACTTTTCTAAAATACTGTTTAATGTCTTCGTATATTCTGTTATTAATGTTCAAGTCTTTAATCACTTTAAAATAATAGAAAATAAAAAATTAAACTGCTTTCAAAGTTTGCTTTAAACTTTCATCTAAACAAAAACTGTATTCTAGGGGCTTCCCTGGTGGCGCAATGCTTAAGAATCTGCCTGCCAATGCAGGGGACATGGGTTCGAGCCCTGGTCGGGGAAGATCCCACATGCCACGGAGCAACTAAGCCCGTGCACCACAACTACTGAGCCTGCGCTCTAGAGCTCGCCAGCCACAACTACTGAGCCTGTGTGCCACAACAACTGAAGCCCGTGTGCCTAGAGCCCGTGCTCCACAACAGGAGAAGCCACCACAATGAGAAGCCCACGCACCGCAACCAAGAGTAGCCCCTGATCGCCACCCCTAGAGAAAGCCCGCACGCAGCAATGAAGACCCAATGCAGCCAAAAATTAATTAATTAATTAAACAAAAAAAGAAATGTTAAAAAAAAAAACTTCTAAAAATTTGTGGTGGTTCATTTGGAATTCTCAACACTTGCCTATTAAACATCTCTTAAATGCACCCATTTCTCACCAGTCACCCCATCTCCTTCATCCTCTAGCCTCAGCTACTGGACCATTCCAATAGCCTCTTAGTAATTGAGTTACATTTCCTCCTTCTCCCCCTCCAACCTGTTTTCTCTCATGAGATCAAAGCGACATATTGTAAATGCAAATTTGATCATTTCACTCTTGTTCTTAAAACTCTTCAATAATCTTTGTAAACAACCAAACCTCAAACATGCCCAAAATTCACTTCTCCAGGTCAATCTCTTAGGAAGTCATTCTTCCCATTCATTTTCTATGCCTTTGCTGCACGACCTTTTTCAGACAATGCTCCCTCCTCCTACAGGTCTTGTCTTCTTTCAATTAGCAAATCTGTTCTCCTATGTCTCCATCTAGATGTCTCATATGCATTCTTTGGATCACAACTCAAATCATCGCTTTCTCAAGAAAGCTTACCCTATCACTCAGGGTATCAGAGCTTTCTATTACTTGTCCCACAGGACTGACTAACTCTCCTCTGTGGCACTCCCCTCTGTAATTGACATGGTTTATGGGAGGTAAATTGATCAATGTCTCTTTTTGCCCTAACTCTACCATAAGCTTCATGAGGACAGAGGTGTGTTCACTTTTCTTACTGGTGAGTTTGAAAGTGCCATACTTGACATGTGGAAAGCTCTCAATAAATATTAGTCAATTGATGGAATGAATGATTTAAAAAAAAATCAGAAGTCTCTGGAAAGTGTAGTTGACCTTATGGGTTCAGAATACCTTCCACTGGCAAGATGTTTACCCTTAAGAGAAACCTCAGGATGTAGATGAGAGCTGTCTTCATATATCTACAAGGCTGTCATGAGACAGAAGGGTGAAGCTTACTCTTTATGTATCCAGAGGGTTGATCTAATACCGAACGCTTACAGAAAGAAAGAAATCCAAGATTTAAAAAATCTGAGTATCTGACAAATTTCTGCATTCAGTGGAGAAATGCCTATAACTTAGAGATATTTGAACGTAAATTAGTAGTCCATCTGGTGAGAGGCAGAAAGGGGAATTCAAGAACCAGCAGGGCAATTAAGTGGCCTTTGAAGTCCCTGTGAGCTTTGAGATTCTATGGAGGTATGATTTGTCAAAAAGATTATCTCTGTCTTTGCCATGCTGATTGCATTCTGAGACGAATGCTGAATGGAGTATGGCTTCTTCCTTAGAGTTTTGGAGAATAAGTTTCACTGTGTTTAGGACTTAAAAGAACATGTGATTTCCTAACATGATCTGTACCACTAATTTCAGCTTAGGTTTACATTGTCAACCTCTTCTTGGGATACACCTGAAACAAAATGTAACTAGAACTTGCTTCAGATATATTATTTTCTCTGATAACTGAAATTACATTTTTTTATGTAACTTTTACTGCATCACTGATAACATTTACTGATAAACTTTTGAGAATACATTTGATTTTGGGAACAATAAAATTTGTTTAATTTGTTTTTGGGGGGTATTCTAAATTCTGCATTTCACACATCTCAATTCCATCCATAAATGTAAGTGGTTAATGAGTTCTTTGTTCTGTGAATCTAGTTTCAGACTACTGCAGGAAAAAGGGTTAAAATCTTTACACTTAATATATAAGCTCCTAACTTTTATGCCTCAACCCAGATTTTATATTAAACTACAAACAAAAATATTAATTTACCCTCAGGCTCATGATACTATATAAACTAAGTAGTTCTTAACTGTTTTTGGTAGATTGAAAACAAAACTTTCATTTGAAGATCTTCATATCAATTTAATTCCAAATACAGTGAGATATACATTGTACCATTTTCATGAACAAAAATGAGGAAGCAATCTCAAAGTTGATTGATAGGATAAAGGTTAAATAAACTACATATGTAAAGTAAGCCACAATGCAGCCTTTTAAAAGAATGAAGTTGTGTAATGAATACTGACATGGAAATATGTCCATGATATACTATTAAGAAAAAGTATCAATTAGCAAACAGTATGGACAGTGTGTTCCCACTTTTAAAAATGATGTAAATAGGGGCTTCCCTGGTGGCGCAGTGGTTGAGAGTCTGCCTGCGATGCAGGGGACGTGGGTTCGTGCCCCGGTCCGGGAGGATCCCACATGCCGCGGAGCGGCTAGGCCCGTGAGCCATGGACGCTGAGCTTGCGCGTCCGGAGCCTGTGCTCCGCAACGGGAGAGGCCACAACAGTGAGAGGCCCGAGTACCGCAAACAAAACAAAACAAAACAAACAAAAAAAATGATGTAAATATATCAAAAGATGTCAGAAAGTTTTTATCTAATCTGGTAGCACTGGTTATCTCTGGACAGTGGGATTGCGTATTGGAATGGCTGCAAACATGAAAATTAGAATCTCCCTTTTTATACATTTGACACACTTTGTTGTGGGTAAAATTTTTTCCCACATGCATTTACCTTTAAAAAGAAAACCTAAGAAGGACACGAACTAATACAATCTATTGTTCACTTTCATCTGTAAGAATAAAGAGGAGGAAATGAATCATAGCCAGAGACTAAGATGATATTCACTTCCAGTGTACACTGTCAAAATTCAGAGTTCTTTTGTGAGAAGAATAATAATGAAATCACACATAGGGATCAGAATAACTAAATATATACTTCCAAATCATCCTTGTTCTTGCCCTTACCAGCTCAAGGAGAAACTCTAGCTTTCTGCAAAATCTCTTTCTACCCCAAATTTTCTTTAGGCCCAGGGGATTTCTCACAGCTCCATCTCACTACATTTTTGTCCTACCATGTTGGACGCCACCATTTCCCCACAGGACTGCTGTTGCTTTACTGGGCACAGTGGATATGGCAGAAATGTTAGAACTCTTAGCTATTACAGATATGCCATGGTTTCTCTCAGTAGGCTTGAGTAGACAGAAGGGAGCATACGTATAGTGGTGAGCAAAGGGCATTTCTGGGAATTGTAAAGAGACCAGCTAATTTAAATAAAGAATTTGTGTTGGTGAGAAATGGCATGAGATTTAAAAGGAGTATTTATGTTACACAAGATATGAGATTTACAGTCACAATATAATAAAATATAGGTGAATCAGTAAGGCTGAGTGCAGAAAACAGAAATTACTATAAGTATTTTCAGCAGAAAAGAATTTAATACAAGATATTAGGTGCTTACACAATTGTTGGAAGGACTGAAAAAACAGGTCCTGGGCTAGACATTCTGAATGGGTTCCTAGAATAACGCAGAGCTGAACCACAAGGGGAGCTACCATCTCAGAGGCAGCCACTGTTCCTTGCTTTGACAACTTCCTCTCACTCCGGAGGACGAGCAAACTGAAGCTGTGACACGGCTATCAGAAATCCAGGCTAGGAAGTCACTCAGTGTTTTCATAACATTCTGTGTGTTCCACCAAACTTGAGCACGAGGACTGGAGTGCAGCTGTGTGAAAGTCTCACATTTCTAAATTGTCTGCAGCAAAAGCCAAAGGGGGTAGGGAAATGGCTGTTTCTTCAATCTGCCTTCCAGATCTCTCCTAAGTACTGGCAGTATGTAATTCGCATCCAGAATGCTAGCTGCATGAGTATTGGGGGGGGATTTAGGTGATAACTTTCTAAACCCTCCAAAGTGAAGACTTGAGGTTGAGAATCAAAATATCCACCACATATAGGGAAGTTCCAAGCAGGAAAATCAACTATTAATAATATGGCCATCCAGAAAAAGTGCTATTAACATTCTGTCACAAAACTATTTTCTTTCCATGTGTTAGCCTACCTATCTATCTATCTATCTATCTATCTCATCTATCTCTATCTCATTTACTCAATTGGAAACAGTTATTATTTTTCTAGCTTGTTCAGCAGACCTTTATACCCTTCTTCAAGTAAAAACAGTATTTGTTTTCCTTTAAGGAAGCTCTATCTCAACCCATATCCATGTTGTCTGGGCTAACAAAGTTTATCCCCTTCAACCCTAATATCCCAAAGTGCCACTTATAGGTTATATGAACAAAAAGTTCATTTTTTTCCCTAATCATTTTTGACTTCAGTTTTTATCAGTGGTATTTGGATTGTAGGCTGGGAAATACTTTATAACCTTTGATTTTCCTTGATCAACATGGACTGAGACACACACAGAGAGAGAAAGAGAAATGTTTATTCTGAAGAATTGGCTCACATGATGAAGGAAGCTGAGAAGTTCCATGATCTGTGGTCTACAGCCGTAAACCCAGGAAAGTCAGTGGTATAAATCAGTCTAGGTCTGAAGGCCTAAGAACTAGGGGAGTGATGGTTTAAATCTCAGCCCAAGGGCCAGATGAGATGTGATGAGATGTTCTAAGTGAAGCAAGCAGGCAGGAAGCAAGATAGGGTGAATTCCAACCTCCTCTACTTCTATTGTATTCAGCCCTCAATAGATTGGATGATACCCATCTGCATTGGGAGGCCAATCTACTTTCCTGGGTCCATGGATTCAAACGTTAATCTCATCTGAAAACACCCTTACAGACACGTCCAGAAGTGTTTTAAAGATATTTCTACTAGTTAATTGGATTGAGGAAAAGTTCAAAATTCAGTGCAATGCTATGAATCATGTTATGAATGTTGCCAATGTTAAGATTCAGCAGCAAAATTATTAGATGCTGTTTTAATTCCCTTGATTTACTTTTTCCCACTATTTGGAGCAGAATTTCTCAATGGTTAATCCTCATGTTATGGAGGCAACTTTTTATCAGCCTTTTGCCCCATCCCTTTCTGTGCCTTTCATGAGACAAGATGAAACTCATCTTCTTTGTGGTTCTTCCCTCTATCCTTATTCCTCACGTTTGGCATTTTTAGATGGGCTGAAGTATAACTGGTTTTATGGGAAAGACTAGGACGTATGAAACAGTGTATTAGGAAATATCAGATATAAGGGCTTTAGAGTCAGACAAACTTGGGTTTGAAGACTACCTTTATCTCTTATCAGTTGCATAGTCCTGGGAAAATCACTTGGAGCCTCAGATAAGTTATTTCTAAGGTAAGATTTTTATAACCATTAGAGATAAAGCATAAAAGCAAGGTGTTTAGCACACAAGAGGCTAATGTTCAAGAAAGTAATGATCAACATTATTATTATCTATTTTATGCAGTCTGATGAATAAAACATTAATGAAAGTGTTTCCTGTACATTTTTACATTATTACAATTGCCATCCTTATCTATTTTAAAAAAACAATCACTACTAACAGCGCTGTGCTCTTTTTTTAACATCAAGATTTATAAAATGAACTTACTTGAGATGAAATAAGGCTGATGACTCAGGTTCAAGACTGTTTTCTTGAGCAGATGTTACCAAGAAAGTAAAACTTCACAAAGAAGTTTCTCTGATGTGAGGGTTATTTCAGCCCAACCCAGTCCATTCACACAGGCAGTTGCAGAGTATGTTATATGGCCACGAGTATTGACTGAAGGCTTTGTGTGCTGTGATAAATTCTGCTTTAGATGTCTATCCTAAAGCCTTCTATTTTAGCAAATATCCCAGCAAGTCAACAGCGTTTTCTGTGGTGCAGTCAGAACAGTTTTCAGCTGAATCCCTTGCTTTTTTAACATTTATCACCACGGCTCCTCGGGGCTACATAACTCATACGAAACAAGGTTTCCATCTGCCTGTGTCTCATTCCTCTCCACATGCAGCGCTCACCCCAACATGTGCTATGCTCCAGGGTCCTGCAGAAAAAAGCACTGGTGTGATACATCTTCATGTGGACGCTTCAGCTCTGCTGCTGCTGCCGTCACTCCTGCCTTATATTGTGGCACAAATATGATGAAAGGAAACAAGGGCAGAGATGTTGGTCTTAGTAGCTAAAGATGATTTCTCGTGGGACTTTAACCAAAGGCATGCTCTTACAAACAGGAGATTCCAGTTTGGGACTGCATACTACAATTTACACGGGTACTAATACTGAAGAGCCCTCTTTGAATAAAACTCAAATTCTGTTTCCAAACTTCTGATTCTTTCCTGGTTATTTTTTGAGAAAAAGGTACAAAGAACAAGGATAGCACACGCACGGCCATGCCTTTCTCTACTCCTGCTCAAGGCAAGGCTGGCAGGCATTTTTGGTTGCACATCTAAACACATCTCTTCCTTTCTTGCTAACAGGATTCCAAACGGGTTTGGGTGATAAGATGCCCAGCCACATGATATTTATTGGTCTGGGAGTTGGAGATGTAGGCAAGTTTGAGAGGGATATGCTGAGAATAATTTCCCTTCCTGATCAAAGGGAGCATGTAAGTAGAAACCCATTTTGCCCATGCCTTTTATTTATTTATTTTTTGGTGAGAATGCTGTTGTGTCTCCAGCTGTGGCACCAATCTCACAACCACATGGAGAGTAGTTGCCAACCCAGCAATGGTGACAGAAAAGTTGGGAGAAGTCTTTGGTAGCACTGCTGAACGGCCACTCCAATGCTGGCCCGTCCTACCTCTAGACTTCTGATTTGGTGAGATGGTAAGTACCTGTTTTTTGTTTTTTTTTTTAAGTTTATTTGCAATTAATAGTGATTTTTAAGCCCTATATCCAATGAAACCATTTTAAAAAGCAATATGTGGAATGGAAATTTAGATGTCTATTACACTTTTCTTTAAAAAAAAAACACCTTAAATTTCTGAATGAGCAAGATTCATTTTTGCAGGTAGAGGCCCTGCTTCTTCGTGATCTTCACCTTTAGATCTAGCAACCACAAGAGAAGAAGCTGGATATCTGTTTAGCTTTTGTTCATTCACACATTCCAAGTCACCACAGATACTCAGCTCCTCAGAGGGAACATACTGCTCCACAGCTGTAGCCACAGTTGCACAACAAATCCAGAACAATACCTTCAAGGAGAGGACAAGAGTCACGGTTAAAATCCACCCGGAATAAGAGAGAGACATCTTAAAAAGTCATCACTTTCTCCGTCTTCAAGATAGTTCCTATGTGCTTGTGAACTTCTCGTTTGAAGATCTGAGGACATTTTGCTTAGTGACGGTTCTTTCGAAATTTTAGGCCTCCTGCTCCAACTGTGGTGCATACTGGACTTCTGGCTTCAACTGGAATATAACTGTTTTTCCATCATCAGCTTGAAAACAAAAAGTCCACGAAGAGGTTATGAAGCTCTGTGCAGAGCCTTTTATTATTTATTTATTTTTTAAAACAACAGAAACTTATTTCTCACAATTCTGGAGGCTGGAAGTCTGAGATTAGGGTGCCAACATTGTCAAATGAGGGCTCTCTTCTAGGTCGCAGACTTCTCACTGTATCTTTACATGGTGGGAGGGGAGTTCTGTGAGGTCTCATAAGAATACTAATCCCATTCATGAGGGCCCCACCCTCAAGACTAAAGCATCTATCAAAGGCCCTACCTCCTAATACCATCACATTGGACATTCTTTTTTTTTTTAACTTTGTATTTTATATTGGAGTGTAGTTCATTAACAATGTTGTGTTAGTTTCATGTGAACAGCAAAGTGATTATTGAAGATCTTGTTTTTTCAGGAACAGGCCTTCTCACAGGTAAACTTGGAGTACCTTTTTGATTTTGGGGGTGGGCTGGGGCATCATTTTGGTGGATTTGTGCCAGGATGTAGTGGGATAGAGCTGGACTAAGGAGAGGTGGGCATCTGAAGCCTCCAGATGAGAAAAAATTCTCTGCATGAGGGCAAGTTAATTTTCAGGAAGCTTAGGGATTCAAAGTCAAGGAAAAACCATAACCTTCAAGTAGGCTGAGAATGAAAGATAAAACACAAAAGATCAGGAGTTTCTTATGGGAGAGCAGAAGCAAGAGTATGGGTCAAGTGAGAGAATTAAGTGTATTTCCATGAAAAGAATAGGGTGTCCAAGGCTGGTAGCTATTGGATCCCTTCCTGCCCCCTAAGGAGTGTGTGATCCTGGCTTAAAAGCACAACATCATAGAGATAAATGAGTCCTTCTTCTAATGTCCCAGCATCTTTTCAATTCCCCTTTCCCTAAGCTCTGAACCACGGAAGGCATCTCATGTTAAGAAGTGGATTTGTAGGCCTCTGAATAAAAAGTTGTGGTTTTCTACAGAATAGTTCCTATTCTAAAATCACCAGCCAAAGCAACATTCTGTTCAGAAAGTGGTAAAAATATGATTAGGGGCTTTTCATATATGTTGCTCTGTATAGTCAAGTTAAGAAGCCTTTTCTGAGAGCCTTTTAAGAGCTTGGCACTGGACCAGTTATCATCTTTCAGGAATAACAGTGTCATATTGTACAAGAACCTTGTAAAATCCATGCAAAAATATAGCAAAGGGCACACTTTCTCTTTCTTTCCAGCTAGCTTTTCCCTTTAAAAGCAACCTCTATCTATCAAAATCAGTAACATCTCTTTCTCTAATATATCATGAAATACCTATCTATGATGTTTCTCTTCCAACATGCAGACATCAATAAAGGGTTGGCCAACCTCTCTCAAGGAGAGTATTACAACATTCACTTGGAAACAATTATATATATATATATTTCATAGTCATTTGTCAAAGCTTCCTAAAACATCTGAATTTATGCAATAGCTACTGTATCAGTCAGGATTATTAAGTGGAAGCAACAGTAATAACTCTCATTTGAGCAGAACATTTGTCGAAAGGTTATTGAGCAGCTCTCAGAATCTCTGAGAATGGTTAGAATCTATGTAGCCAAGAACAATGCCCTAAATGACACTGAAGAACTTGTCTGGTCTAGACATCACTGCACTCTCTTGGTCATGGGCACCACAGTATACTACGCAGACACCATCAACACTGGTCCATGACACTAGCTTTGGATACATGGTGTAGGTTACTACTGATTCAGCCTTACCACTGACGCCACCCTCTGGAGAATAGACTCTACGCAGTTACCATCTTTTGCATTACTAACATATGATTCAAAGAGCAGCTTGGGTGCCTGTGATTGGAGGAGATTGGATTACATCCCTGAGCCTCAACTGCAAGGAAAGCCAGGAAAATGAGAATTTGGAATTTTCTATTTATTTAGTAGGAAATTATATTTGTCTCATTGGCTAGGAATTTCTGAAATGAGTATAGAGGGAAGCATTTGGTCACGTCTGTAGAAATTATTTTACTGTTATTCTCTGGCTGGAGTGTGAGGTTTCTGTTGACATACAGTGGGTAGCGGCCAGAGATGCTGCTAAACATCCTACAGTGCACAGGACAGGTCATGACAACAGAGAATTATCAGTAGTGTCTTTGTTGAGAAATACTGCCCTTAATAGAAAAGGATTGCACATACACGTGGCCAAATGAATGACAAATAATCAGGCAGTAGATGGTTTGCCACCTTGGGAGTTTGGTTCAAAACCTGGGTAAAATTTGCAACTCACCCCTGTACAGAGAGGGAAAGGAGAAGTTGAAAAAAGAGGCAGACCACTCCATATTGGTAGGTGGCACATTTAATAAGCAAGGAAAGTTACATAGAAGACTTGTCTTGGAGGGCCACAAAATGAGTAGATCTCTGCATCTACCCACTAGAATCTTGAAAGTTTATATAGCAGCCTTGACAAGTTCAGTCACGTATTCAGTCCAGATGGTCTCAACTACACAGCTCTCTCAAGGCTGTATCTTTAAAATTGCTCCCACTATGAGAACAGTGGGCAGAACATACATTTCAAGGAAAGGAGAGGAGATAAAGAGCTTCTGATTGCCCAGGTCTAGCTTGTGGGTCAACCAGCGACCACGTCCTCTGGATGAACTCCTCCAACAGCAGTGACCAAAGCTCTTTTCTTTTCTTTTTTATTTGGTTTGTTTTTTACAGTTTCCATGCTTTGCTTCAATTATACTTTTCTATATTTTGTGAGAGAAGACACATATGAAGCAGATGCAACAGATTCACTATCAACAAGGAAACATTTCAGAGAAGTCAATAACTTACCTGAGATAACACAGATAGTACATGACAGAATCATGACTGAAACCCATAAAGGATTTCAAAGCTCATGTCCGTTCCACTCTGCCATGCTATTTTCTATTGTTATCTGGGACCACAGACAACACATTTATGACAAGATTTTTACGCTTTTGTAGAAAGTATAGATATAGCACACAACAAAATGGGAGTAAGTCCTAATTTCATTGATGTGCTATAACCATCTGAGTTGATAGTGTACTCAACCTCCATCCCACTCCTCCAGATTACTTAGGGATCTTACCAACCTGTTTCCAGAAGAACTTAAGACAAATGGAACTGGGAGTGATATATGTCTAATTAAATGAGTAGTTTTTACTCTCTCCTTAAGACAGGGCCCAGAAAGTAGAAGGATGCTAAAGCAGCAGTGACATTCCTGAATGGGGGTGTAGGAATATTATCCTCTCTCCTCTTTCCTCTCTCCACATTATGCTGTATCCGCTCCACACTTGCCTCCAAGGCAATAATATTTTCTGCTGAGCACAGCACTGCGGGTAGAGGATGTTCTCTCCAGCTCCAGAGAAATCCACTGCAGCCTGAGGCAAGCACTTGCATCAGCCCTAGTTGCAAGGTCTGGAGCAGGTGATTCAGATCTAGCCACGCACTTCAGATGTGCCTGTAGAAACAAGCAGAGGATCCCTTTGGAAACCCTTGTCTTATATAATTTGTGTCAATTAGCCTTTGGCTTTGACACTAGCTATGAAGTCCATATAACATAGTGTATTGTTTTGGAGAAACCATCTTCAGGTGGCAGAAGAAATTTTCCAATCCTCCAGCCTCGAGGGAGCATATCTGAGCTCTGGCTCCAGAGACAAGGAGAGAGAACACAATCTTTGGACAAGAGTAAGCACTTGGATTTCTGGTCATATCTGGGGAAGCCTTCAGTAAGTTACAGACACTAGACTTTTTGATAAGATGAGAATGTGTGAATGCAAAGGTTGTGTTTCAGGAAATTTATTTACATACTATATTATACAGCAGGTTATTTCAGTTCTTATATGTTAATGCACCTAATTATCCAAAAAGTCCTATGAGAAAGATACTGTGTCATTCTGATTTCCAGTTTACAGAAGATATGGCTGAGGACTGGAGATATTAAATTATATGGCATTATTACATAGTAAGTAGTAGAGTTGTACCCAGGTCCATATAACTCCAAATCCTGGAGTCTCCAATACAACATTTATGCTGCAAATCAGCCTTTGCTTTTCTTCTTACAGGTGAGAGTATCACCAAGTTTTGTCTTTCCACGTTTTGCCATTTCACCTATGCATTATGGAAATGATCAATAATAACATGGGCTTCGCAGCTTCTCCAACTACAAGGGGGCACCCTTAAAACTCTGGGAAAGGACCTAATATATTAATAGAGGGAGAAAATCCAGACTCCCAATCCTCCATCCTCCATCCTCCTCACTCCCACCAAAACTAGTGTTTTTTCAAAGTAAAGGTCATGACCTTTTAAAGGATCTTTAAACCAATTTAGTGATCCAAAACCAGCCTTAAAAAAGGAACTGGCTAAAACACAAGATATGAGAGCACATCATTCACATCCAGTGAGGGTAATATTACGTGAAAAGCTTTTCCATTTTTGTAATATATAATGAGGGTTATTGTAAATATAAGTTGTATTTCTTACTGTGGGCCACGTGGGCAATAAGCCACCGGATGTGCTTGGAAGCTACAGTGAGACCCACAAATCATTACAACATTACCTGAACTGAGGAGGGTGGGATGGATGGAGTGAAGAAACTTTGTCATGGAGTCCAATACCTCAAAAGTACAGTGGTTGGGAAAAATAAACACACACATGCACACTCCTTCTCATCTAGTTCTTCTTGTCCTTTATCAGCTCTTCCCAGGACTTGGAGGAAGGGCTCTATAACTTGAGGAACCTAATATTTATTTAGCATCTATAGTGTTCCTGTTGCTTCACATGCATTACTCAACTTATCCTTTATAAGCCAATAGGGTGACTAGAATCGTCTGATCTCGGATAACAGCCTTAGTCTCTGTGGTAACTATGGTTTTCATCTACTTGTTAAATTCTCATTATTACCATTCTTCCGGTGATAGGCCTCCCCATCTGGAAACAGGAGTGTACCTCCTTGGTCACAGTGACTGGGTGACTGGATAGGAAGGGAGGGAAGTGGTCCACCTTGGGGCAATTGGAGTCACTCACCTGGATTTTGTGCTGGAGCTGGCAGTGAAAACTCCTCCTTTATCATTGACTTTGAGTACTATGAATGTAATCCCAGAGCTGAGGGCAGTACTGGAAGAATGCAGGGAAAACATAAAAGGAGAACAAAGTTCTTTTGGTAGTGAGTTCTCTGTCCCAATCCTTGAGGTTTCTTTGCTGGCCTTGTTCTAGATTATGTGAGTCATCCAATATCTTTCCAATCAGTCACTAAATGCTTATGCCAGTAAAAAGTTGAGTTTTTATCAATTTCCACCTTGAAAGTCCTAACAGAGAATATGCAGCCACTTGAATTTGAACCAGGTTTGCCTGACTTTAAAGTTTATGACTTTGCATTGGAATAATTCATAGTATCTTACATGTATCTAGGCTCCTGGAAATATTTTTTGGCCACCATCGTTTGTTCCTGGATAGCTATCTTTTCAAGTCTTTTATAGCCAGTCCATATCCTGTTTTAGACAATGAGGTGAATGATGTAATCCTTCCTTTCAAAACACTATGGAGAAAGAGGAATTTGGGGTCTGTAGAGAATGACTTATACTCAGAAAGACAGGCTAGTCGTGGGGCTAAGTGTGTGGACTCTGGTGCTGGTATTCCTGGTTCCAGGTCCTGGCGCTTCAGGTTATTAGGTGCGTAGACTTGATCAAATTACATCACTTCTCTGTGCCTCATTTTGCTCTTCTATAAAGTGTAGGTAATTGTACCTATCAAGAATGTGCTGTGAAAATTAAATAATTAGTGCACAGAGACCATTCAGAATAGTGCCTACATATACTTAAGGAATGTTTGTTATTATTACTTTCTTGAAGTATTAATTTTCATCATTTTTTCTTTTACAAAGTGAAAAACTCTCTTCAGATAGAATCTTACCTAAAGTCCCAAAACAGAAATTAGATAACAGAGATGCTTTGGGAGGTAGGATGGGGTTCCTGGATGTCACTCAGTCTCAGCTCTCCTTTTATAGCATCTCTAATAGACAATATTTGAATTTATTGAACTTTTACTCAGTGCCACATTTTGTGCTGTTTGCCTGAATTTTTTCATGTAATAAGTACAATGACCCTGTGGGGTAGGTATTATTGTCTCCATATAGAGATTTACTTATTTACAGGTGATGAAACTGAGGTTTTTTGAGGGTAACTTGCCAAGGGTCACAGAGTCAGTAACTGTCAAGACTGGAGCCAGATATGCCTGATATCCCTGAACCAAATGTTCTTAACCATCCCATCATGCTGCTTACCCTCAAGGCTCAGGAACTTGACTTTAAAATAAGCCACTTTTTTAGATGACTTGGGTTATCCTTGTATCTTGAAATGATGAATTGGTTGTACTCCTGGATTTTACGCAGGAATTAGTTTTAGAACACTTATTTTTTTATGTGAGTTCGGGAATTAAATTGAATTATATATTTATAGCATTAAATTATATTTAATTATAATTAAATGACAGCATTAAATTATATAAGGTGTGAATCCAAAGAACCTGGATCCATTGGGATGAGTATAAATATTAGGCCATGGAAGCCAGACTAACACAAGCATAATTATAAAAAAGACTTAATTAACAAAGAAGCAATAATATGCTCAGACTAAGTTAGAAGACTATAATTTTATTGAATACTTATATTCTTTGGTTCAATGTTCAGCCTCATAAAAATCACAGGAAGCTCCTGGAAAATTTTATATAAGAAAATTTCTACTTTCCTGAAAGCCAAAACCTTTGTGATATTTGATGTTGGGCAACCCTCTTCTCAGAGTAGATGTTTTCATGGCATTCCCCTTGATAATAATTTATCTCCTTTTTATAATGAATTCTTCAGCAGGAAGGAACTCCCTTAATCCCAGGGGCTGCCATCTTGTAGTCTCTTTCCCATTGACATCTGGAAACTTGTCAGAGGGAAGGGTCTGTTTTTTTCCTTTATGTATCCTTCCACTGCTAATTAGGTGGCAATAAAAAACTTCCAGACTTTGTGCATTTTAAAGATCACAAACCATATGACTGTCTCCCATCTCCCTGACCAAGGCCTGAAAGGATAAAAGAAATTATTACAGGACCACGGACAGAGTCAAATAAGATCCTTATCTCGATTGGAACAAATGCCTTTGACCAAGAGACATAGATTACTTGAAAAGAGACAGCTAGTGAAATCAACACCATGATCTTATGTCCTTGCTCCTTTTGAGAAACTGCTGGGGCTGCCCCTTGGGTGAATCCAAATGGAAGCCAGAGGGTGCTGAAAGCTCTGATTTAGTCCATACAAATCAGCTTATAAAGGCAGAGATCAAGAAGGAGATGGGTGGAGAGTAGACTGGATGAAGAAATGGTGACTGTCTAGTGTGGATGTGACTGCACACACACACATATACACATGCATACAAACTTAATGAAAATTCACTCCCTGCCAGTCATTAGTGCAAAATTGACTCCTTGGCTGCAATAAGGGAATTTTTAAATTATTAGTGGAGCTAGGCTAGGTGAAAAGTTTCTTATATTAAAATTTAGACTCATTGCAATTAGTTATAGCTCTAAATCAGCCAGGTAGAAAAATTGATACGTAAGCTAATTTACTTCTAGAAATTTGCAAATAATTGTATCAGATGAGATTGCAGAACAAAAATCCCAGTAGTCTCCCAGGAGACAATTTTTTTTTTTTTTTGCAGTACGCAGGCCTCTCACTGTTGTGGCCTCTCCCTCTGCGGAGTACAGGCTCGGGACGCGCAAGCTCAGCGGCCATGGCTCACGGGCCCGGCCCGGCCGCTCCGCGACATGTGGGATCCTCCCGGACCAGGGCACGAACCCGTGTCCCCTGCATCGGCAGGCAGACTTCTCAACCACTGCGCCATCAGGGAAGCCCCAGGAGACAATTTTTGTAATGACATTATTAAGGCTGGCAGTCACTGGGAACAAGGGACTAGAGGAAATGATCAGAAATATAATAGCTCTCTAGCCCTTCAGCACAGATTATTTTCACAGCAAACCATACCTTTTGCAGAGGCTGACACTACATTTCTATTCCACGTATTAACTTTACTGATCTACAGTGGGTCTAGCTGTATAGTGAACCACTGAATTCTTATCATGAGGAGCAGTCCAGCTAATATAAATGCACTTCCAAGGGATTCAAGCACGTAATCCCTAAGGCTGAGAAAAATGTGTTCCTTTGTGGATAACATGTATATATAGCTTCAGGTTTGCATTGGAGTAGGTTTTCAAGGTTTTTGCTAAAGGGACCTAAGTTTCAGAAGTTACATAAAGTGAACTTGATTTCATCCCTGAAGGTTTTAACATTTTCAAATTAATAGATGTGCAAATAACAAGGGGATTGTGCAAGAAGTGAAATAACTGACATTGCCCCTGTCTTTTAGGATGTTAGGGTCAGCTTGGTGGCTGTACTGTAGGGTATCAGCTTCCTGAAACCATGCCCCGGGAATCTCTTGGGCGGACACTGCACCTAGGAGAAAAAGAAATTCGCTCTGCCTTCTAGTACAGACTCCCAGCTCTCAGGTAATATGAACATCTCTCCTGACTCCAGTCCCTGAAGGACATAACCCTTTTTGTTAAAACCAACAGCACAATACCTAGTCAGAGACAGGGAAGGAATTGTTTCACCCTAGAGGACCTGATAGGAAAGTTCAAAAGAGAGGAAACAGGCATATGTTAGAATAGCACCCCAGCTTCCCAAGATCAACTTTCTTAGTCCATTCAGGCTGATAATAAAATACCACAGACTGGATAGCTTCGAAACAACACAAATTTATTTCTCACAGTTTTGGAAGCTGGAAGTCTGAGATCAAACATCTATTATGTTAAGTCATTATTTGTTGGGGTTTCAGCTGTTTATAGCTAAATAAATTCTTAACTTTCCATCAGTCTCTTAAGAGAGAAAGATCATTCTTCAAGTGATTAGGAGATTTAAAAAATCACAAAAGGATGATCATACACCCAAAATGGTCACTTCTACTAACTGTAAGAAACATTTCATTGATAAATATCAACGCAATTGACAATTCCTATTAAAGATTGTGCATGTGTGTGTGCACACACATTGAAGGCTGTCTCAACCTCTCCCAGTTGATAAAAGATGACTATAGTAAGATCCTTGCCCAGGTATATTTTGGAAATTTCATTGATATGTGCATTTTTTGAATTAATGAGATGGTAATAAATAGAACTAGAATTTACTGAAACGAGTTAGAAATATCCAAGAAACCAGTTGGATCCTTGATGAGGAAGTAAGTAGAGGCATAATCCCTGGGTTTCTGGGAATGGAGAGAGAAAATCTAAAAATAATCTAATATTAGCCATGGATTTGAGGGTTACTTGTTTGTATACCCGTGTATCATGCCCTTGGCCGTTGTGATACATAACACAGTGAGGGACTTAGTCTGCTTGGGCTACAGAGTCATTTGAGTAATATAATTTTAATTAATTATATGTAAAAGTATATAATTTAATTAATTATGCCATTTCATTGACCTGTGCTAATGGCAAAAGCACCATTTCCCAAATAATAAATTAGTAATATAATGAATTATTGGACTATTTCTTTTTTTAATTTTTATTTTTAAATTATATCTATTTGATTTACAATGTGTGATTAGACTATTTCAATCATTAGTGTATTTCAAATTATTTCTCTAACTTTTATTTACATTTTTGTTTTTTAATTAACAAATAACGAATGGTATATCTACCAAGAATGTCTTAACTCTGTGTAGCTCAGATACTGCTAAGAATAACGGGGAATATGGGGAGAGGAATGATTCTCTTTAAGTACGGTTTGTGCCTTTTGTTTTGCCTTCTGTCTCCAAACGTGAGTATGTTCACAGGTAAGTATGCTTTTTCTACAGAATGAGTATGTGAAACCTACATCCCATGGCTCATGCCATCTTTACTTTGCCATTGTCTACCAAAGCTGTACTGTAAGGCTACTGTTTTGGTTTTGCCCAGTAGAAACTCAGGTATAGTATTCTGGTATTTATTGGTATTCTGGTAACAAATGACTAATGGAAATTGAATGCTTGAATGATAGTATTCTATTCCTTTAAGTGGTTTTAGTTGTTCACATCTTCAGTGTTTTAATGTAAAGCAGGAGAACAACAAAAAAAAAAATGGAAAGAGGGAGAGAAAAATGAATTAATCAGGAGGGGAGAACCAGTTTTATTCCTTCATGAGTAAGTAAACTTGGGAAACATAAGAAACTGAGCTTCAATATCCTCATCTGAGAAATGGAGAATATAGTACTTCAGAGAGAATCATTGTTTACAAGAATTAATATCATGTGCGCAAGATGGAAAACTCACAATGGGTACTCAATAATTATTCATGTTCTTTCTCTTATGAGAGGATCAAAGCTAACACAGGCAGACAGTACTTAATCTCCTTTGGTTTTAGCTTCTTCAGCTACAGGAGGGCATATTCTAGGTGACCTAAAGTGACCCCATGCTCAGATTCGCCAGGCAGTATACGACCAGGCCTGAGACTATGGGGTTACTTCTATTCCAGATCTAAAGTTTCTTTTAACGCTTTACCATTTCTTGGTTTGCATGACTAATACAACTTCTGGGAATATAAATGATTAAAGTGTAAGTCATGGTGATAACCTATGTCAGCAGCTACAGCAGTGATAACTAGAGAAAGAGAGGGAGAGAGGGAAAGAAAATGAGTAACACTGGACAATTAGAAAGGGGATTCGGAAATTTTCACTGAGTTCTCATGTTCTTTCTTCATGAATATACAGATATATTTAATTGCAATCTTCTCTGTATTTTAATCTTTTTATTTCAGAAACCTTGGCTAATCTTTGTATATCACTTTCTATTTCCATAGGTGTAAGAGTCTCTTCACAAAGTTGTGGGAATGGATATTCTTTTTTTTTTTTTTTTTGCCTCTCACTGTTGTGGGCCTCTCACTGTTGTGGCCTCTCCCATTGTGGAGCACAGACTCCGGACGCGCAGGCTCAGCAGCCATGGCTCACGGGCCCAGCCACTCCGCGGCATGTGGGATCTTCCTGGACCGGGGCACGAACCCGTGTCCCTTGCATCGGCAGGCGGACTCTCAACCACTGAGCCACCAGGGAAGCCCACTATGCAATCTTTTAAAAGCTGTTTTTTTGCCAAAGCTCAACTGTGAAAATAAATTATTCAGATTTGCAATGTATGCTGATGTGTTTAAATGATTCAAGACTTCAGCCCAGCCTTGTAAGCCATTAGCAAGTTTATTTTACATTATATAACTATATCTATATGTCTTTAAGCGTTTCAATTTCTAACTCTTCTGAACTTAATAGTCTTGTTGGCAACTAGACTTCTGCAGATTATTACGTCTCTGTCTTCAAAACAGAAAATGTCTATATATTTCAAACTAAACTCCAGCTTTTTCAAAATGCCATCAGCCAAAGATCACATCCACAGCACATTAAAATACAAAGGTCTATAAAGCTGAGATAGATTCATTTGGGACAAAGGATCTATTTCTCACACCAAGGGTTAACTTGAATTTAATTCCTACAATATATGAAAATTTAATCTTTCAAAGATTCATAAAACATTTAAACATATACTTTTTAAAAATAAATTTATTTATTTTTTTATTTTTGGCTGCACTGAGTCTTCGTTGCTGCACATGGGCTTTCTCTAGTTGCAGAGAGCAGGAGCTCTTTGTTGCAGTGCACAGGCTTCTCATTACGGTGGCTTCTCTTGTGGCGGAGCACGGGCTCTAGGCTCATGGGCTTCAGTAGTTGTGGTGCACGGGCTTAGTTGCTCCGCAGCATGTGGGATTCCCAGACCAGGGCTCGAACCCATGGCCCCTGCATTGGCAGGTGGATTCTCAACCACTGCACCACCAGAGAAGTCCTAAACATATACTTTTTAAATTTTAACTTTTTTGGCATCTTGAGACTTAAAATAGCTCCCAAATTTTCAGTTTTGTGTTGCATAATGTTTCAGGTTAGAATCGAATCAACATTTGACATTATCCTATTAAAAAAAAAGAAATCACGGTTCTTATTTGTAATAACATGTCCCCCAAAAGATGTTTTTTTCTTGTTGTTTTGTTTCTGTTTTACCTGAATGGATCAAGCCATTGACTTGACGACTTCAGGAAAGAGACCATAGAAGCTATAACTGATGTTCTGTATGTACAAATCTCTGTTAGGAATAACACACACACACACACACACACACACACACACACAAGATATTTAATAATTTTGTTTTTCTTTAACTGAAAAAAGTTACATGACAGGAATAGAGTTAGCAGATTAGAGTATGACAAATATTTGAAACATCTGGGACATACTTAAACTAAAAAATTATTCATTGTTAACTTTATTTGTTGAATCTGACAACCCTAGTCAAAAAGAAATTTGTGATCTTGAAATTAGTGAATGAACAATCTCTTCCAGTAAACTCAGATATTTGAAATTTAAGTACACAAATTAAACCAGCCTTTCTATGTTTTAATTATAATTTCTTACAATTCTTCCTGCCTTCCCCCTACTGCTCAGTGAAGAGTTTAAAAAAAAAAAAAGTGTATTCAAGAAGAGCATTTATTTTGTAAGAGTATTTAATAGTTAAGAAAAGGCAAATAATTTGAGACCACATGGCATTTACAATGTAAAAATTAAACATCTGGGGCTTCCCTGGTGGCGCAGTGGTTGAGAGTCCGCCTGCCGATGCAGGGGACACGGGTTCGTGCCCCGGTCCGGGAAGATCCCACATGCCGCGGAGCGGCTGGGCCCATGAGCCATGGCCGCTGAGCCTGCGCGTCCGGAGCCTGTGCTCCGCAACGGGAGAGGCCACAACAGTGAGAGGCCCGCGTACAGGAAAAAAAAAAAAAAAAAATTAAACATCTGTTGCAGTCCAGTGAATAGCAAATTATAGAATGTGTCTCTAAAACTATGAAAAATACTGTCTTTTCTCTCAACTTTATTTTAAATATATGCATTTTCAGAAGTAATATCATGCCATCATCTTTAATTTCATTCTGTAATTTTGTAAATATAAAGTATATTTACACTTCCTTTAGAATGTGTCTCTTCATAGCTACTTCCTTTATTTTCCCTCATTGCTCTAATCATGAATCCTTTTCCTTTACAGTAATTCCCCTATGAACAAATGAGTTCCATTCTGAGAGCAAGTTCATAAGTCCAATTTGTTCGTAAGTCCAACAAAGTTAGCCTAGGTACCCAACTAACACAATCGGCTATAGAGTACTGTACTGTTATAGGTTTATAATACTTTTCACACAAATAATACATAAAAAACAAACAAAAAATAAAGAAAACATTTTTAATCTTATAGTACAGTACCTTGAAAAGTACAGTAGTACAGTACAACAGCTGGCATACAGGGGCTGGCATCGAGTGAACAGGCAAGAAGAGAGTTACTGACTGGAGGAGGGAGAGGGGGTGGGAGATGGTAGAGCTGAGGGATCCTCAGCAATAGGAGACGGAGGGCGAGCTGCAATTTCACTCACGCCTGACGCTGATGGCACAGGGTCTGGTTCCTTGCTGGATTCAATTCTCTCTACCCCCTTGGACAAATGATTCAGTGATGTCTGGGTAGCAGCTCTTTTTTTCTCATCATAGATGACAGGGTAGCACTGGATTGTGTTCTGAACAGCTGCTGCAACCTTCATGTACTGTTCTGTGTTTGCATCCTGTGCCTCAAAAACTAGCAGTGCCTCCTCAAATAAAGAAAATCCTCTTGCCATTTCCTGCATCGTGAATCTCTCTGGTTCTTCAGTTACTTCTTCCTCTTGTCCCTCTTCATCCTTTCTCTGGGCCTCCAATTCCATCAGGTCTTCATTAGTAAGCTCCTCGTGTTGCACAGCAAGGAGTTCAATGCAGTCATCCTCTTGCAGATCTACCTCCAGCTTCTCGCCGAGGATCACTAAGTTGCTGAAGATCTCTTTGGACTCCTCATCCACCTTCTCAAATCCACAAAAATCGTGAACAAACTGTGGCTAAAGTTTCTTCCAAACCCCATTCATGGTGACGGCCATAACCTCACACTAAGCAAAGTCAATGTTTTTATGGTCTTGTAGATGTTATAGTCCTTCCAAAATTGTTGCAGGGTTGTTCCTGATTCATCACTCGCTTTTACTGCCTAAGGAAAAGTGTGATGTAAATAATATTTCTTGAAAGTCGCTATAACTCCCTGGTCCATAGGTTAGATGAGCAACGTAGTATTTGGTGACAGATGCACTACTTTGACACTGGGATGAAAGTCGTCCATGAATCGGGGGTGGCCCAGAGCATTGTAGAGCAGCAAAAGAATGTTGAATGGGACATCCTTCTCTCCAAGCAATATTTCTCTACCTCTAGGATAAAGTGGTGGAGAAACCAGTCCTGGAAAATGGCCTGTGTAACCCAGGCTTTGGGGTTACTCTTCCACACAACAGGAAGAGAGCCCTTGGCTATGTTTTTAAGGGCTCTTGGGTTCTCTGAATGATAAACTAAGAGAGGCTTCAGCTTCATCGCCGGAAGCTTTGCCACCAGACAACAGAGTTAGCCTATCCTTTGCTGCTTTATAGCTTGGCATCAACTTTTCCTCCTTACTGATGTAACTTCGGTCTGGCATCCTCTTCCAGTACGGTTCTGTCTCATCCACATTAAAAACCTGCTCAGGTAAATACCTGCTGCCTCCCTACTTACTTTTACATTGTGAAGTTTGGCTGTAGCCTTGAACCAATGAAACCAGCTATGGCTGGCATTAAAAATGTGCCCTCTGATTCTTCACCGTGTTTCTTCTTCAAGTCTTCATAAAGCCTTTTGGCTTTCTCTTGAATCAGCATTAAGCTGAGCGGGACTCGACACCAATGTGGATCCTGCATCCACACATTGAGGCATTTCTCCATCTCCTCTGTCACTTTTCCATGCTTCTTCCCTATTATTATTGACATCATCAGCACAACAGACTTCACATGTTCCATGATTTTGTCCTTGTCCTTTAGAATCATGCCGATGGTTGATTCATGTTATAAGAACGTCTACCATCTTTTCGCCTCACTCCACTCTCTCAATTATTTTCACTTTTGTTCCATCGTAATCACACGTGCTTCTTAGCAGTACCAGCTGCATCACCGCTGCTTTTACGCTTGCTTCCAGACATCCTGGGCTTGAAATAAACATACTGTACTACTGTACTCTATACAGTACTGTACAGTAAAGTACACAAAAGCACAAGGACTCGTAGAGGATGCATGTATGTGACAATGTACACCAGACACATGAACTAACTTATGTTGATTGGACACGTGAATGTACATTTGCATCTTTGAAAGTTCACAACTTGAAGGTTCGTATGTAGGGGACTTAGTGTATTTGGATTAGCCTTCCTTCCTACCTTTATGCTTGAAGCCTCTTCTTTCTCAAGTATATTCTTTTAAATTACTGTAGTTAATCTTCCTGAAGACATATTTATCATTCTCCTTCTCCAACTCATAATCTTCAGTGGTTTCCTATGTCCTTCTTAGCTTCTCTTCAAATTATACCATCTTCCAAACAGTTTTGGCTTTTCAGTACTCGAGCAATATTATTTCCAGTTGCTCCACAAGACACGTTATTCTCTTCCTTCCTGCAGTGCTGGTTTTAATCTCCATTCAGTTCCATATCTAGTGTAGGTGTCATGGTTCAGGAACCCCTTGCTGAAGGACTGTTTGAGATCTTGCAGCATCTGCTGAAGAACATGAATAAACAAACAACATTAGGAATTAGCAGGAAGGTATGAGAATAGAATCTACTTGTGATCTTTTTAGTCTACTTACTTCAGGTAAATTGACTTGTCTTTTTGTCTTCACTCAGGATTTTGTTCATTTCTTCCAAGACTACTCTTCCCACCTTTCTAGACTCTACTGATAATATCCTAGAACAAAGTTTGAATTTTAATTTTTCCTTTCCTAGCACTCCTCCCTTTTCAGTAAATTTTAACAAGTCTTGCAATTTGTAACAATCAACTCCAAGTTTAATAATGTTAAATACTTCCCTCTCCTCTGTCTCCACCTACTTTATCCCTTGATAGTTTCCTTTGTCCTTAGTTCCAGCTCTTTCCACTTTTCTTGCTGTCATCCTAAACAGAACGGCACTTTTTTGTTTGTTTGTATGGAATCACTCTACAAAACTTAAAGAAAAACATTACAATTATATGACACTCTCAGTACATAGAGTTGTGCTGTGGTCCCTGATGCAGTGTTTTGAGATGTCTGAGATGGTAACTAGAAGGTAACTAGGTAACTGACCTTCCAGTGAAAAACACTTTTATTTATTCTTTAAGAAATATTTATTAATGATCTTCTTTTTTTCCATTTAAATCTTCTTTATTTTCTCTTTGCAATCTTTTTTAGTGAGCAGGTCATTCATATCTAACATTAAATATATTCATAAATATTTTGATGTTATTGTAAATGAGGATGTTTTAACATTTCACCTTCTAATTGCCCATTGCTAGTATAGAGATATAATTGAAATAAAATGCAAAATGATTGGAAAGAAAAAATTTAGTCATTATTGCAGATGACATGATCATGTATAGAAAACCCAAGAGGATGTTCAAAAGGCCACAAATTACTGGAACTAGTAAGTGAATTTTATAAGGATACAGGATATAAGGTCAATATAAAATTAATTATTAATGATCTTCTGTTGTCAGGCTTTTTGGATTTATCAGTGAAGAAAACAGACAACCATATATGCACTTCGGTAATTAAAGGTACTGTAGCTCACCTACCAGCTGTGGCTCTCCCTGGAGTACTCTCATCTCCAAGTAGCAACATTTACTTGCTCAGGGAATGCAATCAGAGCCCTGTTGATACAAATAGACTTGTGTATCTGAAGGTCACAAGCATGGGTGATACCAATTTACCCTGTCTTACTCCCTACACATCAATGCTCAATGTGTATTTTAAGATAGAGTCCAGTGAGATGCAGTAGTAACTTATCTTTTTTGTATCAAAGTGGAAACTACGTACTCAGAGAGGTTAATTAGCCCAAGTTCATTTTGCCACTTCTGTCATGTTGGACATTTAGACCCAGCTCTGCTAACTCAAAATTGCATACAATTTTTCCTCAGTTGTTTACCCTTTGCAAACAACTATGTTTTCAACTGTTCATTTTTTGATTTAGCTATTTAGTTTTATCTTTCTAAATATGTTATAAAGCTGGCAAGGACAGGGATTGTGTCACATATTTTTACATGATTCATAGATACTTTTTGACAGATGAGAATATAGCAGCTCCTCATGAGTACATATGATTATCCTGATCTCGGAGAGACAGCAGTGAGTGGTGGCATGAAGCGAGATCTTGATTCCCTGCCCAGGAATTGAACCTGGGTAGCCTGGATGAAAACCAGGAATCCTAGCCGCCATACCCCCTTGCTCTTGCCCCAGTGAAAAATGCATTTCTCACAGACGCAAAAGCTGTAAAAACAAGTACAAAATTTATTATTAGGGACATAGCACAACAATAAGTGGGAGAGTTCACAGAGGACAGTTTGTTCAGTTAAGATAGAAGCAAGGCAGAGATGCACACCTGGAGAGAAAGGGTGTGGGCGTCCTCCCCAATGAGAAGGACTGCAGTAAAGAGGCGGTTGAATCATTTATATAGGGCAGTTCTTCCAGGTCTTTGTTTACCTTTGGTCAATTATCTGGTTTCTTTTTCCACACCTGACCTGCCCTAGGACCCTGCCCAACATGCGTGCACAACTTTTTTCAAGATGGATTACAGCCCAGAGGTCTACGGGACAGCCTTAGCATCATATACTATGGGGTGGTGCCCCCTCCTCTTGACCCCCAGGAGCCTTTCTGCACATGTGTAATATTTTCCTTGTCCCAAGGATGGGAAATGTATGACCTCTTGATCTTTTAACAGGGTTTAACCCCTCTCTGTCCCTGCCATAAGTGTCCAATGTCCAGTTATCTACCCCATTCTGTTGTTTCTTATATCGAAGTGCAGATCTTGAAATATAGACAGGAGTCTGGTCATAAATATGTAGTCCAGAGATCATTTGTCTCTTGCCTCAGGAAATGTAAACAGGGGGCTGGTAATGAATGTCTGGCCTGGATCCCATCTTCTTCTCACCTCAGGAAGTGTGAACAGGAGGCAAGTTGTAAATGCCTAGCCTGGAGCCCATCTATCTCTTTAAAGATCTTTCTGAATTTTTAAAACAGAGAATGTTTTTAGGGCATAGAAATTATGCTTAGGTGACAGTGGAAGTTTGTGTATTGTGTGTTAAATGTCAAAGGTAAATCTTCAAAAGACAGATGCTACCATTGCTCTGCTATCTCCCTTTCCATTAACCAGCACATTTGGATTGCAAACAGATGTTCACTGAACAAAAAGCTACTCACATATACAATTACCAATTCTGTATGCACCAGTGAATGCTCCAACTACACAAAATGTTGGCTAAATATGTTCAATTTCATTGAACGGTATTTTCTCTAAGGGACTGGATACCTTGATCTTGCTGGTATGTAGTAAGTAGATAAAGTGCTTCTAATTTGTCTCTTGGATTGACCTAAAACTGTAACCTATTTGCAAAAATAGAGAATAAATCTGCTGAAGACTCATGGACATACGTTCACTGCATCTCATAGGTAGACACAGAACTTCCTCTCTATATTAGGGAGAGAGTACAGTTGTAGCCAGGAATTTCATTTGCACCTCCTACCTACTATGGTGTTTTTCCTTAATGAATAGAACAGTTTTAGGACACTAGGGGCAGAAAATGGAAAGCATCAATTCACCTATTAATTCTGAGTCTCTTAACCTAGCCAAAGAGTCACTGGAAAACAATTAGTCTTGGCAGTCATTTCACAGCTTTTGTGTAAGACCTAAAATTTAACATAAATTATAATGTTTAACCATTTCTTATAAAATTTTGGATTTTAACAATTTAGAGAAAACCCAGTTATAACAATATACATTAGTAAGCTTTAGGGAAGAAGTGAGCCTAAATTCAATAGTTTAAAATTTGGACTCATGTCTGTTAGTATTAAATTAGTATATATTTAACAATTAAAAAAATACTTTACAAAAGAGTTTATTCAGAGCTGACTAACTGTAGGCAGACATGAAATACTCTCAAAGCACCTAGACTGAAAACAGTTGAACATAGACATGTTTTTGGAGTCAGTTTTGATATTGACTTGGTATTTTTGAACCAATTTGCATATGACAGTGTGCCAGAATGTTACAACCTTTCAGAAAGAAAAGTAAGGCATTTCCCCGACATTCAGTGAATGAACTAATCAATTTTGTTAGTTGCAATAATTCCAAAGTTATTACCTGAAAATAGCCAATTACTGTAAACGTTAAGTTCTCAGAAAATATTAAGCTTTGGTTGTATTTTAGTTTGACACAAAACAATACACAGCCTGGTTGGTAATTGATAAGATCTAGAGAACAGTTTGGAATGTTCTGAAAAAGGAATTGGCTAGTAGACCCATAGCTGCTTTAAATAGAACCTCTGATAGAGTAGAGTGGTGGTTATCAGAGGCTGAGGAGCAGGGCAAATGGGGAGATGTTGGTCAAAGAGTATAAACTTTCAGTTAGAAGGTGAATCAGTTTTGGGAATCTAATGCACAGCATGGTGACCATAGTTAACAATACTGTTATATACTTGAAACTATATATATATATACACACTATATATACATATATATATATATAACTGTATCTACTGTTATACATTTGAAAGTTGCTAAAAGAGTAGATTTCAAATATTCTCACCACAAAAAAATGGTAATTATGTAAAGTGACAGAGACATTAGATAATGCTATGGTGGTCATCAATTCATAGTATGTAAGTGTATCAAAGTAACATGCTGTCTACCTTGCAATAAATGAATAAATGAATGAATGAAGAAAGAAAACCACTGATAAAAATGGTTTTTTTTCCTTAGAAATGATAACACTAAGAAAAGAAATTTACCTATGAGATCATTACTTTTGTTTGGAAATATAGATTCAAATACCTCCCTTTAAAAAAAGAACACTATTATAGAAATGTTTTGTATTTAGAGAAAAATTGCAAAGACAGTACAGAGAGTTCCTATGTACCACACCTAGTTTCTCTTATTATTAAGACTTTATATATGGTACATACTATGAACCATAATATGAAACATACTATATACCATAATGTGGTACATTTGCTGAAATTAATGAACCAATTTGACACATTACTATTAACTAAAGTCTATATATTATTTATATTTCTTTAGTGTTTACCTAATGTCTCTTTTATGTCTCAGGATGCTATCCAGGATACCACATTACATTTAGTTTTCATTTCTTCTTAGGCTCCTCTTGACTGTGACAGTTTCTCAGACTTTCCTTGCTTTTAATGACCTTGATAATATTGAGGAGTACTGGCCAGGTATATTGCAGAATGTCCACATTTGGAATTTGTTCACTGTTCCTCTCATGGTTAGACGGGTTATATATTTTGGGGAGGAAGACCACGGGGTAAAGTGCCTTTCTCATCACATCATGTCAAGGGTATATGCTCTCAAAATGATGTATCACTATTGATATTAACCTTAATCGTCTGGCTGAGGTAGTTTGTATCAGGTTTCTTCCCTTTCCATTCTGTAATCTTTGGGAGGAATCCTTTCTGCATAACCCACACTTTGAGAGAGGGGAGTTATGCTATATCTCTTTGAGGGTGGAGGATCTACATGAATTATTTGGAATTTTTATGCACAGGAGATTTGTCTATTCTCACCTACATATTTAGTTACTTAATCATTGTCAAAATCTGTAGGGCAGGTCAGCAGGCTGGAGACCTAGGGAAGTGTTGATGTAGCTTGAGTCTGGATGTAGTATTCCCTCTTCTTGAGGGGACCTCAGTCTCTTTCCCTTAAGGCCTTCAACTGATTGTATAATACCCACCCACATTATGGAGGGTAATCTGCTTTGCTCAGTGTACTGATTTAAACGTTAATCTCATCTAAAAAACATCACCTTCATAGCAACATCTACACTTCTCCCTGACCCAGGAGATACTCACTCTCGTGCTAGTTCACACTCAGCCTCCAGCAGTTTCTCAAAATCACCCTTTAAGTGATCCTACCTGTTTAGGATTCCAGTAGCTTCTGCTCCATTTAAATAGATATTGGTTTTGTCCCTGTGGATGAACTCATCTCTCCATATTTTAGGTGGCAATTTGCCCCATAACTCACTTCTCTGATGAGTCCAAGAAACATCACTAATTTCTAGTTTGTTCAGATTTGTTGTTGTTATTAAGAACAGTAATAATAACTGTTAAACACATTATAAGTTGAAAATTAAACTGAATGCATAAGACTATTTTTTTCTCTGCAAAACCCTTCAAATAGTTTGTAGTCACAGTTAGAAAAATAAATTATGTTTTCATATTAGTTGATTCTTCAGAATGCCATGTTATTTGCAGAAATAAAGTAGAAAAAAAAGGAAATAAAAAAGTTGTTGGGTTGTGTAAAACAGACATGCATGCTTGAAATTGGGAGTAAAAACATTGAATATCTCTGTCAATACATAAATTAAATACAAAAACAACAGCAGCAATAGAAATCTTTGAGAATGTAAATCTCATAACAAAACAAAACAAATAAAAATGCATTTGTAGGGCTTCCCTGGTGGTGCAGTGGTTGAGAGTCCGCCCGCCAATGCAGGGCACGCGGGTTCGTGCCCCGGTCCGGGAAGATCCCACATGCCGCGGAACGGCTGGGCCCGTGAGCCATGGCCGCTGAGCCTGCGCGTCCGGAGCCTGTGCTCCGCAACGGGAGAGGCCACAGCAGTGAGAGGCCCGCGTACCGCAAAAAAAAAAAAAAAAAAAAAAAAAAAAGCATTTGTATTTTGATCAGACAAAACAGAACTTAAGGCAAAAAGCATAATTAGGGATAAAGAGGAATGCTGCATAATGGTAAAACAGAAAAATAATAGTTTGAAACTGCATTTTATAAGCATACACCAAGCCCTGTGGGTGAGGGACAAGCAGGACTGGAATCTCAAGATCAAGGACAGCTTTATGGATTTATGATCTGTGCAATTGCCCAAGGTCCCACATTCAGAAGAGCAGCATGCTTGATTTAATGCTCTGTTGTCACCATTTTGAAATTCTTGTAATTTTTGAACTAAGGGTTTCCTGTAGCCGTTTAGCACTGGGCCCTGCACATTGTGTAGCCAGTCCTGCTCAGAATGCCTGGCCCAGGATCAAGGATATCTTCTTCTTCTTCAGTGGGTGGGATTGTACCGAACTTAATTTCTCAAGGAAACTGTAATAGCTTTTCCCTAACAGCTTAAGTCAATTTTCTTTCCAAGTTACCAGCTGCGGTTACTGGTATTCTCATTCATTCTCTGCTTAATTGTCTTCCATACTCATGCAGCTTGGAACCTTACTCCTGTCTGTTTATATCTCACATCCAAGTCTGTTTCTCACCTACATTGTACAAAGGTAGAGTAAGAGAGGGGCAAGATACTTCGTGTAGAGAATGTCTGCTTCATGTGTCCAGCAGCACACTGACCCTCATATTCCTCTTGAAGGAAAGATGAGAAATATGGGTACCACATGCCTCTTCATGCTGACCCTTGGATTTCACACTTTCCCAGTGGAGCTTACTTCTATACTTATTTCATGAGATGTCATGAAATTCACTGTCTGATACCTCCCAACAGTCTTGGAAGTCCATAAAGTAAACATGGACAGAATTATAAGAAGAAAATTAGAAACCCACATCAGATAAGATATGTATTACCTCTCCCATTAATGAATGGATATAGCAGATTGAACATTTGTTAATTGAACAACCTAATTAACAAAACTTATCTATTGTACACTCACACAGCATTTCCCTAAAACAATCAATTTATCTGCTCTTCTTTACAGAAAAAAAAGTACTTTTTCTAAAACTTGTCTATTTATACTTCCTTCTGTCCCCATTTTTCATTCTCTCTTCAATCCAATTCATTATATCTTCTCTACATTCCACTAAAATGCTCTTTTCACCGTCAAAAAATAAACAACTGTGTTGTCAAACCTAATAGATTCCTTTCCTGTCTCCATTTATCTGGACCTCAGAGTTGACCATACCTTCCTTCTTGATATACTCTCTACTCACGGCTTCACTAATAGAGTTGGATCCTCAGTCCTCTTTTCTTCTCTATCCATATTCTCTGCCAAAGGGATCTAATTAATTCTTATAGTTTTAAAGCCTGGCCATTTGGCATCTCTATAATAATTAAGTATGGAAGTCAAAAAGAAAAGATATGGAGCTGGATTGAGATCCCAGTACTGTCACTTAAAGCCCATTTGACCTTGGACAAGTTATTTCACCTCTTTTATCTCAGGTTCCTCATCTGTAAAATGGGAATAATATTAACTACCTTATTGTATTATTAAAATGATTAAACTCATTAATAGATGTAAAGTGCTAAAAATAGGGCCCAAAATATAATGAAGGATATTTTTAAAGATATTTTCATTGTAAAATTATAATCCTAATACAAATAGAAAGTGAACATGTATCAAACACTTTATTCAACTCATCAGTCAATGAAAGAACTAGTTGGATGTCATAATGATTCAAAGGAGAATTCAAAGACAAAGAAGATATTTAAGCCAACTAATTAGTAGACCAGTAAAAATATCTCTCTGAAATCTAAATATTCAGAAGGAACCAGCCATTTGAATATCCAGGAAAGTGATGTCTTCCAGGCACAGGGAACAGCAAATGTAAAAGACCTGAGTGGGGAATGAGTTTAGAGGATTCTATGATCAGAAAAAAAGGTAGTATAGTTAGAGTGTAGTAAGTGATGAGAGAATGGGAAGGAGATAATGTCAGATATAGTAAGCAATAGACCACTCAGATCCTTAAATACCTTGGTGAGGGAGTCTAGGTTTTATTCAGAAAGCAATGGCAAAATATTGGAAAATTTTAAGGGGGGTGGGGTGTGTGTGATGATTTTGAGAAAATAGACACTTATTTTAATTGCCTAGTTGTGACACTTAAAAATTAATTATTGACATGATTTAAAGGCATTTTATACATATTAATGGAATGTGAAGAGATAGTTACCAAAAGCATATATACATTAGTACCCAAGATCAGTGGTTCAAAGGAAAATATGTCTGTCTGTGGATTAGAAGATCCTAGGTTAATTTACCTGGAATACTTTTGTGGGCTAGAGAGGCAGTAGGTACCGTGATTGGGAGTTCCTGCTTTAAAGCAAAAAGACCTGTGTTCAAGTTTCTGCTCTAATCCTTTTGGAGCAGGTTACTTAACCTCTTGAAGCTTCACTTTTTTAACCTTTAAATAATAGTAATAACATCTATCCTAGAATGTTTTGTCAGCATTAAATTGAGGGCTGAATGACAAATATTCTGGGCTCAACACAGTAATTAACATGTTAAAAGACCTCAGTAAAAGTAGGCTATTATTCTCGAAACCCAGTCCTCACTGAGGTTACTTGTGTTTTAAACACCAGCCCAGACCACGTAATAAAGGCAATATCTGTCTAAATTATTCTAGGGAAAATTAAAGTGGCTTGCATTTCTCCTTGTCACCTTGGATGCCAAGGTACTGGTTCTACTGACTGAATGCTGTTTATGGATGATTTTGCCATCTCAGTGGTACTCTGGTTGTTCCACTTGCTAGCACTTTAATCCCACCATTCCCCAATGTATTTACAGCACTAATCAAGCAGGGCAAGTAATGATGCATTAACAAATACACCCTGAAGTCACAGTGTTTTAATACAATGAAGCCTTAAAGACAATGGTGGTTCAAGTAGCTCCTCTTTCCTGCAGCAACACTGTCTGGATCACATGGTTTCCAGAGCTGCTGTGTAATTGGGAATGATAACTGGGGTATTTGTATTGCCTGTTTCAAAGAGTTAAGCCTTAAACTCATATTGTATCTCTACAACATAAGAACATAAAATTGGATATGGGATATCCAAGTTCTTAAATGGCCTTCCTTATTCATATTGAGATTCCCTACACCAATCCCATCCTTAACTTCTGCCAAGATATTTGTCTCTTCTTTTGTCTCTCCATCTAGGGTTCCTAATATTCTTACTCTTCTCCAATGTACAAACATCCTTACATCCTTTAAAAAAGAACAAAAAACAAACTCACATCTCTGCCTTACTGGCCATGCCTTGAGGTCTGCATATGTGTTTTGCTTAAAAAAGGAAGCTATCTGTACTATGGAGAATATTAGCCATTATTTCAGCGGTAGAAGGAGATGCAATTAGATGGATTGTCTTATTTTCTCTTCCAAATGTACTAATATTTTAGAACCTCTTTTGCTTATGTAGGAATATAAAACTGAAGTCAATTATTACTTTGATAAATCCAGTTTCAACTGTGTAATATTTTTTTCAGGGACATTATGCAATTCAAGATATGCTAAATAAGGATTCTGAAAGCAAAATATAATAAATATAATAAATGTTACAGTTGAGGTAAATTCTTGTTTATTCAGTAGCAACTATATTCAAACATTTCACCCACTGTAAAGTTATGATTAGTCACAGATTCATTAACTAAGCTAATTTTGAATGTGTTAAAATAACTACAAATGAATGGAAATGAAGTAATTAAAATGTAAAGTAAAAAAGCAAGAAGCAATTCTGAAATCTAATTATGTTAACGTTCATAATGTTATACATTCGTACCTAAAATCTACATATAGAAAAGTTTACACAGATAGGTGGTGAATAAATGTCCAAGTTATCCACACCTAATGTTACTTCCTTGGAAGGAAAGAATGAGAGGACTCATTTCATTCACAGCTGCTGTTATTTTAGGCCAGAGAAATCTGTAAATACCAAGATAAACACAAAAACAACAAAGAAGCACAGTGTCTTTGCTTATAAGCCAAGGACGATAGATCTGGCTCAAAACATAGGGGTGTATCTGAAATCTACAGAGTCAGTGGGAAAAGAAATGATGGTATTAGCAGAGTGAGGTTAAGGAGTGGGAGAAGAGAAACCCCTTGAGCTCTGTGGCTTTTAAGTCACATGATTAGGCAAGGTCCAGACCCTTTCCTGGTGGAATCAGAGCCAGAGTTAAGTAGTAATATTAATGGCAGGACTTCGACTCTACCTTACCGGCTCCCATTCATTGTTGGTTCTTAGCGCCACCTCCTCCCTTAGCCTCCAGCAGGGAGGTTGAGGGTCAAATCTTACAGGACTTATGCCTTAAACACTGATTTTCATGGAGCTCTGCAGGAAGTAATTTCTGCTTCTGGGAGACCAGACTTCAGGAAATCAATCTTGATAAGTTAAACCTACCTCTCATCCTGTGAAATTTTATAAACTATAAATTAGGTAGATCTCTTCACCCATTCATAATATTTTTTGAGGTGCATGACATAGATTTAAGATTTTATTAATATAAAATACAATATTTAGCAGCATCGATTCAATGGTTTCTAGATAAAACTGACAAGACATTTTACTTAGGCTGTCAATTACCATGTTGCTTGAAGATGACTCTCAATTTTTGCTATTTTGTCTTTGGGTCAGGTTCTTCTTATGAGGCAGAGCTGGGACCTGGAACCCTTTGCTGCAGTGCTGAAATACTTGCACCTGGACAAATGTTTCCTCCAGCTACAAAATACAAAGAAACTATAAGAGGCTAAAAATAACTGTGTCAAGTACAGTTGGGGCAAATTCTGTACAAAAGATACAAAAAGACCAAAAAAAGCCCAACTGCCAGTTCTGAAGAGCGGGGAGCAAAAGCAGGGTACTGCACATGCCCCTGCACACAGCACCACAAAGGGGTGAGCAAAACACCTAAGCCACCCCTACGGCCTGACCTCTGGATACACCCTTGGGGAGTGAGTAAGCAATGGAAACTATGGTTTGTTCTAGCTCCCCCTGCTGCGGCAGGGGCCCCAGTAAAGCCTTGCCTGGATTTCTTGTCTGGCTTCTTATCAGTTTATGTTGATTAAGGAGGCCAAGAGCCCTGGTCAGTAACACTTATAACCGATGTTCTAACCACACAGAGGGTCAAAATTATATTCTCTACCTATTCCCATTCTTGACCACAGTTGATTTTGGTTATTTTTCAGTTTCACTTAGTTTTTCCCTAATTCTCAATAATATAAAGAACATACACAAATTTTCTATATTTACCTACTGGGAAAGTTGGGAGCCTTATTTCTTTTCTCTGATTGTGATCATCTTCTTTCTTCTTTCTCAGGTGTCCTCTCTGTTGCCTGTGGACAGGCAGAAAGGCACTTCTTGCCTCCTTACAGCTTGGCTCCCTCCACACAGGTGCACCTGTGTACCCTGACACTTTCCAGAGTGACCCAAATCACTCACAGGTATGTGGGGCTGTGTCTGCACGAAAATATGGTAGATGTGAGTTTTGGAATGGACTAAACAGAAATTCTGAAATCCATTTATTATGTGATCTCGAACAAATCCCTTCACTGTTTTGTAACATAATTTCCTTTCATATAAAATAGAGATAATAAAATGTATTTTGGGGGATTGCTGTGGGAATTATATGAGCTACATAATACACAGATTTTCCTACTACAGTGCTTGGCCCATAGTAGATACTGAGAAAATGTGAATTCCTTCCTTATATTCACATTATAAATTTACCAGTATGATTATCTTTACGTTTTCTGCAATGTACACAGCAAAGACATAGTGAATGAAAGATTGTTAAGATAAGCGCAGGAATATAGAGAGCCACAGTTGGAATTCCAAGAAACAATGGAAGTTTTTATTTTATGCTTATCATACCTTCCCAGCTAGTCCTTAACAAATAATAGTCAAATTCAAGATATCCATGAAACCACAGTTTTAGAAAGTATTTAAAAGAATTCATTTGTAACATGAATTTTAAACACATCAAAAACAGACAAGAGGGCTTCCCTGGTGGCGCAGTGGTTGAGAGTCCGCCTGCCGATGCAGGGGACACGGGTTTGTGCCCCGGTCCGGGAAGATCCCACATGCCGCGGAACGGCTGGGCCCGTGAGCCATGGCCGCTGAGCCTGCGCATCCGGAGCCTGTGCTCCGCAACGGGAGAGGCCACAACAGTGAGAGGCCCGCGTACCGCAAAAAAAACAAAAAACAAAAAAACCTGACAAGAGTTATTCTAATTTTTCATTAAAAAAAAAAAAAAAGGCATTTTAAAGTTTAAACTCTTCAAGAGCAGGGACTATGTCATATTCACCTTTATTCCCTGAGTAAATATGTCTGAATGAATATATGACTCTCTGCTGATGTCTTTTATGTTCAGAAACTACTAGAGATAGAAAGTAAAAAAGAAAGTAAATGGTCCCCAGTCTCTATTGCTGGTGTCCTGGAGAATCATTATAACATCTCTTTTCTTTTTCATTTTAAAGAAAGCAAAGCCTCTGAAACCTGAGTTTTTTCTTTTTTAATCATTTTATCTCTTTTGAATCTTTTTAAAAATGTTCATGCCATCAATAAACTAGAGAGTACATCACTGGGAAAAAGTCGAGGAGGTTTAAATGATAATTACATTATCAATTTTTGATATTTGCATTTTGGTGAACAATATTTTGAGAAATGGTAGTTGCTATTTAGAAATACAATAAGTATTTAGATATAATTAAGATATAAATTATAATAATATTTAGAAAAAATAGTGTTTACTGTGATTCCTCAGTCATTATGTATAATGCTTACATAACTAACATATATTGAGTGAAGAGTTAAAATCCCATTTTACACCTCGCTTCTCCTGCTAGTACCTTAGAGAAATAGAACATACTGGAGAGACAGTGTATGGTCTTGTGCCTGGGGTGTGAGTTGTCCTGATACTATTATGCAAGAAATTAGTCATTTTTCCCTTTTATGCCAAAAGACTTCACTTGAAAAATATTTAGGCCACTCCAACTGTGATAAAAACCTTATATGAAAATATCTCCTGACAGAGATGACACTAGGGTGAGGCCAGTGAGACACTTGCCTCAGGCATGAGATTTAGGGGAGCCAAAAAACTCAGTAACTGAGATAATATTTTAATGTACAATTTTAAAAAATAAAAATGAATGAGAAAACTTCATGATAAATACTGGTACTTCTGATTTGTCTTTTTACTTCAGGCTTCAGTGTGGCCCTTATTTATCATGTCTTTATTTAAATTTTTGATATTTTGTTCATCATGGAGCTTTTGCATTCATTTTTGTTTTTTAGAAATAGTGCATTAAAATACTGCTTGTCTTGACTGAATTTTTTGGTGCTCCCTACATTTCTTTTCCCCTAGGTGAGTGTCCCACTTGCCTCACCCTTTTTCCACCTCTCCTACCTCTGACAATGTGCAGAAAACTCTGAACATGAATGTCGCCAGCATAAAAATTGAGTGAAGCACAAAGGAAACAAACTTAGATTTCCACGAGCCTGTCACAGAGGCAGGAAGTTGCTAGAGATTCCACAGCTAAAAAAAGAACTTAATTTAATTTGAAGTAATACATGTAAATGTATAGAATATACTAGATGCATTGTAAGCTTCTTATACTTTATAGAAGTTCTTCTTAGCTATTAATATTGTCATCTTTACTATTGTTATTAGTGGTTTATGGCTGATTTATAAATTCCTGTTTATTACTAAACCTTCATTCTTTCTAACATGTCCAATAATTTTGGGCTGGACCAAATGATAACAGTTCAGTGTTTTTAATATTTATTTTACAAAATTGCTTACACAATTTATTTTGAAAATTATTTCATGAGTTGCTTTAAAGAGAATTTTGTCAAAATAGTTCATCCTTCTCATCCCATATCCAATGTTCAATTCGTCCTTTGGAGAATGGCTAGTATCTGCATTTCAGTAACTTCCATGAAATTTAAGAATTATCAAAACTAAATATCTTAAAGGGATATAGTTTTGCTTTTCTTCTGAATGTTTAAAATACAAAGTAAATACTTAGGAAAATAAAATGAAAAAGTTGTCAAAACAACTCGACAAAGTTGTTTTAAATTTAAACTAAAGGCTAGATTAAGTTAAATTTAAAATGATCAGAATTTGTATTTAATAATTAAAAGCACACATTTTTAACATTATGCTTTTTTTTCCTATACATTAGAACTTTTTTTTACTGCGTACAGAATAATAGTTCTAGTACTATTACACTTTCTGAAACTCACCTTTAAACTTGTGTTATCTGCAAAATTGGGGTCCTGGTCCAGAGACAGGTGACTGTGACAGAAAATCTATAAGAGAAGAGAATTCATCCAACCTTACCAACCTTTGAGCAGGTTTTTCTTAGATGATTAAATATCAGCCAGAAAAAGTAGACACTAAATTGTCTATTAATTAAACTCAGAGCATAAACTTAGAGTGGGTCAATAAATCAATTTTTCTTCTTCTTCCAATATCGTCTCCTTTGGAAGGCCCAACACAATATCCAATTTCCATGAATAAATAAAAAAATAAAAGTATTTTGTTGATACTGGACAATGTACAGTCACTTGTCACCATCAGAAGGGCTAAATACTTTCGTGGCAGAACACTGAGGTGGGTGGTGTATCCCCAGATACATTTTTATCAAACTTCGGGGATTAAAAATATGCTACATGTCTTATCCAAGATAGTAAATAATAGAGGAGAAATTTAAACCTAGGTATCTGAAGTTCATGCTTTCTTCCAATGGGATCGTGACCCAATTGAACCTAATTAATGCTCATTACTTGTTCTCAAGTAATTGTTTGTTCTCAAAACCTTTATTTAACCCGCTTTGCATTAAAGCCAAAAATTTACACATAATAATACTCAATGCAGGGCAGTAAGTACATCCTGATAATAGTCTAAATTTCCAGTACGTATTTCACAGTGCCCTGTGTGTGCTAAGTTCACAATAAATACCCATTTTTGGAACAAATCCTTAAAAAGAGAATTGTATCATAAAGATAAATTTAGAAATTCTTTCTGTTAGCAGTCAGCATTTTCATACAGAATGGTTTTCTTCTTGGATCCAAAGGTGGTCTCAACCTCGCTCCCCACTAGGCATAAAACTAACTCAACCCATGATGACTTCCTGACAATACCAAAAACAATAGCAGTGCACTCTTGACCCTTCTCAACAGTTCCTCTTATATCAATCCTTCTCCCATCCCAGTAAAAAATTACTTTTTTGAACTTACATTAACGATCTGGAAGTGCATTTTGAAAATTCATACTCCTGCTATGTCATCCTAATCCTTTCCCTTCTTTTCTTCCCAAACTCTAAATAAATGGCCCAGTTGAAAACTTAATATCATATCCAAATAACAAAATTTACTTCAATTTATGCTAAAACTAATGTATGAAGAGATCTGCTTTTGCCTAAATATTAAGATAAATCTGTTTTAATATACAGGGGGTGAGCTATGCTGTCCTTTGAAGTGAATCAGATTTTTTTCAGGTTTATTCTTCAATGATAATAGACCTTGGATAGTACTTATTGATAACCCCAGGTTTCAAATATTATTTCAAAAGAAGGACTTATGACTCATCATCTATTATGATGATTATAATTTTGATGTAATAATAGTTATTATTGTAAAGGACTGGCATTGCTAACCTATTACTTATATGAGTTACCGTGAGTCATTTTTAAGTTCAAAAACTTTTATAGTATGATATATTTTACATCCTGACTATGAAAATCTAATTAAATAGGTCATGCCTCTCTTTTAAGTAATTTATTTAAATTCATTTTAAAATTGTGGAACTTTGTCCCTTTACTTTCTTTTTAAAAAAGAGGGAGGTTGTAATTAGAAAGAATAGACATATAATCACCTCTCTATACTTCAAAGTAAAAGGTTCCTTTGCCACTAAAATAGTTGATGAAAGTTTTTCTCTGCATTTAAATAAGCTTTTTGGCAGGTAATGGAATTAATTTGATTGATCAGATGAAGAAAAGTAATTATTTCATGAATAGTAAAGTGGACATCTAAAATTACTTGGAACTGGATTTCCCGGGTGGCACAGTGGTTGAGAATCAGCCTGTCAGTGCAGGGGACACGTGTTCAAGCCCTGGTCTGGGAAGATCCCACATGCCACAGAGCAGCTAAGCCCGTGCACCACAGCTACTGAGCTTGCGCTCTAGAGGCCGCGAGCCACAACTACTGAGCCCACATGCCACAACTACTGAAGCCTGTGGCCCTAGAGCCCATGCTCTGCAACAAAAGAAACCACCACAATGAAAAGCCCACGCACTGCAACAAAGAGTAACCCCCACTCGCCGCAACTAGAGAAAGCCTGTGCATCTCAACGAAGACCCAATGCAGACAAAAATAAATAAATAAATAAATAAATTTATAAAAAATAAATAAATAAAATTACTCTGAACTGACAAAACTTTTTACAAGGAAATGTCCTTTTCAAACATATTATTTCTTTTAGGGCTTATATTTCTTCACTACAAGCATGGAAATATATGAAGTAAAAATAATGTCCTTGAAATTCCCTTTTAGATTAAGCTATTTAGGTACTATGGTCTATTTTACCTCATAAGCTAACAAACGGATACCCATTTAAGTGAAAGAAACTTAGTTGCATATGTCTGATTTAAAACTATATTCATTTACTAAATACATTATTTGCTTGAAATCTCTTTACTTGTGGAGGTAATAAAAACGTTAATATTTTTAAATGGCTGAAAATTTTCAATCATCAGACTAATATTTTTGAATTGTCAGTTTCAATAAAAACCTATGAACTGAACCACAATGTTTTCTTTTTCTTTGTATTTTGACTTTGCCCGTAAAAATTGACATTGACATTGACATTATAGAAGGAATTCAGTTAGTTCTAGAAAATATACCTGTGATTACTTTCAGAAACTGCCAATTAAATGATGTGAGGAAATGGATATTTTATAGAGAAATATAAAACATTTTATTTTGTTTATAAAGAAGGAAAAATGAAGAGACGGCCATGATGAAAATATGTAGCAGTATAGAGGTGTCTTTTTCTTACTCTTTAGAATTCTCACAATAGACTACTCTTCTCTAGTTCTTGATAATCTTCCAAAGAGAGAACTGCCTCCTTATACAAAATGTAACAGGCTTTTCTGTAGTTAGACATACTGAATCCCACACAAAAATACCAGTTAATTAAGAAACTTAAAAATAAACCTTTAATTTTGAAAAATACTAACTTCTAAAAAATCTAAAAAATTCTTCCTTTCTGAACTCATAGACTTTTAAAGATATTTATAATTTTCCATGTCTTGAATTATTTTTTGTACTTGAGAACTTTTGATCTTACATGAGCCTTAATGCACGTTGGAATAAATGCAGACCTCTGAAAGATAAAAACAAAAGGAAAAATCTTGAAGACATATAGATATAATGTATTATTATTATTTTAAAATATTATCATTTCTTATTGTAAAACAAGATAAGTAGTGGTTAACAGCAAGTATTTTCAGTCAGATGAACCTTATTTCAAATCTCAGCTTCTCCATTTACCTAAGCTTAAGATCTGGGGAAAGTTATTTAACTTATCTATGCCTCTGTTTCTTTACAATTTAAAATGGAGATAATAAAACCTACCTGACAGGTATTTGTAAAGATTGAGAGGCTATATGTACAAATAGACACTGGCCAGACCGTATATGATGATAGGACTTAGATCAACAACCTCTGTAGCAATCAGCCCAGGATGATCAGGACTTTGTCCATAATTGACAGCTTCCTTATTTTTTTTGCCCCTATTCCCAATGCAAGATCAATCATACAAAGCCAAATATGCTCCCCAAACCAGTCATTGCTTCTAGTTATTCCTCCCCTAGTTGTCCACCTCCCTGCCCCCCTCTGCCCAATGACTTCCCTCCAATCAGAGGACAATAGAAACCAGAAACCTTCCATTTTATTATTTTTCTTCACTATAGTTTCCCATTTCCCTGCCTACCTTTGGGTCTCTGCCAAAGGCAAGTGGAAGTGGCTTGGTAAATAACAAACTCTGCATAAATCTCTGTTTGTTCTCATTTGGGTAGTCTTCATTTAGTTCTGCAAAATTCAATGAGAGAATGAATGTAAAGATCCCAGTCCCGTGTTAGGTACAAGTGCTCAAAAAATGGACAGAAACTCCTGTTGCATGGTTGGGTCTATATTCTCCTTAATTCTGCTGAAAGTGATGTTTCAAACATGTCTAACATTTTATATTGTGTTTGGAATAATTTAATGCACAGATATCCTTGCTTTTTGTCAGCATGCATACTGTCCAGAACTAGTAAAATAATCATTTTAATTTAAAAGTACATGATTTTCAAGAATAGTGAGTCTCCTGTCATAGAAATCAAGCAAATGATGGCAAATGACCTCTCCAAGACACTGATGAATAGGAGGGGAGGTTGAGCTAAAAGAGGCACATCAGAATTTCTCAGTGAGCATTTAAAGACTACAGATTACTTGGCCCCAATTATAATCTAATGAATCTGAATACATAGGGGGTGGGATCCAAGATTAGGATCATTACAAATCACTCCAGGTGCTTCCAGTGAGACTGGTTTATACACAACAGTGACAGACACCTAAATTAGATGATTTTTCCATTTTTTAAGATTAGAAACACAAAAAAACCCTCTTCATATTACTCTGTTAAAAAATCTAGAAAACTAGGCAAATTTCAGTAATATCTTTTAATTAGAGAACTTTGTATTATTAAGATTAACATCAAAATGTAGTTTCTCCATTCCAATCTTACATCTTCTGGACTGGAGAGGCAATTTAGATTCCAGCTGTCAGGCAGACAACTTTCAATTTGAGTTCAGGTGGCGACTATGTTTTTATCCACACATACACTAAAAATTATGGACAACTTAGTGGGAGCCAGGGACTCCCACTCTAGAGTTAATGCTCTATAAATTCTGCCTCTTACTTTTAGAATCTCCTAAACTCTTCCTATTCCCTGGCACTCAGCCTAGGGAAGAGTAGACTATTTCCAAAACTCTTATGATTCAAAAGCTCCCGTTTTTTATAACAATAAAAAATACAGGTGAGGAGAACAACCTATAAGAACTCTGCCTCTCTGGGGATATCCCTAAGCTTGACATGTGGCCTGAGCCTTTGCCTGGGTCACAGCACAGCAGGCAGGAAATGGATACAGAAGGTGCTCTCAGGCCTGATTTTGTATAGCATCTATTTTTCTATATCTGCGAAAATGATTTCCGAATACTTCACTGTTTAGGGATATCTGTGAGGGAAATTCAGGATCTGTGTGCCAAACACACAGAGATACTAAATGGAGTGGAAAGAATTGCCAGTGGCTGGTACAGCTTTTTAAAGAGAGAGAGAGAGAGAGAGAGAGAGAAAAGTGAAGATGTGGGTAATGTAAAATTTAACAGATATCTCACTGAAAATATAGTAAGCAACTTCTCATTTAGCCATCTGTGCTCCAACTTGCTTTGTAGGAAACTAGCATTTACAAAATGATTTCATTCATTTACTAAGGACTGGTCTCAGGGTGCTTGCATTTATGGTGTCATATTTGTCTCAGGGTTCTAGCTGTTATTCATTCAGGTAGCATGGTCAAAATCACTTGGTCTGAAATAGGTTGAGAGAGGATCAGATAGGGAGTCTATGCTTCCCCAACTGTCTCCATCCATGTAATAAGAAGCTCTTGTTAATTGCATACAGCCTCGGTTCACATGCCAACTCCAAATGATGCAGCCTGGACCACAGTGTTAAGAAAGAGTGTGAGACCAAGTCATGACTCAGCAGAAAAGAGCTTCATGCAAGATTGATGCCTTCTGTGGGCCTGGGTTCAGCATGATCGCATCTTCTTACAATTATCTGTTAACATGTCTATCATCCCACAAGTATAAGCTTCTGTAACACAGAAATAATACTTTATTTATTACAGTATCATCATTTACAAACACAATGCCTGGCCTCCAGTAGTTAGTTTATACATGAACGACTATTCTTTACTACCTAATGGGCAGCATCACAGAGTGGCAAGAACTGTAAGTGGTAATTAGAGTATATTTCTGTTCATTCAGAAAGTAATGTCTACGGTAATAATTGGAATACCACACCTAGTCATCACCATGTTCAACTCCATCCAATATTCTGCCTCTGAATGGAAACTAAAGGCTATTTTAATTCCTTCATCAAGTTCATATTTTTCTAAAAGACGTATTACAAATTCTTACCAAGAACTAATGTATCTATATTTCCAGTCTTTTAGCTTCTCTTAGAGTAACACATTATAGAAAATAAGAAAATAACTCTATTGCTTGATTTTTAAAATTCTCCTGCAAGCCTCAAATGGATTACATAACTTTGTAACTTAATAGTAGTTCAAATACTACACAATATTAATAAACAAATAAAAACTAATTCATAGTTTAAATAAAATACATGTATTTATATATTTTATGTGTATATGCATACATTTATATATATGATTAGAGTACCTTAGTAAACACCCATTTATTTACAGTGTGTTTATCATAAGATGTTAGTAAATTTGGAATATAATTTTCCTTTATATAAACTGTTTCTTGAATTTTTCTCCTCCTAATACCCGCATACATTTTGATTTTTTTTTCAGTTTGCACTATTAAGAAAAAAACAAAAACTAAGTCAGTCATTTTGGCTTTTTAAACAACTATGAGATGGAAATAAAATGACTAAAATAAAGATGTGAGAGTCTTTGAAAGCTTGTAATAACTCTATTCACTGTGAGAGTGAGTCTTGGTATTATTTAATGGGATTGAACTGATTAGCTAATAGCAAAAGACGCTACTGATCCCTGGCAGACCTCATTCACCTCAATTGTATTTTTCTCTACAAGCATTTACTCCTTCATTAAGCATTTATGGAGTGCCTGTTTTACATACAGAGCATTTTGTTGGATTTAAATAATTCTACACAATTGTCTGTGAGTTTAAGTAACTTCCAATCCATTTGAGAGAATAAGGCATCCAATAGAAAAAGGGAGATAATAAGAAAAATAATTAAAAAGAGTTGCCATCCAACAACTGGCTTGATCTATAAACCTTGGGGTCTTCATTTACACTGTCCTCTCCTTTATCTATTACATCTCCATCCATTCAATCGCCAAGTCTTGGCAACTCTCCCACTTATAAATTTCATAAATCCATCCACACTTCTTCCATTGCCCTATCCTTATGTTCTTTACAATGCACATTTTTGAGGAGAGCAACATGGTCTTTTTTGTACATCCCTTACAAAGTTTTTGCTATACATAGTGCACAGTAGGTGTTCAAGAAATTTTTTTTTTTAATTGAGGCAAGATAGAAGTAAGGTTTGAAAATGAGGCTAAGGAAATGCAGGAAACACTTATTTTGCACCTAGTGTTTCCCAGGAACTAGACACGCATTAACTTAAACTTTCTCAATACCTTTGAAATGAGTCAATTTTATCAAAAAAGAAACTAACTTTAATGGACTCACAATAGCCTTCAAATTAAAAAAAAAAAAAAAGCAAAGTAATAGACTAGGGATACAAACTCATGTCTCTACGAATTACTTTCCCATTAAATATTGTCTAAGATATTTTACTTTTATCCCGAGGAAATGGGTGACCAGTTAAAGATTTTTGAGCCAGAAAAAAACATGATAACAGCTGTATTTTAGAAAATTTAATATGGCAATAGAGTGCATTATTTTGAAGAGATACTAAATTCAGGGAGCCACCAGACTAATTCAATGAGCAAGGAGATTATAAATAATGTCCTGGTTAGAATAGAGCAAGTGGAAATTAAAAGAAGGAATAACTTTTGCCATAAATTACAATGCAGTTTATGGTACTGTTTATGAGAAACCAGTAGTTCTTTTTCCACTGCAGAAAAAAAAATATTTTTTAAAGAAAAGAATCACCTTCTGGAAAACAGGTCACTTGCAACCTTGAGGGTATTCCAAAAAATTCATGGTGCTTTTCTTCTAGTTTAGGAAATGTGCTGCAATGCCAGGCTAGTTTCTGACGGTGCTGTAGTTCTTCTTCTACATCCTGGAGTAATTCATCAAAGTAACTGTAGGCAAAAGAACTTAAAGATTTGGCGTTTCCAATTTCATCAGCTGACAACAAGCCCCACAGCAAACTCTAAGGAAATGCAAGTCAAAAAACTGAAAGGAATGGCTCCTTGACAAGATGCTCTGTAGGTATCCATGAAGAACTACTGAGTAGGCAAAGCTGGGAGGCAGTTTTTGTAAGGTTTAAAAAACATGACAAATAAAAGATTCATAAAACCTGATCTGATTCATTGTTCCGCACTTCTTAAGCGATGTTTTTAAGCCAGTTATCTTCCCTTGAGTTCAAGCACTTTTTTTTTTTTTTTTTTTTTTTTCTGGCTGTACGCTGGCCTCTCACTGCCGTGGCCTCTCCTGTTGCGGAGCACAGGCTCCGGACGCGCAGGCTCAGTGGCCATGGCTCACGGGCCCAGCCGCTCCGCGGCATATGGGATCTTCCCGGACCGGGACACGAACCCGTGTCCCCTGCATCGGCAGGTGGACTCTCAACCACTGCGCCACCAGGGAAGCCCTCAAGCACTTTTTAAAAGGAAGAGTGCTCATTGCTAGGCTGTAGATCATCTTAATAAGAATGAGAGACAAAAAGCTAAGAATGAGATGATTTAATCTGACTACTGTAATGATAAAAAAGGACTTAAAATTCCAGGAAGAAGAGTTATAATCATTAGTATAATCAAAGCACCTTTGAAAAGAACAGAAGAAATACTTTTTGTAATGTTGCATGCCAGAGTGGAGTGAATGCTACAATTTACCATTTTTGGCATCCCAGGATCACTAAAATTAAATAATGAAATTTTGTCCCTAGTTTGCATTACTAGAAGCTCTTTTTAATATGAAAGCATACTGTAAATATACTAAAAGCCATTGAAATATGATTTCAAATGCATAAACTTAGTGGTATATAACATATATCAACAAAACTATTAAAAAAACAAACAGAACTGATACAGACCAAAAAAATTATATAAAAGAAATAGGACAACTAAAGCCCTAAAAACCCCCAACATTCAGTTTGCGAGAAAACTCTGTGTTACAAGGAGAAATTTTCATGTGTGAATTAGTTTCATGGGAAGTAAAAGAAGTACATATTTATAGCCAAGAAGAGACAAATTATTTGCATTGAAATATTTATTTCAGGATTACTCCTAACAGCAGATAATTAGGAATAACCTAAATGACTAAAACTGACAGATTAAAGATGATATTGTAATGTACACTGAGTGACTACCCAGAGTTAATCCCCAAGACTATCCCCGTGTCTGATGCTAACTGTAAATTCCAGGGGTTCCCCAAATTACCCTTGGGTTCAGTAATTCACTAGACATACAGAATTTACTGAAAGCTGTTATACTCATAGTTACAGTTTACTACAAGGGAAGGATTAGGTAAAATCAGCCAAAGGAAGAGATGCTTAGAGAAGGGTCTGTGAAGGTTAAAAACATGGAGCTTTTGTTGTCTTTAGGATGTGTTGAACCTCCTGGCATTGATCTGTGATAATACACATGGATCATTATTGCCACCCAGGGAAGCACATCTGAGCTTCAAGCCCTGGTTCAAGCCCTGGTCCGGGAACCCATTATCACATTATTGCTTCCCCGCCAATCTGCATTGGCAGGTGGATTCTTAACCACTGCGCCACCAGGGAAGTCCCATACTTTTGTTATCAAACAATATTTGTCACATGGTCAGTTCCATTACTAATCTATTTGGGCCTTGAAGTCATGACTATATCTTAATCACCTCTCTATTTGTAGCTCCTAGCACAGTTTATGGTGCTGTATTCAATAAAGATCTAATAAATTGTTTTGTGCACATTAAACGCTCAAAAACACTTCATTATACATGCATGGAATTGATTTAGCATTTGTTTAAGGTCAGTATTTGAATCAAAAACTCTAATTTAATACAAAATGATGAACCAATAAAGTCAACAGGTGTAAGGGAAACTACATCAGTGCATATGACTCAGAATAATTGTTTCTTTGTTATAGGGATATTATTTGTGCCTTTAAAGCATGCTTTATACATATTTCTACCTTTACATGCAACATATTACTATGAAAAATTAATAAAGAATTAGAAAATGAAGATAATATTCTATGCTTGGAACAGACTAAGAGGATATTTATTTGGATACTTTCTCCTGCTAACTCTTTGTGTTTTATATTCCACACCTCAGCTTCAAGAATGTCTTCTGTCACACCCCAACTATCAACCTACTGTTCTATGAAGAAAACCAAAGGATTGCTAAAGTTTTCAGTGTGGCAACTGCCATTTATCGATCTAAAATTCTATGGCTTTGAATAAACCACAACAGTACATTTAAAGTAAGAGTGAGGGCAGAAACCATAACTTATTCACCTGTACACCTCCCAGAAAGCTAAGTTCACTGCTCTGTCAACAGGAGGTCTCAACAAATGTTCATTTAGTTGAATTAAACTGCACATCAGATTATTTTGGATTTTCATGTGTTAGGGGTCTTTATGTCAGCAATTCCAATATTTCAAGGCACATGAGAGGAATAATCAATATCAATTTTGTGGCAAATCTAAAATTAAGCTGTTAGACTCAGCTTGTTACAGACCACATAAGAATTAAGGCACCACCAATATTTTTTTCATTTGAAAATTAATTCCAGGGGCTGATTCCAGGCAATTTTGTGAAATAGGCCACTTTGATTTTGATTCCCTTCTTTTTGTTGCTAAGTCCCAAATCCTTTTGGTGGATTCTCTCTGCAACATTTTTGCCAGTGCCCTTTGGAACTCAACCCCTTCCCTGTCATGCTTCACTTAAAGGCTCCCAGTTGAAAATTTGCACCTCCTTTCCTGCCATTAAGTTTTATTTTTGGCATGTGGGATCTTAGTTCCATGACCAGGTATGGAACTCGTGCCACCTGCAGTGGAAGCGTGGAGTTTTAACCACTGGACCACCAGGGAAGTCCAGCCATTAAAAATTTTTCATGAGCTATAACATTCCCCCAAGACTTGGGAGCACCAAGTGTTGAGGATCATTCTACTTAAATATTGTATTACCATGAAAGCATAGTAAGGAAAATTCAAGAAATCTGGAGGGGCAAACAGAATATCTATATGAAGGAGATTTTTATAGGGATTAAGAACTTTCATTTGTTCACTACTTGTAGCTGATGTATATTGGACACTAACTATATTACAGCACTGTTCTATCTATGTACTTCACATGTACCACATATTTCACCTTTACAGTAACCCTGTGATGTAGGCTTTGTTATTATACCCATTTCACAGATGAGAAACTCAAAGTGCAGAGAGATTAAGAAACTTGCCCAATGTTGTGCAGTTTGTAACTGGAAAAGTTAAATCAAATTCAGCTGGTCTGAACCCAGAGTTCATCCTCTTAACCACTTTTTTATCTAACAAAATTGGTGGTAAGCAACTTTTGTTTGGGGGGCACATTAGGTAATAGGGATACTGAGATGAATTAGACATCATCCCTGCTCTCAAGGAGCTCACAGTGGAGCAGTGAAAACTGTTATTTAAACTAGTAATAGTAAAGGTAAACACTTTATACAAAAGACTTTTATTATTTTATGATATTCATATATTTTATTTTTAAACATTCAAAGCAATTAAAGTATTTACTGTAAGAGCAACATAGCAAAAGTACAAATTAAAATTATGATGAAAGAAAAAGAAGTTCTCAAACCCATTACAATTTTTTTCCTTTTTTTCTGTACCTTCTCAAATACTTTAGAATCATTTCATATTTTACTTTTCCCTACCTACTCATATAATTTGCCACTGTGTAGTAAAGAATTTGTCCTTAGCAAAGAGAGATTACTCTTACCTTTGCCTTCAGCTTCTGGTAGATAATCTATGTCATACCTGATAGGAGTGTCTTTGTTTAGTGTGGAAGCTGATCACACTGGATCTTAGAGTGGAACTAGCCATATCATAGGGTGGATACTGGCCATTTGAGAAACACCAACCATGTGATTTAGGGTGGGAGTTTTGGGTCATGCAGTATCAGTTGACCTGGAGGCTGAGATAAAGTTCTTGGGCACTCAGTTAATCAATGATGCTTATGCAATGAAGCCCTAATAAAAACTCTGGACACAGATGCTCAGACGTGCTTCCCTGGGTTGCCAAAATGATCCATGTGTATTATCACATGGATAATGGGATAACAGGTTCAAGCCCTGGTCCAGGAAGATCCCACATGCTGCACAGCAACTAAGCTTGTGCACCACAACTACTGAGGCTGCGCTCTAGAGCCCACAAACCACAACTACTGAGCCTGCGTGCCACAACTACTGAAGACTGAGCACCTAGAGCCCGTGCTCTGCAGCAAGAGAAGCCACTGCAATGAGAAGCTCACACACCACAACGAAGAGTAGCCCCTGCTCGCCACAACTAGAGAAAGACCATGCACAGCAACGAAGACGTAAAGCAGCCAAAAATAAATAAGTAAATAAATAAATAAAGTTAAAATGATACTTAAAAAAACAAGTATGCCATAGACAGAGTAATGGTAAAAGGATAAATGTATCAGCTCTGGGCCCACCCACCTCTGCAACCAAGTCTTTTTCACTGGTCCATGCTCCCAGCATACCCCTCATATACAAGAATTGCAGTAGCATTAATGAGGAATGCTTTCACTCCTCAGTGCCTTTGCACATGCTGCTTCTTGTTGGAAAATCTCTCTTGTTTCTTACTTTCTTAATCTGATTTAACCCCTGTTCATTCATCAAGAATTGGTTTTGGTCTCATTTCTTAGGGGAGCATTCTCTGAGAATCCCAGATTGCTTTAGCTGCTCCTCTGATGTGTTTCCAGCATCTTATGTGCTTTCCTCTACCCAGGCAATATCAAACTTCTTTATAATTGTCTATTTATGTTTCTTTCTCTGAAAGTTGAAAGTACCTTAGAAGCAAACTCTGATTCTTATTCAACAGTGTGTACATAGTAACTAGCATAGTTCCTGGTGCCTTGTAGATGATCAAAATTTGTTTACTGAGTAAATGTACCAATGGGTGGATGAAATTAGGAATAAACCTTTGCAGGAAGTTCAGGAACGATTATTCAATGATTTAATAATTATTCTGTTACTACCAATTATTGTCAGGCCATATGTTAAATAATGAGAAGCTAAACAGGTAAGACTTAGTAGACTCTATCCTTAAATAAAGAGAACAATTTAGAGAGATGATGGATAAATAAAGAGAGGCTAAAGTATTGGATTTAGAGCTCAGGGTATGACTGCTCTTTTAGAGGAAGACACTAGGGGCTACTTCATCAGATGAATTGGGATTGGGGTAGCTTAAGAATTTCTCTTGGAGGAGTTTTCTTTTGAGCTGGGTCCTGGGGGTCAAGATGGTGATGGTGGAGCCATTCAATCAAATAACAAACAGAGAATGAGGAAGAGGTTTGTGGCTGGGGAAGCTGATGAGTTCATATTGAGTGTGAAGTACACGTGGGACACCAAGATGAAAGGTTCAAGAGAGCATGAGGGGCCAGCAAGGTGTATGCACATTAGGACTCACATCTTAAATAACTGGGCATCTTCATTAAGAAAAAGAATACAAAATTAGCAACAAAAATAAATGCTTATTTCCTTATTCTTATAAAAATGAAATTACCATGAAATACAAATTTTAAAAGGTTTACAAGCACCAGAACATCACAGGTCCTTTCAGCAAAAATATTATCATTTTTAGTACTTTTAGTTAACTGTCAGAGATACTTCTGTAATATTTTTGTTCTTAGATTTTTAAATTCATATTTCTTGACTATCACTTCATATGATCAACATTTTGTAATAACATTTCATAGAGAGAAATAGAAACATAAATCCATCTTTCCTCTGGCAGAGCCGTGTCCTTTTATTACCATAATTTAGACTAACATATTTACACCCTTATTGGTCATGTCATGTCTAGAACTTCCTCTGTAGTTGTTTATACAAGCAGAGCTTCTTGCTTATGGAACATCAGCTTTGACATGGACCCCATTCTGCTCAGTCACTTCTTCAACATTCTCCCATGTCACTCATGTCCCCAGCCCCCCATGCCAGCCAAAACACATTCTTTGTGAAGAGTAAAGTGTTCATGAAACCTGGGTTCTAGAGCTACCTAAGTTGAAGTGGAGAAGTAATTCATTCAGTTCTTCTTGGGGACAAAATGGGGTCCAGATGCACAAGGAGGCCACCAGGGCAAGTTGCCCTGCCAACTCTTATAATCATCCACAGCCCCAGGGTCACCACAAAACAGAGAGTGATCTCAGGCTGCAACAGCTCTCTCAGCCTCAAACCCATGACTCAGCTTTCTATTTTTCCCTTTTGTCCCAAGTGGGGAACACTCAGAGCTTTAGAAGGGGCCCTTTGTCAGTGAGCAAATCTGCAGTTTAAGGATATTCAGCTACACCATAAACACACCTTTGGGTTCCAGAGCATGGAGAAATAAAGTGCCAGTGTCCTGTGACATACACTCAAAGTGTAATCATACATCATGATTCTGTCTTGGAGGAGCTGACAACTCATCCTGAGAGTTTAACATGTCCCCTTGCATATAAAATAGCCAGCTGTGATTTTGCCCAGGCAGCGAGTCATAAACATTAGATAAATATCACAATCTATGCTGTAGAGAGGACAGAGAGATTTTTTCAAATTTAGGTGAACCCAGAAGGCTTTGTGAAGAGGGTAGAACTTGAATAAAATCTAGATCCACAAATAGAATTTGTATACATTTATGTAGGGGAAAATAATTCCAAGTATGGGAAACAATGTGAGCAAGGAAGTGAACGTAAGAATCAGGGTGATACAGTTAATTTGAAGTAAGTACACATAATTTCTGGAAGTCATAAAAGCACACAAAATAGTGCTGTGTGGATGTTGCCAATATTTATCAGGAAGTAGTCCGCTATCCCACAGTCATATGTGAAATAGAGGTCATTAAACTTTCATCTTCAGGTCGCGTCAAAACACAAAGAGAATGATTCTGTTTTCTGGATAGTCAATCCAAACGACTGAGTTTATGGAAGGAGAAGAAAGAAGTACAAAATTGGACTTCCCTGTACTAAATCCACCTGGACTATCTTGGCTGTGAAAAGTTATCACTATTTTTTGTGGGTAGGATTTATAAATTTGATCCCCTGGGACATTCTGCAAAAGAAAGGCAATTTGGCATATCTCTTTTGGGGCCTGCAATGGAAATGAAGTAGAAAAAAACAAGTTTTTTGCTCTCTGGCTACCTAGCGAAATTAAATTGCAAAATAAAAACCTGGAACCTTATTAACTCATTATGTGCATTTTCAAGCGGTTCACGCAGAGCCACTGAATGATATGCATCTTCACATTCAGTACAGTTGGTTTAAAAGAAGAATAACACCTATTTAAATTTATAGGGATTATATTCTCTCACAGCATAATTTTCCACCAGAAAACCAAAAATCTAAATAATTTTGGTAGGGGGAGAGGGAAAAAGAGCAAAGTGTCAATATGAGCTTTGTTTTCCAATCACTCCCAAATTATATTATTCAAATTCTATCAAATCATTTAGAACTGCAACCTGAAGATTCATTTTTATTTCCCCACTCATCAAATTTGTCTATGTAGAAAATGTGGTCTATCTGAAAGTGTCATAGATCTATCTTAAGTAGAAAAAGTGATCTACCTCAAAGGTAAAGAACCTTATGTGTATCCTATTAAAATTCTTCAGACTTCTCTCCAACTGTTAAAACTTTAAATATGGAATTGTTCCTCAGCCCATATTTGATTTCACCCATCTATGTGAATCAGGCTATTATTACTGTTTTTTCTCTTCTCCTCTACTCCTACATTCATTCTAATTGTCTAGGCTCAGAGAAAAGAGGTTTGTACATGTTTCTAATACTTTATTAAAATTTTTACTTTTCAAGTATTAATATAAATAGAAGTACTTCTTAACTTCTCCAACAGTTGCTTTCTGCCAGATGAATCCTTAAATAGCATCTCTTTAATATACATTTTCTTTTTATAATCATTATAGCTAACATTTATTGGGTATTTACTATGTCAAATATTGACTAAATGTAGTATGTGAATTGCTTTAATTCTCACAGAAAACAAATGGACTAGATATTGTTATTATCTTCTTTTTTATAAGAAACTGAGGACAGTGGTTTATTATTTGAAACCCAGGCAACCTGACTCCAGAGTCTATATTCTTAATTACTACTTTATCTCCACACATATAGCATAGTGATATATACAGAGAGGATTCTTGCTAGAAGCATGGTGAAGTTAAATTGAAATTCAAGGATAGCTAAAAACACTTTTCTTTTGGAGACCCACTTTTCCATAGGACAACGAGAAAAAAGTAGTTTGTCATTTCACTCATGGGCATCATTTATTACTTTTGGGAAGACTAGAATTTACCCAACCAATATTTACTGAATATCTACCAGGTGAAAATTGTACAGTCTTAGAGAATATTTAAATCTCATGATTACTGACCGAAAGAGGCTGGCTCAGAAGTTTCAGAACTCTCCTAAATTTGCATACAAAAATTTGACTTCAGGTAGATATGTGTATTTTTCTGAGTAGGGTGTTCAAAGCTGTCATCAGAGTTCCCGAGAATTAATGACATTCTCCAAAATATTAATAACCACTGTCCTGGGGATAATGGGCTAAAGAAGACTGGTTTTGGACCTGGTCACTTAGTTCTAAGTGAGGAAAGTCCTCTCAACACGTATGCTCCAAGACAGCTCATTTTTTTTTTAATACAGCAGGTTCTTATTAGTTATCTATTTTATACATATTAGTGTATACATGTCAATCCCAATCTCCCAGTTCATCCCACCACCACCCCCTCCCCGCGCTTTCTCCCCTTGGTGTCCATACATTTGTTCTCTACATCTGTGTCTCTATTTCTGCCCTGCAAACCGGTTCATCTGTACCATTTTTCTAGGTTCCACACATATGCGTTAATATACCATATTGTTTTTCTCTTTCTGACTTATTTCAGTCTGTATGACAGTCTCTAGATCCAACCATGTCTCTCCAAAGACCCAATTTCATTCCTTTTTATGCAAGCCAGGTCATTAATACCCAGGGTCCACATGGGGATGGGAGTTTCAATTTCAATGGTGTTGTAAAGTGTGAGTTTTGCCCAGATCCCTTTTGAACAAATGAAGATACCAGAGATTCCATCTCTCTACTTCTTTCCACTGTGAAGATCCGTCTAGCTGTACAACCACTTCCCCGGATTTGATCAAGTGACGCAAATCCACCGGCATCAGCACAGTTAGCACTGATGAGACCATTGTTTTATTTTACATTTTTATTGTGACAGAAACTTGTTCCATGTGTTGAGGAAAAATGAAAATAAAATTCCTGTCAACCTAGAAAATCCTTTCCTCAAATATAGAGAAGAAAGAAAAGAGTTTTATTATTGAATAAACATTAAATCAAACAGGGCTGTTCATCACAGGTAATCTTCTAATGATATTAGAAAGACACAAAGAAATTCCATCCTTTGCATACCAACAAGCAGATATAATCTATTACATGTTCTCAAGATTAATGATAATTTGTTTGGAAGAAGACTTGGGCAGAACTGTTTGCTATGTATTCTTTCATAGTTTACTTCAAATTCACCTGGTAATTGGGGTAGCCAGCTGGGCTAGCTAATTGCTATTATCTCAAGCAATAATAAAACTTCTGTATCTCTGTGATAAGCCAGTGGTTACAGCTTGGAACAAGGCCTCTGGGCTAAAATTCTGATGACAAGGAGGTAGGGACTGCCTGGAGCCTAGACAGATGGATTCTCTTTGATATTTACATTTCAAAGACATGGCTCCCAGGCCTTTAAGAAAAAATTTCCTGGTTTTTCCTACCTTATTTACCCTTTATAAAGATTTACATACATATCAAAGTGACAGAGAAAGGATTTATGAATAAGAGGTTTCTCAAGGAAATGCGGGTGGAGAAAAGTTTTTGACTTTTGAAATCAGGGAAATTGAATAAAAAAATTACCCTTCCAAGGGTAAAATAGCTCCTTTCTAGAATTACAATGTTAAGAAAAAGATGTGGCATTGGCTTCACATATGATCTTTAGAATGGAATTTCCCCCCATCTACCCCATCCATCGAGATAACAGTTTTAGGGGCAAACAAACTTAATATGTGTTTCTGGTCCTGCTCTCCAGAAAGCAGACTCTGAGATGGAAATTCATGCTCAGGGTGTGTAATGGGGAATTATTAGGATCAACACTGTGGAAGAGTGATGGTCACAGGATTTGTTAAAGTAGGCAGGTAGCTAGATTATAGCAGAGAAAGTGGGCCATAGGCCAGATGGCAGGAAACCACACATCTCAGAGATAGTGGGGGTCTTTGCGCAGACAAAGAAAAGCAGGAACCTCCAGACTGACAGGAAACCACACATTTTGGGATGAAAAGTGTCCTGGAGGCAGACAAAAAAAAGCCTGTGCAGTCAGGAGTCTCCTATGTTTCCAAATGGCTGCATGTACAAGTAACACAAAAAATGCATACTTAGAATCTGTACAGATTGATCCTCTTGTCTTTTCCTAGCCTTAGAGCTCGAGCTAGGGCTATAATCTTGGCTTTTTGTGCTGACGTCTGAGGGGGGCAGGGCATCAGCCTCTATGACCTTATGTAAATCTACTATGGCATACCTTGCTTTCCGGACACTGTCATGTATGTAGTCACTTTCATCAGTAAACCAGCATCAAGGGGCTAGTCCCTAAGGTCAGATCTGCTAGAATATACCTGTTCGATGATCTCGGTACAAGAATGAGACAATTCCTCTGGGCTTTCTACTGGCATAAGGGTGGCTGGATTTAAGGTCTGACATACTTTAAGGGTTAATTCAGGAGAGTCAAGAAGGAGGGCCTAATATTTTGTAAGGCAGCCTCCAGTCAGCCATTGATACACTTTAATTTCTAATATTCCCTGTATCTGGTGTATAGGGTTAATACTTCCAGGGGTTGAGCCATGGTGAGTTTTTGTGGCCTCTTCAACTAGCAGGGCTGTGGCTGCTACAGCTCTCAGACAGCCTGGCCATCCTGAGGCCACTGAGTCCAATTGCTTTGAGAGATATGTCACTGGTCATGGAATTGGCCCTACTTTTTGGGTGAGAGCTCCCAGGGCTATTCCCTGTTTTTCTGAGGTAAATACAGTAAAGAGCTTGTTAAGATCTGGAATCCCTAGGGCTGGGGCGCTAGTCAGGATGGTCTTAATCTGGTCAAATGCTGTTTGTAAATTCCCTGTCCAATCTAGTGGTTCCATGTCCAATCCTTTCAAGGCCTCATACAATGGTTTTGCCATGACACCAAACCTGGGGATCCAAATCCTATAAAACCCAGTCATTCCTAAGAAGGTTCAGAGCAATTTTCTTTGTATGTGGTGGTTGTTAGCGGAGGATTGCTTCCTTATGCTGGGTTGTAAGGGAGCTCTTCCCTGGGCTTAGAACATGTTCCAGTTAGGTGACTCTCTGGAAGGCAATTTGGGCTTTCTGTGGGGATACTTTATACCCCCTGGAGCCCAGGAAATTGAGGACCTGCACAGTACTTTAGTCTGAAGCTTCCTTTGAGCAGCTGCAGATAAGGAAGTCATCTATATATTGTAATAATGCCCCTGTCTCTAATTTTAGTTTCCTTAATTCCTTAGCTAGGGCATTGCCAAACAGGTGTGAGCTGTCCTGGAATCCCTGAGGAAGGACAGTCCAGATATATTGTTGGTTTTCATTAGTGTCTGGGCCAGTCCATTCAACAGCAAAAAGGTATTGGAAATCAGGATGGACAGAAGAAGGCATCTTTAAGATCGAGGACTGTGTTTAAACCAGGCTGTGTCCTCGGGATCTGAGTAAGGATTGTGTATGGGTTGGGAACAATTGGATGAAGAGGAATTACAGCTTCATTTATGATTCGGAGATCTTGGACCATTCTATGTTCCCCATTTGGTTGGAGGACAGATAGGATTGGAGTACTGCAGGGAGATTGGCATGGAGCCGAAGGCCCCAGCTTTTATTTTTATTTTTTCTAACAAGGTGGTAAGTTTCTGAAAACAGGCAGTAGCCATAAAAGGAGGTGGTCTGTGAAAAAGTCTCTCTTTTCCCTTCCCTTTTGTGGTGGGTGCACCTCAGGCCTTGGTGCTGCCCTGCCCCAACCCCTTCCTACAGAAGCTCCGTCCAGCTGGTGGTGGGCCAGGCGCAGGGGGGATATGGCGGCCCAAGGCAGAGGCACTGTGGCGCAGGGCCCGGTGGCCCTGCAGAGACGCTCCCAATCCCTAGACCCGGGTAGGCAAGTACAACAAACGCGGGTCGCTCCCCGCCCCCTCCATCTATCCAGGGGGCGTGGCCATATGTGCCCTGACGCACAGCGTGAGGTCAGAGGGCGGTGCTGCCGATAGACCCCAGACCTGTGGCGGACCCTGGACCGGGGCGGCCGAAGGCCAAAGGCAAGCGGAGGCGCGCGGCGAAGGATGGCAGCCCGGACACAGTCCCACCACCATGGGTCTCAGCTGCTTGGGGCAGGACCGTCCCCTTTCCCAATGCTCGGCGTTACGGGGCACAGACCATCCAAGGCCGGAGAGAGCTCCTAAAGGGACTGCAGCAGCAACCATGGCTGGAACTCTGTGTAAGTAAAGTTGCATTTTGTATTTTCACACAGTTGGACCTGATGACAGTTAATTAAATGGTGGATAAGGCAAACCCAGAGGGCAAAGGTCCAGACGCTAGCTGCTTGTGAGAACAGCGGGAAACTTTCCTGACTTGCCCTGCGCATATTAACAGTGAAAGGGGAAGGCCTAGCTGCAAGGTTGGAAAATGCTGGCTGAATAGGTGGACCAATAATAAGTCTATAAGGGTAGCCGTGGGGAGGGGGCACTGTTATGTTTTTGTTTTTGGTTTTTTTTTAATGCGGTACGCGGGCCTCCCACCGCTGCGGCCTCTCCCGCCGCGGAGCACAGGCCCCGGACGCGCAGGCCCAGCAGCCACGGCCCACGGGCCCAGCCGCTCCGCGGCATGTGGGATCTTCCCGGACCGCACGAACCCGCATCCCCCGCATCGGCAGGCGGACTCTCAACCACTGCGCCGCCAGGGAAACCCATGTTTTTAAGTGTGTTTCTAAAAGCTTTGCGTGGAAATTGCCTTCAGGTGAGCGGACAAGCCTATCATCTCTCTAGTCCGTTCCATGACCCACTCCTCCTCTCTCGTGGGAGATTTCTCTTGGCAAGCACCCAGCGGCTTTTAAATGCTTAACTGGCAGTCACATCTCTGAGGCAATAGGTCCAAAAATGGGACAGATGATTTGAAAGCAGGAGTGAAATGGTGGGAAGTAAGGCAGCCCCTCTCAAGCGCGAGGGAGGAGAGAGGCTTCTCCTTGTGGCTCCGCCAAAGATGTTTCTTCCTGGAGGGTAGGTCCTTGTGTCCTCACAGAAAGAATTCAGAGACTAGACAGGAAGTCAAGAAAGAAAAGCGAGGATTTATATAAGCGATAGTTGGCTCTCAAGGGGGGAGAGGGCAGTCTTAGGTGAGTAGCTGCCCTGAGTTTCTTTGGCAAGCTGGTTATGTGGCGTGTAAGAAATAAAGGGGCAGAATATTCACTGGGGAGGGGGTCATAGTCCCTGATTTCACCCCAGCTGCACCTTCCAGAGGGGAGGAGCGATTTTTGTCCTTGTTTAGTCTTGATCTGAAGTGTCATGGTATCAGTGTAGGATGGGAACTTCTTATCTGCAAGGCTAATTTTATTGTAATGATGGCCTAATGAACAAAAGGTTACATTTGGATGCCTGAGATTCCTGCCTTTTCCCAACTTTCTTTTTTTTTAAAATTAATTAATTAATTAATTTTTGGCTGTGTTGGGTCTTCGTTTCTGTGCGAGGGCTTTCTCTGGTTGCGGCGAGCGGGGGCACTGTTCATCGCGGTGCGCGGGCCTCTCATTGTCGCTGCCTCTCTTGTTGTGGAGCACAGGCTCTGGACGCGCAGGCTCAGTAGTTGTGGCGCACGGGCCTAGTTGCTCAGCGGCATATGGGATCTTCCCAGACCAGGGCTCGAACCCGTGTCCCCTGCATTGGCAGGCAGATTCTCAACCACTGCGCCACCAGGGAAGCCCTCCCAACTTTCTTTGTCGGCCTCCAGGACACTTATCATCCCAAAATGCGCGGTTTCCTGTCAGTCTGGAGGTTCCTGGTTTTCTCTGTCTGCCCAAGGACCCCTGCTATTTCCAAGATATGTGGTTTCCTGCTGTGTGGCCCCTGTCCCCCTTTCTCTGCTCATATCTAGCTACCTGCCTGCTGTAACAGACCTAGCAACGGCAGAGAGTGAACTGTGACATGATCAGGTCTGTTGCTGAGAAGGCCCTGCATGGTGGGCATGCACTGGGGCAAGGAGGATGGACCTTTAGAAGGGGATGTGCGTTGACTAATAGCATGTTGAGTTGCCCTGGGAAGGAGGTGAAACCCTGGCAAAGGCAGTTCTCTTCTGAAAAGGGTGATTCCCAGAGAGGGACTCAGCCACCAGCCACCTGGGGATCTGGGTGGCACACCACAACACCCACTCTAGTGTGTGACATTTTCTTTTTTGAAATTTAAACTCTACTATGTTTCAACACCATTCTTAAATTGAACGAGTCATTGTGTGGGCGAACAATTTTAAAGCAAAGAATTACTAGAGGATTTGTGGACGGTCTCTGTGTACTTAAAGAATAAACACAGAAAAATAGGGTTGGGCTGTTTGAAATCCAGGTTACTCGGATTCACTTCCCAAGTCTGCATCTTTTGAATGGGGTGTCTTTCCTTTCTCCCATACCTACTCCGCAGTCTATGAGGCTCAGCCTAGACATTTACGAACCTCCTTTGTGGGAAGTCGATTACTCTCAGTGCTCAGAGTGACCATTATCAGGATTAAATCCACAGTGTGGCATAGTTTCTGAGGGGTTTTTAAATAATAAAGCATTACACGTGATAAATAGCAATGTATACTTTATGTAGTTTGCCAATTTTAATTATATCTATGGTACAGAGCCTTAATAAATGAGTCCTTTCAAAGAAGGTTACAATATCTATATAGCATTACTTTACCCTGAAAAGAAAATTTTCCTATCTGTGACCTTCACTAATTTGTAGATATGCAAACAATAAAACTGTTATCTAAGACATTCACTACTGAAAGGACTTCAGTGCTTCTCTTTAGGCTGCAGAAAAAGTCCAAACTCTTTTTTGTTTGTTTGTTTAAACATCTTTATAGTCCAAACTCTTATGCAGAGCTCATAAGGCTGCCAGTCTCAGATTCAAGCAAGCGGCACCCATGCCCATGTCACTGGGCTTTAGAGAGTACCATATGGCCCTCCCTAGCTACACCAGTCTTTGGAGCCAGGGAGATATGTAGTCCTTGCTTCTGCGTCTCCCACCTTTCAGATCTCGCTTTAGAATTTCTTGCCCAATGGTGACCTGTTTTCAGGAGCTAGGTAGGCTTGTAACATATGACCTGTAAATTTTCATTTATATTCTTCCCTCATGCTTCACAAATACTGAAGAGAGGACTACTTCTGCTTCATGAATAAACCCCTAATTTTCTCTTGAGCCCCGTCTTTTTTCCAACCCTGTCTCTTCCCTTGTAACATGTACCTAGAACATAGTTTATGTAACTATTGACAGTTTCTTAAACAAATCATTGTTTCTTATCTTTCTATGTTTGCATTTCCCTCTGTGAGTGATTTTCTCTGCATAGACTGACTGCCCCTGGCCTCAAAACCGATTCTGCCTTGTCCATCAGGCCAATTTTCATTGAAGAGGCTGTTTAAATATTGCTCCTTGGTGAATCTTTTCTTAGTCCTTGTCCTCCGTTCACCCTCACCTGGGTTCACTTACATACTCGTTTTTCTCTATTCTCGATGGAAAATATTGACATTGATTTAAGTATATTCCAGTTAGTTGAGGGCAGGTACTATTTCTTAGACATCTTTCTAACAGCAGAGTCTATCACAGTACCTCATAAAAGAGTAAACAAACACTTCAAAAACATCTGCTGATTGAACAAATATATAAACTATTCAGTAATGTGATGTTAACATTTTTAGGATCAGAAAAAAATAGGTCAAGTAAGTGTTATCATGTGTTATCAAGTGTTATCATGTTTGAATGTGAAATATGTCCTGTTATTTTAATAGTCTTAGGTTGAAGAGTATTTGGATTATATATATACAATTTATATGCTTGAGTAGCTGCCAGGGCACAGAGAATTAAATTGCCAAATCCAGACAGAGAAAATTTATAGCAATGAATCAAAGAAAGGGTTAGTGTTTATTTCATTCTGTGACTAGAACTTAGAAACTAAGAGGTTCAGGGTTATTTATTAATTTAAAAATACACGATCTTCATTACTTTTTTAACAGTGTGCGGGATAAAGTACTAAGAGAGTGTTGCAAATAGAGTTTGGGGGAGATACCATCCAACTGGAATTGAATGATATTTATTTTATGGCTGCCAAAGATAATGCTTAAAACTTCATATGTTTAGAGAATGCTGTCTACCTTTATTCTACAACCTTATATCATTTCCTTAGAGAAATTGCAAGCTTATTGCCCCAGACTTAGCTATTACAAAGTAGGTACACTGTGCTCTCAATCAATACGGACAATTCCCATGCTTAAATAGTTTATGTTCCTGGAAAAAAAAAAATGCTTGCAGTAAAAATGGTGTCATTATGTTTCTTATACAAAAAAAAAAAAGATACAATAAAGGTATAATGCCAAAGTTTTTATAGACATATAATTTAATCTCCTAAATTATAACTTATATAAAGGTTTTCTCAATTATATTTAAATTTAAGAAACAGGACAACACAGTAACAATCACCAACCACACACACCATATCCATATCAATCTATGATTCGAGCAATAGATATTGATTAAACAGTGGTATGCTGTTCATTACTCCTATTTTCAGTTCACTATACAAAACATACAGTGATTTAAAAAATCCATTAAAATCATGTATTTCAGAAGGACTTTAGTTTTTATATTTCCCCTGGCACCTCTGAAAAATAAACCTTTGGTGAAACGATACATGGCAATTTTTGAAATGGGAGACCGTTTAGCTAGCTGCCTTCCTTTACTTTCTATCATTTTATATTTTAAAGATGAAAACACCTATGACTTGAAGAGATTAGTAACTTGTCCAAATTCACAGTAAGAAGCTTTAGATCCAGGAATTGAACCTGGCAGGCCGGCTTGAGACCTTGCACTTTGAACCACTATGATATATACACACTACAGATTTAATGTTTAAGTCATTGATAAAATGCAAAAAGGTTCTCATGAGTAATGATTAACAATCCAGGATTATAAAGTAAAATTCAGCATGCATATGCTTTGGAGGTGCAGAGACGTTCTGACTTTAAGGACTGAAGATTAAACAAATTTCAAGGTCCCTTAATTTGCTCCTTAATTTAAGTCAAAGTCTGTGGGTGAGATCAGAGTACAGGAAGCCAGTACATACAGGCAGGTGTTGCACCTTGCTTTCCCAATTTGTAAAACGTGAGATCATAATTGGATCTATTTCAATACTAGGGGTATCAGATTAGCTAATCCATTTAAAGTACTTAAAACAGTATCAGGCTCATGAGGAGCACTTGGTAAATGAAGATGATGTTGTTGTTGTTATTATTACTATTATCATGCAGTGATGCTGATTTTTAGAGGTAGCACAGTTAAGTGATAAAAAACACAGAAGACTGGCATTTGTTTCTGTGTTTTGCCCCTACTTGTGTGGAATTTTGAATGTCTTAGTTTCTCTGAACTTAAGTTTTCTCACCTGTAAATTGGAATAATGAAAGCAAGCCTGGCCACTTTTTAGAAAGGATATTAAAATAAAAATATTAAAAAGTAAAAAGAAATAGGTGATATTAATTTTAATAATATTATTTAAACCATTATATCCAAAATATAATTACAACATGAAAATATATAAACTATATAGAAAATTATTAACACAATATTTTGTATTCTTTTTTCAAACTAAATCTTGAAAATCCAGGGTGTATTTTACAATTATAGCACATCTCAAGTTGGACTGGCCACATTTTAAGTTCTCAATAACCACAAGTGGGTAGTGGCTGCCCTATGGGACAGTGCAATATCATATCATATAATCCTCAATATAACCAGTGAGGTAGATATTATTGTTGTCCTTATTTGCAAATGAAAATACTAAGGCTCACAGAGGTAAAGTAACGTGATTGAACAAATATGTAGCATCACCAGGTTTCAAATAAGGATTTCCTGGCTCCAAAGCCCATGTTCCTAATCCGCATACTGTCTTTCAAAGCTTTCTCCTCTATGTCGGCCTTATCTATCTCTAGTCTCTTCATTTTTAACTTCAGTGGAATTCTTGCTGCTAGCAGGGGATGATGGACTTCGGAGGGAAAATGGAGGGTGTGGCCAGGCTGAAGTTTGTAGCCCCCCGAAAGACATCACAAACATCTCAAGCATATAGTCTCATACCCTTGCTTTCGAATCATGATTTCAAATGTTTTTACCAGAGTCATACCAATGGCACAAGAGGAAACTGGTATTCATAAGAAAATGAAGAGCAAAGCCAAATAACCAGCTGTGAAGAGGGAGTGAAATTTATTTAAAGTCTAATGATTTTTCTTCCCTTTTTTGTGGGGAGGAAAGGTTATGCTGCTCCATTATAGCCATGTTTCTTTTAATGTAAAATTAATGTTTAAAATGGTTCAACATTGAGGAAAATGTGATTTTTGAATACACCTGCACACTTCCACATCTTCAAGTGTCTTCTTAACACAATTTGAGAAGCACACCTTCCAAATGGTCTAAATTTTATCTCTGAAGCGTTCAGATCTTCAAAAAGCTGCACATGCAGAAATCACTATTCTGGTGCTTCCTAAAATTACACTAGCTGGATTGTTCATGAGTCAGAAATAACTTTAGGAGCATTATTATATTTATTGTATTGTATTCCACTACAAAACATGATGCCTTCTTTTAAAGAGAGAAAGGGGCATTTTTCTCAGGCTTCATTATTCGGAATACTTCCTGGTCTTATCTAACACTGAGGCATTGATATCAATTTCCTCTTTGCACTTGTCAAAAGTCACATTTTTGGCTCACTCCTAGAAACTACATGGGGCTTCATGGAATGTATTTGAGGAGTATACTTGAAATTTTATTTTTCTTCAGCTTACTTTTTTTTTTTTTTGCGGTACGCAGGCCTCTCACTGCTGTGGCCTCTCCCGTTGCAGAGCACGGGCTCCGGACGCGCAGGCTCAGCGGCCATGGCTCACGGGCCCAGCCGCTTCGCGGCATGTGGGATCTTCCCGGACCTGGGCACGAACCCGCATCCGCTGCATCGGCAGGCGGACTCTAAACCACTGCGCCACCGGGGAAGCCCAGCTTACTTTTTTTTTTCAATTTTTAAACACATTTTTTAAGAGAAGTTTTAGGGTCACAGCAAAATTGAGCAGAAGATAAAAGATTTCCCATGTGCTCTCTTCTTCCACACACATACAACCTCCCCCATTACCAAAATCTCTCACCCAATGCTACATTTGTTACAAGCAATGAACCTACATTAGCATGCCATTATCAGCAAAAGTCCATAGTTTACATTAGGGTTCACGCTTGGTGTTGTACGTTCTGTGTGTTTGGACAAATGTATAGTGATATGTATGTACCATTATGGTATTATATAGAGTAGTTTCACCATACTAAAAATCTCTGTGCTCTCCATATTACTTTTCTACAGTATAAATTCCTTTGTTTTCTTTTTTATCATACGTATCATGTATACAGTCACATTTAAATGAGGCAAGATATAAATAGAAAGAAGTAATCATTTCAGTTATTATTCAGTCCCTGCAAGGGACTAGGTGGCCCCTTGCAGTCTGACCACAAGTTTTCGGTGAGTGGCTGTCATCAGAGCTTCTCAACGGCGGTTTTTCAAACAGGACCCTTTAGCAGGATCAATAGTTCTATAGTTTTTGTTTGTGCTTTTTCTAAGAATACAGACTACGCGACTGAATCCAAGGTCTGTCATGACTGCCTGGCTCCATTTTATTTTGCATCTCTGTTAGCCACACCAGGTCCATTGACTATGTTCTGTTCTTAGGGGATTTATTTTATTTTTACTTTTACTTAGAGGATGTTATTTTATGTGTACAATAGTCACCTAACCTTTATAATAATATCCTAATTTCCTTTCTATATTGTAAGCTCTTTGGTGCCACCATCCATGCTGTTTTCACCTTGACATCTGTGCCTGTCAAGGGCCATGGCACACAGTTGGTGGTCAGTATTTTCAAAATGAGAGTAATTTGCCACTAAACGGAGTCTAGGAACTGTGTGATTTCCCGATTTGTGGGCTTCACAATGCCACAGATACATAGTAAACACTCCATAAAGTGTCATTAAAGTAAATCTGGAAACTTACATCAAAAACATGTGTATTAGTTTTATCATCTATTATTACTTGTATGGACTAGGATATAAGTATATCAGTATTTAAAGGATCTTGTGTATAGGTACTGCAATCACATTTGCCAATTCATGTCTAAATTGAATTAGAATAACTCCTGTAATTCCTCAACTAGACAGAAAACAACTAGAAAATACTCAGTATTAATTTTTACAGTAAGGGGATTTTCTGATTTTTATTAAAGGTTGAAAACCAAGGCTAGGCTGACAAATGCATCTGTCTAAAAATTTCAATAGCTTACATAATCACCACTTATCTGAAAGATTTTCTAGGATTCATTACGTATTTTCAAAAGGTTTTTAAAAATGAAGGTGAATGTGACACATTTTACGATTCAAAAAATCTTTGAACCTTCAAACAGATTTTTTTTTCTCTTCCCTAGAAGCAAAGGGTTATTAATTTCCATTCTAAATTTTACTTCCTTTTTTTAATGCATAAAGGCAAAGCCTATTAACTATAAATTATCAGCCTCATTGACACGCTCTTATCCTGTTTACAAAGTTTGAAATCTCATTAATTTAAGATCTGATAGCAAAAACTGAAACTAACTTATATGGCAAATGCCAAAATCCGTATTAATTTTATGTTCTTTAAAAAGCTCTGATAGCTAGTGGGAAGCAGCCGCATAGCACAGGGAGATCAGCTCCGTGCTTTGTGACCACCTAGAGGGGTGGGATAGGGAGGGTGGGAGGGAGGGAGACGCAAGAGGGAAGAGATATGGGGATATATGTGTATGTACAGCTGATTCACTTTGTTATAAAGCAGAAACTAACACACCACTGTAAAGCAATTATACTCCAATAAAGATGTTAAAAAAAAAAAGCTCTGTGACTTCTACTTAAAAAAAGATAAATTAATAAACGTGTTAATGGGAATATTTCTGTGGAAGATAGTAAGATAATACTGAACAGAGCTCATTCTCGTTCTTTGTTAAGTTGTCATTCTTTTGAATAACAATGTGAAGGAGAAATTCAGGAGCAAATGCATTTATATATTTATATCTATATATTTACATGTCACTTTTAACCAAATTATAGGTAATAATGGCCAATCTTTCATAGAAAAAGAAATTACTTAATATCAAATTACATTCATTGAACCTTTCAAATGTCCCTTCCTAAGAAAAGCCTACACTTAACTCCAAATCTAAATTAGCTGCCCCTACTGTGTGTTTAGCCTGTACTGTTCTTTTTCATAGCAATGATCATATCTGTAATTATGGGCTTATTTGCTCAATTGCTGTTTATTAATGTCTGTCTTCCTCATGATATTATAAATTCTAACAGAGGCAAAGCCTTGTTGTTTTTTTGTCCCCCTGCTGAATCCCCAGTACCAGGAGGAGATGTACAGTGAATATTTATAAAATTAATCAATTAATAAGCAACTGATCTAAAAGAGGCTGGGGTATTCATACATAGCCACCCAGATGTTTCTTTCTGTTAAGATTTTCAGTAAAGGCCTAGTCAATATGTTTGTACAGTGTTTGCATTGTAATGAATTAGGAAAGATTATGGTTGGAATTTTCAGAAATCTTCCTCTTTCTTCCCTCTCATTGGCAATCAATCCATTACAGATGTGTAAATCTGGATGCAAAGAACTTATCAGTTCTTTCCTTCCCTGCTCTAAAGTTCAAAGACCCATCAACAAATCCAGAATGATAGATTACTTTATATCAAGGGGGAAAAAACCTCATATTCTTTGTTCATATAGTATCTTTTTAAAGGTATTACAATCAAATAATATTATTGAAAAGTTTTTTAAATTTATATATGTGCCAGGTGAGAAAAAAATACACGGAAAATTTTGGAAAAGTATTTTCTTGACATTTACTAATTTTAGTGATGTTAATGAAATAATTTTTTTGTGTCAATCATTGACATTCTATTATTTCATGAAATATGCTTTGGGAAATACTCATCGAAGTAAATTTTTTTTTTTTGCGGTACGCGGGCCTCTCACTGTTGTGGCCTCTCCTGTTGCGGAGCACAGGCTCTGGACGCGCAGGCTCAGCGGCCATGGCTCACGGGCCTAGCCGCTCCGCGGCATGTGGGATCTTCCCGGACCGGGGCACGAACCCGTGTCGCCTGCATTGGCAGGCGGACTCTCAACCACTGCGCCACCAGGGACGCCCGAAGTAACTATTTTTAATCAATCAGTCAACACATGTTTATTAAGCATCAATATGTGCAAGAATAAGAAAATCATGACGTCTGCCCTCCTAGACTTTTCTAGGGACACAGAAAATAAATCAATAACCAAGTAAAATAAGTTTGATGTAAATCCTCTGAAGAAATTTAACAGGGTAATATAGCAAAATAAAGAGAAGGGATGACCTCTTTCTGACAGGGAGTTAGGGGAAGACCTCACTGAGAAGGGGATATTAAAGCTGAAATCTGAAGTTCAAGAAGAATCCAGCTCTGGGAAGAGCCAGAAAAGACCAGGACAGACACGGAGAATGGAAAGTGAAAAGTTCTTTAGATAGGAACCAGGTTATATTTGAAGAGCTGGAGAATCCAAGTGTCTGTACTATATATATTAAATGCCATCAGAGTACTAGATTCCATTGAAGAAAAAGATGGGCAGTTCATAAAGAGCCTTATAGACACATGGTGAGTGATCTGTTCTTTATTCTGTGGAAATGCACCAAAGGATTCTAAGCCTCATGATAATATTATCTGATTCACATTTATGAAGGATGTTCTGCCTGCTTGCTGTCAGGAGAATGGAAGGGAGAGGGACAAGAATAGAAAAAGGGAGAAGACTTTCAAGGTTATTAAAGTTGTCAACTAGGAGATAAAAATGGTTTGAACATGGATGGTGACAATGGAGAGGGGCAAGAGTAAATGAATCAAAATGCAGTTTGGAGGAAGAGCACGGTGGATTTCATGTGGAGTCTGATGGAATAAAGAGCCTAGTATGACGCCTGAGGTTTCTGGGTTTGAGTCATTGGTTGGATAGTGATGTCATTTACTGTGTTAGTGAAAAGTAAAGAAGAAATAGGTTCAGTGAAGAAAATCAGTGAATTCTTGTATGTTAAGTTCGAGATGCCTTTTAGACATTGTAGAGATGTCTGGTAGGTAGTAAATGAGTCAGAATACAGAAAAAATGTTGACTTGAGATTTCTAAGTCATTAAAATATAACTTATATGACACCAACTATCTATGACACATATAGTGTTAGGAAAAATTGTGAAACGTTTTGAAAACAAATAGACCAAGATTACTGGGTGTAATCAATGGAAAACTATTTCTCATCTTTAGCACAGCCTTCTGGGTGATTTAACTTTATAGGAATTGGTCTTTCATTGTCTTTGAGCTGTTGTGCAACTATGTAAGTTGTAGATAACTGTTTGCAATGAAATGATTCTTGTCTGGAGATATGCAAATAAATTTTATCTGGTGAAGGGACAGTTGCGTCTCCCATCCACAAAGCCAGTTTTGCATATGTTTATAAATTTTGGTCCACCTCCAGCTACTCCCTTCAAATAACCCATCATTTTCTTCATGATTCCTATTCTTTGAAACAGTCTTGCTTATTTAGTGGTTTAATTATGCATTCCCTGCCTTGTCTAACGGAAGGTGAGGTCCAGAAAGGCAGAGTCATTACCTATCTTTAGTTCATCACTACATCCCAAGCAGCTAGAAAATGCCTGCTATTAAAATAAAGGCTAATAAATCTTTTTTATATAAGTGAGTAATAACATTTTTGCTACCTCTTGGAAAACAATCTGCAAAGAAAAAGAAGAGAGCATAGTCTAGTTGTTATGCTCTGTTATGGACTCACAGTTTCTGTCGCCTGATAATATATGTAACTTTCTGCAAGTTAATGATGTACCTTAGTTTTCTCATTAGAGAAATGGTGATAATAACTGTACCTACCTCTTAAGATTGTTATAACAATTAAATGAGTTGCAGCTTGTTAAATACTTAGAAAAGTATATACCTTGTATTTAGTAGGTATTACACGTGTTTTTTGGACAAATAACAACAGACTAGATGACTCAAATTATAATTTAAAGATTCAAGATGTTTTCCCCATGTTTACTTCTTTCCTATTTACTGACAAGTTCTTTCAATAAAGAAGTATGCAATTGGATGAAAGCATTTAGTAAATTTTTTTCTATTTTAATTTTCTCTTTATCATATTCCCAGCTGCCATTTTCAAGGCTATTCTAAAGTGCAGTGTTTGGTGGGGTGATGAGGGTGGGAGAATGCATCCTTCAGCTGCAGATTATTTGGGTTGTAAATTATTCATAATGTCTATTGCTCAACCATCATTTATTAAGTAGCTGGTACCTGCATTTAATTTTTTCTGTAGATGGAGTCTTCCCTTCCCTTCCCTTCCATTTCAACTGGGAGAAGGCTTCTTTTTAGGATTTCATTTTAGCTTGTCATTCTCTGAAGGGTATTTTAAATCCTCTCTCTGCACATTGTATTTTCCCAAAGAATTTTGCACTGGAGTAATTTAGATTTTGCAGTATTGTGAACATGCTTGTCCAAATCCTTTATCATGACATTTCAAGTCTTGGGAAGCTGCGCTCAAAAACATAGCCATTTGAGAAGATGCAAACATCTTTAATGAATCGATAACTTCTTCCTCTTTTTCCCATAGTTATGTTGTCTCTTCTGGGTTAAAAAAAAAAAAAAGAAAAGTTAGCCTATGGCAGGCGCTGCGCAAAAAAGCTAAATTCAAAACCTCAGCCTTACTTTAAAAACTCTTCAGATTTTGTTCTTTCTCTACCTTTCTAATCATCTCTGATTACTTTCCCCATGCACCTGGTGTTTTAGTCTTATTGACTTATAAGCTATCCTCCGCAACCCTGATTCCTCTTCTTGTCTCTAGCTCTTTGCTCAAGCTGTTCTCTTCTGTCTAGAATATTCTTTGCCACTATGTAAACCTAATAAAAAACTTTTTTTGAAGCCCACTCAGATTTCACACTCTCCAAGATGCCTCCCAGATACACCCAGGGTTTTTATATGCCTTTCTTTCTCCTCCAGTATGTTTGTAACTCCATCAGAGCACTTATTACGATCTGCCTGGAATCAAATTTTCTCCATTTATTTCTCTGTGATTATTCATTTAATTGTAAGCTCCTGAAGCTCAATTTAATTTTTGTCATTATGGACTACAGGAACCTGTAGAATGTGTTGCCAGGGTGAGTTTTAACTGCATGCGTGCTAAAAGAATCATTCTGCGCTGCCCATGGAATCTAAAGTTGAGGCTGCATTCAGATTTTGCTTATATCCCTAACATGGGCAAACCAACCTCTAGTGTTCCTTCATCTGTAAAATTAGAATGAAATCAGCTTCTTTATAGAACTGTTGTGGAGATTAAATAAGATAATATTGTGAAAATGGTATGTAAACCATAAAGAGCAATATAAGTACCGATTCTGTGATCTCTTCTTTCTTTTCAGGCATTTCTCTCTGTCCTGTGCTTTCTGAGTAGCATTTCACATGCCAAACTTTTTCCTCCCTTCATACACCCCCATTGAGCAACTTTGCCTGGTCTGTTTCTTAATTTAGTAATGCATATCTTCATTTCTAACTTATATATATTTAACATTTAGAAATTCAATGATACTACTGCTCATACTTGCTTCTTTTAATCAATGTAACACCAGTGTAATGCTAAGGGGAGTTGTGTAATGGTTACACACGATAGTGATCAGAACAGTGGAGAGATGCTTACAGGGCAACGGGTATATGCTGGTGATAGCTACAGAAAGCTGAGTTTTTCTAGTCCAGGTCTTGAAGACATAGTTGTGATTTTAAGAAGAGAAAGATATTAAGCATACATAAATACTGTTGCGATTAGAATCTATAAAGATTAGTGCATTTTTCATTTTACTATTTTTAGCACTGCTCCAAAAAAAAAATAGGCAGAGGAAGAAAAATAAGAGAAAAATAATAAAATGTAGATTAGTTTCTTCCTTGCTTATTATATAATTTACCAAAAAACCAAAACAGATCACACAAGCAGATATATATGTAATATATAGCTGGGCAATGATGAGGAGATAAGAAATAAATTGTTAAAAAGGATGATGGTTAAGAGTAGATTGTAGTTCTCCAGGCTAGGCTTGTTTCCTTTCAAGTTCTCTTAGCTTTCGCTGAGACCAAAGGCATCTTGCTCTTTTGAATATCACAGAGTACTTGTGGTGCTTCACAGATCATAGCTCTATCTGGTTCCCATTACCCCATTTTCATGGAAACCTGAAATCTCATACTGCTCTTGTCTGAACTGTTTTCCAGGGAAGCTTGTCATTATCCTCAGTTGTTGGATATCAACTGCCAGGCTCTTGTTTAATACTGCCTCCAAGCCCCACCTCTTTCTTCCTCCTTGTTCTTCTAGGTGCCAGCTCTCTTTTACTTTTTCTCTGTCTCAGATTGTTCAAATAATCATCCTACTTAATACCTAAATGTTATAATATTTTTACATACAATGTCATATTACCCAAACACCTCCTTGTAATCATTGCCTAAATCTCAACTGTGCATCTGCAAATATCCAGGAAGAATATGAGACTTCATAATTCAGCAGAATCTCTGATTCAGTTGGTTTCACCTGCTGTAGAAGAAATGCACTGGGGTTTAGGATCTACATTCTTAGCAGATTTTGCAAATTAAATAAATTCTTCTTTTTAAGTTTCCCCAACCATACTTCCATTGTAATATCCTGGTTCTTGTGTGAGTTATGAATATTCAATATATTGCCTTAATATACAGGCTGTTAGCAAAGTGAAATTAAGATTACTTTACTGAGGCAATGAGATAGCAATAAAGGAGTCCCAGATGTTTACTTTAGTGCCGACAAAGTGCTGTTGAAGCAGTGGCCTCTAGCAATATTTATATATTTTTGTAAAGCAACACTCACTGAACCTTCTAAGAAGTTGCTAAGTTGAAGATCTGCAGCAAATTTTGGCATCAAACTTTTTATTTCTGCACATATATTCTTCCCACTGACTCCAAGATGTCACTGAGAAAAAAGGGGATAAACAACTTTTTATTTTTTCCTTTTAGAATTGTTAATAATTGGATCAAAAATCAGATATTGAGGCAATTACCAAGTATTTGGCATTCTAAGGTGTATGTCTTTAGAGACCGATTATCAAGAGGTAAATTGATGAAAGCAAAATCTAACTACATTTATGAAATCTATACTACGGAGCAGAGCAGAGAGAACTAAAACTGTCACTGACAGTTTTATCAAGTGATAGTGTTGCTTCAGAGGTCTTGTAGAGAATGAATCAAGACAAAATACTTCTGGAGAAAAAATAAGTTCTACCAAATTAAAAGAAAAAAAATTGTATTGTCAGGCAATATTAAACTATCTTGGTCTATATTGTCTGAAAGCATATTATCTTGATCTCTATTATATTACTCAGCATATTGCTCCCACAATAAATAAGGTGTCAGCCGTAATTATAAGAAATTCTCAGTGGGATGAATTCTTTTGTGAAATCCTTCAGTGCTCTTTAATACCACGAAAAAAGTTGGACTTTTGTCCTGTAAATCTCTTAAGAGATGTTGGGATGTCTTAGAGATACTGCAGAATTAATCCAGAGACGAAAATTGTTGGGAAAGGCAGTCCTTGTGCCTGTAGTCTTTTCACCCCGACTCAGACACATGAAAATGGTTATTGGGCTTGGAGCACTATCCTACCTAGAGATAAAGATCCTCCACATCCTGTGCCAAGCTTACCACCTAGTCTTTTCTTGAAGCATGTGAGTCATAGGGCACAATCCCACTGCAGGGCGGGAATGGGGCGGAGACAGAACCTTTTGGCCACTGGAGAACACCACCAGCTATTGAAGCTGACCTTGTTTTGTCTCTTCTCCATGTAAGTAAATCATTATTCCATCCAGTGCTTGACTGTATTGTTTTCTTCTTGGCCACTCCGATAGCAAGATGCAGTGGGTAGAAGCATTTGGACTTCTATCCCTGGTGGCTGGCATTGTGATGATCTTTCCTCTCCTCCATGTAGTTGGAGTCCTCCCCTGGGATTGGCAACCCGTGCATGGTAATCTGCCCCTACAAAAACCGTCATGACTTTTCAAGCACATATGTCCTATGAAGGAGAGAGAACTGGACTCTGTTTACCTATTTTCATAAACGATACCTGTTGTTGAGATAAGAATGACATCTGCTGAAAATGAAATAATAAAAAGAGAAAAACGTGGTATTTTTTCTTTTAATAAAATCTCATACAAATCTTCTTTCATTACCCCAAATTTTGCTCTTATCCTTATGTCAAAGGACGGACTTGATAGACAATGAAAATGAAACATGAAAATGTTTTCTTATTCTACAGTCATGAGTAACTGATAAAGTATCTTCTCTGAGAGAAGCAGTTATTCAAAGTTATTGCTTTAATACCAACAAACTGTGTATCATGCATCTCATTTTGGCCTAAAATGTTTCTTTATGCAAAGAAATCATTATATAACTGCATCTCCTTTTTTTTTAACACTGTGGTTTTTATACAGCTAAGTTTACCATTTACTAGATTAGTCAATGACAAATACTCAGTGTTTATGCTTTTTTGACTTTCTCTGGCATTTGAAATATAAACTCTGTTTCTCTATCTCAACTTCATTAATTCAGACTCTTATTATCTTCTGTCTGAAATATTTTTCCTCAGTAAATTTTGGAAACATTATCAAGAGTTAAACCCTGAAGTCAGTTTTTTTTTTTTTTTTTTTTTTGTCACTTACTACAGAGGTTACTAACCTTTATAAGAACCACTTTTACTCATACATAAAATTAGAGGATTTTGCTTCTCCTCTCCCTTTCCTGGTAGTAAGATGTTCCGTATTCCAAATTAGTCAGATTATTCTTTCTTTCATTAACTATAACATATATATTTTAACTTTGAACCTTATTTACATAATATCTTATAAAATATGTTTGAAATCACTAGGTAATTTGAAATACTGTAATTGTAGAAAACATGAATACTTTGTGCTTATGATTCATGCTAAAATATAACAAAATTAATAATGATTTTGAGACAGTTGGATTGTATAACAAAATAGTATATTTACATCAACTAAAAAATTAATAATATAATTTTAAAATTCAAAATACATGTGAGTATATATTCACACACAAACACAGTCAAGCTTTGAGAGCTTGTGCTAGTTTTTTAAATTCTCTGTGCCTCAATCTTACTCTTTATAAAATGTGTTATTAGTAGAACCTACCACATACTTCTCTCTTGTGAGTTAAATGAAGGAATGCAAGTAAAATGCTTTAAAGAGTGAATAACATATAGTGAGGAAACATTTATTATTATCATGTGGGTTTTTCTCTCCTGATTCTCAGTGTGGCGTACAATATGCCTCAATGATAAACATATCTACAAGGAAAAGCAGAACTTTAGAGAGTGGCTAAATGTCATCTTATTGAAACGAGCATTCAGGGACTGTTCTGTAGAAGAATTTTAAGTATGATACCATTTCTCCAAACTTATTACAGCTAGCTTACTTTGCATTATTTATTACTACTACTATTATTGTCAAACCAGAGAAATATATCTATTTTGAGGTTTACTCTTTCAGCTATTAAACCAAGAGAAGATTATCTAACATATTAATATTACATTGGAAGTTCTTGTTATTTGCTTACATTTATATTTTAAACTTAATTTTTTATAAAATTTTAAGAGGTATAAATTTAAAGAATTTAAATTTTCAGATATTTAAAAGACTTCATGCTTATGGCACTTCAAATCAACACTGAATATCTCTGATATACTTTTTTATTGTTATTAAATGAAATCCATAGTTGAGTTTGAGAAACACTGGCATTGACGGCAAATATAAGGAAAGGGAAATGAGGCATCATCAAGAAGTGTAGGAATGGAGGATGACTGCAAAGTACTTTGGGGAGCGTCTGTTGTGGGCATGGAGATTCACCACCTAGATCCTCCTTCAAGAGAATTCTTGTTGCCTCTGCTTCTGGGAGTGCTGTCAGTGGACAGCATTCAGCTCGCAGCCTCTCCAGGGATTGCTGCCTTGTCCAAGCTCATGACCTTTCATGCATGGCTAACATCCAATGACTGATCAAGATGGAAGTATATTAACCTGGCTGTTTCTGCCACCCATGGGACAACGTTGATGGGGCCATTGCGGCTCCAGATTCCCTGTGGAGTCCACTGAAATAGTCAAGCCTGTATCTCAACTGTACCCTCTACCTGGTGCTGCTTCCTTCTACTCCCTTGCATATATATTGATCCCAAAGACAATCCCTAATAAATATAGTGAACCCTAAACTCCATTTAAGGTTTGCTTCCTAAAGTAGCCATACTGCAATAGCATCCATTTCAAATTTTTCATTTTATGAATGAAGTTTTTCTCTATCATATATTGGGAATTGAACTGCGATTGATTTTCATTTTACTTTCTCCCATTCAATCTGTTCACCTTTTTAGAAGTGGTACCAATGAGACACTAGAAAGTCTATGAAAGAAAGGAATCCAATGATTAATTCTTAAACTGAATAAATTCTCTCTGGACATATAATAATTGATTAAAACCATTCCTCAATGAGTAGAGTCTGAGTGAGATGTTCAGGAGCTCAAGGTATCCAAAATAAAGAAAAACTATATTAAAAAGAACAAAACTTATCACCCCCAAAGTTGCCAAGATGTGATATGAAGTATAAATACACCACAAAGTCTTGCTATAGCACAAGAAATACTTGTGAAGTAGATCATTAATGAAGTTCTTTCTCTTAAGATCTTTTTTTGTACGTGTTTACACAAAGAAAGAGAGGGAGAGAGATCTTGCAGAAATTTTTCTCTTTAAAACTCTCAAACCAGTTATCCATGGGGCACTCCACTAACGTGTTCTCTTTTTTTCTTATTTGCTCTCTTAGTAATTGACCTGTGTTTAGTTGCTTTTGGAAGATGTACTCAGGCAGCTCCAGATTGGTGAGGAGGATTTGTTGCTGGGCAGCCTTACCTATAATGATGGTTGGTGGCTGGGCCTTTGACCTGTCTTGGGGAGGACCCGAGGCAAAGCTACTTCTAACTTTTGTGTCTTTAAGCCAAAGAAAACATAGATTATGGGAACAAACTTTTAAGTTACTTAAAGAGCACTATAAAAAAGTAAGAAAACTGCAGAGAATATCTGTGTTTTATTCTTAGGCTTTAGGTAATTTAATTAAAAAAAAGACTTGGTTGACAAATTTTAAGCATCAGATCAGTGTTTTATTAAGATTTAAAACACAGTGGTTATTTATTTCACATAAATAGCATTATAGTTACTGTTGTTTTCTTTATAGCAAGCTATAACCATTAGATAAGTATTGATCATTTTTAAGCCACGGGAAGATGATGAAAGCTTGCCATTAAGTTTTGGAGTCATGAAGATAGTAGCTTATATTCTTGGTTAGCAGTTAAATCTCTGCCTTATGTCCTTTAAATCAAAGGTGTTTTCTCTAGGGAATACGAAGGCATTTTCAACCCCTATTTTGTCATCTCACTGAACATGGGGGCAGAAATAGATCAGAAACATGACACATTTTGTTAACTGTGGTCTGCACTCAAGGGCAATTAGCATGCTGTTTAGTAATTCTGTTCATTAGCTTGTGTCTTCCTGAAACCTGAGGAGGTAATGAAAGGCAGACATGTACAAAATAGAAAAATAACCAGAAACTGTTGTCAAACATTATGCTTCAATTTCTTTTTTCTTTTTGCAGAGCCATTTGGAACAGATAATTTAAAAAATCTTAAGGTACATGTTTTGTTGGGCTTTCATATATTTTCATCCTCAGTTAATCACTTTTGTTCTTAGGTATTTATGATTGCAGATGAATGACAAATGCTTTGCCCATTGTGGAATGGTTATGTTACGACTTTAGAATGAATAATTGCCATGAAGAAATGACGAACTAGTTTGGAAAATAACCTAAGAATATGCCTGAATATGAGTTTTCTATTTGGTAAAAGAGGTCTAATTAGTGAATGTGTGTATGCAATCAAGGCCAGTTGGAAGGATATGGTATTGGCTACCCATTTGAGACCAATCTTTCTTTTAAATGTTATGTTCCTACAAAACCCTCTGAAGAAGAGCAACGATAAACATGGGGAACAAAAGTTCTACTTTGGCAGGCTGAGGTCTCCTGGGTAATAAGAATTGCAAGTACTACAGATTAACTTTAAATGTAATAAGTTAGATTATATCTGAGACATAGTCCTGAAATTTAATGGGTTGCTAAAAGAAAATACTCTGCAATTTTCTTAGCTCTTTAAGTGCATTAACAATTACTGCCTTGGAGAGAAGTTGTTTATGTTGTTTATTTGTAGCCAAGACTTTATGTTGTTTATTTGTAGCCAAGACTTTTATACTAGAAGTGGCCAAGCATTTATAGGCTTGGCTTCCCATGTACAAGTGAAGCTTTATTTCTTTCAAATTATATCACCAAAAGTCTGTTACATGTTTACAATTCAAACACAGCATTTACACCTATATTTGAACTACTGTATTATAAAAGTTGCATTGTTGTGGTTATAATTTAAAACCTAGTGATAAAAAAGGGAAAACTCTGTCAAAGGCTAGCATTGGCTTGAAGGGTTCAGATCTTGCACATAGAGGATTTTCCTAGGGACCCCTGCTGATGCACATGAGAAGGATAACAACAATAAAAGCAAGATTGCAGAACATAGTGTTCTCACACCAACTTCTCTGTTTTCTAATATATTACCTTATTTCACTCATTGAGTTTACTCATTTGCTCTGCAATTCTTAGGAGAAAGGAGAACCCATGATATAAATAGTACCCAAGAAAAAACAATTATCAACAGCAGGGGTCTCAAGCCTCTGAGAGTGTGGTAAACCTTTGGTCAAAATATATCTTTACCTTTTCATATTAGAAAATACAAAACATTCACTCACATTTAAGCAGTTGTTATTTACTCTCATTAATTAATGCTTGCTTACATGAATATATATATATGATTTTTTTTCACAATAATCCATGTAGGAGGATAATTCTTATGATAAATCACTAAATGTAATTTTAATCAGTGGAATTTCTACATTCACAGTGGTTTTCCCATTGTCTCTCCAGGCTCTTTGAACAGCAGATGGGGCCAAGGTAGCTAGTTACTTACTGCTGTTTGTAATAACTGATTCCTAAGTAACTCTGAAGGAGTTTTCCCCAAGTTATTTCTGAACAGCTTGAACTACACCCTAGTAGGTTGAACTAGTAGTTCTTGGGCACTAATGTACCTCAGTAGACTGGTGTGATACACATGCGCTAGGGATGCGCCATACATTGAGCTCTTCAGTCTTTGGATTGAGCAAGCAGGACCTGGGGCAGCCAGGGCTCTTATGGCTTGGTGCTGGTTGCGTTCCCAAGGAAAAAGATTCTAAAATGGAAATTGAAGATCAGTTCTTTATTAGGGAGTGATCTTGGCGGCAATATCTATGCATGGGGTGGAAAGGAAACAGGATTGAGAAGATGGAGAATTCCAGTAAAGTCCTCAGCTGACCTTAAAGGTAGGTTTAGAGCTAGAAAATCTTTCATATTTGTCCAAAATTGGATGGAGGGGGCTGGACCTTTATACACTTGAAACACTGAATATGCAAATGGCAATAGCTACACCATACATAACGATAGAATAATGACCAACAATCTGCAACAGTCAGCCCAAGAAGCCAACCCACTATTTGTAGCAACTAGTCCAGGGAGTCAAATAACCTCTGTAGCAACCTCTATAGAAAGGGGTCTCTGTAACAGTTAACAAGAAGTTGATTCTTGTCGGACAGAAAAATGGAACACATTAATAATATTCATTGTTTGTTATGATGTAAATTTTTCCCTAGACTGAATGTTGAAAAGCTAGAAGCTAAATAAAGATGAAAAGAACTATCCCTATGCTAAATATTTTATCTTTGATCATTGATTCACTTTTTTTTCTTGCTATTTTCTGAATAGTCTCCTCCCAACACACATTCTAGATTAGTTCTCTTCCCATTCTGCACCCACTTTTCTCTTGGGTGATTTGCATAGTTATGTTTGGGATTGAGGACAAACGTGGTATACAGATGTGTGGGAATACTATATATGTATTTTACGTCACATTTGATCTGATTTTAAGCAGGTTTTAGAATTCCTTCATTAGGAAAATAATTTATTGGGAGAACATTCATATTGTGATACTAGTTCAAAAAATTGTCATCTGACTGTCAGGAGGAGGAGAAGTATGAATTTTTTCCCATGATTTCCCCTTTTCGTTGAGCCTGGAAGTATGAAACAAGAATATTGAATACTTGAATACAATTCTAAAAAACATGTGGTTTCTTCATTTAATTTTTACAATTCAAAACAAAATTGCCAGAGGTAAAGCTCTGACTTACAGTCTATCACTTTAACCTATTCTTTGTGAAGTATTCCCAACTCACACGTTATTATTTTACATGCGGCTCCCCTGTTAATGTAATGGAAATTATTTGAATAGAATACCTTTTGGGAAATTTATGCATCCTAAAAGCTTTATCCTCTTATTGTCCTGAATAAAGAAAATTTATACTGGAGAAAAGGAATTAATGGGGAGGTGTATAGGCAGTGATTAAAATAGGAATTGGAATGCCAGACCTTCTGGATTCATATCTTTGCTCAACCAATTTTAGCTGTGTGACTCTGGGCAGGTTATTCAATCAATCTCTGTTTCTTCATCTGTAAAATGGAGATAACAAGCATTTCAGAGTTTTCAAGTAATAAGTAAATTAATATGGATTAAGTCCTAAGAAAATTGCCTGGCTTGGAATAAGGACCAAGGACCACCACACTACACAGCTCCAGGGGCGCTATTCACAATGATTTCTATGTGATTGGTGCCCTCTGGAACACAACATAATATGGGTAACGTGCCCTTTGCAGTTGTGTTCCACACAAGTGTTGGTAAGCTTGAGGAAAGTATAGCTTTTATATTATTGTGATTCATGCCAGGAGGACTAGATGTCGTGGTTCACTGGGAACAATACTGGTTTCTGTCTGTCATCCTTGCGTTATTGGTGCCACTTTTCTATCCTGGAAGTGTTCTCATTTGAACAATAAATTGTATGGTCACTGTATTCATGGCTGTTTAGGTAAATCTTGTTAGTATATCTTTTGAGCTTTCATGATCTATTCAAATCGCAAAGTCTATTCCAGCAGACTCAGATAATCTACTTGGCTGAAAAGATCAATTTCTTTTTTGAAAAGAAGGTCTTCACTTTAGTTCTGAAGAAGCACAAAGACTTCCTTTCATTGTTTCGTGTTAGTTTTTCCAATGATTTATATTCTTATTTTATTCACCTCTGTAAAATAGTATTTTTAGCATGGTTTCTTAATGTTATTGCCTGCAGTTTATTTATTTGACTGAGGTTTTAGCTTTCCTGTGTTACCTAGTCATCTGTGGAATCAGATCTGCTTCTGTTTTCCAGACAATGCAAGAACAATCTTTGATTTCCATGTCATAGTCTATATAGAAAATTATATTTGCATTTAAACTTAGGCCAAAAGAAGGTTTGGGTGAGTCTACATGGAGTCTGTTAAAATAAGCCACCACATTTTATTTAGATTCTAAAATTATAAGGAAAAGAACTTTTTCCATTTTTGAAAATGAGCTTGCTTCTGTGGCTTCTTTTATAAATCAGATATTATGCTCAAAATGGTTATTTATAATCCTTAATTTTTGATAGTTGCCATCTGTGATGAACGTGGTATGAGTAGGTGGTAAGAAATGGCAGAAGAATATTTATCACTTTGTTATTTATTGGCTGGAACATCTTTCTTGCCACTAACAAAAATTCAGATAATTTAAATTCTTTAAATTGTATTTCCAAGGGTGCAATTATTTTTTTTAAACTGAAAGGCCTCTTTTCTTTAAATGACAAATATTATATTGAAATTTCTTTTTTTTTTTTTTTTTATTTGCGGTACACGGGCCTCTCACTGTTGTGGTCTCTCCCGTTGCGGAGCACAGGCTCTGGACGCGCAGGCTCAGCAGCCATAGCTCACGGGCCCAGCTGCTCCGCGGCATGTGGGATCTTCCCGGACCGGGGGCACGAACCCGTGTCCCCTGCATCGGCAGGCGGACTCTCAACCACTGCGCCACCAGGGAAGCCCTCACATTTCTTTTGATAAACGAATTTTGATTCAACTTAGAATTTTTGATATAAAAATTATTCAAAAGTGTTGAATAAAATTTCCTTAAAATTCACTGATGCTGCTCAACTAGTTCAGTGTTTTGTTTTGTTGTAATTTAATTTTTTACGTTTATTTAGCCCAGTCTTCTTCCCAATACTTCCCACTAGGCCCTCCTTACCTACCACTCAATATATGTTTAACATTTTAAAGTAACACTTTCTATATTTTCTTCTGTCAGCACAACATCATCTCTACTTGCTTGCCTTAACCAAAACCATCTTCTAAGATGGTAACTTCCCATATATCTCTTTTACATAGAAGCTCTTTACTGGTTTCTCTGGCTTTATTGAGAATTTTATGATTCATTTTATCTATTCTTTTAGCATATCAATTATACTTCTTTTCAGAAGTTTTTTTTTTTTTTTGCATTGTTGTGCTGGAGTTTACAATATTCATTTTAAATTACTCTAAGTCCATTTTCCAATAGTATTGTACCACTTCATGTGTAGTGAAGGTACCTTATAACAGTGTCCCCAGTTCCTTTCTCTGGTCCCTTATGATATTACTGTCATTCATTTCTTTTATTCATATAATATAATGACCTAATGCAGGGGTCGCCAACATTTTTGGCACCAGGGACCGGTTTCATGGAAGACAGTTTTTCCACGGACGGTGGGCGGATGGTACAGGTGAAAATGCAAGCGATGGGGATCGATGGAGAGCGGCAGATGAAGCTTCACTTGCTTGCCCACTGCTCACCTCCTGCTGTGAGGCCCAATTCCTAACAGGCTGTGGATTGGGCCCGGGGGTTGGAGACGCCGGACCTAATGCATTGCTACTCTTATTGCTTTAAAAAATGGTTCTATTTTCAATCAATTAAGGGTAAGAAAAATGAAATATTTTTTACCTCATTTATTCATTTCTCAGCACTCTTTCTTCATGTAGATCTAATTTTTTGACTTACGTCAGAACTGCTTTTAAAATTTCTTTTGGGGTAGATCTGCTGGCAATGAATTCCCTCAGTTTTTGTTTTTCTGAGAAAGTATTTCTCTTTCACTTTTGAAGGATCATTTCACTGAGTGGAATTCTAGATGGACTTTCTTTCCCTCATTCAGTCCCTTATGTATGTCATTCTCTCTTTTTAATTTCATGATTTCTTAGAAGAAGTCAACTGTAATTTTTATAATTATGCTTTTTAGGTGCTATTTCTCCCTTCTCTGGCTTCTTTCAACATTTTCACGTTGTCTTTGGATTTCCTAAGTTTGAAGATGATATATGTGTATGTGTGTGGAGAGGACAGTAATGGTGGTGTAATTTTTTCCCTTGGCTTTCTTTGAGCTTCCTGTGCCTGTGGGTTGGTTTTCATAATTATTTTGGAAAATTCTTAGCTGTTAATACTTGATATACAGATATTTTTTGCTCCACACTCTCTTTTTTCTTCTCCTGGTATCCTAATTAATTGTATGTTATACTATTTGAAATTGTCCCACAGTTCTTGGATGTTCTGTTCTAGTTTTTTTTTATTCTTTTTCTCTTTGTATTTCCATTGAGAAGTTTGTACTGACTGAACTATTTTCAAGCTCAGTAATTCTTTCCTCAGCGATATCTAGTCTACTAAAGCGCTCATCAAAGGCATTCTTAATTTCTGTTACAATGTTTTTAATTGCTAGATTTTATCTTTGTTACTTTCTTAGAGTTTCCACATATCTGCTTACATAACTCATCTATTCTTTTATATTATCTACTTTTCCATTAGAGCTCTTAACATATTAATCATAGTTAAATGCTTGTCAGATAATTCGAACATCTGTTTCATATCTGATACTAGTTCTGATGCTTTCTTTGTCTCTTCAGATTGTTTTTTCTTGCGTTTTCACATGCCTGGTAATTTTTTGTTGAAGTGCAGACATATTGCATTGAGTATCAGTAATTGAGTATATAGGTCTTCAGTGTGAGGATTTATGTTAATTAAGCTGGGAATTGAACTATGCTTAATATTTAACATAGCTATAGGTCACTTAGGTTTCAGAGTTTTCAGGTGTCCTTGTTTTTGTCTTCTATATTGACTTTGAGCTTCCCTAAGTACTCCTCCTCAAAGAAAATTTGCGTCTTATAGCTCTTCTAGCTGTAATCCACTGTTATTACGTAAGCCTTGTTGGTGTGGTACAGAGTAGGCTTTTGTCATGCAGAAGGTTCTGGGTGTATATCATAAATATCAATAAGTGCTCTTCATCTTTCCCAACCAGAGTCATGAAAGGCTTTCTTATATCTTTGCTTAGAGAACCCAGTGGACTGAGTGTAGAGTCCACAAAGTATGGGATTACCCCTAAAATTATGGCCCCTCGGAGTTTCTCACTCTCATTCTGGTCTGCACTTAGCCGCCATCAACCAGTCTAAATTAACATTTGAGTATTCATATCAGTTTATTGCCCCAGGGACGTGTGTTAAAATAATTAGAATATGACTCTGATTCTCTGCATGTTTGTCTCTCCAGATATCAGGCTTGTTCTTTGTCTTGCAACCTCAGTTCTCTTATAGATTCAGGAAAATCTATTTATTTTCATTTTGTTCTGTTTTTTCTGTTGTAAGCATGGGGATGACAACTTACAAGTTCTTTACATGGAGGAACTTAAACTAGAGGCTGAGGCTATTACTTATCACTTTCTTGAAACAAACAAATTTTAAAAACCTCTCTTCATTAGCCCTCTTGACCTTTCCCCATACTTCCGTGTTATTGCCTCTTTTTGTATAATTTTTTATATAAGCCTCTGTGTTATTGTCACAGAAGACCTTGGAAGATTTTGGCAGTTGAATCATAGATTATTTCTGTACCTCAAATTCTGTCACTGTCAGGGTGATTTTATTGTCCATGTGGTTGGATGTTAACTATAAGATAAATGTCTTGGATCAATGTCATTGAAGGCAACAATCTTTGACCCAATTTTTCTTATCTTAAATATACAGCTCTCTTTGCCACACACTACAACTCTCTAGTTATTGTGCTGTAGCAAATGTTAATATTTACACAGAAGCCAATTAAGTAAAATTGTAATTGGAAATCAACTGAGAATGAAAGCAGTAAATCCACCATCTTTCCGTGATATCTATAAGAACTTTTCAAAGTAGGGAGGCTTTGTGAGACTTTTAATAAATGTTGTTAATGAGCAAGGATGAAGGAAACTGAAATATGGGCCAATAAACATAAATATAGACGTTGTGTATAAGGTCCAAATGATTTCATTAGCTTCATCAACTGCCTTACATAGAAAGTGTTTACTTCTGGGATGGATGTCTATTTATGGATAATGTTCATGAGTTAACATATTGATAAATGTTACGTTTTATCAGTGACCCGTTTGGGGCCGTACCATCCTCTCAGGGAAGAGCGTGCCTTTTCCCGCTCGGCTGTGCACGCGGCCTGCATCCGCCTGAGCTTGCTGCCTTTAAAAACAGCCGCCCAGGGAAGAGGACGGAGCCTCCGTGGTGGCCCCTGACGGGGCTTCAGCCCTGGGCTCAGCATCTGGCAGAGAGCGAACAGGCTGTCCCCGCCCTCGGTGGGGGTCGCGGTTAGGCTGGAGTGGCACCGGGTCGAGCAGCCCAGGCGGCCGCTAGTGCAGTAGTTCCTTCCCTTTCAGGGTCTTAGTTAATTCTGCTTTATTTTACTTCCACTTGAATATCGATTTTACTATGAACAAAATTTCTACTAGGCTCCTTCAAATCTTATTTGTTTGATTATATCATTCATGTATTCAGTCTTCATATTTTAGAAGACTTAAACAAAGGTCTATGAATGATTTTTCTTCAATTTTACATTCTTATAGCTTTACTCTGGAAGTAATAGAAAGAATAAATTGTTTTAATGGATATTCATGAATGAAAAAAGAAAAAAAATCCTTATTCTGCATAAAAACTAAAAGTGTTTTAAAAGCTAAACTAAACACAAAATTTGGCTCATATTTACATTGTTAAATTATTTCCCTGACAAAGGTTATATATTAAACTGAAAGGTTATGTGGTGTTTATCCTGGAGATAACTTGTGTTTCTCTTTCCAGTGTAAAATCATTCTTAAGTTTATTTTCTTTAATTATATGAGAATGCATCTAATGTGTATTTCTGCTTAAATTAAAAAAAAAATTGGTATTCTGGATACACAGATAGGACAAGTTGTACTTTTAATATTAACTATACATCCTCTAATATCCATACACAAATTTATTTAAAGTGTATAGTTATGCTCTTTTGCAATTTCATGAGAATATTTAATATTGTATAACCTTTGGGCTAATGTTTTAAATGTTAGAGAAAAAGGTAATCTAGAATACTTAGTTCTTTTTTAGGAAATGTTGCCTTTCTCAAACAAACTAAAACAACAAAAATAAAGCCTTTAAAAGTTATTGGATCCAAATAATATACGTAGAAAGACCAAGGTGTAACTTGGTCTCCACTCTCCCACTTTCGTATGGGCTAGACTTAGTGACTCACTTCCAAGTAATAGAATACGATAAAGAAAAATACTAACATTGTAGTGGACAAACCTAGTAAGCAATACTTTAACCAAGTGATCGTGGTCAACATCATTAGTAATATCAAGTAACCCCTGATATGACGTTATAAGAAGGGCACTTCTCATGTTCTTTCCAAAACCTTATAACCCTGGTGTAATCATGAGAAAAACATCAGACAATTCTAATTTAAAGGACATTCTACAAACATCCTTGACCAGTCTTCCTCAAAATAGTCAAGGTCACAAGAAACAAGAAAAAACAATGATACGGACAAATGCTAGGGCCACTAAGGAGGCATGATGACTAAATATACTGTGTTATCCTAGATTGGGTCTAATACAAGAAAGGGTGTTGACAGGAAAACTGGTCAAATCCAAATAAAGTTTGCAGTTAATTTATAATAATGTACCAATGTTGGTTTCTTAGTTTTTACCTATAAAATGTATATAATGTAAGATGTTAACAATAGGAGGAACTGAAACAAGATGAGGGGTGTATGTGAACTAACTGTAAGATCTTTGCAGTGTTTGTGTAAATCTAAACATAGCCCCAAATTTAAAAATATACTTTAAAAAACAAAAAACTTAATGGAGTAAACTCAGTAATGGCTGCCATGAAATTCCTTATGCATGTAAAAGTATTTCATTGATTTCAGGAAATATTTTGGACATAAGTTAAGCCTTATATATATAAAGCCTTATATATATATATAAAGCCTTATATATGTGTGTATATATATATATATATAATTATATATATATAATTATATATATATAATTATATATAAATGAAATAAAATATTTCATTGATCTCAGGAAAGATTTCGTATGTAAGTTAATTCTTTAGTTCAAGTCAAGAAGCCTTGAATTCCTATTATCTAATTATATCACATTAAATATGCCCTCCTTAGACTAAAATCTAAGTTTCAACATGAAGCCTAGTTGTCAACTTAAACTGACTCCTTATTTATTCAGCTTATACAATGATTATTCTCCTGAAATGTTACATTTCTACATTAAAAATAACTTTAAAGGCCATCTAGTCTGAATATTCAATATTTGTTTTACCCATGTCCATTTCTCCAAAAGGCTGTCTAATTTGTATAATCCTCTGTAGAGATGAAGTTTCCATTCATATAATATAGCACATTAACTGATTGGATAACTGTAATTATTAGACCACTCTTTTTAAAAAAAATTTATTCATTTTTGGCTGCATTGTGTCTTTGTTACTGCATTTGGGCTTTCTCTAGTTGCAGCGAGTGGGGGCTTCTCTTGTGTAGTGTGGGCTCTAGGGCGCATGGGCTTCAGTAGTTGTGGCATGTGGGTTTCAGTAGTTGTGGCATGTGGGCTCAGTAGTTGGGGCTCCTGGGCTCAGTAGTTGGGGCTCGTGGGATCTAGAGCGCAGACTCAGTAGTTGTGGCGCACAGGCTTAGTTGCTCCGTGGCATGTGGGATTTTCCTGGACCAGGGCTTGAACCCATGTCCCCTGCATTGGCAGGCAGATTCTTAACCATTGCGCCACAAGGGAAGTCCCCTAGACCACTCTTTATATTCAACAAAACTGATTTTCCTATAGCTCCCACCAAATGGTTCTGCCTTCTGGGTTCACACAAAACAAGTCTCATTTCCTTTCTACTGAGCATGTCTTCCAGTTTTTGAAGACAGCAGTCATGTCCCCTCACAAGTCTATTCTGTGGACAGAACACATAAAATGATTGTTAAGACTATTTCTAAGTTTAAAAAAACTATGAGGTTCATTGATCTCAATTTTATTCTGCCAAAATATAACCTTTGATTCTTTCCCCTATCAAATTTATTCCTCCTATGTTGTCCTAGTCTCAGTAAATGACATTACTCTCTGATTAAGCCAAATTCTAAGATTACTTTTTGATTGCTTTTTCCCCTTTCTTCTCTGTACTTAATCCATAGCCAAGTCCTTGAGAGTTAACCCACAAATATATCCTTTTTTCTGTCTTCACTGGTACAAACCTAGTCCGAGTCACCGCCATCTCTCACTAGGTCTAACTGTTCTCCCTGCTTCCATTTTGTCCCTTTTACAACATACTTTAAAAAAACACGGAACAGATAATGTCTTTCTTCTGATTAAAAATACCACTTCTTAGAATAAAAATATAAATTTTCATGTGAATCTGTAAGGCCATATATGTTTCTACTTCTTTTTTACCTCTCCAAAGTTCTTTTTTGTTGACTTTCTCTTTTATCACCTTGCTCCAGACACAGAGACATTTTTCCGTTCCTGAAATCTGCCAATTTAGGTTACTTGACTTAGGACATTTTAGGGGAGTTGTTGAGTGCTGTTTTTCCTTATCTTCACGTGCTTAACTTCTTGTCCTAATTGTTTCAGCATATATATCCTTAAGGAAGCCCCTGACCTCCCAATCTAAAGTAGCTCCCAATCATTATCACAGCACCTTGACTGGTTTGCCTCCTTTGTTAGAAAGTAAGTTCCATGAGAATGGGACTGAGTCTTCCATGTTACTATTGAATCTGTAGGACTTGGACGAACATCTGGCACCTAGTAATATTCAATTATACTGAAAGAGAAAAACTGCCTAAAAGCAAAAGTATAAATAATGAGTAAACTGTTACTGGAAGTGATGGACTTGGCTGTTGTATATTTGAATGAAAGGTTGCATTAGATAACCTTGAAAACTTTAATAAGTTTAAGACTCTGTGAGTCTGCGATTTTGAAACTTTATCTTAGAAAGCTTTTTGGATGGCGATATACCCTAATGGTGCTTATGGGCTTGGAAGTAGACCATTCAGGCTTCTCACATTTACTAAGTTGTGATCTCAAGCTATTCACTTAACTTCTCTTTTCTCAGGAATCTGATTCATAACAAGGGAACAAGGATGATAGTGTCTATCTCTAATGGCTATTGAGTTGATTGAACAAGAAACAAAATATAATACAGATACAATGCCTAGCACAGTGATTTCCAGATAATGTGTGATGAATAGATGTAACTTTTAAAAATTATTAGTTTTTTTACTTTATACTGAACTGCATAAAAATCTCAACTTTGCATTGCTAAACTGTTTTCAATAATGACCTTAGGTTATCCATGATGGTTATGTGGCCCACATGGGTTTCCTAAAAAAAAAAAAAAAAAAAAAAATTAACATAATTCCAGGGCTATATCCTCATATCTGGTCTTGCCCTTTGTTTTTTCCCAGCTCTGATGAGTATTTATTCTGTGCACTGTATGATATACATCTATCATGGAATGTATCATAATATATCTTGGGTCTCTTTCACTTTTATAGCATCCTCTAAAGACTCATCATGTTTCTGTATAATTATGAAGCTATGCAACCTTATTGAGATTATATTTATGTGGTTTAAATATAGATGGGAAAGTGTTTAAGGGACAACAGCCCCAAGGCAGCAGATGGCCAATGTTTTTTCCAGTATTTTCCTAAGTTGCAGAGACTGGCCCTAAGTATTCTTGAGGACAAGAATTTAAGGTAGACATAGGAATGTTATCAATATATTAACAGACAGTTCCTTTTAAGGAACACACTTTTTTCTAATGCTACCACAGTTTTCAAGATGTGCTAGTTTAGTCCTACGGAATAACTTACTTGATATCTTTGCCTGGATCACATATCAGAAATATTACTACTCAAAAAATAGTTTTTATGCAGAGCAAGATTATAATGTATATGATTTTCTCAATATGCATTAGCTGTAAGGCACTTCTGTACTGGGCCTTAAGAATTGGTATTGCAGAGAAATTAAAGGAATATGAATAAAAATATGCAGTTGAAATATAAGCTTAAATAGTAGAGCAATCTACCTTTATGAATATATAAAGTCAAATACTTTTTAAGATTAAATAAAACATATATATTTGATATGGCTGGAATATGTTATTAAACATTTGAATAAAGTTGACTGGTCTGGGGGAAGATTTTTCAGTCATCCTTCCTGTATGATTGTATAATTAAAGCCATTTAAATTTTCTGTTGAATTTTAAAGACCAAAGTATTTTTATATGGGTCATATATTTCCCCTTGTAAGAAAGGAAAAAAATAAAGATTTTGTTAAATGATGTTGAATATTAGCTTATTTAGGTGATGACAAAATATTTGAATGATAACAGTTAAAATACAAAAGTAAAAGAAAAAATAAAATTTACCTATTCAGATGCCTTGCATAATTGTAATAAGCCAATTAAAATACAAATGGAAGATATTTTAAAATACGAAATACTACTTCAAAGGTTCAAAGTAGTCCTTGCTCTTTCCCAAGAGTTCTACCTTTTATTATTTTTTAACTCAGGATCATATTCAGCCCTGAGAATGTCTATTAGTGTCAACAGAAAGGGATTCTTAGCATTAAGTCTTGTCTTCTAAATGGTAAAAGTTCATCCAGACTTGATTTAGTACTTTGGACAGAGCCAAAGGCCTACTGTACATAGTTTCAGGATGAGAATGAAAAAAGATTGAGATCAAGTATATGCCACAGTCTTTATATAAATACAGAATACCTATAAACACATAAATTGGTTTATTGGGCTGTAACGTTTTGCTAAGTGTGTGAAGGTATTGGAGGAAAGTGATTTTAAAGGGTTTTATTTTTCTCAAAACGTTTGAGAAATTAAACTAATAAAGAAAAACTTTATTTCATTAAATTACTCGTTTTTTAACAGTACATCATTAATATTTAAAATTTATATTAGTTAAATTAAATGAATATAATAATCCAGGATAATACTTCACTAAAGTAACTAATTGTAATTATACAAGGGGGATCTCAACAAACATGATCATTTTACATAGATTCAGTTGGAAATTGCCTGAAATACTTAATTAAAGAAAAGCTGGAGAACAACAGTCAACTCTACCCACCACCAGTCCCTCCCATCAGGAAACTTACACAAGCCTCTTAGATAGCCTCATCCACCACAGGGCAGACAGCAGAAGCAAGAAGACCTACAGTCCTGCAGCCTGTGGAACAAAAACCACATTCACAGAAAGCTAGACAAGATGAAAAGGCAGAGGGCTATGTACCAGATGAAGGAACAAGATAAACCCCCAGAAAAACAACTAAAGGAAGTGGAGATAGGCAACCTTCCAGAAAAAGAATTCAGAATAATGATAGTGAAGATGATACAAGACCTCGAAAAAAAGAATGGAGGCAAAGATTGAGAAGATGCAAGAAATGTTTAACAAACACCTAGAAGAATTAAAGAACAAACAAACAGAGATGAACAATACAATAACTGAAATGAAAACTACATTAGAAGGAATCAATAGCAGAATAACTGAGGCAGAACAACGGATAAGTGACCTAGAAGACAGAATGGTGGAGTTCACTGCTGTGGAACAGAATAAAGAAAAAAGAATGAAAAGAAATGAAGACAGCCTAAGAGACCTCTGGGACAACATTAAACACAACAACATTTGCATTATACGGGTCCCAGAAAGAGAAGAGAGGGAGAGAAAGGACCTGAGAAAATATTTTAAGAGATTATAGTCAAAAACTTTCCTAACATGGGAAAGGAAATAGCCACCCAAGTCCAGGAAGCCCAGCAAGTCCCATACAGGATAAACCCAAGGAGAAACACGCCGAGACACATAGTAATCAAATTGGCAAAAATTAAAGACAAAGAAAAATTATTGAAAGCAGCAAGGGAAAAATGACAAATAACATACTAGGGAACTCCCATAAGGTTAACAGCTGATTTCTCAGCAGAAACTCTACAAGGAAGAAGGGAGTAGCATGATATACATCAAGTGATGAAAGGGAAGAACCTACAATGAAGATTACTCTACAAACCCAGAACAATTAAGAAAAGGGTCATAGGAATATACATATCGATCATTACCTTAAATGTGATTGGATTAAATGCTCCCACCAAAAGACACAGGCTTGCTGAATGGATACCAAAAAAAGACCCATATATGTGCTGTCTACAAAAGACCCACTTCAGACCTAGGGACACATACAGACTGAAAGTGAGAGGATGGAAAAAGATATTCCATGCAGATGGAAATCAAAAGAAAGCTGGAGTAGCAGTATTCATATCAGATAAAATAGACTTTAAAATAAAGCATGTTACAAGAGACAAGGAAGGACACTACATAATGATCAAGGGATCAATCCAAGAAGAAGATACAACAATTGTAAATATATATGCATCCAGCTTAGGAGCACCTAAATACATAAGGCAACTGCTAACAGCTATAAAAGAGGAAATCAACAGTAACACAATAATAGTGGGGGACTTCAACACCTCACTTACACCAATAGACAGATAATTCCAAAATGAAAATAAATAAGGAAACAGAAGCTTTAAATGACACAGTAGACCAGATAGATTTAATTGATATTATAGGACATTCCATCCAAAAACAGCAGATTACACTTTCTTCTCAAGTGTGCACGGAACATTCTCCAGGATAGATCATATCCTAAGGTCACAAATCAAGCCTCAGTAAATTTAAGAAAATTGAAATCATATCAAGCATCTTTCTGACAACAATGGTATGAGATTAGAAATGAATCACAGGGAAAAAAAAAAACAACACAAACACATGGAGGCTAAACAATACATCACTAAATAACCAAGAGATCACTGAAGAAATCAAAGAGGAAATCAAAAAATACCTAGAGGCAAATGACAATGAAAACACGACAATCCAAAACCTATGGGATGCAGCAAAAGCAGTTCTAAGAGGGAAGTTTATGGCTATACTAGCCTACCTCAAGAAACAGGAAAAATCTCAAATAATCTAACCTTACACCTGAAGGAACTAGAGAAAGAAGAACAAACAAAACCCAAAGTTAGCAGAAGGAAAGAGATCATCAAGATCAGAGCAGAAATAAATAGAAACAAAGAAAACAATAACAAAGATCAATAAAACTAAAAGCTCATTCTTTGAGAAGATAAACAAAATTGATCAACCATTAGCCAGACTCATCAAGAAAAAGAGGGAGAGGACTCAAATCAATAAATTAGAAATGAAAAAGGAGAAGTTACAACACACACCACAGAAACACAAAGCATCCTAAGAGACTACTACAAGCAACTCTATGCCAATAAAAAGGACAACCTGGAAGAAATGGACAAATTCTTAGAAAGGTATAACCTTCCACGACTGAACCAGGAGAAATAGAAAATATGAACAGACCAATCACAAGTAATGAAATTGAAACTGATTAAAAATCTTCCAACAAACAAAAGTCCAGGACCATATGGCTTCACAGGTGAATTCTATCAAACATTTAGAGAAGAGCTAACACCCATCCTTCTCAAACTCTTCCAAAAAATTGCAGAGTAAGGAACACTCCCAAACTCATTCTATGAGGCCACCATCACCCTGATACCAAAACCAGACAGAGATACTACAAAAAAAGAAAATTACAGAACGATATCACTGATGAATATAGATGCAAAAATACTCAACAAGGGCTTCCCTGGTGGCGCAGTGGTTGAGTCCGCCTGCCGATGCAGGGGACATGGGTTCATGCCCTGGTCTGGGAAGATGCCACATGCCGCGGAGCGGCTGGGCCCGTGAGCCATGGCTGCTGAGCCTGCACGTCCGGAGCCTGTGCTCTGCAATGGGAGAGGCCGCAAAAGTGAGAGAGGCCCACGTACAGAAAAAAAAAAAAAAAAAAAAATCCTCAACAAAATACTAGCAAACAGAATCCAACAACACATTAAAAGGATCATACACCATGATCAAGTGGGATTTATCCCAGGGATGCAAGGATTCTTCAATATACACAAATCAGTCAATGTGATACAGCACATTAAACTGAAGAAGAAAAACCATATGATCATCTCAATAGATGCAGAAAAACCTTTTGACAAATTTCAAAACTCATTTATGATAAAAACTCTCCAGAAAGTGGGCATAGAGGGAACCTACCTCAACATAATAAAGGTCATATACAACTAACCCACAGCAAACATCATTCTCAATGGTGAAAAACTGAAAGCATTTCCTGTAAGATCATGAACAAGACAAGGATGTCCACTCTCACCACTACTTTTCAACGTAGTTTTGGAAGTCCTAGCCACGGCAATCAGAGAAGGAAAAGAAATAAAAGGAATACGAATTGGAAAAGAAGAAGTAAAACTTTCACTGTTTGCAGATGACATGATACTATACATAGAGAATCCTAAAGATGCCACCAGAAGACTACTAGAATTAATCAATGAATTTGGTAAGGTTGCAGGATACAAAATTAATGCACAGAAGTCTCTGACATTCCTATACACTAACAACAAAAACTCCGAAAGAGAATTTAAGGGAACAATCCCATTTACCATTGCAGCAAAAAGAATAAAATACCTGGGAATAAATCTACCTAGGGAGACAAAAGACCTGTATGCAGAAAACTATAAAACACTGATGAAAGAAATTAAAGATGATACCAGCAGATGGAGAGATATACCATGTTCTTGGATTGGAAGAATCAATATTGTGACAATGACTATACTACCCAAAGCAATCTACAGATTCAATGCAATTCCTATCAAATTGCCAATGGAATTTTTTATGGAAGTAGAACAAAAAATCTTAAAATTTGTATGGAGACACAAAAGACCCCAAATAGCCGAAGCGCTCTTGAGGGAAAAAAACGGAGCTGGAGGAATGAGACCCCCCTGACTTCAGACTATACTACAAAGCTACAGTAATCGAGACAATATGGTAGTGGCACAAAAACAGAAACATAGAACAATGAAAGAAGATAGAAAGCCCAGAGGTAAACCTACCCACTTAAGGGCAACTAATCTATGACAAAGTAGGCAAGGATATACAATGGAGAAAAGACAGTCTCTTCAGTAAGTGGTGCTGGGAAAACTGGACAGCCTCATGTAAAAGAATGAAATTAGAACACTCCCTAACGCTATACACAAAAATAAACTCAAAATGGATTAGAGATCTAAATGTAAGCCTGGACACTATAAAACTCTTAGAGGAAAACATCTAAAGAATACTCTTTGACATAAATCACAGCAAGATCTTTTTTGATCCACCTCCTAGAGTAATGGAAATAAAAACAAAAATAAACAAATGGGACCTAATAAAACTTAAAAGCTTTTGCACAGCAAAGGAAACCATAAACAAGACGAAAAGACAACCCTCAGAATGGGAGAAAATATTTGCAAACGAATCAACGGACAAAGGATTAATCTCCAAAATATATAAACAACTCATGCAGCTCAATATTAAAGAAACAAACAACCCAATCCTAAAATTGGCAGAAGAGCTAAATAGACATTTCTCCAAAGAAGACATACAGTTGGCCAAGAAGCACATGAAAAGCTGCTCAACATCACTAATTATTAGAGAAATGCAAATCCAAACTACAGTGAGTATTACCTCACAACAGTTAGAATGGGCATCATCAGAAAATCTACAAACAACAAATGCTGGAGAGGGTGTGGAGAAAAGGGAACCCTCTTGCACTGTTGTTGGGAATGTAAATTGATACAGCCACTATGGAGAACAGTATGGATGTTCCTTAAAAAACTAAAAATAGGGCTTCCCTGGTGGCGCAGTGGTTGCGAGTCCGCCTGCCGATGCAGGGGACACGGGTTCGTGCCCTGGTCCGGGAAGATCCCACATGCTGCGGAGTGGCTAGTCTCGTGAGCCATGGCTGCTGAGCGTGCGCGTCTGGAGCCTGTGCTCCACAACAGTAGAGGCCACAACAGTGAGAGGCCCGCATACAGCAAAAACAAACAAACAAACAAAAAGCTAAAAATAGAATTACCATATGATCCAACAATCCCACTACTGGGCATATACCCACAGAAAACCATAATTCAAAAAGACACAGGCACCCCAGTGTTCATTGTAGCACTATTTACAATAGCCAGGTCATGGAAGCAACCTAACTGCCCATCGACAGATGAATGGATAAAGAAGATGTGGCACATATATACAATGGAATATTACTCAGGCATAAAATAGAACGAAATTGGGTCATTTGTTGAGATGTGGGTGGATCTAGAGACTGTCATACAGGGTGAAGTAGGTCAGAAAGAGAAAAACAAATATCGTATATTAACGCATGTATGTGGAACCTAGAAAAATGGTACAGATGAACCGGTTTGCAGTGCAGAGTTTGAGACACAGATGTAGAGAACAAATGTATGGACACCTAGGGGGGAAAGCCACGGGGGAGTGGGAATGGTGGTGTGATGAACTGGGTGATTGGGATTGGCATGTATAAACTGATGTGTATAATATTGATGACTAATAAGAACCTGCTGTATAAAAAATAAATAAAATTAAATTCAAAAATTATCAACAAACAAAAAAAATAGAATTTAATAATAGGAACTATGTAATTGGCCTCTGCCCCTGGTTCCTGGCACAGAGCTTCCAAAACCCTTATAAATTTTTCTAAGTGACAAGGGCACCAAGAGCATCTTTTGTTCTAATACTTGTTTTGTGATCCTGGTTCCTGCCACTGAACTCCTTAATCCCTTCGGAAATTCTTTGATAATAGCAGTTTCTTTTCTTCTAATGGGATGACTCTTGGTGGGCTCCTGGATGGGGACTGGTCACTGGAACGATCAAGCCATGATTAGAAGTTTGAAATTTTTAGCCTCACCCCATCCGTCATTCTCTAGAGATGGGCTGAAAAGAGTTAATGACTGATCATGCCTACATGATGAAGTCTCTATAAAAATCCCAAAGTACAGGGGTCAGAGAGCTTCCACGTTGCTGAGCGTGTGGAGGTGCTGGTAGAGTGTTACTCCTAGAGAGAGCATGGAAGCTTCAAGCCCCTTCCCACATACCTTGCCCTAAGCATCTCCTCCATCTGGATGTTCGTTTTTATCCTTTATCATATCTTTTTATAATAAACTGGTAGCTGTAAGTAAAGTGTTTTCTTGAGTTCTGTGAGCCACTCTAGCAAATTGATTGAGCCTGAGGAGGGGGTTCTTGGAATCTCTGATTTATACCTATCAGTAAAAAGCACAGGTAACAACCTGGACTTGAAATTGGCATGTGAAGTGGGGAGACGTAGTCTTGTGGAATTGAGCCGGATACTTGTGGAAGTGATGCTATCTCCAGGTAGATAGTGTTAGAATTAAGTTAAATTGTAGGGCACCCAGCCAATATCACAGAGATTGCCTGGTGTGGGAATAAACCCCGCACATCTGGTTTCAGAAGTGCTTTGAGTATAGTAGTGTGAGAATAAGGAGAAACACAAGAGGAAGAAGTGAGTTATTTTCCTACTCAGATAGTAATGTCTTGTGTTTTAAAATGCATGTATGTCTATTATGTATGTTAACAATAATTTTTTAAATGTAGGAAGGATAAATGAAATTAGTGTTCTAATTTTTTAGCATTACCAGAAAAATATCAAAAATTTCTATTAGATTTTAATGTACTAGAGATTCATGTTGACATAATCTTTAGGGTCACTAATAATAATAATCTCTAGGGCTACTAATAAGAAATTGGAAGCTAACAAAGTAATAGAAGGGGAAACTTTTGATTATTCAAAAGAAGGCCAAAGGTAATAAAAATTGACATAAAATAACTTTGGTATAAAAAAAGCAAAAAGATTGTAGTTATGAGCTCAGCTTTATATCCTAACTATATTACATGTAAATGTACTAAATATGCCAATTAAAAGAGAGTTAGTATAGACAAGTATATGCTGCTTATAAAAGACACATCTTTTTTTTTTTTAAACATCTTTATTGGAGTATAATTGCTTTACAATGGCGTGTTAGTTTCTGCTTTATAACAAAGTGAATCAGCTATACATATACATATATTCATCTCCTCCCTCTTGCGTCTCCCTCCCACCATCCCTATCCCACCCCTCTACACGGTCACAAAACACCGAGCTTATCTCCCAGTGCTATGCGGCTGCTTCCCTCTAGCTATCTGTTTTACATTTGGAAGTGTATGTATGTCTATGTCACGCTCTCACTTCGTCCCAGCTTACCCATCCCCCTCCCTGTGTCCTCAAGTCTCTACGCCTGCGTCTTTATTCCTGTCCTGCCTGTAGGTTCTTCAGAACCTTTTTTCTTTTTCTTTTTTTTAGATTCCATACATATGTGTTAGCATACGGTATTTGTTTTTCTCTTTCTGACCTACTTCACTCTGTATGACAGACTCTAGGTCCATCCACCTCACTACAAATAACTCAATTTCATTTCTTTTTATGATTGAGTAATATTCCATTGTATATATGTGCCACATCTTTATACATTCATCTGTTGATGGACACTTAGGTTGCTTCCATGTCCTGGCTATTGCAAATAGAGCTGCAATGAACATTGTAGTACATGACTCTTTGAATTATGGTTTTCTCAGGATATATGCCCAGTAGTGGGATTGCTGGGTCGTATGGTAGTTCTATTTTTAGTTTTTTAAGGAACCTCCATACTGTTCTCCATAGTGGCTGTATCAATTTACATTCCCACCAACAGTGCAAGAGGGTTCCCTTTTCTCCACACCCTCTCCAGCATTTATTGTTTGCAGATTTTTTGATGATGGCCATTCTGAGTGGTGTGAGGTGATACCTCATTGTAGTTTTGATTTGCATTTCTCTAATGATTAATGATGTTGAGCATTCTTTCATGCGTTTGTTGGCAGTCTGTATATCTTCTTCAGAGAAATGTCTATTTAGGTCTTCTGCCCATTTTTGGATTGGGTTGTTTGTTTTTTTGATATTGAGCTGCTTGTAAATTTTGGAGATTAATCCTTTGTCCCTTGCTTCATTTGCAAATATTTTTTCCCATTCTGAAGGTTGTCTTTTCGTCTTGTTTATGGTTTCCTTTGCTGTGCAAAAGCTTTTAAGTTTCATTAGGTACCATTTGTTTATTTTTGTTTTTATTTCCCTTCCTCTAGGAGGTGGGTTAAAAAGGATCTTGCTGTGATTTATGTCATAGAGTGTTCTGCCTACGTTTTCCTCTAAGAGTTTGATAGTGCCTGGCCTTACATTTAGGTCTTTAATCCATTTTGAGTTCATTTTTGTGTATGGTGTTAGGGAATGTTCTAATTTCATTCTTTTACATGTAGCTGTCTAGTTTTCCCAGCACCACTTATTGAAGAGGCTGTCTTTTTTCCATTGTATATTCTTGCCTCCTTTATCAAAGATAAGGTGACCATATGTGTATGGGTTTATCTCTGGGCTTTCTATTTCTGTTCCATTGATCTATATTTCTGTTTTTGTGCCAGTACCGTACTGTCTTGATTACTGTAGCTTTGTAGTATAATCTGAAGTCTAGGAGTCTGATTCCTCCAGCTCCATTTTTCTTTCTCAAGATTGCTTTGGCTATTCAGGGTAAAGGACACATCTTAACCATAAGGACCCAAAATGGAAAATGGTAGACCATCCATAATCAAACTCAAAGAAAGCTGATAAAAATATTGTAATATCAGACAAAGCAGTCTTTGAGGTAAGAAGAGATAGAACGATATTTCATAGTTATAAGGAAGTCAATCCAGTAGGAATATGTCATAATTCTAAATTTTTATGCTCAGTAGTATTACCTTAAGTAAATTTGGAAAAATTGTCAAAAATGAAAGTAATAATAGACAAATCCACAAACCTAGTGAGAGAAACTGAGACCACTATCAGTAATTGATAGGGCAAGCACAGAGAGAAATATATAATTATCCTACTAAATGAAGAAAATAATATAAAAATTCAATACTTATTTATAATTAAAAAATTATCAGCAAACTAGTAGAGTTCTTCCTTAAGCTGATAAAGAGTGCTTACAGAAAACCTAAAGCAATTTCATACTTACTGACAATACATTAAAATTTTTATTCTTGAAATCAGAGATGAGACAAGTCTGTTGATTAATAATATTTCTGTTTAACATTTTATTGTGGGTAATTTATAGGAGGATAAAATAAGAAAATAAATATATAAGTTTTAGAAAGGAAAAATAAGTTACCATAATTCATTGATGACAGGATTGTGTACCTAAAATCTCTGAATGAATATGCAGAGAAACTGTTAGAATTAATACGTGAATTTTTCTTTTTCTGGATTAAAAAAGTTTATATTTAATATATCAACACAAAAATGAAAAATAAAATGAAACATTAACAAGGAATAAATACTGAAAATTTCGCAGGAACTCAACCCTGAAAACTGCAAAAGATTATTGAGAGAACCTCAAGATTTAAATGAATACAGTCATACATCATGTTAATGGACTGAAAGAGTCAATATTGTAAAAGTGTTAATTCTCCACCATATTATTTTTATTTTTAATACACTATCACTCCACATTTTAGCATATTTTAAACATTTTATATGTAAACTAATAAGTTGATTTAAAAATATATTTAGAAATACCAAGACTCAAGAATAGATTAAAAAAACATGAAGGAAAAGAAAAAGGCTACAGGAACTGATTACCAGATATTAGAGTAGTTAATTAAAAGGAGGTGAGTTAACAGATCTATAGTATATTTAATTATAGAAATCATACTTTTTAATTGATTGTCAATCATTGATTTATTCGAATCTTGTTTTAATCAAAGTTAAAACTAGAACAGCTACTCTGTCCTGATCCCAATTTTGAATGACTGATGTATATAAGGTTCTTATTTTCATTTAAAAAACAGGGAATTTTTTGATTTGAATAAAACAAAACACTGTTTCTGCCTCTGTTTCATGCCATATCCAGCAGTTGTATATGAGGGCTTACTATATTCTCAGTAAACAAGATCTCCATCCAAGAAAAACACTTAGTGACAAGCATTTACTGCTATGTCAGAAGAAATCATTTAAAGCATGTTTTCTATATTTCCTTATGAAGCATTAATTTTTAATCTTTCATGTTTAAATTTAAAGTACTTGATACATTATATTTTTATGTATAATATGAGGTGAAGGATATAACATTATCCAATTTTCTCAGCATTTTTTTTAATCAAAAATTCATCCTTTTCTCTCTGCATTCCAGGGACATCTTTGTTGCTATAAGCTGTACATGTAAGAAAGCTATGTATGTGTGAACCTATTTCAGGATTTTCTATTCTAGCGGTATAATTTTTAATGGTTTCTATAATTTTACAGTACATTTTAACACCTGTATTGACATTGTTTTGGCTTACTATCTCTATTTCTAAAGCTAGTACCTACTTTGCCTCTGTAACTAACTGAATCTTCTTTGGGCACCAATTCATGTCCTACCTTCCAGGAGAACTCCCTGACCACATCAGCTGGTGTGTACATGGGAAGCGTAAAGACAGATGATGAAATGTTTTTCTAATGAGAAGAACAATGTAACTTTGGGAAAGTGGTTTAGTCTCTCTGTACTTCACGTTCCTTATCTAATATTTTGGAATTATAGTAGTAGTTTCTCAGTAGGAATGTTAGAAGGATTAAAACTGGACAAGTATATAAAGTGACTTGCACAAAGTAATCTTCCAATAAATTCTATATTTTGAGTTATTTTATTGTTACTATTTTATTTTAGATGGAAGCAGGCATATTACATATGAAGGGCCAGGAGTAATTCAAGTTGGCTCTGATAGGAATTCATGATGGTGAGTAGAGAGAGATAAGTTAAGGGAACAGACTAGTCTCCTCATTTAAATAGGTACTAGTTTTCAAAATGGGGATTAAAATCAAAGTGATGTAAAATAAAATCAAAATGATATAAATCAAAATCTGATCAGATTTCAAACAGAAAGTAATATAATACAGTCTTGTCTAGGGTCTGATCCTCACCCATGACTGTATGTATCTATTTAAATTAACAATAAATATGGTATATTTGCTTTGCAGAGTTTCCAGCTCTCTACACCATATTTCAAAAAAGAAACCACTGTGACAACTATCACATATAATAGTGCTTAAATGATGCATTACTATAGCATGGTATAAAAAATGTATCTTACCCTTTTTGCAACGTGCAGAGGTGAAGAATCACTTTCCTTGTAGTCAGGAAATGCTTCCTACATGTTTGGCACTGTTCTATGTGCTTAACATATATATATACTAATTCAGTCTCCATTAAAAAAGCCTACTTGGTGAGCATTATCTTTATTGTAAGTTTACAAATGTCAAAATTGAAATCAGAGAATTTAGATAACTTGCCCAAAGCAGCTCACCTAGTAGATGGCAGAGCCTAAATCCAAACCTAGTAGTCTAGCATGAAAGTTAATACAAAATAGAAAATCAACACAATATTTAAAAAACCTTCAATACACTATAGGACAAAATGGTAATGTCACCAGAATGCTTTCAGTAAATTCTATATGGAAACATTTATAATGATCAAAGTAGAGTGTCATGTGATTTAGAGGACAGATTTCTGTGGATTTCCAGGTTTAAATATCCTCAGCATGATATACTAGGCTGTCCATAATATAGCCACTGTCTGTCCTCACCATTCATCATTTCTTTAAACATCTCCCATCTGCAGTTGTATTCCAGTACTCTCACATATCTGAAAATTTCCAATTAAACCAGGCTTTCTTCCTGACCCTGATTCTGTTTATTTCTTTTGAGTTGAATCACTTCTCCCCACCTTCACACCAAAAGCACCTCTTTCATTAATCTTTTCCCTCACAAGTAGAATCAATCCTTCCTTTACAGATAATTTTTCCCTTTACATAATTTTTGGCGATATTTTCACTAAGCATGGAATTATTTGTTCATATATCAATTTCTCCAAATTGATATTAATTAAAGATTAGGTCTTTTTATATGTCTCCATGATCCCATTTCTTAATTCAGCGTCAGGCACATGGTGTTTACTCAAAAGTAACACATTACATGAATGAACAAAAAAGGTGAATGAATGAAAATGCCAAGAATTTATAACATAAATCCATGAAGATTTGAGATTTTGGGGGGTGTAAACATTCTTGAATTGATGCTGAAAGATGTTTATTCTACCATTTACATATTTTTCGATCTTTAAACAAATTACTTATGAAGGCTTTGTAATGCTCAACTTAAAGAATCATGTGGTTCGGGAGATAGACAATTAACTGTGAGTCTCTGTACCAGAAGTCCACAGAATAGCTAGGAAGTTTCATAAGGAATGCAAACATCATAAGGCATGGTAGAGGATACCATGAGATGCTCTAATGAAGCACTAGAGGATACCAAGAGATGCTCTAATGAAGCATTAGAGAATTTTAAGGAAAGAGAGTTTCCTTTCAGCATAAAAGGAATTTTTTAAAAAAATTATTTTATTTATTTTATTTTATTAATTTATTTTTGGCTGCGTTGGGTCTTCCTTGCTGCGCACAGGCTTTCTCTAGTTGCGGCGAGCGGGAGCTACTCTTTGTTGCGGTGCACAGGCTTCTCATCATGGTGCCTTCTTTGTTGCGAAGCTGCAGCTCCAGGCATGCGGGCTTCAGTAGTTGCGGCACATGGGCTCAGTAGTTGTGGCACACGGGCTTAGTTGCTCCACGGTATGTGGGATCTTCCCAGACCAGGGATCTAACCTGTGTCCCCTGCATTGGCAGGCAGATTCTTAACCACTGCGCCATCAGGGAAGTACAAAAGGAATTTTTAATATATTTTATTACTCATATATTGTTTTAAAGTCTCCAGTGCCTTGCTCAGTGCTGAGCACATAGAATCAATAGATTCTCAATTTTTATGACATGACTGAATGATTTAGGGATATGGATATATGCAAAAAGAGTATTCATTCAGAGAGAAATAAGTAAAAACAATCTCAGAAGCAGAAACAAATGGGGCAGGGAGGGGGGAGAATTGTCTCTCTGTGTCAAGTAGGAGAGTGAAGGGTTTGGAGTATGGTAAGAATGAAGATCCAGAGAGAACCGCATTGCACTGGAATGTTTATGGATTCTCTGTCCAGCAGAAGTAGAAAAGGAAAAACAACTCAAACTGATTTTATAGCAGTTTTATTAAGATATAATTCACATGCATACAATTCATTCAATTAAATTGTACAGTTCAGCAGTTTCAGTATATTCACATAATTGTGTAACCTACACCACAAACAATTCTTACGTTATTTAGTCATAACCAATGTCTCAAGATTATAATTAAACAACAGCTATACAAATCACTCAATAAAGCATCTGCCTCCTATTAAATATTGCTTCATAAATGTCAGCCACACATTGTTATTCAAGTAAATTATGTGACAGAGAGAAAGTCTGTGAACTGTCCTGACAGTGATCTGAACCTCTGACTATCACAGTCATTAAACCTGGAGCAGAGTTGTTGACCTGCCTCAAATAATGTTCAGTAAAACATGAAATCTAAGGAGCTAGCTAAATTGGCAGCATACCCATGGACAAAGGGGCTCAATACCAGAATTATTCCACAGCAGAGGTGAAAGATGAGACAGCCACTTAGGGCCTCCTATAGATTCCTAATGATGCAAGTGCCTCTTCTGACCTGTCCCTTAAACATGCTAGAGATAAAAGCTTTCCCTGTGCTTCTTAGCAAAGCTCTATAGTCTTTGAATTTCAGTTGTGAGAGGAGACAAATGTAGCTGTCCACATTTAGTGTCTATGGCTTAAAATGTTAGAAGTCTTGGTTAGAGCACCAGCTACTGGAAAACCTCAGTGGAATGAAGGACAGAAGATTAGATAAATTTCAGTTCAGTTAGGACTGTGTGTGTGTGTGTGTGTGTGTGTGTGTGTGTGTGTGTGTGTGTGTGTGATTGCATGCTTGCACAGTGCTGTTCAGGGACACGCATGTTCTTCCTATGGTTGCTCAGAATTCACTATTCTCTTAACAGAGAGTACAAACAAATATGTGTTGGAATACCATTTAGAGATCACCTGGTCTAACCTCATTTTCAGTGTGATTTTTCAAAATGGCACAAAAAACTACAGGAGGAACAAATGTTAAAAATCAGTTTAAGGAAAACTTCTGGAATTGTGGTGTAAGAAGCTCCATAAATGATTTTCTCAGTGAAACTACAATAATGGATAAAAATTATAAAAGAACAACCATTTAATGTCCTGGAAATTATCCTAATAGGAGAATAGAGATGCATATTATAGACACAGATCACAAATGTGACGCATTGAAGAGACATACGGGTTTTCTTAGTGATCCGGAAGAAGAGGAAACACTGTACTTTTACTGAGTAATCACCATGTTTCTGGCAGTGTGCTAGGTAATTTTAATGTATGTATTTAATTGAAATCTCACAAAAGCTCCAAGAAGTTACTGCAAGTTAGTTGATTGCATAATTTTCACTTGAAGGGGGAAAGATCAATTCATTCATTGCTGGCTATATTTATTGAGCGTTTTCTATATGCCAGACATTGAATTAGGTCTTGGGGATACAATATCCAACAGATGGATACCATTGTTATTTTCACAGATCTTTCCGTATAATGGGGGGAAAAACATTAAACAACCATATAACTGACAATATATTTACATCATGGTATCTATTATTACTAATAAAATCAATGCATCAAATAAGTTATTGACTGCTTAACATATGCCAGGTACCAAGATACATTCTTACCTATGTAAGAATCTTATACAGCATCTTAAATGATAGCTGACATTTATCTGACAGTCACTACTTTAATACTTAAAACAGTAGGTACTATTGATACATGTGTTTTACGGTTGCTGAAACCAAAGCCCATGGACATTTGCAACTTACACAAGATTTTACAGAGAAAGTAAATTGAAGAATAAAGTTTTGATCCTAGATATATTGCCTCTAGAAGCTTAATATGCCCACAACTTCTAAGTTAATTGTTCCCACCATCCTTACACAATTTATAAGCAACATGGCTAGAATTCAAACCCCTGTGTTCTGACTTCAGAACCTATACTCTGAACCACTCTGCCATGCTGTCAACATGTGAACAAGAAACAGAACGAGCAGTTTTGGTGCCATGAGAAGTATAAAGAGAAAGTGTTTATCAGGAAGGGACACTGAGGTTGAGGTAGGTGAGCCGTGTAGTGGTACTTAATAGATGGGGGAAGAAGAAAAATGATTAAAGATTTAAAACATGCACACACACACACACACACACACACACACACACACACACAACACACACAGGGGAAAGTTAATCATCAGTTTTAAAGAGTCAGATCAAGGTCATACCTCAGTTTCTAATTTCTAACCACTGTTGTATTTTTCTAGTAATTCTTTTAACTTCACTTCTTATTTTTCATAATTTTTGAGATTCTCTTTCAACTTTAAGTGTGAGAAAAGTTAGGAAACTGGTAAAGGAGACATCTACTATTTCTACTCAGTAACTGTAAGGAAGCTATATTGGTGTGTTTAGAGGTTTCAGTGAAAGACTTTAACCAATGTTAATTAGTGAACTGGAAAAAAAAAAGAGGTGTGTTCATCTGACAGGAACACTTGATAAGTAAGCAAATATATTACACATAAAGACAGATTGCTGAACTTGAAATTTTATTGTAACTTTATGCAATGAAAGTATTATTATTATTTTTTGCGGTACGCGTGCCTCTCACTGTTGTGGCCTCTCCCGTTGCGGAGCACAGGCTCCGGACGCGCAGGCTCAGCGGCCATGGCTCACGGGCCCAGCCGCTCCACGGCATGTGGGATCTTCCCGGACCGGGGCACGAACCCGTGTCCCCTGCATCGGCAGGCGGACTCTCAACCAATGTGCCACCAGGGAAGCCCTTGAATGTATTATTTTATGACCTGTCAACCTGTTTAGGGATAATTATAGTTTCTATATTATAGAACACTCATTTTGTCCTTCTAAAAGAACATCAATTATCTTTTTTTGGACAAATCTCACAAGAACTCTAATTAATGAGTGAAACTACTTGCTCATTTGCCTTTATAAAATTCTCTTAAAAGTAAGCCCCTCTGGGAATAAAATAGTTTATAAATAGAAATTCAGATGAGCCATTATACAATAATTATATTTTCTTTATTTTTGAAGCACATGCAAGTAAGTGTGATTAAACAAAAAATAGAGATGTGCTAAAATATTTACAAAATATTAATGTACCCAATATTTTCCGAAGCTTTTGTGTTCATGTTTGAATAGTATTTTAGAACAATCTATAATGAGAAGAAAATTCTATATTAAAAGTACATACATGTTTATATACATACAGACATGTTGTAAATAAAGGTTTAAATAAATATCAGATATGAAAAGAACAAATGTCTTGGTATGTGATTTGAGATGGGAAGGCTCTGACATATAAGTTAGTTTAATGAAATGTTCACAGAAATGTGGTTTTGAAGGCAGGTCTTGACACATTTAAACCACAGAACTGAATCTGTATACTTTTCTTTCTACCTCTGTTTCTGCACATTTATCCTGCAGAACAGTCAATGCCAAATTACCCACTTCCTGCTCTTCTTCATCTCTGTGCTTTTGTATATTCTGCTCACTTTGCCTGGAGTGCCCTTTTCAATCTCTGCTTTTCCTCACACTTGTGCCTCTTACATTGTTTTAAATTTTAGCTCAAAAATCACTTCCTTTAGACTTTTCGTTATTTTTCCTCTTCTCATATATCATTTTATCTCGTTTGTTATAATATAACTTTTTCTGTAAAATCGTGACATTTATTTACATGCACATTTTCCCCAGTGCTACCTTGGAATAAAGGAAACACATTCTAATCATCTTTTTATCCTTCATTTCTAGTGAGGTAATTAAAACTTAGTTGGTGTTCAATACATGCTTGCAGAATGAAGTGAGGATAAGTAGTTGAGTACAAGGCAGATGATGCAGGGCATGCAGAGTTCCAGGCATGGGAGTAGTGTCTGCATTGGCAAAGGAACTCAAGAGAGCACATGAATCTTTGCAATGGTGACTTATCCAATGTGTATGGAACAAGAATACAGAAGGGCAGAGGCTTAAAAGGGAAGATGGGGCTCTAGATTGTGAAGGGCCTTATTTACTTTGCCAGAGAGTTTGGTGGCTTCTTGTAGACAAAGAGGAGACCTGGAAAGACTTAAGCCAGGAAATGAGATGATCAGGTCAGTGTTTTGAAGAGAGAATTGGTTGGTGGTATGATGATGAACTTTTATCTATAAGACAACGGAATTAGAAAGGCTGATTCAAAGTGGTATTTTTGTTGAAGAGGAGCAAATTAATTAAGCAGATGCTTTGAAGGTGGAATTCACAAGATCTGAAGAGGATATGTTGCTTAGAAATTATTTTCAATGCAGTCTTCTTAATGTAGTATGTAGTCAGATGGCATGTTGTCCTATACCGAGCAATGTCTACTACGATTTTCAGTCCAATAATGAGATTCTATTGTTGGACAGGGCTATGTGCCTGGCTGGACAGCACATATCAAGAGAAAAACTGTAGTAATTGTCCTCCACCACCAGTCACCACTCTCCAACATCTGGATCCTATCTTTTGGGGAAAAGTGGTGAGGAAAATTCAGTTTGACACTAGTGCTTTCAGGTGAATTCAACTGTCTTTATTATCAATTTATGGAGTAATTAAGATGCCATTACTCTATAGAGAGTTTTGCCTTGAGATAGTCTCAGTAGACCTTTTTATTAATGTATGTAACTCACCAAATTATTTTTTATAAAAGTAAATTATTCTTGAAAGAATGACCATCCCTTTATCTCTCTAGTCCTAGTAACTGGCACACAGTAAGCAATCCATTAATAAATGTTTGCTGAATGAATGAATGGTTGAAAGGCAAATAGAAAGTTGAATGAAGAGTGAAGAAGGAAGGACGTGTAAGTGCTTTGTGATTCTAGCACAAACATGTGTAAAGAAGTGCCATATGCTTGAGTCTCATTATTTTTCCCAAGTGTCACTGGTAAAGGTTTTACAGTTTTTTAAAAAAATTATTTTCATAAGACATTTTTGTCATTATTTTTAAATAAAAGAAATTTGCTCCAAAAATATAATAACTTCCAAGATTTAATGGCTGTGCCATTCCAAACTTAAAATATCTTCTTACCACTTAATCACATCAAAATCTAAATGTTCTTTTTCTTTGGTTATTAATTTAACAAATATTTATTGACAAATTAGTTTGTCCCACATGTTGCTGTGATGATGATGCAAAGTGAAAAGGCATAGTTACTATTCTCAAGTGTTTATAACCTTGCAAAGAGAAAAACATGTACATAAACTTTTCGATACCAGTTAGGTGGCATATTAGTTGCCTAGGGCTTCCATAACAAAATACAACAGAGTGGGTGGCTTTTATAACAGAAATGTATATTTTCACAATTCTGGAGCCTATATGTCCAAGATTAAGGTGTTGGCAAGTTTGATTTCCCTTGAGGCCTCTCTCAACAATAGGTAGGATATAGGATATGGCCCACCTAAATGGGACAGATGTCTCAGACTTTCAGACTCTCCAACCTAGAATGGACAGATATTTAATTTTTAAGCAAATAATAATATTTGCTTAAAATGGTAAAAATGTGCTGCTGAAGATAAGGACATGAAAATTTAATTTTTTACAGCTTTCCCCTCTCATTGTGTCTGCTGTCATAATCATTTCTGCAGCTCCCAACCGAGATGTCATAAACAAAAACAATCAGGACTTTACAAAAGCATCAATGCCTGCAGCAGATAAGAAGCCAATTTTATTGCAAATGCCTTTTCATGAGGAGTGAGGGTGGTGTGGTGTCTATGAAATACATCTCCAAGAAACTACTCTCCAGCAGGGTTTCTCCAGGACACCCATCTACATTCTTCCATCAAGAGAGGAGCAGGACTTTGTTCTCAAAGGAACAGATACTTACTCTAGATGTGGATTTGTCTTCCTTGCCTGCAGTGCTTCTGCCAAGCCCATCATCTGCGATATTAAGGAATGTTTCATTCCCCATCCTGAAATTCCATACAGCATAGCTCGGGACCAAGAAATTTGTTTTATAGATCATAAAGTGCAGAACTGCTCAAGAAATTTATTGTTCTTGTGATACCTACCACTCGGAGCAACTGGCCTGATATGATGGAGCTGTGGCCTTCTGAAATGCCAGCTGGATGCCTAAATCTTTTGGGGCTGGGGTAATGTCCTCCAGGATGTGAAATATGGTCTATATGAGCAACTAACATATGGTTCTATTTCCTTCATAACCGGGATTCATGAATCCCTTACCTTCAGGAAACAAGGGAAGAAAAAGAAGTCACTTTTCTCACTATTTCCCTGAGAGATCCACTGACATCATTATTTCTGCCTGTTCTCAACACCTCTGGGCTCTGCTTGTCTTAGTTACCAAGGGAGAAATATTTTAATTAAGGTCTACATCAATAGTTCCATTAAGCTCAAAGTTTAAACCAGAACTTAGTTTCTTTGGGCTCCTCATATTAGTGAATCAATAGACAGAGATCATTGGTGTTCTGGCTGAGGCGATTGATCTTGATTGTCAGACAAAAAGCAGTTGGATTGTTAAGACACAATGGGGTAAAAATTGCAGAAGATCCTCTGGGATACCTCTTAGTATTCCCTACCCAGTGATTTAAGTCACTGGAAAAATGAAAACAGTTGAACAGAGGAGGGAGTCTCATGACCTCAACTAAAATCATAACTAGCCAGGGTTCTTGCTGAAGGCAGAAGGTGGTAGAACAACGTAGTTATAGATATCAATTATGATCACATGACCAACGGCAAAACTGAGAACTGTAATTGTTATGGATAGTTTTCCTTACTTTGATATGTACATACTTGTGTATGTCTTAACTTTTAAAATCTTTTCCTCTTAAATTTGCCTAACATGTAATGTAAGAAGTATTAGTAGTAGTCATACTATTTGATTAATAAGATATCAAAGAGGAAATGTGACTTATATAGAAAAGAAATGAATATTAAGGACAGATAAAGGGGTTTTGTATCTTATTTTGAGGAGAAGGTTGTACACAAGACAGTTGTATTATGTTGTATGGAAACAGAATTTTGCTATTATTTTATTTAGAAATTATGATAACTATAGTTAATAAAGGTGTATAGAAATGTCAAGTTGACAAGGGGTAAATTGTAGTGGAGTTGTATTGTGTCATCTTGTCAAAGCTAGAACTACATTTTGCAGAAATTTCTCCCCTATGTCATTCTTGGTTAGTTTGAGCCAGATTTCTTTGTGAAAATTGGAAGAGAGTAGTGAAATAGCAGCTGTATTCTTTTTACACTCGTGAGGTAAAAGCAGGTCACCAGGCACAAGGCAGGTTTACATGTATTATCACTTATCTGCTGGTTCACTTATCTGCAGGTTTCAGTCCACATAGATTTCACTTACCCTTGAAATTTTCTTAGTCTTGCTGTCCCCATTGGATGTCCATCTTCCCTTCCTTATTGCCTGCCTAGCTGACTTTAGGCTGTAGCACCAGACAGAGAATAAACAACCTCCCAAAGTCTGTTTAACCAGCTTCCTAAATTCTGTAAGGTCGAATCCCAGTAACCTGTTGTATGTGTGTATTACAGTAGTTCTGCTTCTGTGGTTGAACTCTGACTGATAAAATTAGTGAGAAAGTTTAGAGCCAGTAGGAGAACACTTTCTTGTTTTTAGCATATTGTTCTTTTGCAATCTTGGAAAACTGAAGTTAAATGTCTATATGTGTATATCAACATTATTCTCACACACTATGTGGTTATTCCCTACCCACTATATTTTACCAATCTTTAAGGCAACAAAATACTTTGAATATTGTCATTATTCAGCCAAATATGACACTTGCACAGCTGTGGCAAATACATTTTAACTAGAATTGACAAAGCCAATTACTTCATTTCATTAAAAAACCATAAGCCTTCTCTCACCATTTTCAAAAATATTTTATAAATATTCTATGACTCATTAATTCTACTGTTTTAAAATTGTTTCTGATTTCAAAACTTACCTTAACCTTTAAATGCTTCTGAAAGTTTAGGCTCTGTTTCCGTTCATAATTGGTCTTTTATTGTGAAGAACAAATAGGTCTGCAGAATTCTATTCTGACTCTGTTCATTCTTATTACAAAACTTTTTCAACATTTTGATTTATTTTCTCCTCTCTAAATACGTCCCCCTGGGTAACAGTGCTGTTACTGAGCAGATTAATGCACCAAAGGAAAAATATGGGTTTGGCAACTGACAGCAGTTGTCTCTTCCAGCTCAAGATTATATTCCCTTCCAGATTTGAATTACAGTGGGAACAGATGGACAGTCGGCCAATAAATGGTCTGCTATTGCACTTATTATCTTATATAGCACAATGAATTCATGAATATTTTAATTTGAAATTCTTGGGCAATATATGAACTCTGTCCACTTGTCAGTGGTGCTGTTGTTATATGGGAGATATACAATTCTGATAAAATCATGTTAAAATACAGGGTAAAGGCCCAGAAGATAATTATAATGCCACATTTTATGAAAGAAGAAAATGAAAAATACAATTATATATGGCATTGTGACAGTGTACAGAAGTCATGTTTATGTATCAAAGAATATTTTACATCAGAGAACATGCCTTTATATGTTTTAGAAATTTATCTTTTGTCATGTGCCTAAACGGGCAACAATTTAATAGTTGTACTAATTAAAAATTTGAGAGACTAAGACGCAAATTTAGATTCTAATGTTTGTTCGTTCATTCATTGAAAATTATGTTCTCTTTCAGTTTGCAAGACTATCATAACATAGCCAAGGAATGAGAGTAATCATCTGATTCTTTATTAGAGTTATATAACCTCTTTAAGATAGTAATCTTTTCAAAATGACAATCATTTTGCAGTTATCTGCACTTCCAAATATATCATATATGGATTCAACTGCAAAGTACTGGGTCATGCATTAGGTATTGAGTCAGTGATGTCACATATTTAATGCAATCATCAAACCTACTCTTCTAAATTTCTTTTTGACTACATCCAGATTAAAGAATTTATAAAGATAACCAGAATATTTAGGAAATGAATAACAATTTAATTTGTAGTTGCTTAAACTTAAAATTATTTTTTAAAGAAAATGAGCCTTACTTCCTTGAACAGTAGTAGATATGTATGTAGTTCTTTTGGATGCATATCAAGACATCTTCCATCTGTTGTACATTGAAGACACTACAATTAAGAGGGATTCAGTAGTAGTATTCTTACTAACTTTATATGCAATTCCTCATGGATTATAAAAATGGAGCTCTAAAATTTATTACTAAGTAAGAATATTCTAAAAATAAAGATTGGGAGAAAAGAAACACATATAACAAGAGAGTGACATTAAGAAATATCAAAACTGAGGCAAAACAAAAGAGCAAATGATAATAATGCACCTAGCAACTTTCTCTCATCTTAGTTTACTGAAGTTAAATGCAGTCACCAAAGGAATATCCAGTAATAAAGAGTTGAAACTAAAATATTCCAACTGTAAATCACGTTTGACTTCAGTTTGTATGATAAATTTTCTCATTACACTTATTTTTCTAATTCTACAGCTTCACTTAACTTGATAGTAAAATTAATTCTATTAATCCAGACTTTTCAAAACATTCCTGAATACTGAACTTCTACTCATTCTTAACAGATCTGATAAATACATGAAACCGTATTAGCGTCCCCCTGGAAATATGTGGAAGCCTAGCACTGAGAATACCATTAAAAGACTACCATTTTTGGCAACTGTGCTAGAATCCAACATATGTTTTACTCTCTTTAAACTGTCTGCACAAATAGATACAGAAGATAGTCTAAATGAAAACTTAGCCCCAAAGATGAGCACGCAATCAACACATCTAACAGAGCAAAATATCCAAGACAGAAAAAAAAGTTTAACATATGGAAGAACTGAAACATGAGGAAAATGGTAACAGAGGAGGCAGAAGTGTACCTTCAAATAAGGATAATAACATTAATCACAATAACTAGCATTGATTATTTCCATGTGACCAGCACCTTTCTAAGACTTTATATGTTTTAACTTCATCTGGAGTATGTAGAAGAGTAAACCGTAGTCATAAAATAAGAACTATTAAGTAAGGGAATAAAGCTAGAGATCTCAAAAATAAAAACTGTTGTTGAAATTAAAAATAAAAGATGAGAATGGACTGAAAAGAAGATTAATTAGTTTCTGGAAGATCTTGTTAAAGAATTAAACAAGAAATCACCACAGATGGAGAGCGAGCTGGGAAATATGAGAGAAAAGTTGTGAAACATGGAGGATACATCCAATAGTTCCAACATCTAACTGGAGGTCCAGAAGGAGTACAGGTAATACATAAATAGACAATAAAAGAGATAATCTGTAGAATTGAAGAAAGAGTTCTTTGATGAAAAGAATCTGCCCTGTATTGAGAAGGATAAATTTAAAAACAATAAACTAGAACATTTAGGCATAGTGACAAAGAGTAATTACATTAGAAATATAATATTAAGTTTCCAGAAAAATATGTAGATAGGGCCACTGGAGGCAAGATGGCAACAGAACATCTTCAAGCAGAAGGACTGCAAAGGCCCTGAGACAAGAAGGGAGAAAATCGACAGCCTTAAATTAATGTACTAAAAATTAAAAGATTAAACATTAGTGAACTATACTTTCATATTAAGTTAGGAAACAACCAGAATAAGCTCATGCAAAGTATAAGAAGGAATTAAAAGAGGAAAAGTAGAAATTTATGTAATAAAAATGAAGGAATAGAGTTAATAAAAACAGAAACTTTAAAAATGATAATAACGTATACAAACTTTGGAAGTATGAAAAAAGAGATAAGGAACAAATAATTTTAGAAATCAAAGTATGAGGACTTCCCTGGTGGTTCAGAGGTAAAGAATCCACCTTCCAATGCAGGGGACACGGGTTCGATTCCTGGTTGGGGAACTAAGATTCCACATGCTGTGGGGCAACTAAGCCCACACGCCACAACTACTGAGCTCATGCACCTCAGCTAGAACCCACGTGCTGCAAACTACAGAGCCCACGCCACAACTAGAAAAGAGAAAACCTGCACATCACAACTGGAGAGAAGCCCGCGCACCGCAGCAAAAGATCCCACATGCTGCAACGAAGATCCCGAGTGCTGAGATGAAGACCCGACGCAGACAAATAAATAAATAAATAAATAAAAATTAAAAAAAAAAAGTCATAAAAAAGAAATGCTCTTTCTCTAGAAAAAAAATGAAATAAATATAGACACCAAGAAGATTGAAACAATTCTAATAAACTACTACAGGCAATTTAACCTAATTCATTTTTGGGAAATACACATGACAAAATGTGCTCTCTCTAGAAGAAGAGAAGTAGAATAAAAGTGGAATCAATTGTAATGTCCTGAGACATTGAAATGTGAGGTGAATATCCACCAGCCTGGAACAATTTTCTTTATTCAAATTTCAAATCAAATATCAGGTTCTGGGCTTCCCTGGTGGCTCAGTGGTTGAGAGTCCTCTTGCCGATGTGGGGGACACGGGTTCGTGCCCCGGTCTGGGAGGATCCCACATGCCGCGGAGCGACTAGGCCCGTGAGCCATGGCCGCTGAGCCTGCGTGTCTGGAGCCTGTGCTCTGCAACGGGAGAGGCCACAACAGTGAGAGGCCAGTGTACCACAAAAAAAAAAAAAAAAAAAAAAAATCAGGTTCTTTGAGGCTTTTCTGCTCATCCTAATGAAATCAGTTGCGTAGTCTCCATTAACCCTCTTATTTTTTTTCATGGCTCTTATCAGTGCTTGGGAAATTGTACGGTGCTATGTCATGCTTGGAGCTGATAGTAGCTACTCAATAAATTATTCATTGTCTAACAAATTGACTGACCAAACTGACTGATTTATTAATCCCATTTTACATTTTCTGATTTCTTTTTGTTGTTATTTTTTCTTTCTACCACTTCCTAACTTTTGTCGAATTTTTCTTTCTTTCACTTCCCCTACTGGATTGCAAATTATCAGACTATGACCAGGTAAAACCACATTAAGCTTTTGAAACTAAAATAAGAAATGAATAAAACCAAAAAACCAAAACCAAAACAAAACTACTTGGTACAGTAATTGTCTTGACGTGCTACGCATATCAACATGTTTTGCTTTTCTGAGCTAGAGCTGGACCATTGCTACTCTAGGCAAGCAGAATTTGCCACCCCAAAACATGCCTCTTTGGCATAAGAATTATTTTAGAGTTTTTATTTTTTTTTATTTATTTTTTTTAAGAAACTGCAGACAAAGAAGAAGGTCTGAAAACTGAATAAAAGTAAAAGTCACCTTTTATAAGAGACATTTACGTTTATAAGATAAACCTCCACTTGTAAGGCTGTTTCCCTCTCTGCACCAGGCAGAGAAAGATGATCAAATCTCCAGAATCTCTTGTCAACAGAGAAGTTCATAATAACTCTACCGGTGTTTACTGTACTTTTTCTGATAACTTCCTGTGACTGGACTTCTCCACCCGACATCTTTCTTTGTCTTTAGCTGGATATAATATTTAAGGCGGTGACTTGGACCATTTGGAGGAGTTACTTAGTTTTCCTGGGTATTTCTCATGTATACAGCAGGTTTACATGTTATTAAACTTCTATTTTTCTACTGTTAATCTGTCTTTTGTTATGGGGGTGTCTTAGCCAAGAGTAGAAGGGAAATTATTTTTCCTCCCCTCTACTACTTTTAATAATTTAGGAAATCAGCACCAGAAACAAACATTTTAAAAAGTATATGTAAGGACTAGAATCCTTTTTTTTAATTGTGATGGAATCATTCCAACATCAAACAGGTTTCCATAGTTTCTTAGTATGTACGTTTTCTTTAAAAATATGAAAACATTTTCTGAGAATTGTATGTATTAATTTAGATCACTGAATTAAGGGACCGAGTTTAAAACCTTGTTCCAGATGTTAGAAATATCTGTTGCTCTTGGAGACTGCTTTGATGGCCAGCATTTTTTTTCTACTATGTAGGCATTTAAGGATACTTAACAGAGTTGAGGGCACTTTGCTTTAGATGGGTCTCTCTGTAGGAAATATCTGAAACAAAAGCAGAGTGCTTTCAGTGTTTTGTCTTGACTCTGTGTGTGATTTTACTCTAGTTGTTGATCCTCAAGTCCTCCTTCAGGTGGCTTCTCCGTTTTCTGGCAAAGTTTACACTGAGGGGTAGGATAAAGATTGTTCTAATGGCAGATGCCTTGAGAAAGCCTCAAAGGTTTTGTATTCCTGTAGGAGTATGGCTACAGCCTTGACTCCAATTCCCTCACTTTTTCTCTTTAAAAATCCTACAGAACAAGAAAATTCTTTAAGCAGTCCTATAGGACTAGTACTAATAATAACAGACCAATCAGTACCTTTAGGTAGAGAAAAACTATAGATTCATCTTCCCTCACACTAAAAAAGTGTGCATGCAGAGGGACAGAAGTCTGCTTGAGGCAGCAGAGTCAGAGGGGAAGCTAACAACACTGAGGCAGGCCAGTGGGCATCAGAATGGCTGGTTTGGTTGGTGGGAGAGCTACAGTATCGGGAAGGGCAGTGGCAGAGCCCAGTAAAACCCTGCAGATACAATGCTCCCCCCATCCCCAGGGAGGGGAGAGCACCGTCCTTAGGATAACTGCTATGAAAAAGTCTGAGAATGAAATGATCAAGACAGGAAAACAGGGAAAGCATTAAAAAAAAGCTTTTGAAATTTGAAGAACAAAGTACAAGCCTTTATTAAATAAACTGTTTGACACTTAACAGAAGAGGGAGCCCTTGAGCTGAGAAACCCAGACAGCTACTCTAAACGCTTCCTCTCACCTGCAAATAACTCTTAACTGTCACTTGTCACCTGTTAATAGCTGGTCCATAGGGAAATTTACTAATGAAGGAGGGACTCGGAGAACAGGGTGGCTACTGCAGGGATGTAAACAAGAACAAAAAAATCTCTGTATACCTATCTATATAGTTTACTCTTGAATCCTATAAATGAATTACTACTCAAAAACAAGCAAGATAATTCCTTGAGATTAAAAACAAACTGAAACAAGTAAACCCAACTGTATATTAATCTTAACAGTAGCCACACAAAGAATGGGACTTCATAGCATATAATTTGACTGTGTAACCTTAGCAAAATGTACAATAAGCACAGAACCAAATGGAAATAATTATTTTATTCCATTCAGAAACTTAATTAACAATAGCAACGCTAATAATAATATTTTGAAACTATTTCTATTATATAAAGAGATAAAGCAAGTAAGTATATTAATTATTTTGAGTTAAGATTATTAGTGCTACAGAAGGTAGATATAATTTGAAGATGGATACAACTCAAAGAATTTAAGTAAGTCCACTGTTATGTTAAAATTGAACTGGATTTAGTAATGTTAATTCATTTTTTTTTTAACGTATTGGGTTGGGACTTGCCTTGCAGTCCAGTGGTTGGGATTTCGCCTTCCAATGCAGGGGGTGTGGGTTTGATTCCTGGTCGGGGAGCTAAGATCCCACATTTGGCCTGGGACCAAAAAACCAAAACATAAAACAGAAACAATATTGTAACAAATTTAGTAAAGACTTTAAAGAAGGTCCACATCAAATAAATAAATAAATAAAAATAAAATGTTTTGGGTTGGCCAAAAAGTTCTTTTGGGTGTTTCCATAAGATGAAGTTACAGAAAAACCCAAATGAACTTTTTGGCCAACCCAGTATCTTCTAAACATCTTCTTTGTCTCTCCAAATAGGCTGAAAGCAGTATTATTCCAATAGTGAGAATCTCTAACCTTAGGGTTTGCCCCCCTGATGTCATTCTGCACTAAAAGGAACTAAAATTCCTTAGAAGAACAACTGATTTCAAGTCTTAGGCAAAAACAGTATAAAGATGCCTGCGATATTTTTTGGTGAAAGAAAATTTTCAAAAACTTTGTGAGGTGGTGTCAAAAATGACACCAGATCCGGCTTGAAGCCATCCTCGCTGACTGACATTGTGATGATCTGAGAATTTTTTTTAAATTGCAGTTAATCGTATGTCTATATACAAATCCAATAGTCTATAAGACTATGTGGGGATAGAGAGAGAATGAGAGGGTGAGGGGAGAAGAAAGAGACATTAGCCAGAAATAGCATTTATTTGTCAACTAGGGCGGGTATTTGTGTCAGTCTTCTATTACGTGCCAACTCTGATCCTCTAAGTTGCACCGATATTTGAGGCCCTGGTCCACTTGTTTTGCCTCGGCCACATTAGTGACCAACTCCATGGACACACAAGCCTACAGCAACTCACAGTTTGCTTTTGTCCTGTGCCCCTTCCCTTCTGCCCTTTACCTTTGCCACGGAATCATGACAGGCATACCTCGTCTAATTGCTCTTCAATTTATTGTGCTTCACAGATAATTACGTTGTTTACAAATTAAAAGTTTGTGGCAAGCCTGTGTCTAGTAAGTTTATTGGCACCATTTTTCTAACAGCATTGTTTTTATTTATTTATTTATTTATTGAAGTATAGTTGATTTACAGTGTTTCAGGTATACAGCAAAGTGGTTCAGTGGTTCAGAATACATACATATATATATATATGTGTATATATATATTCTTTTTCAGATTTTTCCCATTATAGATTATAACAAAATATTGAATACAGTTCCCTGTGCTATACAGTAGATCTTTGTTATTTATCTGTCTGTTACATAGTAGTGTGTTATCCGTTAAACCCAAATTCCTAATTTATCTCTCCCTCCCCCTTTCCCCTTTGGTAATCATAAGTTTGTTTTCTGTGTCTGTGAATCTATTTCTGTTTTGTAAACAAGTTCATTTGTATCTTTTTGTTTTTTAGATTCCACATATAAGTGATGCCTTATGATATATTTGTCTGACAGACTTCACTTAGTATGACAATCTCTGGGTCCATCCATGTTGCTGCAAATGGCATTATTTCATTCTTTTATATGGCTGAGTAATATTTCAGCCATTAAAAATATTGGCTGAATATCTCCTTATCCATTCACCTGTTGAGGGACATTTAGCATTTAGGTTGCTTCCATGTCTTGGCTGTTGTAAATAGTGCTGCTATGAACATAGGGGTGCATGTATCTTTTTGAATTAGAGTTTTCATCTTTTTCAGTGTATGCCCAGGAGTGGGATTGCTGGATCATATGGTAGTTCTATTTTTAGTTTTGTAAGGAACCTCCGTACTATTTTCCACAGTGGCTGCACCAATTTACACTCCCATCATCAGTGTAGGAGCGTTCTCTTTTCTCCACACCCTCTGCAGCATTTATTATTTGTGGAATTTTTGGGGATGGCCTTTCTGACTGGTGTGAGGTTATATGTCATTGTAGTTTTGATTTGCATTTCTCTAATAATTAGTGATATTGAGCATCTTTTCATGTGCCTGCTGCCCATCTGTATGTCTTCTTTGGAGAAATGTCTATTTAGGTCTTCTGCCCATTTTTAAATTATTATTATTATTTTTTTGAGCTAACAGCATTGTTTTTAAATTAAGGTTTGTATATTGTTTTATAAGACATAATGCTATTGCACACTTAAGACTGAAGTATAGTATAAATATAACTTTTATATGTACTGGGAAACCAAAAGTTCATGTGACTTGATTTATTGCAATATTCACTTTACTGTGGTAGTCTGGCACCGAACTCACGGTATCTCTGGGATCTGCCTGTCCACACTCCGAGACTTGCTTGCTCTCCTGTAAGTAGTAAACCTTGCCTGATGGAAGGTGGAAGCTGGTGGATAAATTATCTCTTTCACTGCATGGACAGATGTTCCTGAGACAAAACAGTAAACGTGGCATCTCAAAAACCACACAAACTAGTAATCAACTTGCTCATGCCAAGCAGCAGGCAATTTCGTGATTGCTCCCTCACACGTTCTCTTTTTACTAGCCCTTCGGTGACTTCTAGGATTGTCATAAAAGGCAACCACAGTTTCATTTAATTCTAACTGAAATTCAGTTCTTAATGTATTTGTTCATTCATTTATTTTTTTGTTAATGTATTTAACATACCTTAATGGAAAACCTTCCATGTGTCAGACACTGTTGTAAGTACTAAATTCTTCAAAATAGCTGAGAAAATGGAATTTTTGCATTATTAAATTAAGAGCAGTGATATTTAGAAGCTACCCTCATACAAATTCAAAATATGATCTTCATGGTGTCAGGAAGCTAATCTGGCTTTAATCAGTCCACCTATCTGTGCAGTGTTCTGCTTTACTCACAGGAAATTTGTTTATTGTATTACCACAGTGGTGGATGTTTTCACTTATGTATGACATTTTGTAAGCATAGCATAAAAAAAGCTTTTAAAAAGCTACTTCTAGTATGTTATTTTCTTTCTTTTAATTTTATTTATTTTTATACAGCAGATTCTTATTAGTTATCTATTTTATACATATTAGTGTATATATGTCAATCCTAGTCTCCCAATTCATCCTCCCCACCCCCTGGCTTTCCCCTCTTCGGTGTCCATATAGTATGTTGTTTTCTATATAAGGATTTACTTTATTAAATCAGCTAATAAACTGAGCTATTAATCACAAAAATGATGGTTACTGTTATAAATGATAACAGAAACTATCATAAGTACATTTAATAAATGTATATTTTTTGTTTTAGACATTATTTTAAAACTTTTCTCTAATTTAATTCTCATATATTATGATAAACCTGACTACTATTCTCATTTTAGGTAAATAATCTGAGGTCCAGAGAGTTCAAGTAAATTGCACGAGGTCACTTTGCCAATAAGAGAAAGAACTAGGATTCAAATCTATGTCTGAACCCAACATCTGAACTCTTTCCCTCATTGTAACTGTGACCATGTAACCAAGCTTGCAGTTTACATTTACTGCTCTGTTGTAGTTTCGAATAGAATGTCCTGTTACCTTCCAAAGTGTCCTGGTTTGGAAGATGAAATATGTGACCACCCTACTCATTCCCTACAGCTTCATGTGGCCCCTGCTCACAGGGTAGGGACAGTTCAAGTATGTCCAGAGGTATTTTAAAGAGTGATCAGATATGGAGGTGAAATTGCAAGTCCAATATATTTTTCTAGCTCATTATTGTTCTCAGCAGCAGATAGATTCCAAACAGAATAGGGGATTTTAAGAAAAACAAGAAATAGGGAAGTGGGAGAGTTACATATACAGAAATTCAGTGACAATCAGGTAGTGCCAATAAAGAGCAAAACTGAGCTGTTTCTCTGTTAAGAAGGTAAACAACTGGATTTCATGATATTCAGTTATTTATGACTTTTGCCAGTGAATAAACATTCACTAGATTTTGCAAGAGTACCTAGATGACCAGTCAAGATAATATAGATAAATAGGAAGGTACAGGATATTGCCTGAAGAATAATGTCACTGATAAATAAGGATAATCAGTCTCTGAACATCTTATTTGGTGCACCTGTGAGCCAACATAAGCATCAAGAATGAAATACAGCACAAGTTTATTTTGTGGCCATGGATAGCAGTCATGGTGGGCTTCTTTGTCAGATTATAAATCAGTTCCATAGCACTACCTTGAGATTAATGAGTGTTTCATAGAAAATGACTGAAATTTACATAGATTTATGCAAGATTGGAATCTATTTTATTTGGAAGTAATTTATATGGCTATTCTTTTCTTTTTGGATATCCAGTATGAGAGCAGAACTCCAGCAAAGGAAGTGTATTAACCAGGAATAGTCCATTAAAAAATCTTTTTAATGCAAAAGATTATCCAATGCCTTTCAAATGCAGTTCATTCTTTTATGACATTATTCATAAAATATATATATAATATACATTATATATTATCCATAAAAATATATATATAACAGTTGATCACTTTATGTTGACTGTAAAATGCAGAAACCTTTTGTATCATTTAAAGACTTTGAATCCCTTCTGAAATTTGAGGATGCAAAGCAACATTCTACTTAATGAGAACAAATTATGTTATTATCAGACAATATTTGAAAATATGAAGTAATTCATGCTTAAAATTGGGGAATTAAACATAAGTAGCATTTTCTACACTGCTTATAATTAAACTGTTTATCCAATAAGGATATTATAATTAAAGAAACGAGAGACATAACTTAATGTCATGTAATTTGTTAAACTATTTTTGAACTATCGACACCAATTCTCATATCTATAGAGATATATGTAGAAGAAAATGGCCTAATTGTTGTTTCAGAACCTTGGACAGGCACTTTATGTTTTACTTGACTGAACTCTAGTCATCATCGAATTTATGCTCACATTTCTTCTAGATGAATGAAAGAATAAAGAAGGGAGAGAGTAAGGAAATAATTGTAAAAAATAGTTTCCAGTACACAGATAGAAACTGTTTTCAAATCTTGGATCTTAGTAGTTATGGCACATGGGGGGAAAGTGTTTATCATCATCAACAGTTAGTTGTCTCACTTATAAAGTGGATGATATACCATTTTGTCAAGAGTTGCTGGGATGATGGGAGGAGTATATATGAAAACAATTTTCAAAATGAGTCAACAATGCAATGAATTTATATCAATATCTAATATCACTTGGGTTGAATCCTTTTAAATATGTCTAATGTAAAGTCCTGTGCTCCTACACCAAGGCCAGCACACATCTGGAGGACTGATAATGATACTTGTCAACAAGCAATAAGTGGAAGTTCCCAGTCAGGTGCTTGTTTAGAGAATAGTGAGGGCATGACATGTGAAAAGAGTCAAAGGAAATATGGATGTTTAGATTTTATCTGGCACAACTTAGAACATCTGTCTTTCATTGAGACTTTGACAATCAATCAGCCAGAGGGAATCAATCAAATGGTGACTGTTTTGGGGGTTATGTTTGGTTTAATAATTGTTCATCAATTGTAGATTTGGAGGTGTGCTTTAAGTGGTTGGGAAGCCATTTACCTGGGCTTGAGTGAAAGGAACAGACATTGAAAAAGAAAGTTGAATTTCTTGAATTCTAAGAATTCTTCCAACTTGAACATGTTTCTTCATATCCATTAATTTACAGCAAGGGCATGTTCCAGGACATAGAGAATGCAAAAGGAAAAACAGAAACAAAATTTTGGAGAACAAAGATACAGAAAATAAGACAGAAACTATGTGTTCCTGAAATAAAGCAAACAAAAAATCATTAACAAAATGATTCAAGAAACAATTTCATGCTAAGGAACTTAACTTTCTAGATTTAAAGGGCCCACAAAATGACAAGAAAAAAATGAGATTGTATATTATATATTCCAATCAAGGAATATCACTGTGAAAGTCTGAAACTTTGAGGATAATGAGAAAAATCAAATCTTTCCACAGAGTGAAAGAAAAAAGATTCAAGAACCAGAACTGCTTTGGACTTCTCATCTTTTATCATTCTTGGAATTTGAAGTAGTCTGGTTCCTCAGAATGTTGAATTGCATTTTCTGCTATCTTTTGTAAAGTGGAAGAACCATCCAACCACTTTCATATCCTAAATTCTCTTATTAATTTCTTGAATATAAGTCTTTCCTTTAATCCAGAGGTTGGCATAATATGGCCTGCAGGCCAAATCAGGCCATCTGCCTGGTTTCATAATGGCCTTGTGAGTTAAGTGTTGTTTTGACAGGTTTAAGTGGTTGAAAATATTAAAAGAATAATCTTTTATAATGATTATATGAAATTCAATTTCAGTGTCAATAAGTAAATTTTACTGGAAAATGCTACAATTCATTTATGAATTGTCTATATTTGCTTTCACACTTCAATGGTGGAGTTGAGTAGTTGCAACAGAAACAATATATGGGGCTTTGCATGTCACTCCATGCACTGCAGATCACAATGATGCGGTGATAACAGCATTTCCAGTATTGCCTTACTGTAACTTTTCAGTTTTTATTTTACTTTATTTCAGTTTAGTTTATCTTATTTTATCAGTGCATACCAACCATGACAAAATAAGAGTAGAAGAGAGAAGTGGACTTTGTATGATGTGCTTATAAATCTTAGTTGACTGCAGCTTATTTTGATATTGAGTTTGATAACAAAGCATTGAGTTTGCTATATGATACTAAAGATGTATTAAAAGAGTGCAACATACGTTGATATTACCAAACACTCATCAGATCTTCCTAATTCACAAGAAAGCAATGGTCATAAACATTTAGGAAATTTAAAATATTTCATTGCAGTAGAATTTCTTCATAAAAATAGAAAAATTAAAAAGTGCCTGCCAGCAAAGTAAGTTTCTGTGTAGCTCATTTGTAAGCTGAGCAAGAAAAAAACTTTACTGATAGCGAGTTAATAACATCGTGTTGGATAGCAGCAGCTAAAGAAATGTCACCACAGAAAACAGATTTTTAAAAGGTAGGCCTTTGACGAGTGCAGTGGACTGAAGAGTTTGACATCCATAATCAATTAAAAAAGAGCAAGGATTTTTGGTGGCTTTCTTTGTTTTATAATTAGTCAACAGATTACTGATGCTGCTTAACTGTTTATTCGAGGAGTTGGCACCAAGAAGTCCTTGAGAATTAGCCTTTGTGAGTAGTCTGCATGGAAAACCTATGGGAGAGAATATTTTCATAGAAGTTGAGAAAAAACACTGAGTGTAACCTCACATGGAATCTTGTAAGACATACTAAAATTGCCCTGGTAAAAATACGTCTGAGCAGAAAAATGTTCAGTCAAGCAGATTAACAATGTTTTTGGAAAGTATAAAAGCCTCTGGTTACTCACTGTACAAATCTTCTGCAAGCATTTTGTGGAAAACACTGAATCATGTTATAACCATGTGCTATTGAACTAATAGTATCACTAGTGAATTGCATTTGCTCTCATGCATCTTCTCATGCTCTCATTCATTGTGAAACATGAATTTTTGTCCGAAATAGAGTCTGAGTGTCCTGAGTTGAACTACAACACAGTGTGCAACAGCTTTACAGTGGTAAAGTTTTATTGTGATATTTTCAGCTCAAGGGCCAGGCTGAAATTTTTCTGCATGAGAAGAATTACCTTCTAACACTGTTATTGAACACTAAGTAGCTTTGGAAATTAGCTTTTGCTGCAGACTTGATAAAGTTTCTTAATTTCAAACTAAGATTACAACATAAAATAGTGCTAATTTTGCAAATTTACAATTACAAAGAAAATTGTGTCTTCTGTGAAAAATACCAAGAACTGGTATTTGAATCACAAGTAACCTCAAGTTGCTTTGTGTACTTGCCATGTTGTCAAAAGTTAAAACGAAAAGAGAGGTCTTCATTCTCATACAGATTTACATTAGATATATTTTTCTAAGCGCAAACTACAGTTCCAGGAATTTTTTTTTTCTTCAGAGCAAATGTCAAGGAAATTTCATGTTTTAAAATCTGTTTAACATGGAAATTGAGATAACTTCTAACCAAATCTTCAGTTAGAAGTAATTATATCAAAGTAATGGTACACTAAAAGTTACATATCAAAAGAAGGATCTATTATAATTCTATAAATGTCTTCAAAGTAATGAATATGCGCAATTAAAATCATATGTGTGGATTGATATCAGTATTTGTAGTATCTGTATATGTAAAAAGATGTCTTTAATATGAGAGATATACAATTTCATTAAAGATCGCCATTAATAGATGAAAATCAACCTGTAATTGATTTTGATTAAAGGAAACACTGAGTAAACCACCTTTAAGCAAAATATCATCCCCCAGACAGAATCCCATTCTTCTAATTAGTAGATCTGCATTAAAAATTGTATTCATTTATTAACATGTTTTGAATTTCACCAGTACAAATTGTTATTTTCTCTCTTTTTATGTGTCCCTGCCCGTATATTATTCTCTATTTTGCTTCATAGTCCACAAAGCCTGAAATATTTTAGCCCTTTACAGAAAAACCGTGATGACTTCTCTTTTAATCTACCTTGATCTTCTATAAAATTTAATAATATTTTAATTGTTACCTTTATAATATTTTCATATTTCTCTCTTCTATAAATAAATGTATAAATATTTACTGAACCATACACATAACATAGCTAAAAAGAACCTGCTTAGGTACGCTAAGGTACATAGAAGACAAACTCACTTTCTTTTTACCTATATAAAAGAGATTTTCTAGTAGGGGCTAAATCTTAGTTTTATTATAAATATCCAGACACCAGAGGCAAACATTTCTTTTTTGGCCTGAATTATTTTCATGCTTTCTATTTACAAATGGGTTGATATAAACAACTTTCTACATTATAAAATGATTACTTAGAAAACCAATCAATCTAATATTTTATGTATGTGGTTTTTCATTTGTTTGTTTGTTTTTTATGTCTGCTTGTTATTTTGGTAAAATATTTCTAGATCTTACCCTTCTGGGATTCTGGTTGAATCCCAATCCCTGACCCTTCATCAGCCTGGGTCCCTGAGTAGCAATGATAGGGGAATGACTTGAAATGGGCATATAGACTGAGTAAGAAATAAGCCTTATTTTATTAAGTTATTAAGTTTTGGGGGGACATTCTTTTATTACTATAGAATATCTTAGGCTATCCAGACTAGTATACCTGATAGTTGTGAATTTTCTGAAGCATTTTAGCATTTAAACAAATCATCAATCATAATCAACCGCCACAGTTACTTTGTCTCTTAAAGGTTAAATTAATATGAAGCTTGAGTAAATAAACTAATATACTTCCCCATTTATTCACTTAAGTGGGAGGGCAAAGCAACCAGAGTAGGATGAAGAGTCTCCTGAGATTTCTCAGCTTGCTGTGTCCTGTTTCTACTCATTCTTAGAAACTGAGATGGTCATATCTAAAGGAACTCATAAAGCATCTGAAGTTGGGACAGCAGACAAATACATTTGAGCTAATTAAGTAGTTTTTTCTTAGTTCAGTTGAAGAACATATTTTAGAAGGAAAAATAAAAGGCCCTGGAAGGATAATTAATGCAAAAAATAATCTGGTTTGAATTATGCTCTTATGGTCAAATGTTTTGATGGTGGGATTTGGCCTAAGATATATTGTAGCACTCAAGAATGGGCAAGGTAAGGTTTTTCAGTAACTGAAGTTTATTAAAATTTAAACTGATCATGTTGGAGGTGGAACTTTTCCAAGAGAAAAGTTTAAAGAAAATGACAAAACTTAAAACCAATTAAAAAAATAATAGCCACTATTTGCCAGCTCGATATGATCTTGTATAATTAGCTTAGTTTATGATCCCAACAGCCCTGTGTGCTTATTATTACTATTATCATCATTTTTATTCCTTCCATTATATAAGGAAAGCAGTTCTAATTAATTTTCTCCAGTGTTACAAAGCTAATACATTATGTAACTGAGATTCATGTCATTCAGTTAACACATTTATTGTGCACCTGTGGATTAGATTTGAGGTGTCAGAAAACAAGAGGAGTCAAGTATGATTTCAACAGTTTTTGCTTGACTAACTGAAAGAATGGAGTCACCATTAACTGAGAAGCTGGACTTTACCGGAAATCATGGTGCCCCATGTGTATTGCCTCCTTCAAAAACCATCAGTTCTACAGTGTTAAATACCAGTTAGAGGAACTGTAATTCTTTTTGTTTCCCATGGCTGTCCTCCATTAATAGAGTACATCAAGGTCTGAGGATATACCCATTTTTTAAAAGAAGTTACAGAAAAAGCAATTGTCAAAATGTCATACAGGTTAAAAAATCCAATCACTAATCAGTAGGATTGAATTCTTTTCTGCTCTTGTATCCTTTAGCATGTCACAGGGAAGAGCTAATTCCTTTGCTTTCCATTTCAACATGAAACTTAGAATCTAAAATAAAGCCAGAGCAGTTGTGCTTGTGTTGAAAAAGGACTCAAAATTAGCTTCTCAGGAGCAGTGACAGTGGAAGTTTTACAAAATATTTAATTATTTGATGCCAGTTTTATGATAGTCACTATAGGCTAATTGGTTCAGGGAAAAGAGGGAGAACCCAACTGGCATTTGGTCAATATTTTCTACACTGAGATCGACAGAGAAAAAGATCTTCATAGAACACAATCAGCTCTTGGTTCACGCTACAGAACACAGATGTCGTCTCTGACTTTACATTGCTCCTGTCACTTCCAGTTTGAAAACAAACTTCAAGAGTTCCATGTTGCTTATTGAGTCACATACATGCACTTTAACATAATAAATGCATTCTCCCTTGCACTCTGGTGCACAGCTAGATTGCATTTCCAACTTTCCTTTTAATTAGGTGGACCATATGCCTTAGTTCTGACTGATAGAATTGAGTGGGAGTGACAAGGCTGAGTATTGATGGAGTCATAAATCATTGAATAACCACGTGAAGAACAACCTTATTCATCTGAGTCACACTTGTTTGAACTGTATGAGTAAAAAATAGACATCTGTTGTATTGAAATATTAAAGATTGGATCTAATTTTTTAGCAGCAGAGCTCTAAGTCCACATAGCATTCAAAACTGCTTACAACATGTAAGATTAGCGTCCTCTCTCATGGCATTTTGCTTTGCAGCATATTTTTCCTAACCATAATAGTCTGTTCTTTATTCTTAATTCTCCAAAGTGAGTTAATCCTCCCTTGTTCATATTGTTGTGGCTTCTTGTGGAATTACTGTATGAAATTAAGAAATGAATATAAAGTTCTTTTGAAAAAAAAAAACTTGGCACGTAATAATAGCTTATTTAGTGAGAGCTACTATTATTTTATTGAATGTCCTGAACAATCATTTTCTCTATATTCACCATCTCACATATAAATATTCCCTATCTAAATACCTTACAGTTTTGTTTCTAGAAGTTTGCTCTTTCTGAAATACTTTGGTAGTTTGCAAGTTGCTGAGCTGTGCTGAAGTAAGCAGTACCTATTTCAAGTTCATTTTTCATGCACCACTGAAGGAAAGTGGAAACATCAATGATGGAAAGATTTTGATACAGCTCTGGGTTGTTGATTTTCAATTAAAAATGGAATAGAATGGAGCACTGTCCTGGGGATAAGATCCTAAAATTGAACATCTGAAAACTCTATGGTGTATCTTCCCTCTGGATACTTGTAACTATTTGAGAATTGTTACAAAGATTCTATAACTTGAACAAATCTACAGTGCATTTTCTGAGTCACCTTGGAATTCCCTGCAGCTGCAAACCTCATGCACTTTAGAATTTACTTTCATCATGGAGTTAGTTTCTAAGTAACTTTTTGGTCAATTTTTTGCTCCGTTTTCTTGCTCCTTTTCCCTTCTAATTCCACGTTTCAGATACCTCATTTCTGTGTTCTAGAAGTATGCATTTTTAGATGAATTTTATCCAACAAGTTAAGGTATACAATAAATCAAATCATCCCTACAGAGGCCCCTTATACAAGAGAGAGCCTTTAATTTTGCATTTCCTTTACTCTGTCGTGTCTGCTTCTCGTTTTTCCATTTAATTATTTCTTTATCATTCTGTTTTCCTATGTATTTCTATTTAGTTTCTATGTTTTCTTTGTTATAATGTCACATTCCTTTATTCTTCCATTCTGTTTCTTTTTAATCATGCATCATCATTTAGCATCTTCAGTATTCCTTTCTCTGTATTTTCCTTTACAATTTATTTTCACCCTCTGTCTAATTTTTAGTTCCATATGAATTAGCCTCATGGACAGAGGAAAAAATAATTCATGTTTTTAGAATCTTTTATACACCACTCCTTACACTGAGCTTTTTTTTTTTTTTGATAGTAGATTGTATCATTTCCATTTTTCAAATGAGGAGACTCAAGAGAAGTTATGGAGCATGTCCTGCAGCTAGATAATGATGAAGGAGTTTCACCTGGATAAATGGAGCATCCAGAACTAAAGAGTAATAGCAGTAGTAGAACATTCTCTTAATAGGATATTGTTCTTCTCTCTGGTTTTCTGGGAACATTTCTAGTGTCATTAGTTTCATATGCAATGACAAGGTTTGACAGCAGCTAGGAGAGATGGCACTAAGAAGGACTGTGTCAGAGACCACAGGGACTTGCTAATGGGAAGAACCCTTGAGTACTTTAGTGATTCTAAGCGATCGTCTGCCTTGGTCCTGAACTCTTTAGGCATGCAGACTCACTCATACCACAAAACCCCATATATATAGCCTCCAAAGTCATGCCGAAACCCCACTTCTATTCCTCCCCACTCAGTTCTTCAAGTTCTTGACTTGTGACCTTCTTGGCTTTTCTTACCATTTATTGTCTTATCCTTCAGGCTTTATACTCAACCCTCATTCTCTAGCTTAGTCTTTCATTTCCTACCTCAGCAATGATCAAACATTGTAATTTAGCTGCCAGTGGTAACTACTTCATTTAGTCCAGCCTAGGCTCATAAACCTTACATTTCAGTGCAAGTCCTTGTGAGCAGTTGTTCCGAATGTATTGGCACTGCATTCATGAGCGTTTCTCAGACTCGGGGAAGAAATCTGTTTGCTATGGAACTTTTTCAGTCACCGTAAGCAAGCTGGAGAACTACTAGTTGTTGCTGCTCTTGCCTGTTAATTAAACCAGTTTCTACAACATTGCATTAATAGTTCATTAGAATAAGGAGTGTTGAAAAGTTCAAGAAGGAGCATTTTTCTCACTTTCATTGGATGGGTAAGTAAGTTAAAGTAAGTTAAAGTCTTGTATATGAGTGTGTCCCAGGAGTACCACTTACTCGGGGATTACTTAGCAGTTGGAGAATAGTGAGACATGTCATTTGAGTCCTTTACAGCTTGGTTGCCTTAAAACCCATTTTGTTAAAAGGTCAGACTTTAAATTATCCAATATATAATGTTTTGTTCTTTGGGGATCCAAAATTGTAGTCTTAACTTATTATTCTGCCCAAGTGGAGTTGACTTCAAAGGCATGAGGTAAAGGTATCATTCCACTAGATTTCTGAGCAGGTTCGCTGGCGAGGGTGTGTGTGCATATGTCTTGGCTGAAAGATGCTTGTAAGAAAATATTTCAGTGTATTTGGGAAAACTGGCATCTATAATTTATCAAAGCAGCCATTTTAAAAATGAATAAAACATAGCCACACTACTTTTGAACTCCTTAAAGCTCCTTAAAATAAAGTTACTTATTTTGAAAAGATACAAGTTGCAGTTGTAATTTTATAGCTTTTGTAAATATGTTTCTGTCTTCAAATTTAAACTAATTTCTTTAGTGAGACATGTAACAATAAATATATTAAAAAGTAAAAAAAAAAATTTTTTGGCCAGTACCCCCCAAATCCAAAACACAGCAGTTTAAAATATGTTTACTTATACTAATAAGCATCTCCATTGCAGACATTGAAGGATGCACTGTGAATTAGTATAGGATATGTTTTGTGTTATAGCCACTAAAGAAAACCCTTTAAAAACAATTTATAGAACTAATTATAACACAGCCAAAGAGATTAAGGAAGTGTAAAAGAGAGGTTAATAAAAATGAAAGAAGAAAACCCAACAGTAGAGATGTTACAGAAAGACACAACAGAAACTTAGGTTAAAGAATGATTATAGATCAATAGAGAAGTTTACCTGACAACAAAATTTATTTTTTCTAATATTACATTTAATTAGAATTTATTTTTGACCAAAATGCTTAAAGAGGGGATTGTGGTATAGTTAATAGAACACCCAGAAGTAGATGTTGGGAAGCATATCCCTAACTATCCAGTTATTGTGTACAAAGAAAGTTAACTATTGTGTACAATTGTGTACAAAGAAAGTTGTACAAAATTGTACAAAAAAAATTGTGTACAAAGAAAGTTAACTATTGTTAACCCATTTTTCATTTCTGTAATGAGGGAGCTGGTTCCTTACAGGTCATTGGCCCCACTATTCTCGAATAACTTATGTACATATGGAACCTGATGCCTGAGAGCTCCAGTCAACTGATAGAAGTAGCAAATTAAGAAAGAAAAAGGGGCATGGAGTCAGAGATATGTTAAACTATAAAACTAGCTTTCTTTTTGTGCAGAAAAAAATCCCACCAGGTAACTCAAAAGAAAGAGCAGTCTATACCCTCTATTGTAGAAAAATGTTTCAGGAATAAAAGAGATTTTGACTTAGAGTCCAATTCTGTAAAATTTCACTGAAGCCTATCATTACTCCTTGGAAGTTGACCATTACTCAGAGACGCTTTTAGAATTTCTGTGGATTTAGGAGGTTATTGAACCCTAGTATTAATTCAGTGTCTTATGGGTAAGCCCTAGTTTGCAGATCTACTGATCTCTTTGACACAGACCTCTTGTCAGGAATGCTGAGCAAATAATCTTTCTTAAAAATCCCTTAACAATAAATTTAATTTCAGACAATTAATATAATCTATCTTCAGATCTTCTTATAGAAGATATTTATTTACAACTTTGAGTTGAGAAAAGAGACAAGCAGAGTATAAAATGTCAAAAACTTAATTGAGAGAACACAACATTTTGTACTTTCTGGGACTGACAGCGCAGACTTATCATAAAAAAGGACATGGGGTTTTCCTTTGTTATTTAAGCAAGTTGCCTCCTCCATTTACAGAATGCGCTCTATAACCCGTAGCAGAAATTCATTTTACTACAGACTTTGTGTTGCTAAGGATATAATATTACAGCCTGGGATGGTGCTACTAATTGATTATTTAATGAAGGCTATTGTTGATACTATCATGGAAACTCAAGAGTTAGGGAGAATCTCCAAATTTGTTCTAGCCCCTCCCACTACCCTACTTATTGCAAAAAAGTAGATGGGATTTTCTATGTGGAGTCAGACAGTTCAAACCCAGCTGTCACTTGGGCATATCACTTAGTTCTTTGGTTCATAGTTTATTCATCTGAAAGATGTTAAAATAATGTATATATAATTCTCAGAACTGCTGAAAGTTTTTTAAAAGGTACACATCTACATAGTGGTCAGCAACATTGCATTCCACTCCCCTCAACAGTTCATAAAAGTTGTGTTGGTCAATTGCTTGTTTATTCTCAGATTTATCATCACCCATGACCTGCTCCTGCTAACTGGTACCAGTGTTAAATTATCTCTGTATGAATGATGGCTTCTATTTTCCCAGATGGATGATGTCTAGTTCAATCATTTAATCTTCTCGTGAAGCATTATTAGCACAAACTTTTATTTTTACTTGGTTTTACTTTCTGAGTTAATCATGGCTATCCTGAGTTATTCACATTTCCCTGGTTAGTATAGATTTGTAAGAATTGTAATGAACAAAGTGATTAGACACTTTAATTTTTTTGTCTGCACATTAGGAAAAGTTTCATAAATCTAATTTTACTATTCTTTAGCTGTGCCACATCTCCCTCTAATTTGTATTTACAAGTAATTGCACATAGTGAATAAATACTTGGACTGTTTCAAATTATGTCCATGGAAATCACATTCTCATTTCATTCTAATTTTTTAAAAAATTATATTTTAATAGCTTCAATGCCCTCAAAAGCCATTATAACAGTTTAATTATTTTGAATATATTGTGATGTGTGCCTGTTTTCTATTCATGATCCATCTGTGTTATTGAAAACCTTGCAATTAACGCTTAGGAGTTAATGAATTACTAGGGGGAAAAATCCTCTGATGTTGGCCATTGAAGGACTGAATTATTTGCCACTCATGAAAAGATAGAGTGTAGGTATTTACATAGATGATTATTTAGTTTCATCTTATCCCAGAGTATAATGGCTGGGTTATAATCACTCTTAACTTGGAGACAGTTTTGTCCAACTCTGTGCAGCTGTTGAATGGGAAAGTTACATGTTCAGCATTCAGGGTAAGGAAGAGGGATTATAGCGAGGCTGTTTTCGTTCGTCAGAAGAAGTAATGTTAACTGCTGCAACACACTCTTGAGATCTCAGTGGCTTAGCACACACACAAGTTGTTTTTTAATGGTTCATGTGCGCCCTACTGCATGCTAGTGAAGTGTCTCCTCCATTCTGAGACACACGGATACAGGCTCCATCAAACTTGTAATCCAGCCATCTCAGCATGTAGACTTCCAGATCATCCTGGCAAGTGAAAAGAGAGCTGGAGTTTCACATAGGCTGTTTTCAAGGAGCAGAACCGGAAGTAGCTTACATCACCTCTGCCAGATTTACTGATCAGCACCTGATATCATTGACTTAATCTAATTGCAACACAAGCTCAGAGAGCACATTCACATATTAGGTGGATGCTTACTATGTCTGCTATGTCTATAGCACGTGGGAATGGGCATCGGGAGACAAAACTGCACATCAAGCTTTTTCTTCCTGGAATACCTGGACTTCTTGCTTTTCTGAGGAGTTCTTCTGTAGCTCTTTTCCTAAGAGATAGAGATTTGGAAGCTACTTTCTTCTTGAAGCCTATCCAAATATACTTTCAGTCAAATGTAATTGCTCCTTTCCCTATATTTTAAACATTTATTTTATATTTTATATTATGAATATCAATGATAAGAGCTTCTGTTTATTGAACACTTCATGGCATTCTAGAACTATATATATATATATGTATACATATATATATAGAGAGAGAATTATTATATATATATATAATTCTATATATATGCACATTTAATTCATTTAATTCCACCCAGAATTCTACAAGATAAATATTATCACTCTTTTGTAAATGAAGACATGGAGAATTAAAGAATTAAGTAAATAACTCACTCTTGCAACACAGAACTAGTAAGTTTCAGAACAAAGATTGGAGCCAAGGTCTGTGTGATTCCAAACAAAAGCTCTTTCCCACAGTGTGTATCTGCCTCCACCATCTATCTTGTATCTTTTCATATAGCAATTAATAAAATGCATTACAACTTTGCAGATGGTCTTTCTGAGCTAATCTTTAAAACTCCAGAGCCTAGCATGTTTAAAGGCTTTCAAATATAAATACTAATAAATGATGGACCACTAATTAATGCATATGAGAGCTTAAAACAGCTATCCCTTCTTCCTCATGTCAACAGGTTGCAGTACAGCCAAGTTTAACTAGAAAGTACAAGCAATTATTTTGTGTAGGGCCTGATAACACCCTTCTGACAAGAGCTTGGGGCAGTTCACATGGCTGACTTAGTTTGCATAAGCAATCTAAGGAGACATGCCATTGTTTCCTCCACTTGTTTCCCTGCTGTTACTGCTACTTGCATTAGTTTCTTAAGGTCACTGTGCAAAGTGCCACAAACTCGTTGGCTTAAAACAACAGACAGGGGCTTCCCTGGTGACACAGTGGTTGGGAGTCCACCTGCCAATGCAGAGGACACGGGTTCGGGCCTTGGTCCAGGAAGATCCCACATGCCACGGAGCAACTAAGCCTGTGTGCCACAACTACTGAGCCTGCACTCTAGAGCCCACGAGCCACAACTGCTGAGCCCACGTGCCACAACTACTGAAGCCCGTGCACCTAGAGCCGGTGCTCTGCAACAAGAGAAGCCACCGCAATGAGAAGCCCACACACCACAATGAAGAGTAGCCCCCGCTCGCCCGCAGCAAAAACCCGACACAGCCAAAAATAAATTAAAAAAAATAAAAACCAGACATTTATTTTTTCAGTTCTAGAGGTTAAAAGCCCAATATCATGGTATTAACAGGGCCATGCTCTCTCTGAAACCTGTAGAGGACAATCCTTCCTTCCATTTTCCTAGCTCCTAGGGGTGTCTGTCCATCCTGGGTGTTTCTCAGCCTGCAGCTGCATCACTCCAGTGTATGCCTCTGTCACTGTATGCCTTTTCCCTGTGTGTTAGTCTTCACATGGTGTTTCTCTCTTCTTATAAGGACACCAGTCAACTTGGATGAGGGCCATCTTAATGATTTTTCTTAATTTGATTATACCTGCAAACATCCTATTTCCAAATCAGGTCATGTTTTCTGGTATTGGAAATTAGGACTTCAATATATACGTTTCAGGGGTGCAATTCAATCCATAACACTGCTAATTATGCTAACTGCCCTGCTTAAACCCTTTTTCCTGTCAATGCAACTGTGTTCATTCACATTCAGCCCATTTACCCTCACTTTCTGTGGCTTTTATAAATTACTACACGTCATCCTTTATCTTGGTTCTGGTTTCTTCTCCTTCCCCACTCTGCTCCCTAATCCAGGCCCCTTTAGCTCCAGGAGCCAGGAATCCTGTAGGTTTCTGGTACCTGAAGAGATCCCTGTTTGCCCAGAGAATCATAATCTCCATTCACCTTCTGGATCTGTGCTTTCTACATGATAGTTACAGGAACTACATAACCAAAAGCATATTCCTTCCATCCCTCCTGCAAAGTGGAGCCCCAATGGATTTATAACATACTCCTTTTGGAGGATGCTTGAAGAGGCAAATGAGATCTTACCATTCAATGTATTAGATGAAGTCTAAGTCATTCATTCATGCATTTACTCTGGTACTCACTGAGCAATTATTAGACACCTATGGTATGGTAGGAACTATTAGAAATTGAAGAATAAAAAATATTTTTTTGGAGATTTCATCCTAGTAGAGCAGCCTGGCATAACATATGATATAAATATATCAGGCAAAAAAAAGAGTTGTATAGAAAGGGGGGTCAAAGTGCCCCCAAAGCATTTATTGGCTTTACCAGTCTAGAGCAAGACACTCATGGCAACCCTTTGATGGATGGAACCATTTTAGAAGGTTTACTTTTTTTTTTTTTTTTGAATAGTTTTGAATACAGTCAATATAGAGCCCTACTTTACACAAGGCATTTCACAGGAACAACGTGAAGGTCGGAGCCCCAGCTGTGATTTACTTACATATGGGTGAGCCTGCTCTAGACTTGACTGGGCCCTGGAAAGAAGCCAGAGTGCTACGCAGTCTAGGCTAGCCCCCAAAACACTTCAGGTTATAAATCCACAACTTGTAGATTTTCTAGCTCCTGGAGGATAGGGGTTATCTTCTACTTTTTTTTAAAATTTATAATGCCCAACAAAGTTCCTGGTTCAAAGTAGATACTCAACCAAAGTTTGTTAAATATTACATGTATGCTGGTAACTATAGGTGCAATTGGAAACACCGTATGCCTCTTAGCTCTGACCAACGACTCTTTCTTTCATCTCTGCCTCTGTAGTGCTTAATAAGGGCTCTAGAATACAGTAAGGTTGACTTTAGTTTGATTAGCAAGTTAGTTACTTGTGCCTATCAGTATTGCCCAATATTAAAATGTGCTGAAATCTGTTCTCCTTGTCAAGCAGCCACATTTGCTGCATTTAGTTAAGAACTTACCTCAAGAAAAAATACTCAGACCTCTAGATCCACTCAGTTGCTTTTTATTCTTGGGAGAAGCCAGTTGATTAACTCTCTACTCTGGTGGTTTATTTTTGGTACTTTTGCTCATTTTGTTTAAGGCAACGTAATTACAAGTTAGGATTGGCAGCATGTGAGCTCAATGTAATGTATGATTCTTTTCTTCATTAATTATATCCAAAGCTCACTGTCTCCTTCATACAGGTTTCTTGAAGTTTAATTTTTTTTTTGAAGTAATTAAAGACATCAGTCAAGAGAATGTATTTTTTGGGCTTCCCTGGTGGCGTAGTGGTTGAGAGTCCGCCTGCCGATGCAGCGGACGCGGGTTCGTGCCCAGGTCCGGGAAGATCCCACATGCCGCGGAGCAGCTGGGCCCGTGAGCCATGGCCGCTGAGCCTGCGCGTCCGGAGCCTGTGCTCCGCAATGGGAGAGGCCACAGCAGTGAGAGGCCCGCGTAACGCAAAAAAAAAAAAAAAAAAGAGAATGTATTTTTTTTATGAAAGACATAATTTGGTTAAAATCACAGTAATTTGTTTCTAAGTGGGTTTAAAAATTTTTCTTTATAGATTTCCTTTCTGTCTTGCTTTATGAGAAATATTGATCACCAGATTGCTTCTTTGAAAAGGGGGGTCAAATCACCCAATTCTTTGTGAGAAATAAATAAAAATTATTCTATTATTGACTTCACTTGCTTTATTCATAGTCAATACTTCACTTTATTCATAAATATTCATTATAAAGTAAGGTCAGTATTGAATAATTTCAATATATATAACTCTTTGGAGAATCACTGAATTCATTTAGAAATTTTTTATAGATTTTATGTTTGAGGACTCCTATTAAAACTTATTGTATAGTCGCATAATAAAATATGTGTGTCCAATATTTTAAGAGTAGGATCTTTAAAAATAATAAAAACAACTCTAGGATTTTCTATTTAAATATAGCCTGATATAAACAATATTAATTGGCAATAAAATAGATTTTTATTTTAAAAATAAAAATTTTTATCTTAAAAATAAAATTTACCATATTTTTTTGCAGAAAAAATTGATTTTTCAGTGTAGAAGTTTATACTTGATATTACAAAAAAATCTGTGGATAGAAATATTTCAAGGCAAAGATTTCAAGTATTAAAGGCATTAGACACTCAATTCTAGTAACCTCATTTACTTAATGTTCCTCATCCAGTCTGAGTTTGCTTGCCCATGTACTTTAAGGCAGTTTCTTTCATCTACTTGGGATATTCTGCTCTCTATGTCCCCAAGTCTGTCAAGAACTCTTTAAGGCTTAGTTCAAATATTTCCTCCGTACAAGCATTCCACATTCATTTCCCAGCATTTTTGGAAGTGATCTGGCCCATATGGTGTTTTCCTTTCTTATTCTCCCTTTTGTTTGTATTTGTGTAACTACATGGATTCCTTTGGGCAACCATGAGCTACTTGAGGAGAGATAAGGCAATTGATATATTTCCATCTCCTAAGTAATTTGTTTTGGCAGAATGGAAAACAAGCTTCTATACCTCCACGCAGAAACAAAGACACACAAACCAGCCAGAGTCAGCTTCAGAAAACACAACAGATTATACTTCTACCCTTTGACCTCCCCCCAGCATCCATGCTATATTATAATACATTATGAACAAGTTGTCTTATTAAATGATAAAAACACCTAGTGATAAAATCATTAAACCGTGCCACCATATTCTGTCATGCAGAGTGTGTTATGGCTATGCATACTAGATGTTTCCGGAGACTTCCCTAAGGAGAATTACAATTTTCTTGAGAAATAAAATAATCTATCTCTTGCTGCTTCAATGTGTAGTAATAGGATGTGTGACATGAGCAAATGAGATTCTACTGAGCCTGCTGCTTTTTCTCCTAGTGTATTTGGTGGTGTTTTTATATTTTTTAGATTTTCTCTTTATCATTCTAATTCCATGTCATTTTGCTTATGCCTGAAATACCTTTAACCTTATCAACATTCTTTTAAATCCCTCTGAGTGTCATTCTAACACCAAAATAAAATCCAAGTGTGAAAACTGTTCATAACTACAGAAGATTTGGAATTTGTTCTGATCTATTATCTGTTTTGTCTGCAAGTTTATTATTTTAAGGTACTCTACAGCAGCTTTTAATCAAATGATTTATTTATTTATATATTCATTTAATTAACTAATCACATAGATCCTCTAAAGCAGTGTTTCTCAATTTTTATTTAAATTATGCACCATCAGTCAAGCTTTCTCTGAGTTCTTCATTCTGTCATTTGCACAATGAGAATCACAATAATTTTTCCAGATATAAAATGATATTGTAATATTGCATATGATCTTTAAAGTTACATGTATGTCACTCTACCCTACTCCACTTCCGAATTTCCATTATCCTACTTTTCTCTCCTCTCCCTCCGTCTTTTAGAATCCTTATTCTAACACCAGTACTCCTGTTAACAGTCACATTGTTCCCCAAAACTCCTTTCCCACCTCCCTCAACTCTGCCCTCTTACACCTGCTCTCCATGTGATGAATCTTTTTTTTTTTTTTTTTTTTTTGCTGTACGAGGGCCTCTCCTGCCGCGGAGCACAGGCTCCGGATGTGCAGGCTCAGCGGCCATGGCTCACGGGCCCAGCCGCGCCGCGGCATGAGGGATCCTCCCGGGCCTGGGCATGAACCCGCGTCCCCTGCATCGGCAGGTGGACTGTCAACCCCTGCGCCACCAGGGAAGCCTGTGATGAATCTTTTTAAAGTCCTCCAGTATTTAAAAATTTTGCTCATAAAAATAGAGCTTATATTTCCATAACTTCATTCTGTCCTCTGATAAGTAGCCTTGAAAAAAGTTACCTTATTCATTAGAAGTACTGGGGTGAGGGGGCAAGGCAAGACAACAAAGCTCAAGAATTAAAACGCTATCCAATTTGCTCTTCTTTCTCCAAGAAAATTAGTAATTAGGTTTATTCACTGAGGTTCTATTGAACCTCAATCACATCTGTTTTCAGGAAGCTGCAGAGAAAAAAAAAGCAAGCAAGCAAGAAAAGAAAACTCATTTCCTCTGTCTGCCTTTGCAGAAAATAGCTTTTCTAAACCTCAGTTTTGCAAGCACTATTCTGTACAAATAAACATTAGTGACTGTGGCTTTGTGCTTAAGAGATTCCATCGGTGTTCAGTGAACGTGGGCTCATGGATGCCAGGAGGATCGTCTGCAAAGCAACTCTAGGGCTTGGTCCCTGATATTAGTCTCATAGCTGAGATGCATGAAAAACACCCAGAATGAGGTGAAACAACATGCTTCTGTCAGGAGAGAAGAAAAAGGTAACAGGTAACTAAGAAGTCAGTATATGAGATGTGGGAGCCATTGTGGGAAATTCTGACACAGGGAAGAAGACAGAGTGAGGTGGCTGAGAGAAAAGGCCTTAGCATAGGTTTGGAAGTGACAGGTATGCTTGGGGAAACATCTCATGAAGGGGGATGTGGCTGTTGTGATGGATAGAGAGAAGAGGCAAATATTCCTGTCCCCCTGGAGAGCATCTGCTTCTCCATTGCTATGTGAGATTTCAGAATTCACTGGAGGTGGCCACATGATAAAAGCACAGTTTTGCAGTCATATAATTCTGAGTTTAGTCCCAGCTCCGGTCACTTACTGCTTGAGTCAGTTCTGTATCCTCTTCTCTAAACTTCTAGTGTGTGTGTGTGTGTGTGTGTGTGTGTGTGTGTGTGTGTGTGTGTGTGTGTGTGTGTGTGTGTGTGTGTGTGTGTGTGTGTGTGTGTGTGTGTGTGTGTGTGAGAGAGAGAGAGAGAGAGAGAGAGGGAAATGGGACTTATAAAACCTATTTCATAGGATTAATGAGATAAATTAATTTAAATGATGTATTAACATGCCTTACTAGCATGTGGGAATTAATCATTCAGTTCTAGGTTTTTTATCATTCAATGAAGATGTTGTCTAGAAAAGGTGATCATAGGAAAACTGTCAGAAGATGAGCAGGGCGTAAAGCCCTTAGGTACTGCCACCTGAGAAAATAGAGAATAAACCCAAAGAAAGAACATTATCCTCTTCACTCTTTATATGACAGTGCAGAGATGCTCGCATGGTAAGAAATTTGTCATTAAAAATAATATTTTTGAGCACCTTCTTTATGTCAGGCACTGTTCTGAGATTTCAGCTATTGACATATTTAATCCTACCCAAAGGGACATATTCAATTAATATTCTTATTTTATGGATGATAAATCTGGTAAATAAAGAGATAAAGCTCAAGGTCACTAAGGAAAGCAGAGCAAAATGTGGAAAGAAGGAAACCACATTAGAGAGTGTATACCTTAATCAGCTTGAAATCCTGCCTCTCACTGTGTTGATATGGAGATAAATGTATTTCATAGTTTTACACTCAAACCATTGAATTAATGTTGTTTTAAGTTAGCTAAATATATGAATTCATGATGTAGCTAATGTATCCATATTTCAGTTATCCTACAAAATGCTGGGAGGTAGCATAGTGAATATGGCCACAATGCAGTATCCTAAATCTGCTTCTCACTCAGTCTTCTGTATCTCAGCAGGCTGCATCACTGTCCATGTAGTTGTTAAGTCCTAAATCTGGGTGTCATCCTTAATCCCTCACTTTGTCTCACCCTTCCCGTTCCAGTCTATTAATCCTAATGATTCTACCTGGAAACGCATCCCAAATCATTTTTATTTAATCTCCAATATGACCACCTTAGACCCAGGCACAGTCATCTTTCATGCTCACAAATGTAACATCTTCCCAACTGGTCTCCTTGTCAAAATTCATTCTCCTTAGATTGTCCCTAGTGATTTAGCCCTGCCTACCTCGGCACCATTTCCTATCACTCTTCCTGTTCCTCTCTATATTTTATCCACACTAGCTTTTTTAAGGTTCTTGAAACACAGCTCATATCTACTTTCAAGCCTGAACTTTGCATTACTAGTGCCTTTCTTGTCATCAAGTTTTCAGGTTAAATGTCACCGTCTCTAGTAAGAACTCTCATGACCACCCAGTTGGAAGTAAAGTGCAAAAAGTTAATAATCATTACATTCATTCTCATTTTCATTAAAATTTTAATAATCATTAAACTGTTACTCAGAGAATTGTTGTAAGAATGTACCAATACAAGTATTTCAATAGTAAGGGGTTCTTAATTGCTCAGGTGAGTGACAAACCTTAGACAAAAAAAGGACTTAACGTAGGATCAAGCAGGTGCTGGATTATTTGACAATAAAAAGTTGTCCAGCAGTCTGTGTGTCTGAAGCATACTCTACTTGAAGTTTAAATCTATTTAGAAGTGAGAGATTTATTCAGGATTAGTCCTGGGCACGGACACATTGCTTGATTTTGTTTCTGCAGTGACAGGTAGTCGTTGTCATAAGCCCTGAATTTAGAAAGGTGCTTTAGTGCTCTGAAAAGGAGAACAAAAATTGCTTCTTTAAAAATAGATGCTTCTCTTTGGTCAGCTGCCTCCAAAACCCTCTACAGGGGTTAATTAGACTAAAAAAAATAATTAGGTTTTAGGAAGGGAAAATACAAATAAAATACATGGAAGACAAGGAACGCTGTGTTCTCTCTCCTTTCTCTCTTTTCTTGTTTTGTTCTTTCTCTCGGTGTGGCCTTGAGAGAGAGAAAGTACAGGGGGATCGTGGAATTCTGTTCATGTGTTAGTTATTAATGAATTGAGAATTGCTGAAGGAGATTATTTAACAACTCGAACTGTCTTTTTATCTTCTCATTTCCTTTACTTTGGAGGTAATAGGAACAGACATAAGACTGGATTATCCTGCTTGGGGGAAGGATATAGAAGCATCTCATGCTCTCCGAGGAGCAGTAATTAATAGCAGTAACAATGCCTACAATTTATTGAGCACTCTCTCTACGCCAGAACTGTGCCGTGCCAAGCTCTTTACATAACATGTTGGATATGTTGGATTTAATATAATGCTCACAATTCTATGGAGCTGATACAGTCATTTTTATTTTATTTTATAAGCACAAAAACTGAGACTTAGAAACCTTTTATAATTTACCCCAGAGCACTCAGCTAATAAGAGATGGGATTGCACACAGAATCAATTTTACCTGTTTTTAAGGCCCTTGGTTTAGCCATTTTGCTATATTGCTTATATCTTTGTCAACCAAAGTGGATTAATTAAAGTCTCCAAAGTTTATTTTTCCAGATCTCAAGCATTTTTGTGTCAGAGGTAGGAGTCAATAATTCTTTCCTTCTACCTACCTCCCAAAATAGAGCTTATTCCTAGGAATCCACATGTCCTTCTTAAAGGCAGGAGTGGTTCTCTTTTGCCTGCTTAGTGTTCATGGCCAATACTTGTTTCCCTTCTTTACAGATGTTAGCAACCATTTTACATATCTCTTCCAGTTCTCTTGAGTTTTCAGTTTTTGCATCCTATTGTTTGGGGAAGTAGATATTGGATATTTGCATGCACTACTTCCATAAAGAAACATCTGTTTTCCAAGACAAATACAATATTCAATGGCATTTAAAAATATTTTAGTATTAAATATATACTAGTAAGAAGGAAATCGAACAACCCTAGTCAGTATTCCTTGTAGGCTTGAGCCAGGTTGGTGACAGTGGAGGAACCAAGTGGTAAGATTCTGAATAGATTTTTAATGAATTCAACAGAATTTCCTATAGAATTTCATGAATGGTATGGACAATAGGGGAAAATAAGGGATGGCTTCAAAGTTTTGGCCCAAATAATTTTTCAGAAATGTTGCCATCAACTGAATGACAACTGTGAAAGTGTACACATTTTGATGGAAGATGAGGAGTTCAGCATCAGTAATAGATGTTAAATATCAAAGGGGAGAGATTGAGTAGCAAGTTAGGTGTATAAGTTTAGAGTTTGGAAGAGGTTTTTGGATCCGAATGTGTCTGGAGTAGAGTAAGCATGGAAGAGACTGATAGGAGATAAAAGTCAGAGAGATAATTGTGGGTCAAATCATATAGTGCCTTGTAAGCTGTCACAAAGATTGCGGATTTATACTGAATGAAATAGATATTGCAGTGTTTTGAGAAAGTTGTGGCATAATCAACTCACATTCTAAGGGTCATTTTGGGCTGTGTGCTGACTATGGCCTGTAGGATGGCAAGGGTACAAGAGGAAGAGAAATTAGGAAACTAATACAACAATCCAAGAAAGAGGTGATGGTGTCTTGAACGGACAGTGGAGGGTAGCAGTCAAGGGCAACGAAGTATTGAGACTCTAGATATATTTTTAAAGCTAGAATGTACTCATATAAATAGAAGTGAGATATTCATGTTTGCTCAGCACAAAGGAATTCAGGAGAACTTTATATTTCTAAGTTTTATTTTCTCAATAAATATTAGCTGAGAATCTATAAAGTTCCAGGCATTGTCTTAAGATGATCAAAAGATAAAAAGAGATCTAGGTCTCCAGTTAGACAGGCGAGAAAAGATACCAAAGCATGCAATTCAAGAAATGTGGGAATATGAGTGATCAGGGAATTCCTTAAAACAAATTGAAGAGCCTTTATTGGAATTAGGATAAGAGGGTATGTGCTCAAGCTGGGCACTTGTAGAAGGCTTTATGTCTACCAATTAAAATTTTACCCATATCAAGACTTTTCTTAAGAGTCCTGAAAGATTGAGTAAGGTTTTAAATAGGTGGATATGGGATTCTGCCTCATTATTCTTTAAGGGCAAGACATAGAAGAGTAATGAAAGAAATTAAAAGCCAAAAATCAAGGTCTTCAGAGTGTGCAGAACTGCATTCTTTCTTTGCTAGTTTGCAGCCCTACCTCCTAACCAACAGCTACTTCTCATATTCAAGCTTCAGCAATACTAATACCATCTGGCCAGTTTCCTTCACGACTTCATAAGCATTCCCTCACCAGCCTCCACCACCTGTACTCCCCCACCATAAACTTCTTTTAAATACTTCCCCATGTGTATTCACTCATTAAACACGTATTGAGCATAATTTGTGTGCCATGCTCTGCATAGGAAGCTATGCATAGAAGAAGAATTAAAACTGGAAATTTCTCCTTCTTTCATTAAAATTTCTCCATTCTCAGAGCAGTTGCTTTACATTAGACTCTCATTATAATTCTCCTATACAATAGCTTTTTATTAATCTTCTTGTCCCCAATCTCTCCACTGCAATCTAATCTCTATTCTGGCATCAGAGTGACAGTGAACCGTACATAAAATATACACCTGATCACGGTACACCCTTGATTTATTTTAGTACTTTTTAGTTGCAGATAATACAAATAATTCAAATTGGCTTAACCGAAAATCCTAATTGTTTGATATACACGACTGAAGAGTCCAGGCATATTTTGGGCTTTAAGAAAGACAAAGCAAATCTTCAAATCTTACCCAAGTCTTCAAATGAAAAAGCAACGCTCAGTCTCTCTCCATTATTAGCTTTGCTCTGCAAGATGTTGGCTTCATTTCTAGGCAGGCTCTATCACATAGCATGATGTCTGAACATTTTTTATTTCAGTGACTTTTATTGAATTAATAAATCTGAAATAAAGGAATGATGTAACTTTCAACTTTATCTTAACAGATTGTAATGATAAGACTCATTTTCAATTTTTTTTTTTCTTTTTTTGATAGGTGAGTCTGATGTGTGTGGAGAAATAAAACTACCCTGGATACTACTAACAATAAATCTCATTCACGGTTCCCTAAGTTGGTACCTGTTATTTCCCAACGTTTAGATACAACATATTTCCCTGTTGTTGTGACAGAGTTGTGAAAAGTTTAAAAGGGCCTTTGTTGAAATAGCTTAAACAAATAGAAATAGATTCTCCTAAAGGCCTTTAAGGTTGTTAGGAAAATATAGAGTGCTGTTTGACCAGATAGCAATTGTGATCCAACTCCTCACTGACCCCAAAAGCTATTAAAGGACGTCCAAAGACAAACAATTATTACAGGTTTCTTTCACACAGGGCCAATCCCTGGCCATGCAGTAAAAGAGACTGCTATTTTTGTCCTCCCTTGAAGGAATGGGGGAAGATGAGGGTTGGAGGAAAGAAGAGAAGGGAGAGGGAAGCGCCTGTGTAGTGGGTTGTGAGAAGAGGAACTACTAGGTTGCTGTTAAAAAACAGAAAATTTTTTTCTTTTTAATCTAGGTTAAAGGCTGTTAAAATTGAATAGGATATTAGATATCACCTATTACATTATTCTGATTTTAGGAACCTGGAGCTCATAGGCCTTAAGCAGTTACTGAGACAGGCTGGGACCTGGGACCTGGGACTCTTGGCTGCAGTGCTTGTACCTGGACAACAGATACAAAGAAACTATAAGGGACTAAACATACCTGCATGCATGGCGCAGTTGGGGCAAATTATGAGCAAAAAAGACAAAAAACCCAGCTGCCACTTTGGGAACAAAAGCAGGGTCCTGTGCATGATCTCTGCACACACCACCACCAAGGGATTGGGCAGACCACCTAAGTCACCCCTGTGGCTCAACCCATGGGTCCCCCCCTACCCTCACCCCATTTAAGGGACCTGCTCGCTTTGCCCCCCTCGCCCACCCCCTGCTTCCCCAGAGAGTGAGCAAGGGAACCTGTTACTTGTTTTCATTCCCTCCTGCTGCAGCACAAGTCCCAGTAGAATCTTGCCTGAATTTCTCATCTGACCTCTTCTCAATTTCTATTGATTAAAGAGTCCAAAAACCCAGGTCGATAACACACCCCAATGTCACACAGCAAGTAACAGGCAAAGTTTTGATATGTGTCTTTTTGACTCCTGACCCTATAGTCTTGCTATTGCTCTTCTTGAATGTTCATTCATAAATTATGTTGTGCCTACTTCCTAAAGGTTATGACATTCAATAAGGCATCCATGAACAAAGTAATTATCAAAGTAGAAATAGAGGAACTTCATATGAGGAACTACATGGTATAAAATGATTGGGCCATTTATTCTTTATTCCTCTATGATCCTGACTTAGTATTCCTAAGGGTATCTTAGACTGCTAGGAAGGGGTTACAGGGCTCATGTTCCCAGAGATTGAGTAGCTTTGAGAAAACGGGAGGTATTTGAGGTCAATGCAAAGGACACACACCTATCCTCGCAATTGTTGCCTGCAACATCATAATAACTAACCATTATATATTGTTTATCTATTTATTGATTCAACAAATATTTGTTGAGTATTTACCGTGTCCCAAGCACTATATTAGGCACTGAGATAGAGATATGGATTAATCTAACAAAAAATAAATGTCTTTGTGTCTTTCTTTATCATGAAACAAGAGCCCTTGTGGGCTGGGACCAAGTCAACCTCCTGTCTTAGCATGAAAACTTCTCTGAATATCTCAAGTCAGTTAAAGCACCAGGTGTTGAATTGTACCTTGTTAAGTTGAGGACAACATCAGTTAGAAAGGGGGGAGGACTTTAAGGGAGAAAAAAATAGCTTTCATTGTTTTAAGGTCGTTCCATACATAATCCATACAACAACTCTATATAGAAAGCAATAATAGTATTTTCTCCATTTTGTTGATGAAGAAGGTAAAGCACATAGAGGTTAAAATGACTTGCTTAAGGTCAAAAAACTAGTAAGTTGCATAGACAGTATTTAAGCCTAGAAGTCAATGCTCCTATCTATAGCCTATCTAAATTGTAGATGACAGGGTTAGGATGACACTTTTTTTTTTTCATCTTTATTGGAGTATAATTGGCTTACAATGGTGTGTTAGTTTCTGCTTTATAACAAACTGAATCAGTTATACATATACATATGTTCCCATATCTCTTCCCTCTTGTGTCTCCCTCCCTCCCACCCTCCCTATCCCACCCCTCTAGGTGGTCACAAAGCACCGAACTGATCTCCCTGTGCTATGCGGCTGCTTCCCACTAGCTATCTATTTTACGTTTGGTAGTGTATATATGTCCATGTCACTCTCTCGCTTTGTCACAGCTTACCCTTCCCCCTCCCCATTTCCTTAAGTCCATTCTCTAGTAGGTCTGTGTCTTTATTCCTGTCTTACCCCTAGTTTCTTCATGACATTTTTAATTTTTTTCTTAAATTCCATATATATGTGTTAGCATACAGTATTTGTCTTTCTCTTTCTGACTTACTTTACTCTTGTTAGCATACGGTATTTGTCTTTCTCTTTCTGACTTACTTTACTCTGTATGACAGACTCTAGGTCCATCCACCTCATTACAAATAGCTCAATTTCATTTCTTTTTATGGCTGAGTAATATTCCATTGTATATATGTACCACATCTTCTTTATCCATTCATCCGATGATGGACACTTAGGTTGTTTCCAAACGGAGCTGCTCCCTGACTTCAGGCTCCCTGACTTCAGACTATACTACAAAGCTACAGTAATCAAGACAGTATGGCACTGGCACAAAAACAGAAAGATAGATCAATGGAATAGGATAGAAAGCCCTGAGATAAACCCACGCACATATGGTCATCTTATCTTTGATAAAGGAGGCAGGAATGTACAGTGGAGAAAGGACAGCCTCTTCAATAAGTGGTGCTGGCAAAACTGGACAGGTACATGTAAAAGTGTGAGATTAGATCACTCCCTAACACCATACACAAAAATCAGCTCAAAATGGATTAAAGACCTAAATGTAAGGCCAGAAACTATCAAACTCTTAGAGGAAAACATAGGCAGAACACTCTATGACAGAAATCACAGCAAGATCCTTTTTGACTCACCTCCTAGAGAAATGGAAATAAAAACAAAAATAAACAAATGGGACCTAATGAAACGTCAAAGCTTTTGCACAGCAAAGGAAACCATAAACAAGACCAAAACACAACCCTCAGAATGGGAGAAAATATTTACAAATGAAGCAACTGACAAAGGATTAATCTCCAAAATTTATAAGCAGCTCATGCAGCTCAATAACAAAAAAACAAACAACCCAATCCAAAAATGGGCAGAAGACCTAAATAGACATTTCTCCAAAGAAAATATACAGACTGCCAACAATCACATGAAAGATTATGCTCAACATCATTAATCATTAGAGAAATGCAAATTAAAATTACAATGAGGTATCACCTCACACCAGTCAGAATGGCCATCATCAAAAAAATCTAGAAACAATAAATGCTGGAGAGGGTGTGAAGAAAAGGGAACCCTCTTGCACTGCTGGTGGGAATGTGAATTGGTACAGCCACTATGGAGAACAGTATGGAGGTTCCTTAAAAAACTACAAATAGAACTACCATATGACCCAGCAATCCCACTACTGGGCATATACCCTGAGAAAACCATAATTCGAAAAGAGTCATGTACCAACATGTTCATTGCAGCTCTATCTACAATAGCCCAGCGATGGAAACAACCTAAGTGTCCATCATCGGATGAATGGATAAAGAAGATGTGGCACATATATACAATGGAATATTACTCAGCCATAAAAAGAAACGAAATTGAGCTATTTGTAATGAGGTAGATGGACCTAGAGTCTGTCATACAGAGTGAAGTAAGTCAGAAAGAGAAAAACAAAGATTGTATGCTAACACACATATATGGAATTTAAGAAAAAAAAAATGTCATGAAGAACCTAGGGGTAAGACAGGAATAAAGACACAGACTTACTAGAGAATGGACTTGAGGAAATGGGGAGGGGGAAGGGTAAGCTGTGACAAAGCGAGAGTGGCGTGGACATATATACACTACCAAACGTAAAATAGATAGCTAGTGGGAAGCAGCCGCATAGCACAGGGAGATCAGTTCGGTGCTTTGTGACTACCTAGAGGGGTGGGATAGGGAGGGTGGGAGGGAGGGAGACGCAAGAGGGAGGAGATATGGGAACATATGTATATGTATAACATTCACTTTGTTATAAAGCAGAAACTAACACACCATTGTAAAGCAATTATACTCCAATAAAGATGTAAAAAAAAAAACTGATAAAAAATTTTAAAAAGATAAAAAAATTTTTCTTTTTTAAGTTATTCTTTGGGGGTATACTTGATTTACAATGTTGTATTAGTTTCAGGTGTCCAGGAAAATGAATCAGTTATACATATACATATATCCACTCTTTTTTAAGATTCTTTTCCCATATAGGCCATTATAATGTTGAGTAGAGTTCCCTGTGCTATACAGTAGGTCCTTATTATCTATTTTATGTATAGCAGTGTGTATATGTCAATCCGAATCTTCCAGTTTATCCCTCCGTCACTTACCCCCTGGTAACCGTAAGTTTATTTTCTACGTCTGTAACTCTATTTTTGTTTTGTAGATAAGTTCATTTGTAGCCTTTTTTTAGATTCCACATAGAAGTGATATCATATGATGTTTGTCTTTCTCTGTCTGACCTACTTCTCTCCGTTTGAGAATCTCTAGGTCCATCCATGTTGCTGCAAATGGCATTATTTTGTTCTTTTTAATGGCTGAGTAATATTCCATTGTATATATGTACCACATCTTCTTTATCCATTCCATAGGTTGCTTCTGTGTCTTGGCTGTTGTAAATAGTGCTGCAGTGAACATTGGGGTGCATGTATCTTTTTGAATTATGGGCATATATCCAGGGAAAACCGTAATTTGAAAAAAAAAACAACCCATAATTCAGAAACACGTCTTTGGAAGGGAAAGTTTGGATCTCTCACTGGAAAGAGTACTGACTTTTCTCATAATGGGCTGGGGCAGATAAAATGGGCTCCGTTCCCCCAAGGGCCCGGATTTGAGGTGGAAGATGCAAACAGCTGAAGTGTCTGTCCTTGGGCCCCACAGGGGACCTACGGTAGGACCAACCTACTGGCAGTGTCCTTTGGCTCAGGTCGTTCATGGTCTTGGACTCACCTGGTGCTGAGGATCAGCGCTGAGGACCAGCGCCGGCAGAAGGCAGCAAGTAGTGCGCTGGGCTGAATTTCATGCTTGTTGCCTGCTGGGGTCCTCCTTCCCTCCTTGCCTCACTCTCTCTCCTCCTCTGGATCCTGTCACTTCTTGGTGCCGGGTTTTGTCCCTGGCTGGCCATGAGCGCCTCCAGCAGCGGACAGATAGTGATGGACAAACGGAAGGATGCCTCACAAGGGCAGGCTCTGGGAGCTGGCAGTGAGCTCCAGAAGTGATGCCACCCGCGAGGTGAGCCTGTCAGAGATTGCTGGGCGCCTCCGCTCCGGAGGAGCCCAGGGGGCTTGTTGTCACTGGTGCTAGAGGTGGAGATGGAGTGGATGCCCAGCGATGACCCTGTGTGCTCTGGTAAACTGGCCGCGGTCTGATGACCCTGCTTTACAGCAGCCAGAAGCTGATCATTTTTTTCCTCCCTTTGCCAGAGGAAGGGGAAGGGCAGGGTAGGGGCAAGGAGTGACATCTAATCTGCCAGTAATTGAATCTGCTTGTTTACTCAGCAGGAGGTGAGACCGAATTCACTGGGAAAGATGCTTAGAGTCACAGGCAGGTGCCTCTAACCTGGTTAAACAGTGTTTCGAAGAATGGTGGGATTGGCAAAAAGAGGATTTTATTTTTTGTTGTGTTTTCCAAATTGCTCATGAGAATGGAGAACTCAATTGTTATTTGAAAAATAACTTAGACAAATGAAATGACAAATCTCTCCTACACAATAATGTTTTGCATATGCAGTTCTCAAAAACAGAACCACCTTTACCTACTGAAATAAGTCAAAATTAACAAATTCTGGGGATCTAAAGTATAACAATGGTGATTATAGCTAATAGTACTTTATTATATGCTTGAATGTTGCTAAGAGAGTAGATCTTAAGTGTTCTAAAAAATAAAGGTAATTAAGTGATGAGATGGAGGTGTAACAGTATATAAATGTGTCAAGTCCACACGTTGTACACTGTACACTTACACAACGTTGTGTGTCTGTTATATCTCCATATAGCTGGGAAAATGTGCAAACCAATATTCTTTAAGGTATGGTATGTTTTTGAGATTCTGGCAAACTATCCTGGTTAAATTAATGCTTATAAAACACCCCGTTACACAGTAGTTCATTTGTTCCTCACAAAAATTAGCCTAGTGAATAAGAAATGATATCACCTGTTGTAGAGACAAGGAAACTGAGCCATGTCACATTTCTGGCTATCCTAAATCATAAACAAGCCCTCCTGCCACTGGACACTCTTGTTCCAGTGCTTGGCACAAAATTGTGGTTCAGTAAAATTTGAGGTGAATAAAAGAACCCAAAGGTCAAAGACAGACTGGTCTCTGGAAATTTCTGTCTAGAAAGTTCAGCTCATATTCCTCTTCTTAAAGTCAAGAAATTTACAAAGCAATTTTTAGTGCCGAGTTCCTTGTAGTCCAATTTTTAAAAAAATATTATTTGTAGGAAAATACATCTTTTGTGAACTTTATTAAAAAGAGGATACAAGTTTAAACATCAGTCCTTTAAGTTTCTATTTTGAATGGGATTGATATTTGAAATATTCATACAGGAAATACTGCCTTAACATTCCCTCCTTCTCAAATAAATGCACAGGAACATATGTAAACTGGATATCAGCCCCTTGGGCAACAGTAAAATTCACACCAAATATAACTAGATACATACAAATCAACTCACTTAGGAAGGATATGTCATTTGGGGCAAAAATGATACCATGCTTTAAAACAGAACTCTTACTCCAGTGGGGGGTAGGGGTGGAGGTTTCTAACAATTGCTATCTTGCTTAGTTTGGAAGACTGTGATTTAAGCTGCATATAGAACAGGGACACATGGCTACTTGGTTATAAGCAAAAGAGCTTACTAGGAAATTACATTAATAATTTGTAGAATGCATTTTTATTTGCATAACAAATTGCATTCATTATCTCATATCCCCATCAAGAAACCAAGTGTGCTAGTCATTTTTACTATTCTCTTGTTTTAAAGTGGAGGAATTGGGCTCAGAGAGGCCTAGTAACTTGCTCAAGTTTGCTTAGTAACTGATATAGTGAAGATGGCATTCATATTCAGTCTCTATCATTCCAAAACTTATGCGTTCTTGAGGAAAGCTGTGCAAAGAAAGATCCTTTTCTACGTAAGAAAAGACTTTTTCTTTCTTTAAAAAATACCTGTATAAACCTGTATACCAACTAAATTTTTTATTACTCCTCTTAGATGTACTAGAATAAAATAACAATCAGACTACCATAGTTTTTCACCCAAGGAAATGAATCATCAGAATAAACTTTGCTTAGGCTGTTTTAACAATTCAGTTGTACTGGAGTATCAAGTTCCCATAAATAACCCCATCGATGATTGGCCTTTTTCTGCAAGCAGAAAAAGGTGTCTCACTTTCTGAGTGCATCAGAGAACCACTTCTTGGAAAATGAAACTAAGTGAGATTTTGGAAACCACTACCAATTTAGAGAAGTGAAGTGTTACATCCTTAATTATAGTACAGATCTGCCTCTCAAGAGTTTTCTTGTGAGGTTATAGGACCTTAAGCCTTCATTGCTCATGATATTCTGTCTTCACAGTGACGAGGCAACTCAAATCCTGAATTGATTTTATGGCTTTAGAGTGTTGGTACATAAATTGTAACACTCAAGCAGTATAGACAGCAGCCTCGCTTAGGGGACAGTACTGAGTCCCATTTTTGAGCTGAGGGAGAAGTGTTTGTAGCACCCGTATCCCCACCTGGATAAAGAATATCAGAAAAACATTCATTTCCCCTGAGTCCATCTTCCATAAAATGCTGTGATTCAGAGCAATAGAGACTAGTGGGAATAAGCAGGCATTTACTGAAAATAATCTACACTGTGAACTTTGACTTAAGTCATAGCTGAATCCACATTATAATTGAGATTGGCTCTAGTTATTATTGTCCTAAATCTATACTTTTGAGTATGTCTAATTTCTACAGAATATTTATTCATTTATGTAATAATTATTAAGTTTATATTACATACCAAGCATTGTACTAAGTACTGGATTCAAGGAAGGTCTAATTCATCCTTAATGCTGAGGTTTTTAAAATAAAAACATGGTTTATATCCCCTCAAAAAAAGAAACTCAGTCACATTTTAGCTTCCAGGGATACAAAAGGAAAATCAGACTTGGAAAATCAGTTACACAGGGTGATAATTGTTGTACTGTTGTTTCTCTCTCAATGTAATGCTCTGGTCTACTTTCAAGATTTTCTTTCTCTCTTCATCTAGTACTCTGGTATCCCCAGGGACTTGATCCTTGGCTTATCTTTGAATATTCTACATTTTTCTTTCTCCAGGTGAGTTTATGGTTTTTATGGTTTTGAATGTCACCAATTAGACTCAATACAAATGAACTCATTTTCTTCCTAAAGCATAAGAAAATTTATTAAAAATTGTTTATGGTATAATTTTAGATTTGAGTATTTATACTAAAAAGAGGAAAGGGTAAAGCTTCATGAGTTAAGCTTCCAACTTAAGATGTAAGAATAACTAAACTCAGTACATTTAGAAAAAAGAAAATAAAGATAGATGCATTAAAATTAATAACAAACATGGATTTATCTAGGAAATGTAAAGGTAATTGACAATTAAAAAAACCCAATCCTCCAGATTAAGTAAGAAAATACATGCTGTTTTTTTCAGTAAACTTAGAGAAGTAATCTGATAACATTCAACACAGGATATCCATTTCTGTGTAGAACAAAACTGGTTGTGGTAGACCATATATCTGGTGGAGAACAACTAGAAAGCCAGGATAAATTAAAAAATAGTTTGTTTAATGTTGATGTGAAGAATACAAGAGAGGCTAAGTTTCCAGAGAAGAGAACCTTGAGATGTTAACCATCCTTATGAGGTTGCTTCTTTCTAGGGGCATTTATTGATTCTGGGCTGGGGCAAGAGTCTGAGAATCCGAGCTTTATGGAAGCAGAAGTCTGGTAAAGGGCAATAAAAGTAACAGAACTTTTAGCAGTTTTGCTGGGTGGGAGTAACAAAATTGGAGGCTTACATGGACTTAAATACACAGCCAATTATGCCTTCAAGACATTTTCTGCATTCTCAACCTGCTTTGGGTGGAAGACTGCAGTGCAAGTTTGGAAAAACCCCAGAAAAGAGAACTTCAGTGCATTGTAGAGACAGATACTTGGGTTCAGGACTTCAGGGGAGGCGTCCTGGTGGATGGACGAGTCCCTCTGCTAAAAGTCCCAGAAGGCTATACTCTAAGAAGAGGGACAAACCACAGGTAGAATCCCACACAGAAGCCCACTCACGTTGGACTCATTTCCTGATTGGATTAAGGTGGTCTCCACTCAGTGGAGAAAGATGAATATACTTAGAGAGAAATTACTGAAATCTAAAGACAGAATATCTAAATGGATTAGAGATATAAATGTGTCCCTCCTCCCCACCAAAATAACAACAACAACACAAAACTCTGTAAGAATAAAGAATTTTTATTATTTCATGATGAAGAGAAATTTCTTTAAAAAAGGCATGAATAAAGCAAACAACCTAGGAAAGAACTACTGAATTTTACTATGTTAAAATTGACTCATTTCTTCATATATCACTTATATGTGGAATCTAAAAAAATGGTGCAAATGAACCTATTTACAAAACAGAAACTGAGTCACAGATGTAGAAAACAAACTTATGGTTACCAGGAGGGAAAGGTGGGGGGTTAAATTGGGAGATTGGGGTTGACATATACACACTACTATATATAAAAGATAACTAATAAGAACCTACTGTATAGCACAGGGAACTCTATTCAGTGCTGTGTAATGACCAATATGGGAATGGAGTCTAGAAGACAGTGGATTGTACTTATATGTATAACTGATTCACTTTGTTGTACAGCAGAAAGTAACACAACATTGTACATCAACTAAAAAGTCATTTCTGCTTTTAAGGTTCAAGAAACGAGGAAGACAAATATGGGAGTCTGGGACCCACCAAGGTTGGCCAGAATGTTTAGCTAGAAATAGACCTGCCCTCACATGCAGGAAAGCCCAGCTTCCAAAGACCTCAATTTCTTTTTCTTTTTTTTTAAATGTAGCTGATTTACAATGTTGTGTTATTCTCAGGTATACAACAAAATGTTTCAGTTATCCATACGTATATTTTTTTTCAGATTCTTGTTCCTTATAGCTTATTACTAAATATGAAGTATAGTTCCCTGTGCTGTACAGTAGGTCCTTTTCAGTTACCTATTTTATATATAGTAGTCTGTATATGTTAATCCCAATCTCCTAATTTATTTCTCCTCCCCTTCTTTCCCCTTTGATAACCAAAAGTTTGTTTTCTATGTCTGTGGCTCTATTTCTGTTTTGTATATAAGTTCATTTGCATTATTTTTTCTAGATTCCACATATAAGCTATATCATATGATATTTGTCTTTCTCTGTCTGGCTTACTTCACTCAGTGTGAGAATCTCTGGGTCCATCCATGTTGCTGCAAATGGCATTATTTCATTCTTTTTTTACGGCTGAGTAATATTCCATTGTATACATATACAACATCTTCTTTATCCATTCATCTGTTGATAGACATTTAGGTTTAGACATCTGTTTAGACATTTAGGTTGCTTTCATATCTTGGCTGTTGTAAATAGTGCTGCAATGAACATTGAGGTGTGTGTACCTTTTTGAATTATGGTTTTTCCCAGATATATGTCCAACAGTGGGATTGCAAGATCATATAGTACCTGTATTTTTAGTGTTTTAAGGAGCCTCCATACTGTTCTCCATAGAGGCTATACAATTTACATTCCCACCAACAGTGTAGGAGGGTTCCTTTTTCTTCACACCCTCTCCAGCATTTATTTGTAGTGTTGATTATGGCCATTCTGACCAGAGTGACATGATACCTCATGGCAGTTTTGATTTCTAAATACTGTATGATCTCTTTTATATGGTGAAACTTTATGTATATAAGCTTTTAGTTTAAAAGCTTTTTATTTTCACTTTTGAACAGCAAATGCAGTCAAATGTCCTGAAATAAATGTACTTAAAGGATAAGTTTCCCTGAAGCTCTTATTTAGAAGAAAACACTGCTCCCCCCGACCCCGCATATTGATTCCCTTCATGAATAGAACAGTCTTCAGTACAAGAGTGGATCAATCACTGAAATCTTTCAACTGTCTAATTTTGTGTTGTTAAAAAAATGTACCGTATTCAGACTGTTCAGTTAGAATGGATCTCTCTCAACTCTGGACCTATATTGTAGTTCTGTTTTGTATTTGTGTTTTTATGTAAAAATGTAGCTTCCAAATGAGAATGTGAGAGTGTGAACTCCTTGATGGAAAGCACTTTTTATTATCATTTTTCAAATCTCCCATAGGTAATATGGTCCTAAAGAATAGTAGAAAAGTAAGGTTATATATGATAATTATATACACATATTTATGTATGTGTATAACTTAAATGATTTTTAATATTAGAAAGTAGTTTGGAGTACAGATTTCACATGACTATTTTGTCTTATTTCTGACTGTATCACAAATGTCTTCCTTAGTACGTGTATTTATTTAATAAATTAAAACAGAAACTGCCATTTCTTTGTGCATTTATGACATTCCGGGTAAGCACTGAGAGGCTGATATACATTACATTATTTTATTCTCACTACACTGCTATAAAATAGATCTCATTATCTTCTGTTTGTAGTGGAGGAAATAGAAGCCCAGGGAGGTTCTGAAATTCATATAGCTAATAAGAATTACTGCTGGGATTCAAACCTATTCTTTATGATTAAAAATTTTAGCCAACATGCCTAAAAAAGTCTATGTAGGACTTCCCTGGTGGCGCAGTGGTTGGGAGTCCGCCTGCCGATGCAGGGGACGCGGGTTCGTGCCCCGGTCCGGGGGGATCCCACGTGCCGCGGAGCGGCTGGGCCCGTGGGCCATGGCCGCTGAGCCTGCGCGTCCGGAGCCTGTGCTCCGCAGTGGGAGAGGCCACAGCAGTGAGAGGCCCACGTACCGCAAAAAAAAAAAAAAAAAAAAAATTTAAAAAGTCTATGTAGTGTAATTGTATTTATTTTATCTATGCCATTTCCGCGGCACGTGGGATCCCCCCGGACCGGGGCACGAACCCGCGTCCCCTGCATCGGCAGGCGGACTCCCAACCACTGCGCCACCAGGGAAGCCCTATCTATGCTATTTTAAAGTACTTTCAGTTCTGATAAGGCCAATATTAGCTTCCCAGATTATGAACCATTGTACATTTGCCATATAATTATAGGAAGCTTAATGAGTTGCTGTTTTCTAGACTTTTAAAGCATGTTTTCTTGCTATATCCAAGGCTATTATATCAATCACAAACATCTCAAACATAAAACTGTTCTACGTCCTCAAATTAATCAAGCCCTCTGTCCCTAGAACTGCCTGCTCTTACTAAGTTAATTCCCAGAATCATTAGCAATCAGTTGCTGTGAAATTAAGATGGAAGTCTAATTATGAAATATGGAAGTGTGCATGCATTTACCAATTACATATTCAACACAGGGTATAAATATTTTGCTCCATAAAAAGTAATCTGTTTAGATTTTTTATGGTTAAACATCCTAATAAAGTTTCAGATTGTTCTGGCATATCATGAATAATAAGTATTACAATTTCATTCTTATTGATTGGAAGACCAGAATAATGCTGGTATTTTTTAGAGGGGCAAATATGGCAACTGTGTCATTAATAAATAGTAATATTAAAGGATTATTTACTCTATAAAGATTAAGTATAAATGAACTATTTAGCTAAAATTTATATATAGGCATGTGTCCGCATACATATATACACACACATAGTTTTATTTATATATAAATATATATGTACACACACACGTAGTTTAACAAGACTGTAGTGTGTGTGGAGGGATTTGGAAGTTAATACCTTCTCACTTTTTTTTTTTAAAGATATGACTTGTTTTTGGAACTAATAGATATAAACTTCCAATTACAATGGTGATAAATCTATCCTCTAAGACAACTTTTTCTTTTGGAAACATTTTGTTCTGGATTTTCCAATCTTTTTTTTTTTTTTTTTTTTTACATCTTTATTGGAGTATAATTGCTTTAAAATGGTGTGTTAGTTTCTGCTTTATAACAAACTGAATCAGTTATACATATACATATGTTCCCATATCTCTGCCCTGTTGTGTCTCCCTCCCTCCCACCCTCCCTATCCCACCCATCCAGGTGGTCACAAAGCACCGAGCTGATCTCCCTGTGCTATGCAGCTGCTTCCCACAAGCTATCTATTTTATGTTTGGCAGTGTATATATGTCCATGCCACTCTCTTACTTTGTCACAGCTTACCCTTCCCCCTCCCCATATCCTTAAGTCCATTCTCTAGTAGGTCTGTGTCTTTATTCCCATCTTACCCCTAGGTTCTTCATGACATTTTTTTTCCCTTAGATTCCATATATATGTGTTAGCATACGGTATTTGTCTTTCTCTTTCTGACTTCACTCTGTATGACAGACTCTAGGTCCATCTACCTCACTACAAATAACTCAATTTCATTTTTTTTATGGCAGAGTAATATTCCATTGTATATATGTGCCACATCTTCTTTATCCATTCATCCGATGATGGACACTAGGTTGTTTCCATCTCCGGGCTATTGTAAATAGAGCTGCAATGAACATTTTGGTACATGACTCTTTTTGAATGATGGTTTTCTCAGGGTACATGCCCAGTAGTGGGATTGCTGGGTCATATGGTAGTTCTATTTGTAGTTTTTTAAGGAACCTCCATACTGTTCTCCATAGTGGCTGTACCAATTCACATTCCCACCAACAGTGCAAGAGGGTTCCCTTTTCTCCACACCCTCTCCAGCATTTATTGTTTCTAGATTTTTTGATGATGGCCATTCTGACTGGTGTGAGGTGATATCTCATTGTAGTTTTGATTTGCATTTCTCTAATGATTAATGATGTTGAGCATTCTTTCATGCGTTTGTTGGCAGTCTGTATATCTTCTTTGGAGAAATGTCTATTTAGGTCTTCTGCCCATTTTTGGATTGGGTTGTTTGTTTTTTTGTTATTGAGCTGCATGAGCTGCTTATAAATTTTGGAGATTAATCCTTTGTCAGTTGCTTCATTTGTAAATATTTTCTCCCATTCTGAGGGTTGTCTTTTGGTCTTGTTTATGGTTTCCTTTGCTGTGCAAAAGCTTTGAAGTTTCATTAGGTCCCATTTGTTTATTTTTGTTTTTAATTCCATTTCTCTAGGAGGTGGGTCAAAAAGGATCTTGCTGTGATTTATGTCATAGAGTGTTCTGCCTATGTTTTCCTCAAAGAGTTTGATCGTTTCGGGCTTTACATTTAGGTCTTTAATCCATTTTGAGCTTATTTTTGTGTATGGTGTTAGGAAGTGTTTTAACTCATACTTTTACATGTAGCTGTCCAGTTTTGCCAGCACCACTTATTGAAGAAGCTGTCCTTTCTCCACTGTACATTCCTGCCTCCTTTATCAAAGATAAGGTGACCATATGTGGGTGGGTTTATCTCTAGGCTTTCTATCCTGTTCCATTGATCTATCTTTCTGTTTTTATGCTAGTACCATACTGTCTTGATTACTGTAGCTTTGTAGTATAGTCTGAAGTCAGGGAACCTGATTCCTCCAGCTCCGTTTTTCCTTCTCAACATTGCTTTGGGTATTCGGGGTCTTTTGTGTTTCCATACAAATTGTGAAATTTTTTGTTCTAGTTCTGTGAAAAATGCCAGTGGTAATTTGATAGGGAATGCATTGAATCTGTAGATTGCTTTGGGTAGTATAGTCATTTTCACAATGTTGATTCTTCCAGTCCAAGAACATGGTATATCTCTCCATCTATTTGTATCATCTTTAATTTCTTTCATCAGTGTCTTATAATTTTCTGCATACAGGTCTTTTGTCTCCTTAGGTAGGTTTATTCCTAGATATTTTATTCTTTTTGTTGCAATGGTAAATGGGAGTGTTTTCTTGATTTCGCTTTCAGATTTTTCATCATTAGTGTATAGGAATGCCAGAGATTTCTGTGCATTAATTTTGTATCCTGCTACTTTACCAAATTCATTGATTAGCTCTAGTAGATTTCTGGTAGCATCTTTAGGATTCTCTATGTATAGTATCATGTCATCTGCAAACAGTTTCAGCTTTACTTCTTCTTTTCTGATTTGGATTCCTTTTATTTCCTTTTCTTCTCTGATTGCTGTGGCTAAACCTTCCAAAACTATGTTGAATAAGAGTGCTGAGAGTGGGCAACCTTGTCTTGTTCCTGATCTTAGTGGAAATGCTTTCAGTTTTTCACCATTGAGGACGATGTTGGCTGTGGGTTTGTCATATATGGCCTTTATTTTGTTGAGGAAAGTTCCCTCTATGCCTACTTTCTGCAGGGTTTTTATCATAAATGGATGTTGAATTTTGTCAAAAGCTTTTTCTGCATCTATTGAGATGATCATATGGTTTTTCTCCTTCAGTTTGTTAATATGGTGTATCACGTTGATTGATTTGCGTCTATTGAAGAATTCTTGCATTCCTGGAATAAACCCCACTTGTTCATGGTGTATGATCCTTTGAATGTGCTGTTGGATTCTGTTTGTTAGTATTTTGTTGAGGATTTTTGCATCTATGTTCATCAGTGATATTGGCCTATAGTTTTCTTTCTTTGTGACATCCTTGTCTGGTTTTGGTATCAGGGTGATGGTGGCCTTGTAGAATGAGTTTGGGAGTGTTCCTCCCTCTGCTATATTTTGGAAGAGTTTGAGAAGGATAGGTGTTAGCTCTTCTCTAAATGTTTGACAGAATTCATCTGTGAAGCCATCTGGTCCTGGACTTTGGTTTGTTGGAAGATTTTTAATCACAGTTTCAATTTCAGTGCTTGTGATTGGTCTGTTCATATTTTCTATTTCTTCCTATTCAGTCTTGGCACTTGTGCATTTCTAAGAATTTGTCCATTTCTTCCAGGTTGTCCATTTTATTGGCATTGAGTTGCTTGTAGTAATCTCTCATGATCTTTTGTATTTCTGCAGTGTCTGTTGTTACTTCTCCTTTTTCATTTCTAATTCTATTGATTTGAGTCTTCTCCCTTTTTTTCTTGATGAGTCTGGCTAATGGTTTATCAATTTCGTTTATCTTCTTAAAGAACCAGCTTTTAGTTTTACTGATCTTTGCTATAGTTTCCTTCATTTCTTTTTCATTTATTTCTGATCTGATCTTTATGATTTCTTTCCTTCTGCTACCTTTGGGTTTTTTTTTTTTCTTCTTTCTCTAATTTCTTTAGGTGCAAGGTTAGGTTGTTTATTCGAGATGTTTCCTGTTTCTTAAGGTAGGATTGTATTGCTATAAACTTTCCTCTTAGAACTGCTTTTGCTGCTGCATCACATAGGTTTTGGGTTGTCGTTGTCTCCATTGTCATTTGTTTCTAGGTATTTTTTTATTTCCTCTTTGATTTCTTCAGTGATCACTTTGTTATTAAGTAGTGTATTGTTTAGCCTCCATGTGTTTGTATTTTTTACAGATCTTTTCCTGTAATTGATATTTAGTCTTATAGCATTGTGGTCGGAAAAGATACTTGATACAATTTCAATTTTCTTAAATTTACCAAGGCTTGATTTGTGACCCAAGATACGATCTATCCTGAAGAATGTTCCATGAGCACTTGAGAAAAATGTGTATTCTGTTGTTTTTGGATGGAATGACCTATAAATATCAATTAAGTCCATCTTGTTTAATGTGTCATTTAAAGCTTGTGTTTCCTTATTTATTTTCATTTTGGATGATCTGTCCATTGGTGAAAGTGGGGTGTTAAAGTCCCCTACTATGAATGTGTTACTGTCGATTTCCCCTTTTATGGCTGTTAGTATTTGCCTTACGTATTGAGGTGCTCCTATGTTGGGTGCATAAATATTTACAATTGTTATATCTTCTTCTTGGTTTGATCGCTTGATGATTATGTAGTGTCCTTCTTTGTCTCTTCTAATAGTCTTTAGTTTAAAGTCTATTTTGTCTGATATGAGAATTGCTACTCCAGCTTTCTTTTGGTTTCCATTTGCATGGAATATCTTTTTCCATCACCTTACTTTCAGTCTGTATGTGTCTCTAGGTCTGAAGTGGGTCTCTTGTAGGCAGCATATATATGGGTCTTGTTTTTGTATCCATTCAGCCAGTCTGTGTCTTTTGGTGGGAGCATTTAATCCATTTACATTTAAGGTAATGATGGATATGTATGTTCCAATTCCCATTTTCTTAACTGTTTTGGGTTTGTTATTGTAGGTCTTTTCCTTCTTTTGTGTTTCTGCTTTTTTTTTTTTTTTTTTTTTTGTGGTACGCGGGCCTCTCACTGTTGTGGCCTCTCTCGTTGTGGAGCGCAGGCTCCGGACACGCAGGCTTGGCGACCATGGCTCACAGGCCCAGCCGCTCCGCGGCCTGTGGGATCTTCCTGGACCGGGACACAAACCTGTGTCCCCTGCATCGGCAGGTGGACTCTCAACCACTGCGCCACCAGGGAAGCCCTCTCTTGTGCTTCTTGCCTAGAGAAGTTCCTTTAGCATTTGTTGTAAAGCTGGTTTGGTGGTGCTGAATTCTCTCAGCTTTTGCTTGTCTGTAAAGGTTTTAATTTCTCCATAAAATCTGAATGAGATCCTTGCTGGGTAGAGTAATCTTGGTTGTAGGTTTTTCTCCTTCATCACTTTAAGTATGTCCTACCTGTCCCTTCTGGCTTGCAGAGTTTCTGCTGAAACATCAGCTGTTAACCTTATGGAGATTCCCTTGTGTGTTATTCGTTGTTTTTCCCTTGCTGCTTTTAATATGTTTTCTTTGTTTTTAATTTTTGACAGTTTGATTAGTATGTGTCTTGGCGTATTTCTTCTTGGATTTATCCTGTATGGGACTCTCTGTGTTTCCTGGACTTGATTAACTATTTCCTTTCCCATATTAGGGAAGTTTTCAACTATAATCTCTTCAAATATTTTCTCAGTCCCTTTCTTTTTCTCTTCTTCTTCTGGAACCCCTATAGTTCGAATGTTGGTGCGTTTAATGTTGTCCCAGAGGTCTCTGAGACTGTCCTCAGTTCTTTTCATTCTTTTTTCTTTATTCTGCTCTGCGGTAGTTATTTCCACTATTTTATCTTCCAGGTCACTTATCCATTCTTCTGCCTCAGTTATTCTGCTATTGATCCCATCTAGAGTATTTTTAATTGCATTTATTGTGTTGTTCATCATTGGTTGTTTCATCTTTAGTTCTTCTAGGTCCTTGTTAAATGTTTCTTGCATTTTGTCTATTCTCTTTCCAAGAGTTTGGATCATCTTTACTATCATTATTCTGAATTCTTTTTCAGGTAGACTGCCTATTTCCTCTTCATTTGTTAGGTCTGGTGGGTTTTTATCTTGCTCCTTCATCTGCTGTGTGTTTTTCTGTCTTCTCATTTTGCTTATCTTACTGTGTTTGGGGTCTCCTTTTTGCAGGCTGCAGTTTGTAGTTCCCATTGTTTTTGGTATCTGTCCCCAGTGGCTAAAGTTGGTTCAGTGGGTTGTGTAGGCTTCTTGGTAGAGGGGACTAGTGCCTGTGTTCTGGTGGATGAGGCTGGATCTTGTCTTTCTGGTGGGCAGGTCCATGTCTTGTGGTGTGTTTTGGGGTGTCTGTGGACTTACTATGATTTTAGGCAGCCTCTCTGCTAATGGGTGGTGTTGTGTTCCTGTCTTGCTAGTTGTTTGGCATAGGCTGTCCAGCACTGTAGCTTGCTGGTCGATGAGTGAAGCTGGGTGCTGGTGTTGAGATGGAGATCTCTGGGAGATTTTCGCTGTTTGATATTATGTGGAGCTGGGAGGTCTCTTGTGGACCAGTGTCCTGAAGTTGGCTCTCCCACCTCAGAGGCACAGCACTGATTCCTTGCTGCAGCACCATGAGCCTTTCATCCACACATCTCAGAATAAAAGGGAGAAAAAGTAGAAAGAAAGAAACGAAGAAAGAAAGAAAGAAAGAAAGAAAAGAAAGAAAGAAAGAGAAAGAAAGAAAATAAAGTAAGATAAAGTTATTAAAATAAAACATTATTAAAGAAAAAAAATTTTTTAAAGAAAAAAACAAAAGTGGGTGGAAAGAACCCTAGGACAAATGGTGAAAGCAAAGCTATACAGACAAAATCTCACACAGAAGCATACACATACACACTCACAAAAAGAGGAAAAGGGGAAAAAATCATAAATCTTGCTCTCAAAGTCCACCTCCTGAATTTGGGATGATTCATTGTCTATTCAGGTATTCCACAGATGCAGGTACATCAAGTTGATTGTGGAGATTTAGTCCGCTCTTCCTGAGGCTGCTGGGAGAGATTTCCTTTTGTCTTCTTTGTTCGCACAGCTACTGGGGTTCAGCTTTGGATTTGGCCCCACCTCTGTGTGTAGGTCGCCAGAGGGCGTCTGTTCTTCACTCAGACTGGACGGGGTTAAACGAGCCGCTGATTCGGGGGCTCAGGCTCACTCAGGCCAGGGGGAGGGACAGGTACGGAGTGTGGGGCGAGCCTGCGACGGCAGAGGCCACCATGACGTTGCACCAGCCTGAGGTGCACCGTGCGTTCTCCCGGGGAAGTTGTCCCTGGATCCCGGGACCCTGGCAGTGGCGGGCTGCACAGGCTCCCCGGAAGGGGGGTGTGGATAGTGACCTGTGCTTGCACACAGGCTTCTTGGTGGCCGCTGCAGCAGCCTTAGCGTCTCATGCCCGTCTCTGGGGTCCGCGCTGTTAGCCACAGCTCGCGCCTGTCTCTGGAGCTCCTTTAAGCAGTGTTCTTAATCCCCTCTCCTCGCGCACCAGGAAACACAGAGGGAAGAAAATGTCTCTTGCCTCTTCGGCAGGTCCAGACTTTTTCCCGGACTCCCTCCCAACTAGCCGTGGTGCACCAACCCCCTGCAGGCTGTGTTCACGCCGCCAACCCCAGTCCCCTCCCTGTGCTCCGACAGAAGCCCAAGCCTCAGCTCCCAGCCCTGCCGGCCCCGGCGGGTGAGCAGACAAGCCTCTCGGGCTGGTGAGTGCCAGTCAGTACCGATCCTCTGTGTGGGGATCTCTTCTCTTTGCCCTCCGCACCCCAGTTGCCGCGCTGTCCTCCGCAGCTCCGAAGCTTACCCCATCTACCACCCGCAGTCTCCGCCCGTGAAGGGGCTTCTAGTGTGTGGAAACCATTCCTCCTTCACAGCTCCCTCCCACTGGTGCAGGTCCTGTCCCTATTCTTTTGTCTCTGTTTATTTTTTTTTCTTTTGCCCTACCCAGGTACGTGGGGAGTTTCTTGCCTTTTGGGAGGTCTGAGGTCTTCTGCCAGCGTTCAGTAGGTGTTCTGTAGGAGTTGTTCCACGTGTAGATGTATTTCTGGTGTATGTGTTAGTGTTGGAGGGTCTCCTGCAGAGGCGGGGGGCACCTGTGGCTCACCAAGGAACAAGGACACTGGCAGCAGATGTTCTGGGAAATACTCCTTGGCATGAGCCCTACCGGAGTCCTCCATTAGCCACACCAAAGAGCCTGGATTGTCCAATCTTTAATCAATATCCAAAAATATAATAGGACACTTGTAAAAAATAGATGGAACCCATAATCTACAAGTTTTTCCAGATGTGTTTCTAATGCAGTCATTTATTTAATCATCCTGTGCTTCTCCAGAAGTATCCATTTCTAACTGAAAAGAAAATTTTATTGCTATTTCTTAAATTATTTTTCACACAGCACTTAGGAAGAAAATGTCCTTTCAAATCTAATTTAAATATTATGTCCTGTTACATTGCACTAGTTTCCAGTCGTTACGATTTTAAAATTTTGTCATTAAAAGTGAGATTATTTGTTATGGAAATGTTTCTATTTTAATAAAATTTAAAGATACAATATATTGAAAACCTTACAAAATGGTGCCTATATACTTTTAAAAAGCAGGCTCCTAAAAGCATCTCTTTTTCCATTGATGAAGGTTTCTTGGATATATTGTCTCCTGTGATACTCACCAAAATGCTTTAAGGAAGGCAATATTTCACTTCAGAGATAAGAAAATAAAAGTTCATTTATGAAATTTTTTGCTGATAATGCTACATAGTGGCGGAAATGAAACTGCTTTCAATTTAAGTAATCAGTGTAGTCACCTGAAAAAAATCAGGGCATGTCTGCACATTCCTAATATGTGATAAGCGTACCCACCTTACTCTCTTGTATTTTGTAGCAATCTACTAGTAGATAGGACTGATTCTGCCTGTATATCCGGGTATTGGGCCCTGATGAGCCTATCCAATTAGCAAGGTCCCTTCTGCCTTGCCCGTGCTAGTGTTTCAGGGAAACCTTAACAACCTAGGCTTATGTAAATCAGTGCCTGGCAATCACCAGCCACAATGATGGAGGCTCAGGAATGGCCACTTAAGTCTACCAATCAGGTTGTCAGGGAGGGGGGTAAACTGCCCCCCTGCCTCTCTTGAGCTCTTGTGGCTGGACTAATCATAAAAGTAGCACAAAACAGATTAATGGGAGGCAAAGAAACATATTTTAATTTGTGAACACAGAGGTCTCATAGAAACGGGGGCTAAGAAGTGGCCAAAGAAGTCAGCTTTTACATATTTTCAGAAAAAGAAACAATATATTTGAGAGGAATTGACAGGACACAGAAACTTAAGTTTGGGTGGTTAATTAGTAAGGAATTGAAGCAGAGTTTGAGCTTGGATAATAAATTAGTAAAGAAGTAGCAAAATTTGTTTACATAGGCTTCTTGGCTCTGAATTCCCTGTCTTTGGAGATAAGAATGTCCTTGTACCTCCTGGTACAGAGAGGGCACCTTTCACAGGAAGATTTATTTCTTGCTTTAAGGGAGGGAGAGAGGAGGGTCAAAGTGTCCTTCTTGCATCCTCCATTTCTTAAGTAACTTTAATTCAAAATAATCAATATGCCATTGAGGTACTGGGGCCCAACAAGGTAAAGCCAGAGATTTCTGTTCAATGGATATAGAAGGGAATCTTGCAGTCTCTTGGGATATGGACAATGAAGTGTGTTGTTTCAGAAGCTAAAGGTAATCATCATGGAACCTAAAGAGCAAAGCTTAGTGTAATTTGACACTGATGAATACAGAGCAGAAAGAAACAAACTGGGTCCTTGCTGATGTAAGATGCATGTTGAATCTAACTAAATCTAAAGTCTGTCTTATCTGTGCACTTGCAAATTTCTTTTCTGTTACTTGCTACTGATAATGGTATGCTATTATTTCTTGACTTAGGGAAAAAAAGTAGTTATTCTTGTTTACAAAGGCATCTTAAAGTACTGTCTAATTCACAGTCACAGAGTTTTCATCATATGAAGATGATGGATGTTATTTTAAGAGTGTATCTTTTATTGATTTTTTTCGTTTTGATTCTTTGTAGTGGTACACTTGATAAGTAGCAGCTTTTTTTTTTTTTTTCAAATTAGTTGTTGAAGGTGGTGATAAAATTCCCAACTGCTCTTTCTGCCCTGATTTTAAGGAGCAGAGTTATACAGGAGCCCTACTTCCTGCCAGTCATTCTCACTAAACTCAGGAGAAAGCAGCCTCCTCTCAAGATATTTGCCAGCCTGCAAATTACAACCCAAAGCTCAGTTTGGTTGTTTAAAATGACCAAATGATCGATTGAGGCCAGTCAAATGCATACTTCCTCCTATTTAGAAGAAAAGCCAAGAATGAGCCATGCTGTACTGGACAAAATGATCAAGTGAAGTAGACAGTTAAGGCCATAAGCCACCTTTAAAAAGGTTAAAAGGAGCCACCGTAAAAGAATGGCTGATTTTCCCTTAAAGATACCAACACCTACAGGGGGCAGGGGGCATGGAAGGAAGGGAGACATGACAATTTCAAAATATCAGATTCATCACATCAGTTTCAAAATATTAAGATTGTGAAAATTCAGCTGCATCAGGCTTTCAAGAATCCAGTCAACAAAGAGATGTAGAATCTAGTAGTGATACACAGAATATATATGTATGTGTATATATATATATATATAGTGTGTGTATGTGTATATATATATATATATATATGAATTTGCAAATCACATTGTGCCACACTAAGTCGTTTTTGAGGGGACCTCAGCCTCACACCAACCATTATGTTTCTTTGGGCTGACTTTTGATATGAGCTCTTCTATTCCCAGTATTTGATCCTCATGCCACGCTCACTCTTCTTCTCTCTTCCTTCCTCCCTCTCTCTCTCATTCCCTCTCTTTGCCTAATTTTCCTATCTGAATTAGGTATTTCTTTTCACCCATTTAGTTGTGGCAACACTGGATCGGACAGGGAGGGGTAAGGCAACGAAGTGAATGAAGAGGGGCATCATGCATTCAGGGGAACCTGCTAGTTTACAGTTTTTAAAGAATTTCCTCTCTGAAAACACACTCTGAACATTCCTTGGTGTGTGTGTGTGTGCACGCGCGTGCACGTGTGTGCGCTTGTTTGCCTCTCTAAAAATTATTGACCAGAGATTCTGATACATCTTGAAATGCAAATGTGCCTGATACATCTTGAAATGCAAATGCAAATGTTAGAAATGTAAATTTCTAACAATTAAGTTTAATTACACCTAAGTGTGTAGAGCACACTGATGAAATTTTTTTGGAGCCCCTTCTGTCCCAAAGTTATCCCAAAGGAGATAAAGCCTTTAGGTCTAAACTTTGATGGGAGATAAAAGTCAGGAGACCACATCTGTGCTGTTTTGTTCTACTCATGAAGGTTCAATGGCTTCTCATTGTGACCAGACAGAGCCCATGTCCCTCTGTCCATCCCATACAGTATACGGTAGTATCCCTCCAGACACTGATAAGGCAATCCTCAAAAATTAGTTGGTGAGGGCTTCCCTGGTGGCGCAGTGGTTGAGAGTCCACCTGCCGATGCAGGAGACACGGGTTCGTGCCCCGGTCCGGGAAGATCCCGCATGCCGTGGAGCGGCTGGGCCTGTGAGCCAGGGCCGCTAAGCCTGTGTGTCCGGAGCCTGTGCTCCACAACGGGAGAGCCCACAACAGTGAGAGGCCCGCATACTGCAAAAAAAAAAAAAAAAAAAAAAAATTGGTGATGTTGGTATTGAAACAATATTTTGTGTTTATTGATAACTAAATCCCCATGTGTTTTTTAAAATTACAATCAATATTTTTTCATCAAAATTCTATAGAATAAATCTCAACTTATAAGATGGAATGTTGCCATTTCACTTCTTGACATTTTTCTTAGAGTTACTACAGTTATATGGTTCCAATTTCTATTATCCCACCACCTTTTCTATTCTATCCGTTTGTTCCCATTCATCATTAATGTAGCCCAGAAATTCCATAATCCAGACTTTCAAAACATCTCTCTCAAACTTCCTCTTATACTAAGAAACACTTGGGGAGAGAGAATTTTCCCCCTCTACTTCTCCTGAGTTCTTGGGGCTGGACTAATAATAAAATTGACACAAGGTAGATGAACAGGAGAAAAAGAAACAGATTTTAATTCATGCACATGGCATCTCATAGAAATGGGATGTTAGAAGTGGTCTAAGTTTTAGACAAAGAAACAATAAATTTTAGAGGAATTGGAAGGAAGGACAAAGGAACTTAGTTGCCCAGTTAGTGAAGAATCTAAACAATTTGTGCTGAGGATAATATTGGTTTGTTTATATAGTTGTCAACTTAAAGAAGAGTTGTGAGTTTAAATGTATACTTTATTGAAGACTATGGTTTAGGAGACAGCCTCTCTTTAGCTCTGAGGAACTGCTCTGAAGATGTAGGAGAGAAGCCAGCTTATATATGATTTTTGGCTAGGAAATATGTGCAGTCAAGCATACACCTTGGTAAAAGATTACTGCTAGTCACAAAGAACAGGTATCTCAAGTTAATGATTTTAGTGCTTTTCTAGGTATGGGAAGATGCAAGAATCTGGGTTCATTTTCATTAAAATTCTTCCCGAGAGAAGCAACCTAAGTGTCCATCTACAGATGAATGGATAAACAAGATGTGGCACATATATACAATGGAATATTACTCAGCCATAAAAAGAAACAAAATTGAGTTATTTGCAGTAAGGTGGATGGACCTAGGGTCTGTCATACAGAGTGAAGCAAGTCAGAAAGAGAAAAACAAACACCATGTGCTGACACATATATATGGAATCTTAAAAAAAAAAAAAGTGGTTCTGAAGAACCTAGGAGCAGGACAGGAATAAAGACGCAGACGTAAAGAATGGACTTGAGGACGTGGGGAGGTGGAAGGGTAAGCTGGGACGAAGTGAGAGAGTGGCATGGACATATATACACTACCAAACGTAAGGTAGATAGCTAGTGGGAAGCAGCCGCATAGCACAGGGAGATCAGCTCGGTGCTTTGTGACCACCTAGAGGGTGGGAGGGAGGGAGACGAAAGAGGGAAGAGATATGGGGATATATGTATATGTATAGCTGATTCACTTTGTTATAAAGCAGAAACTAACACACCATTGTAAAGCAATTATACTCCAATAAAGATGTTAAAAAAAAATTCTTCTTGAGATAATACATCTAACTATCTATGGGGACCGTTTTTCCAAAGCAGGGAGTGCCTCATCTTGTTTTTCATCCTGAATTTCCTCAGGGTGCTCTGTCAGTCAGCAAACCCAGTGGCTAAAGACTTAATCCTTGTAGAACTGAGTGGTGAGCAACACTTTTTGTTTTTCTTTGTTTACTTAGACTTCTTGGCCAAATTCCCTATCTTTGCAGTAAGGGTCTCCTTTTACCTCCAGATGTAGGGAGTGCATCTTTCACATGAGAGATTTATTTCCTGCTTTCAGGGAGACAGAAAGGAGGGTTAGAGGACCCCTCTGGCCTTGGCCATTTGTTAAGTATCACAGTAACTCAAAATAGTCAATATATCACTGAGGCACGTTTTGGGGTGACCTACTCTGGGCCCCAACACTTGCAACTATTTTATTAGTTTACATCTTAGTTTGGGGATTAAGATATAGAGATCTGCTTATGCTGTGTGGGGAGCAAAATTTGCCCTCCTAAAATGAGTCTCTTTGCCATGCAGATTACTTTGAGCTGAAAACAATCAAGGCCTAAAAGATTCAGGAAGGATTTTTGACTTCCCCCTTACTGCCTAAAAGAATTTACATACAGGGCCTGTTCCTGGAATAGAGCTGTCACCAGAGGTATCTGCAGAAAATCTGGGCTAGGTGTGGTAGGGCAACCTCCTCAGGGCCTAGAGATCAGGGTGTACTCCGTGTCCCATCCTCTCTGTATGGCCTAGCAAACATTTGCTTACCAAACGTGTGCTTTTCCATCTCCATGTGAATTGCCTTCCTGCCCTTTGAAGTCCCAAACCACTAACCTCAACATTCTCTTTGTCTTTAGCTGAAGATGATATTTAAGGTAAGGGCTCCAGCCATTTTGGCAAGTTACTCAGTTTTTCTGGGTCTTTGCCTTGTATATATGTTATTAAGCTTGTTTGATTTCCTGTTAATCTGTCTCATGTAGATTTAATTCTTAGACCAACCAGAAGAACCTAGAGGGTAGAGGAAAATGTCTTCCTTCTCCACAGTTGCTTCAAGCAAGGAGCAACTTCCTTCTGCAACAGTTGCACAGAGAGCTTTCATTCAGTAAAATGTGGTTCATTTTAAAATAAATACATCAAATGGGGTCTATCATACAGAATTCAGCTGGCAGCTCACACCACATTTGATCTGTACTCAGATTGATTCTACTTTGGTCACTGCCACCTGGCTCTTATGATGTTAGTGACTCTTGTATTAGATGTCTAAACATTGTCATTGAGCATTGCATAGGGGAGGATTTATTATAAGCCAGGGCTATAATGAGAATGAGTCTCACATTCTGTAAAACAGAAACTAGGCTGCATGTCTGATGAACTTATAGCTCTAGTATGTAAATTGGAAATCAGAGTATAGGATTTGGTATTAGTTGCAAATGGTGAAGTACTACAAGAAAATGATGAACTCAGGAAAGGATTAACTTGCTACAAGCAGAAATAAAAGGAAAAGAGAAATGCTAGGAATCTGTGGGCTTGCAATGTGGCAAAAGGCATTTACCTGGCGATTTTGCCCCTCAGGAGACTTTTGGCAATGTCTGAAGACATTTTTGGTAAGCAATGTGTTGGTGGGTGGGGAGTTGTTATTAACATGTAGTTGATAGAGGAGCATGGTGAAAACAAAAAAATGTTGCCCGCCATTCCAGTTCTACAAGGATCAAGTCATTAGCCACCGCAGTCATTGACCTACAGTGTGCCCTGAAAGGAATTCAGGACAAAGAACGGGATAAGGCACTCTGCGCAAAACCAGCCCTTAGATAGTTGGATATATTTCAGGAAAACTTTCAATGAATCCAGATTCTTGCATCATCCCATTCATAGAAAGGATTAAAATCATTAGCTGAGATATCTGATCCTCATGACCAGCAGTAGCCTTTTACTGAGATGTATGCTTGAATGCATGGCTTCCCTAGCCAAAACCACATATATACTGGCCTCTCCACCTACCTCTTTGGAGTAGTTCCTCAGAGCTATCTGAGAGGCTGTCTTCCAGGCTGTAGTTCTGAGTAAGACACTAAATAAAACTCAACCCACAACTCTTACACTGAGCATTTTTTTTCTAGTTGACAATAGGGAGAATGTCTTAAGGTTACCAGCTGTTTCTACTGCCTTTACCATTCAGTTGTATTTTGGAATTCAACAACATTAGGCTGACAGACTCTATCTTGATCTGCCACAAAAGGGCGTCCTTAAAATTTGATAAATCTAACAAAATTAGCACATTGGGAGGTAATCCAAGGCTTTTCCTCTAGAGAGTTGTTTTCAAACTGAGGGTCATGACCTATCATGGATCATGAAATCAATTTATGTGCATATAGGTAAAGATTAATATTTATATAAAGATACACATACACATATACATGGACACATATATATGAAACTGGGTCATGATATAAAATTATATCTTACTGTGGGCCATGGTTACTGGGTCATTTGAAAGGTAATGTGAAGTCCACTCCAAAATAGAATGTAGCATTATCATGCCATTGCCTGTTTTAAGAAGGAACCAGTGAACAGAAGCGGAGTGGGCTTCTTAGAAAAATAGAGTGTGGAGAAGAAATTCTGTCAATAAGTCTGGTTAGTACTGCAAAAGGGAGAATACACTGGGGAAAAAAAACAAGATAACAAAACAAAATCCAAGAACATTCTCTAGAGTGTTGTTGTCTGTGAAAGTCTAGGAGGAGTTGACCAGTGCTTTTGGAACTTAGGGAAATATTACCTATAATCCATTCTGATTCTGGATTTACCAGGTAATCTTCTGAAGAAAATTCTGCTTATCTAGATATTTTCCTTCTGGAAAGGGGTATCCTGGTTCAGGGACTAAGACATGCCCGTTGTTAGAGAGGCATATTTCGCATTACAAATATAAAACTGTGGAGTCCAGGTTTATCTGTTTCTCACTTCTGAGAGTTTGTGCACATCAGCTATTAGATAGAAGATCTCTGGAGGAATAAGAACCTTCTAGCCTCTGGGCGGGAGAGACTCTTTCGGGTTTTATTTCACTGTGATCAGCAGATTCTGTGTTCAATTCTGACATTTCCTCTTCCTCAGCTGAGGTCAGGAGCTGAATGCTGAGTTGTAAGGACCCAGAACAAAATGCTACAAGACAGGCTCCATAACACAAGTTTAGACCTGCTCCTTAGGAAGAAGATAATAGGATCAGGAAAAAAACCGCTTTCATACAGACATGTATTTCAGTAAAAATCACCAGCTAACTGATAGATATAGTAATAGCATGACAGCTACCTCACAGCCCTCAGATATCTAGCAGCCTCCTGCCAGGCAGAAAAAAAAAAAAAAAGTCACCTAATCCTGACAGATGCTCCTAGGTCAGTAAACTACAGATGGTGTTTAACGACAAAGTCCCTGGCTGAATACACTGCTTCCTAACTATATATACACTTCTCTGTGAGAAGTATGTGACATCCATACAAAAATCATGCTGAATAAAGGCCCAAGATCCTGGCTCTAAATCGATGGTTTGGGGAAAGTATCACTTGACCCTCTAACCCTCAATTTCTGCATCTACAAAACACAAAGGTGGGAGGAGGAGAGGAATAAAAATATTTTAAAAACTTACAGAATTGTAGGGATCCAATAAGATGATAGATACAGTGCACTTCGGACCATGCCTGACACGTAATAAGTCTCAGTATGATTTCAGTCTATATTTAATTCAATAAGAACTGAACCATGGCCATAAACTCATGACTCCTGAACTCATTCATTCATTTGTTTTATGGAACACTTCTCAGACGCCAGTCAGGGCCTTTCTACCTTCCAGAAGTTCCCTTTCTATCAAGGGGGAAAGACATGCAAGTCAATAACTATAATCAGTATGATGGCACTCTAATTGTCCTTGTATAAACTGATATGGGAATACAGACAGAAGGCTTGGAGAAGAGCTCCAGAAAACAAGGTTTCATGGTCTACTTCCAGTAGCACTCTTGGTACAAGGTACTTATGTAAAGCCCTAGAAGAGCAGAAGAAAAGACACGCAGTTCCATCTTTCTACTCTTTCCCATCTAGAGATTCCTTGTCCTTTGTGAACATCTGCCTAGTATTTCTGGGAAAGGAAGGAGGGACATAAAGAAACTAATATCTGTTCAGCATCTTAGTATGCTAGTTACTTTATATGTAATTTAATTTTGGGGGTATAGAATTATATGACTTCAAATTAAAAAAAAATTAACCACATGGTAGCTATTGTGTTTACCTACTTGGCCAATTCCCTCTATTCCCATCCTTCTGGAGACGGGTTCCCCCTCTCTGAAAGTAGAGGTATACCCTTTGGCTCCCAGTAATTGATTGATTGGATAGAAAAAAATGGAGTATTTGGAATCATTTCACTGGATATTTTTGTTGGAGAATAAGGAATGGCTCACATTTACCTTCTGGCCATGAATTCCAAGGCTCAGAACCACTGGTTTCCTCTGTCCATTCCATGTTGTGGGATGCAAGATAAAGAGAGGCAAAAGAATAAAAGATGGAGAGAAACGACCATTCCAATAGTATCAAATCCCCTATTTCAGTCCCTGAGACTCCTGAGTCAGACCTAGTATCTTTGTCTCCTACTTTTTGTGAAGCATCAGTATCTTTCCATTGAATTTTTTTTATTAAAAAGTTGATTTTCTAACAACTGCCACTGAAATAGTCCTGAATAATGCAGATTCTACAGCTGCTAAGAATGAAGCTCAAATTTGAACTCAGGCCTGCTTAACTGCACAGCCTGTGCTCATGTCCCTATACTGGAATATTCTACAGGTGTGTGACTCTTTGAATTTCTCACCATGGTTTGCCCCTTGAGGAGCAATTTGTTCAGTTCTTTTACTCACAGCCCGTATACTTGTCTAGATAGTACTGAAGTGAGTGATGGGAACATTTATTCTCAACCCCAGGGAGAAATAGAAATACTTTGAATCAATCAAAGGAAGACAATATAGAGCATTGTCTATGTGAGCTCTGATCCTCTTCTGCCTCAGTTCAAATTCTGGCTCATTAGCTCTGTAGCCTTTCTCAAATTTTCCTCATCTATAAAATGGGGATAATAGAACCCACCTCATACAATTGTTGTGAAGATGAAATTAATTAGTGCCTTTAAAACACTCCAATAATACCTTGTACATGAAAGTTGCTCAATAAACATCAGTTATTATTATGATTACTGTCATCATATTATTATTGTGAACATAATATTTAGTTTCTCTGGGATGAATGCCCCATAATACAATTGTTGTAATATGGTAATTGTATGTTTCTTTTGTAATAAACTGCTATCCTGTTTTCCAGAGTAGTTGTTTGATTTCTACATTCCCACCAGCAATGTATGATGATAGAGCTTCTCCACATCCTTGCCAATATTTGTCATCATTTTTTACTTTCAGCCATTCTGGTCAGTGAATAGCGATATCTCATTGTGCTTTTAATTTACATTTCCCCAGTGGCAAATTATATTGACTGTCTTTCATGTGCTTATTTGCCATCTGTATGTCTTCTTTGATGAAATGCCTATTCATGTTTTTTGTCCATTAATATTACTTTTACTGTTGAATTTTAAGAGTTCTTTATATATTCTAGATATTACTCCAATTTTACCTCTTCTTTTCTAACTTGGATGACTTTTGTCTCTTTTTTCACTTAATTGGTCTGGCTAGAATTCCCAGTACAGTGTTGAATAAAAGTGATGAGAGTGGGCATCTTGTTTTGCTCCTAATCTTAGAAGAAAAGCTTTCAGCTTTTCACTACTGAGTATGATGTTATCCGTGGCTGAGACAATTCTATATCTTACTTACAATGCTGTATGCCTTTTATATTTTTCTTCTGCCTTATTATAGTGGCTGGAGCTCCCAGTATTATATTGAATAAGAGTAATGGAAATAGACACTCTTGTTTTATTCTAATTACTAGGCAAAGACCATTGAGTCTTTCACCATTTCACCCCTCTCTTTATAAGGACAATTGTTAGATTAAGCTCTCATGGGTAATATGCAATAATCTCTCTATGTCACATCTTAGATCTTTAATTTAATCACATCTGTAAACTCACTTTTACTATGTTAAGTGACATATTCACAGGTTCTGGGATTGGGACATGGATATTTTGGGGAGCAGTTGTTCAAGTACCACAAGTTCTATCAGTTTTTGTCTTGTGTATTTTGAGGCTCTGCTCTTTGCTGTGTATATATTTAGAACCATTATGTCTTTCTGATAGATTATTTTATCATTATTTAAACTCTCTCTTTATATCTAATAACTTTCTTTGCTCTGACGTCCTCTTTATATGCTATTAATACAGCCAATTTTTAAAATTTTAATTCATCTTTGCATGGTCTTTTTCCATTCTTCTATTTCTTTTTTTTGTTTGTTTTGTTTTGTTTTTCTGTCCTTTTATTTCAACTTACCTGCATTGTATTTCAAGTGAGTTTCTTGTGAGTAGCACGTAGTAGGGTTGTGTGTATGTGTGTGTGTGTGTGTGTCTGTGTGTGATTTATCCACTCTGCAATTTTTGTCTTTTGATTGATGCACTTAAATCATTTGCATTTAAGGTAGCTATTGATATACCGTGATAGTTATTAATTCTACGGTTTAATTGTTTTGTTTTGTTTTGTTTCTTCTAGCTCTTCTTACTCTGTTTCCTTTCTTGTATTTCTGCAGGCTACTTGAAAGTTTATTCAGATTCCATCTTTATTTAGTTATAATGTTTTTGAGTATATCTCTTTGTATACATTTCATAGTGGTTGCTCTGGCTATTACAATATGTATTTGTGACTTATAACAGTGTACTGGTGCTAACATTTTATCACTTAAGTGAAATGTGAAAACTTCACTTTCATTTAGAGCTTTTTATCTTCCTCCACTTTTAAATGCCATTGTCTTGAGTATTAAATTTTGTTTCAGCTATGAAATATGATTTATAAAACTCATAAAGGGAAAGCATAGTGTATTGCTTCTACTCCTATGTTTGCTCTATTGTTTCCTCCTCTTTCCTGATGCTTCAGGATTCTTTTTTTAAATCATTTCTTTTCTACTTAAAATTCATTCTATCAATCCTTTAGAGTAGGTTTGTTAGTGAAAAATTCTTTAGTTTTTCTTTGCTTTGACCAATTCCCTCAGCTTGATTCTACCCTTCACTCTTGTAGCTCTTGGTGGTGTGGGGATTCTCAGGCCCAGTACAGATGAACACTTGCCCTGCTTTCTTTTTATTGGTGATTTCCCTTTTTTGTTTTGGGGGAGCAATGAACCTACCTGAGTTTCCTTTTGCTGCTAGGTTGGGGATCAGGAAACACTGATGTGGGTCTTCTGTTGTATAGAGAGCTATAAGGTGCCCCGCCACTGAGTTGTTCAATCCTGGATTTTCATCCAGTTCAACTTCTCCTTATCCCTTTCAGATTCCTCCTTTGGTTCTCTCTTATTATTTGCATGTTTTATAGTTATAAAGAGGAAAAGCTGGGAGATATGGGTCTGCACCATCTTCAGAGGACCAGAAGTCATAAATTGAATTTTGACTCAAGGTCCTTACAAGTTTAATGATGACCAATACTAAAAACAAACAAACATACAACTGGAAATGTCTTTTGGATTCAGACTCATGTGGCGTCCTTAAACTCCTGTGGTTGATATACAAACTTAATGGAAAACAGGAGGGTTCTCAAGAGTCTAAAAGACACTGACAGTAGGGAAATGTTGTCTTCACCAAAATTTTTTATATAAGTTTACAGGTGCCTTAACCTTATTCTCACATAAAAATTGCAAAGTTTATCTTCATTGACCATTCTGATCTTTATTTTTCCTTCTGGGTGATGTTCTTTTCTTTGTGCATGAAGTCTTTCTGCTATAGCAAGCAACATACATGAGTATAAGCTTCTTAGGCAAATTCTCTTGTCAGTGATGTATGTTTCAGATAGTGATGTTCCCTTTGCTTTTCTCCTTAGAATGCTTGTATTCCATATTGTCTCCATTAATTGTCTGGTTGACTGTAACCCATTTGATTAATTTAAGCAAAGATATTAGCTTAAATTATGCTTACCTTTAAGCTAAGGTATTAGCTCAAATTAGCTTTAATTATGCACACATTATGCTTCCTAGAAAATATTTGCATATAACAACCCTTTTTAGTGTCTCAACCACAAAGATAGTTAATGTAGATATTTAATACTTTGTGACTGGATGGTGGGCAAAATGTTTTGGGCTTCTGTTTTCTTATTTATAGAGAAAAGAGTTGAACTAATTGACATATAGAATTATTCCAACATTATGATTCTAATGGAATAGGTGTGAATGTACATAATTAATCATGTCATTCTCCCCATTTCTGCAATGAAAGAAAAACCCATTATCTCCTCCAGATTAAATTATTAATGATGAAGGAAATGTATAACCATGTTGCATCTGGCAAGGATTTATCAAATATATGCATCTGAGATATATTGTGGACTCAGCTGCTATATTCATCTGGTTGGAATAAATAGATATATGGAGAGACAAATGATCCTCTGTGATTTAAGAATATTTTATGTCTTTTATTTTGCTTCCTATCTGCGTACATAACTACATTACACAGTTAGAATATGCTTTGCCACAGAAAGAACATGTTGCAACATATATCCTATGTCTCATGCCATTGGTACCTATTGTTTGCTAATAAAATATTAAGGAGTTGCTAAGTTTTTGGCTTTGTCCACTAAATCTCAGGGATGCAGGAGATTCATTTACTAGTATTGGGTCTCATAGTAATTAAAGATTAATCAGTAGTCTTATTCTATTAATTTAATTGATTTTATATACTCTTATCTTCGCATTTTTTAGTTTAAGGTGATAAAAAAGAAGGAAGAGGAAGCGAGAGGGAGAGAAACATAATTAGGAAAGAGAGAGACAATTCTGTCTACTCAGAGCAAAACCAACCTTGACAAGTTAAACAACTGAGCACAGTTTTCTGCCTATGAAATGCAAGAAAAATGAGGTAGAAATTCAAGACTCCAGTGAATGCTCAATAATTATTTCCATTCTCTTTTGCGATGGGGTTAAATTTGACATAAATGGGAAATAGAACAATATTTATCTTCCTTTGTATTCCTCATCTAATTTGGGGCTTTAGGCTGTGTGATCTAGACTATAGATCTGCCTCTATCTGTGACCTACTTTCTTTCAGCAATGCAGAATTTCTCGGTTTATATGACTCGATTTTGTGCAACCACAGGGATTACAAATGATTAAGACATAGTCACTAGCACCATGATGATAAGCTGTTTCTTCAGCAACTGCAGAAACAGCAAGGGGGAGAAAATGATTGAGTATAACTAGATATTTAGAGAGGATTTTGAGCTTTTATTGAGTTCTCAGATTCTCTCTTCATGCAGTTGTACAAATATTTAATTGCATTTTCCCCTTCTCTGAATTTTAATATTTTTATTCCCCAGAGCTAGAGTGATTTCTGAAAATCACATTCCACTTTTGCACAGATAAAAGCTGTTTCACAAAGTTCTGTGGAAAGATTATTGCTTAATATTCTCTCAGTTTATAGAATGCTAGGACAGAGTGGATAAAAGTAGCTAAGGTTGTTTTTCATATCTTTAGCTAATATTTTATGGTGTACTTTGTTTTGCTGTCATACTGTTGGCTGCATGACATTATAAGCAAATCCTTTTTTTTAAGTCAAATTTTTGTAGATCTTATCATTCCAATATATTTACTTTATTAACAAGACTATGTTTTGCATACTGGTCTCCAATTAAGGCACTCTGAATATTTATTTAATTGTAAACTGTTACCAAGAAGATAATGACACCAACATAGAAATAACCTGAAGTGTGCCACTTTTTGACAGTATAGTCTTTCTTTCTCTCTTTATACATGCCTTTAATTGCCATACTAGTTTTTAAGATTTGTACAATGAAGTAGTTTAATTTATTATTAAGAAGACATATAATAAATTATAGCTATATAGAGATAAGAAGCAGATTACATTTTCCATCCAACTAAAATTATTTTTATTGTCACATATGAACTTCTGTTTACTATCCACGTGCAAACACATTTTATAGAATTGTAGTCACTATGCACAAGGCTTTTCTGCTTTTGAAATAATATAATAAACATTTCTCCTCTTGAGAGAGTCTATAATCATGAATTCCAACCTTATTCTCTCCTGCTATTCCATAATTTACTAAGCCATCCCCTCTTTTAAAAATTTGTGTTGTTTCCTATCCATCTGCTATCTATGATCTTTATATTTTTATAGTAAAGAATATCTTATTATATGATCTTGCACATGTATATATGTGTGTGTGCGTGTGTGTGTGTGTGTGTGCACTTGAGTGTGTGTATTTTCTGTTATTTCTCTATGATGAATTTGTCATAGTAGAGTTACAGGGCCAACAACTATAAATCCGTATGTCACTATTGCTGTGCTATTTTAGCAATTTTTCCTTAAAATATGTATACATATTTTAAAATGTTTGTTAAAATTGCATGATTTTGGATGTGTCTACAGTATATAAAAAATATTATTGTTTGCAGATGTAATGTGAGAGTCTGACTCAATGTCAGTATATGTGAAAGTCCCTAAATTTTTTTTTGACTTAGAATATCCATCTCCCAATTTTTATTTTCTTTATTAAATATGTACTTCATCATTAACTAAAGAATCAAAAAAATCAAGTTTTACACGTTTTTGAAGAAGTTTTTCAAATTCTTGTTTCTACTTGTTTTATATGTGAAGAGATTCACAAGCTTAGGAAGAAAAAAAATATGCTTTTAGCAAAGTGTGCTTCTAACCCTTTATCCTGTTCTGAATATTCTTTATCCTATCAGCAGTTTTGCTATAAATAATCTTTCAGAAAGGCATTTTTATAGGAGGCTGGCTAACTAAATGTATACCTGTGAGATCAGTTGAGGCATTTTTATTGCTAGGCAGTAAAGGCTTTGTTGTTGCTGTTCTTTATCCACATTGTAGTGATTCAAGAGTGTCTAGAATTATATTTTACCATTTGTGGAAATTTTGAAGATTATAAAAATGAGCCTATCCACAACATGTAATTAAGTTTTGGCCTCATTAATAGTTTACTAGCCTTTATATGCACTGAGGAAGGCAAATAGATTTTATCTTACGAACCAAGTCAGCTCAACTAGTTGTGTGGTTGAGAAGGACAGAGAAGACCCATCTTGTTCAGCAGGAAAAAAAGGCTGACATGCTGAGATTGAATGATTTGTCTCATATGTCACTGGAATGCGGTGGGTATATACTTGCCATGTTCCAGGACTTGGATGTTTTTATACTAATCCTTCCTATTGGTTGATGTAGATCAGCTGGTGCAGAAATATGAAGAAAGGTGTATGAGCTACTTATAGTTTGTAATTCTCTGGATAAATTATTACTTAGTAAAAAAAAAAAAAAGTTAAGCCTACCAGGCTATGCAGCAGAACGTTGCTGTCCAAATATTCTCATTTATAGGGCTATGAACCAAATGCTGCTAGATCTAGATCTCACAAGCCTGTAGGTCCAAGTGAAGTCAGACCTACCTCCATTTAAATTGTGCCAGTTCTCACCACTCACTTGTCTGACTATGGAAGTGTAGAACAATGGAAGAAATATCATCACCTAGGAGACACTTAGGAGATGTGTAAAAGGCTATCTGGTTCACACAAGGATTCGTAGGTGTCACCCAATTAGGTAGGTAGGGATTAGAAATTCTAGAAGGCTGAAATGCAAAGGGTAGTTCTGTGTAACAAAGAAATCTCGCATGTCTACAGAAATCTCCAGTGCCCACAATGAAAACATCCTAAGAACTGGACAGGAAGAGTCCTGCTCATATATCACAAGCACACAAAACAAATGTAAGAATTTAGGGATGCCTCTTTGACTCTGTATCCACATAGCTTTTATAACCCTAAACGTCTCCTTTGATGAGGCACCAGGAAAACACTTGTCTAATGTCTTCAAAACAAAGGATGATTATATGTGAATGTTGTGAAGATTTCTGGGAAGTGTCACTGCTAGAAGGAGTGCAGGGAGTATTTGAGAGACATTAATGCTTACACAGAGAAAAGAAAAATTAACTTGTCAAATTTGCTCTTTCCAGTGGCATGAATGCAATCAATTCCTGCATAATTAAAAACTATTTGCAAGAAGTGCTGAGTACTTCTTGTTTCTCTCCATCCTCCAGTTTGTGTTTCCAGAGTTATTCACAAATTTATATTATGTTCTGAACACTTGCACTTGACTATATAGGAAATAATTTTCAATGTTAATTAATTCATATTACTCTTAAATCTGTTTATTTGCAGGGTTAGATGAAATATACAAGAAACAAGATATAAATTTTTTACATTGGCCACAAAATAAACATTGAATGCTAAACGTTGAGAATAGTTTTATTTTATAAACTTAATGACAGTTAATTAAGCTAATTAAGTAAATTTTCTACTTTACTTACATATATGTGATTTGAAGTTAAATATTAATTATATAAATATGTAGTTTACCTTTTAATTTAATAATGCATTACATAAAACTTCGTTGGAAAACATAAATTTTAAAAATTCCAGTAACTTAAAAGGAGGTCAGGGCTTCCCTGGTTGCACAGTGGTTGAGAGTCCGCCTGCCGATGCAGGGGACACCGGTTCGTGCCCCGGTCCGGGAAGATCCCACATGCCGCGGAGCGGCTAGGCCCATGAGCCATGGCCGCTGAGCCTGCGCATCTGGAGCCTGTGCTCCGCAATGGAAGAGGCCACAACAGTGAGAGTCCCGCGTACAGCAAAAAAAAAAGGAGGTCATTGTTGTGAAGGGGACTTAAATATTAATAAAGGCTTTGTCCTTAAATCATTGAATAATGAATGTATCACTCACCCATATTTAGTTGTAATTGCATAGCTTAGTAGTGCAAAAACTAGAAAAGAAATGAAATTTGATTGTGAGATTTCAGACAACTTTTAACAGGTTTTGAATCAAATAATGCTAAATTGTCTGAAATACATGAAACACCAACTTTCATTAGTAAATATTATTTTAATATTTTATATTTTCATCATATATTTTCATATTATTTACAGGAAATGATGAAAAATCTATGCTGTGAAAATTATATCAAGTTTATATATTTGTTTGTGGGTTACTTGTTATTCTCATTCTTACTTCGACACCATCTCCAGAGGTCTACCACACAGAACTTCTATGAGTCTTTAATTACTATTTAGTTTTCTAATTCATTCTCCAAATCCAGTAATGTCCTGAAAGAGATAGTCTCCAATGATTTGTAAATACTAAAGAGTGAATATACACCTCAGCATATGGAGGGATAGAAAGCAATTATGTTTTTTGTCATAGTTTCTCATAGGGAATTATTTTGACACGGGTATAAATATGACCTGGTTTATATGCAGTGATATCACATTTCCTCAGTTTTTTCTACTTCAGAACAGCCTGGCTCACATAGTATGCCTACTTTAATTAAAGTTATTGCCATTTTATCTTGAGCAAGTGTTAGGATGGAGTTGCTGTTTATGAAGATAGAACTGTAGGAAGAATTTGTATTGATGTGGAGAAAAATAATAGTACAGATTTTAGACATGTTAAGATTGAGATGTCTATTAGGCATTTGATTTGCACAGATCTAGAGCCCCATCTCATATACTCTTGGCCTTCCTTTTACTTCAAGCATTGATATGACAACCAGCTTCATGTAGGGATTACCTGGTAGGCTCTCACCTCAGATATACCATGAATTCTTACTTCTGGGGTTCTCTGATGCTGGATATGGAACATCTGACTCCTGCCCAATTGTGAGGAACCTGAAATTGTGAGGAACCTCATGCTGCAACAATTGACAAATTAAGGATGGGAATCAGTGGATATATGGACTCCTCATATTCAGATGGATAATTTTGAGGCATGATTTTAATTGCATAATTTTAAGACCTGTAGAAATTCTTGGCAGAATTAAAGGCTAGTTGACTTTAAACCTTTTTGGAGGCAAAAACAAACCTTAAATGACATATAGCTACTTATAATCCTTATTTGTCCACTTAGTATTCTTTTTAATACTCTTAAATTATATTTTTTTAAGGTTATATTTAAGTTAAAAAGAGTTTTCACCAGTGGAAAGAAACATTGCTAACATTGTTCTTCACATTAAACTATCAAATATCCTATGGTTATATAATAATAGTTTTTTACCCACTGTTATATGAATTATAATTACATTGTGTACCTTTTCATTAGCCTATATGAATCTTTGTATTTAACCGGGTTTTAAATGTGTCTTGTGTGTAACTGGATTTGTTGCATGGATCTTGTATATACTTTTATTTGCTGGACTTTTGTGATAAAATAAATGTTGAATCTTTAATATAAAAAAAAGGAGGGTTCCTATAGACATCATCGAGTTGAGCCTTGATTTTTTTTGTATCCAGTTTGTCAATCTCTGACTTAGTTGGACTGGGCAGACCACTTATATTTAATGTGGTTATTGATAAGTTTGGGTTGAAACACAATGTTTCTCAAATAGACCTTTGATTACAACATCTACCAATAGTTTGAATTGTTGTGTTAATACTAAATAGTTATGAAATCTGTTGATTCAATTGGAAAAAATGTTAGCTAAAATATTTTAGAGTTATAGCAAAAAAATTATTTTCCTCACATTTCAGCCAATTCTAACATTTTATAATCAGAGATTACAACATACTACAGTAAGAAAATAGTTCTTTTAGAGATCTGTGTTGCAATTTTACCACCATCTGTTTTCCTAAATGTTTGAGAAGCAGAGTGCTGTTTTCTTATTGCATACACCTGTGGTTTTCTTCTGGCGTTGGTCTGTATTTACATAATATCCACCTGAAAATGCAGGCTCTGTAATATCTATCTAAACTTAAGCATTATGGGGATAGTATAGAAAACCATTCAACTACTAGATTGCATTTTCTCCTTTCCCAAGAAGATGGGTTTTGTTGTTGTTGTGTGGGCAGCTTTGTTGATTATCTTCTCCCCTTGGGTTTCTGTGCCACAGTAATTCTTAAAAAAATACCTCTGACTTACACAGAACTATGAATTGCAAAAGACTGAAACTTAAGAAGATATGCATACTTCCTATCCATAAAAAGTTCTCTAACTAGATAGCTGAACATTGCATGTAATATTGGCATGCTAATAAAATAGACATTAAGGACAGAGAAAGCTGAAATCTGATTACGCATTCCAGTTGGCTTCTCCCTATGTAAAACTGAGAAAGTTTTAGGAGAGCAAGATATGTTCAGTATTTCCATTTCACCTTCATAAAATAATGTTCTTCTACTAGAAAAGCTATTAAAAATGACCAAATAGAAAACTTTCAATGGGATATTAAAATTTTGACTTTTTATGTATTAGCTTTTCCTGTTCCAAAGATTAGTGCTTTCATCTACTAGTTTTGCTGTGTACAATAGTTCATCATTTTTAGTCATGTGTGAGTAGGCCTTTCAAAGCTCATTTTTCCAAACAGATATATTAACATTTAATAAAAAAGATTAATTCTTTCTGGTTTGGGTGTTCTATTTTGGCAAGGAATTTTGACCTTGTAAGATTGTTTTCTTCTTCATTTTTTCTGGCTATTCTTGCTATGTTTGTCTTCTATTCTTTATATGTTGCTATTAACCTCAAAGCTAATGTAATATTGATTTTCTCCTGAAGTTATGTTTTGTTAGAAATTAGAAACATTTTTCAGATCAAATGATGTACTCATTTTTACCTGTGAGACATTGAATGAGATGAATTGTTAACATGATAGAATATCTAGGAAAACTTATGATCCCTGTCATTATACTGTAGTAACAGAAAAATGGGTAGGAAGGGCAATTCAGCTGTCAAAATTTTACATCAACACTTGAAATCAGTCAGGTAACTTGAAATTCAGTGCCAATTGTGTTTTATGCAGTTTCTTTACCCTTAATCATAAATGGTTAAAAAAATGATGGAAGCAGAATAGAGACTGTACAGGCTGAAGTGAATTCCTAAGTTACCACTTTTAGATGCACTGCCAGGTATTGGTATCATAATTGCCTAATGTTTCTTTGTATATAATTCTTGGATCCCATTCTGAATCTTTAGGATTCCTCTGCATTTCATCAATTCTATAAACATCTATTGTGCAGCTACAATTCATAAAGACCTGCAAAATTAAAAACAAGTAAAATGCAGTTGAGGGGAAATACTTCTGCCTTTCACCTCATGAACATTACAATCATATGCTCTGCCATTTGGGGCCACACATTTTTCATCCCTTCAAAAAAAAATAGTAGAACATAAGGCATAGGAATGCGCATTTTTTGGAATTAGATAGACAGTTCTACTCCTTATATTTATAGGGTTCTAGATAAGTAGTACCAACGGCGATACTAATAAGCTATGTCTAGATGTTTAAAAGTTATAAAATTTAAAACTGTAAAGAGTTATAAATTATTAAATACAATATTTCTTTTGCTTCTATTTTGAAAAATGTGCCTTCTTGATTACCTGGAAGCTCAGGTTTTTATTTTAAATATTCAATCAGAGTAGAGTTCTGAATAAAAATAGGACATCCCAGGGCTTCCCTGGTGGCGCAGTGGTTGAGAGTCCTCCTGCCCATGCAGGGGACATGGGTTCGTGCCCTGGTCCAGGAAGATCCCACATGCTGCGGAGCGGCTGGGCCCGTGAGCCATGGCCGCTGAGCCTGCGCGTCTGGAGCCCGTGCTCCACAACGGGAGAGGCCACAACAGTGAGAGGCCTACGTACCGCAAAAAATAAAAAAAAAATAATAAAAAAAAAATAGGACATCCCAGAGTCTAGGCCACTGGCCTCTAGACCTTGGCCCCCAGGCTGCAGTCCGCTTACCTTTGCTAAGTCTCTTCTCCATCCTGTAGCAAGGGAGTCTGAGTGACTATCTCAGCCTGCGCATCCCTGCAGAGCTGCTCTTGATCACTCTTCAGGTTTAGGGTTGCCCACATTGGAAGTGTGTACATGGTTGAGGGGAGCTGAATTTCTGGGAGTGTTCATCTCTCGGCCTCATGACCTTGTGGCCCATGGAGCAGTGCATGTCAGGAGAAGGCAAAGTTCCTCCGAAGCGCAAGCTCCAGATCAGGAGCCACACTGGCCTAGTTCCCAGCTTGGTATTGTAGGTAGACTTAACCTTTAAATCTTTCTTCTTCTCAGTTATCAGTTGTGTGTTCTTTAGTTTAGAGCCAGAGTGCCTGCACTTGAGTATCCGCTTCATGACTTAACAGTTGTGAAATTGGGAATATTATATAATCTCTCTTTCTCTCAGTTTCCTCATCTGCAAATGTGGTTAATAACGATCTCTAACTAAAAGGATTGCTTTGAGAATTGAGTTGATATTTATGGAGTGCTTAAAAGAGCTCCTGGCACACTGAAAATACTTGATAGCTAATTGTTAAAGAACTAAAATAGTTTTCTTAGCTGTAAAATGGGAATTTTAATAATGACTTTATCATAAGGAGTTGAAAAAATCAGTAAGATAATGTGCAGAAGTGTTATTGCAATGCTTGGCACAAAATAAGGGTAGCAGATTGTTAAATAATAGAGTATAAAGAAGTAAAAAATATATAGCTCTAGAAATATACATCATAAGATTAAAAATTAGAGCCTTTTTGGGCTTCCCTGGTGGCGCAGTGGTTGAGAGTCCGCCTGCCGATGCAGGGGACACGGGTTCGTGCCCTGGTCCTGGAAGAACCCACATGCCGCAGAGTGGCTGGGCTCATGAGCCATGGCCTCTGAGCCTGCGCATCCGGAGCCTGTGCTCTGCAACAGGAGAGGCCACAACAGTGAGAGGTCCACGTACCGCAAAAAAAAAAAAAAAAAAAAAAAAAATTAGAGCCTTTTTGCATTTTTATTGTTCTTTAGTACGTATTTATTTTTCTTTGACAGTGAGTGATGCTGTGTTTGTCTTGGCTTTGTAAGCTTGAACGTATAAATATTCCAATATAATAAATTTACGTTGTTTTTCATAACCATTAATCCAAGAAACTGGGAAGTGTCACTTCATATTTGCCATTATAAATTAATCCATTCTTGTAGTTGATAAATGTTTGTTATATGCCCTAATTGTACAAAAGTACTGAGCACTTAACTTCATAGTTAACACTGGGACTAGTACGATATCATCAGTCAAAAGCATGCATTCACTTTGTTTTTCTCTAAAACAATCTTCTACCCAGAATGACCAATACATGATGAATTAATTTTATCTTCACAATAAAATGTGTACAGAGGTTAAAATGGTAAATTAACATACACATCCACTGTATTCTTTTTGGAAATTGCTTTGGGTGTGAAAATAAGAGATGACAATTTTCTTTTATCCAATATTTCTTTATTTCTTAAAAAAAAAAAAGAAAGTTTTTAACACTACTCAAAGCCAAGAAACAGTAGATGTGATCCTTGAATTTAGATAATGGAAGATGGCAATATCTCCTTAAAGTTTCTATAATTGTTCATTTACACTAAAATGAGTGGAAACATTCACAAAATGGTCTCTAAAGCTGTACATAGTCTTCAAAATATGGTATTCAGATTACTGACACTCTAAGATTAAAATTTATTCATAATTCACTAGAGATAAAATGTTACACAGTCATTTATGGCTATTTTGGGAGGAAAAGCCTAATTTTGAAACAGAATTTACCTTGGATAATGGTTGCTGAATGTTTAAATGATTCAACAGTGTAAATTATTAGTAAGGTTGTTGTAACATATTAATTTTACATATATATAAAGATGCGCTTGCCTTTAAACATTAAGTGGTTTTAGTTATTCATAGTTTAATGGTCTTCATGCCGACTGTTGTGCCCAAACTAGAAAACATATATAGATTTGCTTTGAATCTCCAACTTCTTTTGAGAGTCATCAGTCAAAAGGTGAACATATAGCATTTAAAGATATGAAGTATTCTAATTGTGGTAAAGATAAATTTGAGACAGAGAGTTTGTTTCTAGTTTCTATTGACTTGAATCTTAATCTGATGCTTTATGAAAAGGCTAACCTTTCAGTTAAATTTATTAAAAGCATGAATGTATGCTTTTAAGTTTAAACATTTTAGCCATCTTGGAATTTTAAAATAACTCAAATTTTAGACATGTTCAGAAATACTATGAATAGAATAGAATTTAGAAAAAATGTGGCATCACATTTTTATCAAGCATAGATAATATGCTAAGTATCACTGTTTTCATTTACACACTTGGAGTAAGAATATTATCACAATGTATATTTTAAGAATTAAATATAATAGTTTCAAGCGCTTAAACCTACTATAATGCTCAGTAAAATGTTAATACCAAATCCACTTACCATGTAACAGCCTCTTGTTTCCAATAAATCTATATCTACTTCTTTTTGGTGTTTTAGGTTTTGTCTGTGTGTCTGTCTCATTTCTCTTTCTCAAAATATTTTGGTTAATTATAGAATTATAATATTTATAACACATGTAATATATTACAATATATTATAATTGTAAAATCACAGTCTTTTGTTATAACCACTGTATCTTCATGTTTTTAATTATTTAAATCTAAACTATAATACATTCATTAAAAAAAAATTATGGATCTATAGATTGCTTAGAGATGGTTGTCTTCTTCCAATAAAGAGATTCTTATTTTGCTCACAGGAATTTTATTTCCATATTTAAATTTAATATTTTATGTCAACTATTTAATTCACTGAACAGTGAATTGAATACCTATTAACTGAGAAGGCAACACACCTCTTTCTGAAGTCACATTGCCTGAATTCAAATACCTTTTCTACAATTTAGGAGCAATGTAACCATGGGCAAATGGATTTTCCCCTTTAAGTCTCAATTTCTTCATCTGTAAACTAGAAATAACATAATACATACTTATCAGGGATTTAAGGACTAAATTGTATTGTCTTCCAGCATTTAGCCCAATGGTTGGTGTCTTAGTTTGGGCTGGTGTAACAAATATAAGTTAGACTGAGTGATTAAACAGCAAACATTTCTTTCTTACAGTTCTAGAGGCTGGGAAGTCCAAGATCAAGGTGTTGACAGAGTCCACTACCTGGTGTGCAGATGCCTAATTTCTTGCTGTGTCCTCAGATGGCTGAAAGGAGAGAGAGAAAGTAAGCTCTATTTTATCTCTTCTTATAAAGACACTAATCCCATTTATGAGGGCTCCACCCTTGTGACCTAATTACTTCCCAAAGACCTCATCTTTTAATACCATCTCACTGAGGGTTAAGAATTCAACATACAAATTTGGGGAAACACAAACATTCAGTCCATAGCAGTGGACAAATAGTAAGTGTTCTATTAATATAAATCTGTCTTATTCTCATTCTAGCTTCTTGTCATATGTCAGGCATTTTTCTGTATTGAAGATAGATGAGCATAAAGCAGAGTTCATAGCCTCAAGGATTCATCCATCTAGTGGATAAATCAATTTTATTTTATAAAAATAAACCAACAATAACAGTATGATGTGATGAGTGATGGCGTGAAGTGATACAAGTCTGCACCTGTGTTATAAGAATGCAGTGGGAATAATCTGAAAGACACTTGAGCTAGTGGTGATATAAGAATTGCATCATAGATTCCCCCTAGCATACCCACTTCTCTGAGGCTTTAATCCTTTCTTCTGTTGATACCATCTGTCATCACAATTCCAGCATTTCTATCTCACATAGTATGGACCATCAGAGTCTCCTTCCTTTTAGGCACCATCTTACTAGCATGCTTGCAACTCCTCCCTTGTCTTGCCAGAATGGTAAATGGGAGAGTGCTCTCCAAATAGATAGACTTCCCATAGTCAATTTAATATTTCACTCCCCTTGATCTCACACCCTCAGAAGCAAGTCCAATACCTTTATGCTCTCCCTGCTAAGTCATACAACTCTGGTAAGAGTATAGTCCCTTTTTTTTTCCCTGTCAGACCCAGTATGTCCCTGGCTGGGTTATGTTCTGATTTAAGTTTTTGTCCTAATGGGTCAGTAGCAGAGTTGGGATTTAAACTTTCATGAGGAGGAGTAACCTCCACATCATTTTCAAACAAAAGGGGAGAACAAGCCATTTAAGGAATAGGCCATTGCTGCTAGCTCAGAGCTAAAAAAGCAATGAGAATAAACTCTCCTAGTTAATATTTTCCATAGAAATACTACTTTGCTGTAGGTTTCCCACAACACTTTCATTCTTTTATATTTTTATATGAGTAGAAACATCAGGGAGGATTTTGAATGGCAAACATTTGATATTGATTTGTCCTTTGTCATATAAGGTTTACATTTAAACTTTTAGAAAAAGATCTGAGTATGTCAGGAAGCTGATAATTTGTATTTACCATGATTTGACTTTTAAAAAAGGAACTGATAATTAGAAAGAAGATGAATAACATTTGATTTTGATAAAGAAAAATTCTTTTATGGAGGTTAAAAGAAAATCAACAATTTAAAATGATTTTGCAGCATAAAAATAACTGTCATTTCTACTTTTAAATGAAAGATGAAAATGTGTGATGAAGCCTTGAGAGCCTTGTATGTAGAGGTAACAGAAGCTCCTGTCTTTTTCAGATAGATGTGTTTTTGGCAGCCAAACTTTGGTTTTTCAGACTCCAAGTAACAACAGAAAAGCCACTATAGTAAAAACAAAACATACCTACTACAGATTACTGTTATAGCTTTTCATTTTTCCTTTTTTTTTTAAACTAGTTTTGGAGTTATAATAGGTATTTTAAGATTTACTGTAACTCAATTTAACAAATGAAAAGAATCAGAGTTGTGAATGTAGCACACAGAGCTAAAGTATACTTCCTGGTGATTGTTGGTTGTGGAGTAGGGAAGTGATTTAAAATAATTCTGGGGTCATGCACAGCTCACTCTTATGAACTGGTGGGCAAACCAGCCAAGCTTAATGGTCTGAGAGGAGAAAGGATGCCTAATGGATTTTTTTTAAATTGTTGCTAGCTTCTGAAATAATACACAGTGTTCTCAGATGCAGTGACTTTTTGAAGTAGATGTTCCATAACTACTTCAAACAACAAAAACAAAACAGATATAGAAACAAAATAAATTAAATCCATTTCAGGGTGTCAGAAAAGTACAAGCAGATGAAACCTGATGATAAAAATTTGACATGACATTCAGAGAAATACTTCTCATTAGTTTTAAATTGACAGAATATCTTTGTTCATATGTCCCCTTTCAAATCTCTTTTGGCATCTGAAGAATATAGTGACCAATATTAATAAGTTGGCACATGCATACATTCTTTTCTATTGTTGTAATATTTCCCCTGCAGACTTTCACTTGTATGGGTACTGTTATTTGTATTTTTCATTTGTAACCAACACACCTATTTTGAAAATGTCTGTTGAGCAACCACTATGTAAAATAACACTATCAAAGACAATGGGTTGAATACCATATGAAATGGACACAGATTTTGGTCTCAGGGATTTTACAATGTTTTAGAGTACATAAGTGAATAACTAGTATGTAGAATAGGTTAAGTCAGGCGGAGAGCATTTCTTTATTTCATTTTTATAAATATCTTGCTTCATTTGGAAAATTATTTGAAATGGTTTATGGAGATATGTATTCTTTAACATAAAGTAAAACAATGAGACATTTTATTTAAAAAATAATAATAATAACTTGACATCCATGTAAGGCCTACATATCAGACACATGCCAGAAGGTATGCTGCTTTTTACTTACGACTTTAGTATAAGGTTAGATTAGAAATTTTCCTGGTGTGAAGGTCCAAAGAAGATTTTTCTTAGGATGTCTTATAAAGGGGCATCATCTACTGTAGTGGAATATATCAATAAATATTTCAGTGAATGTTCTACAGTAATTTCTTTTGAGGGGATAGTTCAGCTAGTTCAGTTAAAGCAATTTTATTAAAATCTGAAGCAACACATTTGTACTGTAACTTTCTGAGGGTCAGACTGTTCCACAGATAAACTTTAGACTATCCAAATGCTGTGCTTTTCAACCTGTGTTCAAAACATACTCAAAGATGCATGGCAATGTGCAGGGGTACTCAAAGCCACAGGACACCATTTGCACCATGGTGCAAATTTCAATCAGTGCTATGTTATATGAAATTTTATTTTTTATAGAAAGTAAATATTGTGAAGTAGTTTTAAAAAATTGGTATGAGAGGGAGACAGGTGAGAGAGTGATGAGTAGGAGAGAGAAGGAAGAAGGAGAAGAAAGAGAGGGAGAAGGAGGAAGACAAAGAACTTCAAAGAAATTTATCATCCATTAGAGCCTGTGAATTTCAGCTCTTGAAAAATGTGTTGAAGTTAAATATATGAATTTAATCTGTTTAGAATGTATTCCATGGGGCTCAGACTTCAAGCTATGTCCCAACTTCCAGTTATCTGCCATAGCCCATCATTTACCCAACTCACATTAATACTGGCGGAGCTTCCATTGACATGACAAACAAAGAAGCTAGAGAGCAGGAAGACTGGTCTAGAAGAAGAGAAATTTGCCTAGAGTTGTGGTTAGGAATATGAATTTTGGAGTCAGAAAAAAAAGCTGGGGTAGAACTCTAACATTATCACTTATTAGCTCTGACACCTTGCTAAAGGTAACCTCACTCACCTCAATTAATAGTCTCATCTTTAAATAGGTATAATCATAGCACCAATCTCATAGGTTATTTTAGGGATTGTGTTATATATATAATTAACTTTTTGATAATAGATGACTATTAAGTATTCAAATGTATATTAGCTTCTGCTTTTTCTTCTTCTGACATGTCTTGTTATTTAAAAGAGTGATAGTGAGTTCCAAGCATGGATGGCAAATTGACTTGGAAGACAATTTCATGAGAACTTTAAATATGTTTCAGGAATCTGAGAAGCTGGTCAAGGTCATGGCTATGAAGATTAAGACTCATTTGGCATATTTATTACTAAAAAAGCCTACTTTAGATTCATATTATGCTTTATAGTTTATAATTATTTCACATCCAATTTCATTTGCTGTTACATTAATTCTGAAATTGACACTGTTGTAACAGCTGAAACTTATGTAACAAGGATGAGGCAGATTTTATTATGGCCATTTTTCAGGTAAGGAAGCTGAAGATCACAGAGTCTTTGACATATTGAAGAGCAGGCAGTAGAGACAGAACGTGGACACTTCTCAGGGCTTCTCTAATCCTTTTGCGGCGCTGTGCTGCCTGAAAAATCTCAATTCAGCCTCCACACTTAAAAAAAATTAACTTTAGGTATTAATCGTTTACTGTGAAACAGACTCTATGTAAATGAAATATGGAATTAATGAATTAGTTCTTTTGTCCTCATAATATCCCTAGAGGATTGTGCTATTACCATCCTCATTTTATGGATGAGGAAAGCAACTGAATAAGTGGGACACAATATTTATTGACTCTGAACTTTGATCCCTTCCCAAAGACTTTGGCTGAAATAGAATCTGCTGCTTAGAACCCCAGAATTGATCTTATTTGGAAATAGGGTCTTTGCAGATGTAATTAATTAAAGAATTTGGAATAAAATCATCCCAGATTTCAGTTGGTCCCTAAATCCAGTGACTCATCTGTGTAAGACAAGAGGACATGAAGTGAGACACATAGGGAAGAAGGCCATGTGAAGATGGAGGTTCAAAGTACAAGTTCTGTAATCAGCTGGCCAGGGTTCAAAACCTGGTTTACCATTTCCTAGGTGATGGGGCTGAAGCAAGTTACCTAATTTATTCAAGCCTTTATTTTCTCATTTGTAAAATATAAATTGATAGAATGTGAGGAAAGGCAGCAAAACAGACATATTCCTATTTCATGCAGCCACTAAGTATGCCAACATTTCAACAAGAATTTTCTCAAGGGCACTGTGCAAGTCTTACCAATAAAGCCTTCTGAAATTTGTGATTTTATAAAATAAAAAAAATCATTCAAATTTGTGTGTTAAAAATGGGAGAAATGAAGGAGTAACATAATACTAAATAGATAGATGATAGATAGATATTAATATATAGATATATCTCACCTTGACTCAATACTGTCCTTGTCTCCACTCTGGGTGTGAGTAATGCAGTTTTTTCTGTGGTAAGATTTACTGATGAGTATGAATTATGTTTGATACTTAAAAGTCTAAGTGCTCATAAACCTAGGAATATAAAAACAAGAGAATGAATATATTTAATATTCAAAAACCCATAAGATATATTGTACTTATTTTACTTGTGTTTCACCTCATTGAATTACTATCTGTGTTTTAGGCTGATGGGCTATCAGCACTCTCTCCATATAACCCCTGACACTCTCTTCCCCAGTAAAGACCTACCTTGTGAATCTTATTTGTTTCTGGACCCTTTTATGGATCCATTCAATGAGAAGATATTTTAGATAGATTTTCGTATTAAAAGAATATCTCAAAACATGTAGTTGTCTTTAATGACTAACAACTACAAATGAGTTTACCAGATGAAACTATTGAGCAATTATCAACATAGAGGAAGAAGTACCTAAGTACACCTCAGATAGTGAAATCAGGAGGGTTGAGGGAAAAGAATCATCAAGGAGGTATATTAGATCTGCTCTTGAAAGAAGTACTTGCCTATTTGACAGGGTGGATTGGAGTTTGGGGACATGGAAAAGAACAGTGAATACCACTCACTAAGGCAAATGCATCTGGTAGAACACCACCATGAAAACAGAATACTGTGTTGGAGAAATTGTCTGTACTTAAGTATGTTTCAAGTTCACATTCTAATAGAAGTGACAGTGTTGAAAAAAGGTGGCATGAGGTAGGAAATCAGGGTTTGAACAGGAAGTAGGCCTGCTCTTAAATGGGACCCAGGGAAAAGTACACACAGAGGCCCATATATCATGTGGTTAAAGTTTTAGAAATTCTAAGTCAACCTAAGTGTTAAATGAAACATGTATCTTCTGACATGATATATATAATTTCATACTGACCTGGCAGATCAGGCTGTAATCTAGAAATACTGGACTTAGTGGATTTCAACAGAATGACCCAACAAAAAGAGAGCTGGTCCACAGTTTACCCTTCTTTTCTTTCCACATCTGCTTTCACCTTGCACCAGAAGGGGCCTGTTGCTCATGTGTGTGGAGACCCCAGTCCACAGCTCTGCCACGTCCCCACAAACTGGAACATCTTGGACATTGATTAAGACTAGAGATATACTCATCAGTGACAGAGTTCACTCTGGAAAGAAGGAAGATTGGGAAAAGGCCATTGTAGTTCTTGGAAGAAGGTTCAGGGTCATCTGGCCAGAAAATTAGATGAACCCAGGGATTCTGGGATGATCTAGAAGGGTGCAAGGTGGCCCCCTCCCCTTGACCACACAATCTCCTCTTTCCTTGGGTAATGGTATGCCCATAGTAGAGACATTATGAAACCTTCTAAAGTGTAAAAACTAGGGCCTTATATGCTAATTTTACTGTTTGGGTACCTTCGTGCTGACTAAAGAGAGCTATCAAAGACTTTTAAATAGTAGATTTTTATATGCAGTTTTACTTTTTACATAGCTATAAATTTGGGGAAGAAATAGATAGGAATACTTTTCCTTTCAAGGAGAAGCAATATTGCATAAAGAGGCCTCTTTAAAAGACCTCATGTATTAAAGTGCCTCATGATAGATAATAAATAGAATTGACAAGCTACTAAAAATATGTCCATGACTATTTTTCATGGGTAATGCTCTACTTATTTCAAGTACCCCAAATGCTTCCAAGCTGCAGATTTAGTCATTCTGATGAGACACCCTGACAGTGAGAGTAATAGGTGTACTTTGAAAGAGATTTGCATATTTCTATGGTAAGTTTCATACTTCTGCTCAGTGACATTCTCTGTTTACTTTGACACAAAGAGGCAGGAGGAAGGAGAGAGGCAGAGAGCTTAATGGACATAGATCTGAAAGTGGAATCTAGGCAACCTGGTTTAAAACAGCATCACCCAGTGCTCCTCATCTATCCCTTAAGGTTGCAGGTTGAGACTATGCACCAATTCCCAGGCAGTTCACCTCGGAAAAATTATTCACTTACATGGTGACCAATGTACTAAATAAATATAAGAATACTGATGAATGAAATAATAATTCTAATGTAGAAAATTTTAAAAAACATTGTGCCTGTTATCTCTGTCCCTAAGGATTGAAAAAAAAAAAATCTCATTTTTAAAGAGCACACATTGCAGGCTTATACCTTCAAATTTTCTTTAACATTGATCTTCCAAGCAAGGAACAATTTGACCCTGAATTGATCTCTGAAATAAAGGGGAATTCCCTGGCAGTCCAGTGCTTAGGACTCCGTTCTTCCACTGCAGGGAGACCGGGTTCAGTCCCTGGTCGGGGAACTAAGATCTGCATGCTGCACAGTGCAGCCAAAAAAAACCCTGTCTCTGCTGATACCAGAGGTTTTCCTGTCACTCCTATCATTCCTAGAAAATGTGGATATTGGGCTCCCCTGGTGGCGCAGTGGTTGAGAATCTTCCTGCCAATGCAGGGGACACGGGTTCGAGCCCTGGTCTGGGAAGATCCCACATGCCGCGGAGCAACTGGGCCCGTGAGCCACAACTACTGAACCTGCGCATCTGGAGCCTGTGCTCTGCAACAAGAGACGCCGCGACAGTGAGAGGCCCGAGTGCCGCGATGAAGAGTGGCCCCTGCTCGCCAAAACTAGAGAAAGCCCTCAGACAGAAACAAGGACCCAACACAGCCAAATAAATAAATAAATAAAATTTATAAAAAAAAGAAAATGTGGATGTTGAGTTAGTTGGGTCTACATGGTGCATGGTGGAAAAAGTTATAAGAGCTGGACCCAAATTTTGGTGTCCTCATTTATACAGCATGGACTCTAGGAAAACTTGCACTTTTCAACATGATAGAGTTTGAACTTCCCATCCACATGGAAACCCTAAGTTTTAATGAGTTCTTTGGGGTATATATGGACAAGAAGACTTGCCTAACCTGGGAATCCTAAAGAGTAGACTTCTTTGGTCTATTTCCTCCAGGATAGTAATGGTCAACTCTTTGGGCTATCTCTGAGCCATGGAAAAGGTGATGAAGGCCATGAACTCCAGATTCAGAAAAGCACATGTATCTTTACATAGTCAAACTTTTGCAAGTTCAGGGAGGTCATGTCTCGCTCAGAACTTCTTCCTGATACCTCTTAATTCTGTTAATCATGAGATCCATAGTTCCCTAACACTAGATAATCTGCAGATATTAGGCATTCAGGAAGTATAGATAGGATAAATCTTAATTGTTCTTGGAGAAGTGAACTGGGGAGAGGAGGCTGTGGTTAGAATTATAAAATAAAATTCATTTCTTATTTTCCATTAAAAAAATGGACTCTCTTGAGTAAAGGAGTCCTTAGCCATTCTAGAATTTCAATTTAATGAAGAGTCAGGCATCCATGAAGTGCCCTTCCTTTATACATTGTTATGGAAAGCAGTAGCTTAAGGGTTACGTACACACTCCCTCATAGACAGATTTACTAAATTTGCTCCTCAACCTTTCTGCATCTCAAATTACCTACAAAACACAGATAGTAATGATGTCTAGCTTGTAAGGTTAGTATGAATGTTAAACAAGATGATGCATGTGAAATATTTAGCAAAATGTAAACACTCAATAAATATTATCTATAATTTTTATACAAAGAAAGCATATATGTAGAAAGTTTTCTTTCCTTTTTTTTTTTTTTTTTAACAGATGTGTATCTAAGAGAAAGTGACCATCAGAAAAGTCATGTAATGCCAAGTACTGACATTTACATTTGGCTTCGGAAGTGAATTGTTAATGGGATATTTTAGTAATATGTACAGACCTCTTTTCTTTGAGGTTAGTCAAGCCTCAGTGAGTGGAGTGAGGTAGAAGATCAAAATAGTATACCAGTGTTTAAAGCACATAAGTGTATTAAATGGGCCTGAAAAACACTCCTATCTTGGAAGTTTTAGCTTTCAAGGAAACGTTTTAGAATGTTTAATAAGACAAACACAAGGTTATTTCCTTTTGAGATGGAACACATTTTACAACCTAGATTTCACAGACTTAAATGTAATGCATGAAGAAAGGAAATGAATCTTACTAGTGAAGTCCTAGATGACATGATGAAATTTGAATGCTAGAATTTTGGAGTGTTTGGAGAACAAAGCTTATATTAGCATTAACTCTGCTATTTGTTTTCCAAAAATCTTACATTCTCTTGTTTTCTATTGTAAAATTACTCTTTGAGGGACAATTATCACTACATATTTGAAATGCTAACTATTATTCCTGTTTCAATACAATTGCACTGAATATGCAAATCATTAAACCTCTTATTCCCTGGTTCAAACATCTGGCTCCTCATTTCCTTTGGGCTAAAATGAAAATAACTCAGATATAATATTATAGCAGAGCAAGTCATAGAAACCTGGGTTTGAATCCCAGCTCTTTGACTCAGTACTATTTTGTGATCTTGGACAAGTTATTTAAACTTTATAAAAGCAGTTTCATCATCTACAAAATTGCCTGTCTCTGAGGAAGTATTAGTAAGGTTAACTGAGATAATGCATGTATAATACCTGGGATACAGTTGGGCAAAAATGTATATTTCTTCTACTCCTGTAGTTTTAATTTCAAGCCTTCCACTGTCTTTCTGACTATTTTTTAATATTTAGTAAGTATTTCTCCAACAACCGCCATGCACTAGATATTGTTTAACTTCTATGAGGGATGTAAGAAAAAAGTAACAATCTCCCTGCCCTCAAAACAATGTAGTTATAAAAACTACAAAGATAGGGTTACTAAATCTCAGGGAAAGAACGTGAGAGTTACAAGGTTGAGGCTCATGGGGAGGTGAGCGCTAGATGGAAAAGGGATTTTAATTTTTGTTTTTCAAGAGAAATAGAAGGCTATTGATGGGATTTTGGCAACAGGTTCAAATGGGTTTTTAAAGAGCATAACCCATACTGTGAAAATGAATTAGAGGGAGCAGAGACTGAGCAGGAAGGGATCTGGAGATGCGTTCCTAGAGATAACTGTTTTGAATAAGATAGGTGACAGCCAACCTGGACAGAAGTGGATTGATGAGAGAAATATTTTGCAGGAAGACTCAACAAGATTTGGTCAGTGATTGAACGGGCCTCAGGGCACACAAAAGAGAGGACAATGCCAAAGATGACTTCAAGGTTATTAGATGGTGGCTCTTATTTTACGCTTCCATATTTTTTCCTTTTCTCTGTGTGAATACCCTTTCCACAGATGGACTGGAAATTCCTTATGAAGACAGGCTATAGCATATACTTATATATCTCCCAAATGCTTCTCTTATAACAGGTAATCAGTAAACGCTGGATCAATGAGTAACTGCTTGGAAAAAGAAAAAAAAAACTCATTCAGTTTTCGTGTGATTGTCCAGGGACCAGGTGGCCTCTGTGTTATTATCTAATTATTTCAATCTCACTGAAAAATACCAAGTTGTAATTACTCACAGTCATGGTGATAAGCGTGACTTTAAGAAACCTCCAAAGAATCTTACATCTTCATTATACTCAACTTTAACTCTTTTTTCTAGAATTGTTAGCAAGCTGAAAATAAGTAGTAAGTAGGATCTACTTTTTTTTTTCTTCTTAATAGTGACATTAGTGAAAAAATGTGCTGTTGTTGGAAGAAGCAAGGAAAGATAATGCCGATTTATCTACTAAAAGTGCAGTCACCTGTAAATTATTTGAATTCTAAAATTATATGATAAATACATATATTGGAAGTAAATGTTATTTTTTAAAACTAAGATATCTTGATAATTTGCTTTTAAAAATATATATGTCTGAGTATGTGTATGTGTGTTGTCTTTAAATGATTGGCACCTTGACCTTGGAGGACGTTGTTAAAATTAAAAAAAGATAAAGATAGAAAGAAGTATTTATAGGATAATAGTAAACTTGAGGAGCCAAAGGACTGGAAATATAATAAGTACTTGAGTAGAAATCACAAAAGGTCATCTTCAAAAAAATTACGGTTGAGCGAATAGTGTTCCTTTGAGGTAGAAGGCTAGTTTGAGTGAAATAGTGGAGAGGGTGTGAGTTGTAGTCAAGTCATCATATATAGAGATACTTGATTTTACCTTTGGAAAGAACAGCAATCTACCCACATTACCACTTGATTTCTTGCCTTTCAGTCATTCATCAAACGGCCATTAAGTAATTCTACTGTGTTGGCTGTTGATGGTACAAAGATAAATAAAATATAATCCCTCTCCTGAAATTGTATATATCCATAAGGGTGACAGGCATATAAACAGATCATTATAATGTAACACAATAATGCTGACTCCTGGGCAAGGCTGACCTAAGTCCAGCCCTGTCGCTGGCCCACAGCAGACATCACCATCCTATCTGGGCACTCATTACTAAAAAGTGTGACCATGACTTCACTGTTCTTCACAGCACTGTACTCCAAATACTTGCTATCAATTATTTGACGTTGGCATGTGAGGTGAAGTCTATTTACCATTGGTGGAAGGTTCTTATTACAGGTGTTTTGGAAAGAGTGTTGGGGAAGCAGAGAGCTTCTGTCTAAAATTATTGAGGCAAGGAATTCTGTAACAAAGTATTTTGACTCTTGATTTTGCTGTTTTTCAAGTTGTTTGCTAGCTGAGTAAATAATAGATGGAACCCTCAGACAGATACAACAGCATAAATACCACCCCTGTGAGACTAGTTCTTTATAAAGAGTCCACTTGTTAATGATTTATACTAGGCCAGTTGAGACACAGATGACTGAATAATCAAGTACTTATTTTATTTACTGAGTTATCTGTTATGTTACATTTAACCTCATCCCTTAGACTAAAATGTTTCCCTCTCAGAAGTTACACTGCTCTTGGCAAATGTTCTCCATTTCATTTAGCATTTCTGAGTTCTTCGTGTGCTTCTGAATTTTCCTCATGAATATTCTTAACTGAAACAATCTAGAAATGATTTTCACAGATATATTTAGGTGAGCTAGATGCAGTACTGAGCCAGGGATGAGAATAGCTACTGTCTTCGTGTTGCCTTCTGCTGCGTGGTCCAGAAGGAGAGGTAGTGTGTGGTAATTCGGGCAGGGCCCAAGCCATCTGTCATGCTTAGAGATGTCCCAGGAGAGGCAAGGCTCCAGCTTGTGAGTAGGTTGTCCTCCTCACTCACATTTGTTATATCATTGAAAATAAAATTTTGGAGTTGAAGGAATCATTTGAAGTATTCTGTTTTTTTATGAACTGAACACACAAGAACTTTGGACGTTCTTGGAGTATGAGAAAGAATTTGAAAAGCAATTAATCTAGGATGTCAGGGAGTTGAAGGGAAAGTGCCTGGGACCTATTATATACTTGAGTGAATGAATAAAAATGTAATTGCAGTCTGAATTCAAATAAAGAGTTTGTTTTGGCCGAGGGCTAGAATCCAATTGCCTTTTTGGTCAGTAGGAAGTCAGATGGGAGCAAGAAAACTGATTTTCTGTGTTAATTTTTAGCAATACAGAATGTGTAACTCATAAAAACCTATCTAGTCCGGTTGTGCTGAAATGTTGTTTACAGACCAAATAGATCAGTATCACACAGGGAAATTTTTAACAATCCATATTCATGTATTACGCTCACTACACATTTGAATTTATTAGGTGTAAGTTGGGCCAAGTTATGTGAATTTCTTAAAGTTCGCTAGGCAAGCCTAATGTGTTGCAAGATTGGGAATCATTGCTGTAGCTCAATCTGTCAACTCATTCATCACTATGGTGTTCTGGCAACATCACTTGCCACTGCTGGCTGGGATGGCTTTTGTGGCAGGGGACTCACTATATATAACATATATATACACAGACATATATGAAAGATATAGAGAAAGGAAGGAAGGAAGGGTGGGAGGGAGGGAGGCAGGGAAGGAAGGAAGGAAAGAAGGAAGGAAGGGAGGGAGGGAGGGAGGGAGGAAGGAAGGGAGGAAGGGAAGAAGAAAGATACATTTAATTAAGGAATCCTGGATAATCACTTTGAAAGCAAGTTTACAAAGAGTAAGAACACTTAGGTGTTAAATCTAACATGTTATACAAAGTAAACTTATTTGAAACATCACTTTAAATAAGATTAAAGAGAATATAGACCCAGCTGAGCAACAGGTATTCTTGCAATTTATTTTGTTTCCTTTTATGGAACACTTATATGTGCCAAGCCCCAAGCTGAGACCTTTCCATTTACCTCATTTATTTTTTAAACTTACCTCTCATATGTCTAATTATCCCATTTTAATGGCAAAGAAACTAAGTCTCAGAGAAATTAAATAACTTTTCCAACATTATACAGTTAAGTAAATGGAGAAACCAGGATTTAAAACCAGGCTTCTCTGACTAAATATGTCTTTTAATTAACCATTATTTTATCTTGTTTTATTATAAGAAATAATGATGAAAAAACTAACATTACGTATTAGCATGAAAATGGATTATGGAACAAGTAAGAGTTACCGAATGGTCAGCAAATCTATGCCTACTCAAGTACAGAAATACTAACTCAGGAATTAGTTAATAATATTTTTAAAGGTTTTGAATTAGAAAAGGAATCATATTTAGTTTAGGGTTGTAATTGATCAGTAATTTTCACAGGTCAAGTTATTTCTTTTTGTCTTATATTTCCTACGAATCAGGTCTTATTTATCTATACTTCAGTGTGGTGACAAGAAGTTTTCTCTTCGGAAGGTTATGGGTACAACAGATAGAAAAATACTAAGGCATCTAAAAGCAATGGGCCACATTTACTACATCAATACTTATTTTCATAGTGACATCAGAAAAATCATTTAAATTTTTATTTCTGTGAATAGAAAATTAGTTCTGTATTTCTTTAAACAAAATTCCATTTCATTATATTACTTTGTGTTTCTTGAGAATAATTACAATGTATATTTCCTGGAATTAACTCAAATTCCTGCTCTAATATTTTGTAACCTCAATCTTCATAGGTAAGATAGAAAAGTAGGGTAAGGGAAGAAGTTTTGTTTCAATTAATAACTTATTGAAGTTGGCAAGTCAAAAGTGTGGGCTTAGAGTACATTTTCTTTCATTTTAAAAGTGTATAGCCTGATGAACAAAGATATTTAAAGAAGATAATATATTTAGTAAATAAATAAAATTTAAATCCGAGAAATTCACTGATTTCCTTACACCTATGATGGTATTTCTTATGTTGAGGCTATACAAAGAAATTAACCCTAGACACCTGGGTATTGTAGTGTATAAAGAGAATGCATGTAGATTATGCATTTGCTCTGCTTAGATCAAACACTTTTTTTTTAAGACTTAAAGGAAATATTTTTTAAATTGCCATTTCCTTATGTGAAGTAAAATTAATTTTAGATGTTCACCTCCATACCACCAATATTTCAAATTTTCTGTGTCATTCCCCTGATCTGTTCACTATTAAATTAGTTTCATTAACTGTCAGAGCTTATTTGAATCCAGAGGAAAATCTATCAAAGTCCTTCTAAGCAAAATGGTTTTATTTTTGAAGTTATAGAGGTGACTATATTTTACTTTTGCAATTCCAGACCTTTTTTCAAGAAGGTGAAGGGAAAAGAGAATAAATCAGACTTATTAAGTCAGAATTTAAATGAACTATTTCATAGAGAGAAAATGATCTAATGAATTAGATTTCCATAAATCATGAAATAAAGTACGTTATACTATAAAAGTTTGTTCTCTTTTTTTGAGATTAAAAGTAAACCATGGTAATCTCTTTAACTGCAGGTAAATAACACCAGCTCCTTTCAAAAACAACAACAACAGTTGCTATGCCAAACAATATTCTTTTAAAATAATGCTTGAAATCTGTACATTATCTGTTAGGGCAGTTAAAGGTCTATTTTTATTTTAGAATATCCATAAAGAAGAAATGATTCACTTCAGAGGTCTGCATAGGTCACACCCTAGTAAATAAAACTGTCCTATTTGAATATAGGAGACAAAATGGGTTCCTTTTTCTTTTATTCACATGTTGATTTTACTACAAACGTCTTTCTCAAAGGCAGGCTCAAAAATCAATTAAGTGCTTAGTTACTTTAATGTGGTAACTAAGTTGAGATTTTCAGCTGGGTATTTAATGGATCTTTATCCTCCCCTTTGAAAACATGCTTTATCATATTGATTGGGAAATTGTCTAGAATTAATTGACAACAGGGAATTTGAGATTGGGAAGAGAAAAAGGATGAGAATGTAAAAAACACAAGTGTATATATTTGCAAGGAAGCCTGAAGAGAGCTAATGTGAGTTCAAGCAAAGTACATTTGCCACCATAAGAAAAAAGAGCCAGGCATTATATGTAAGGAGCTGATACAGAGTCTAAAATGGATTGGCTGGACACACGTGCTTCCATGAAGTCATCGTAGTTGGAGTTATTTTTTCTTTTTTAATTCTCTCAAGTAGGAAGTGAGGTGAGGTTGAGGCTCACCTTTGGGTGTCAAAGTGGAATCTTTCTCAGTTAAAATGCCCACTAAGTGTAAGAAAAATATGTATTTCCATCTCTTGAAATTGCATCCTATTTTTGGGTGCATAGTGATAAGATTCGCAAAGTGGAAGCTCACCAGGAAAAAAAAAATCTATTCTACACGTCGCTTGTCACCTTAACAGTCAGGATTTAGTCAAGAAAATGGAAACCACTCTAGAATGTTCAAGTAAGAAGAGATTTAGCACAGGAACAGCTTTAAAGGGCTGGTGGAATAGTCAGAATGAGCACCAGTAGCTGTTAGTCTCAGTAATAGGATCTAAATGTTGCTGCTGCCAAACAAGTAATGAAAGGGTATTTCAGAGTGTCCTCCAGATCTGAAGATGAGATTCACGGGGAGGACCCGGAAGCTAATGCAAAATGCCAGGTCTGGTAAAATCTATGGCAGTCCTGCCATTTCTATAGCAGGAAAGCTCCTGCTTTCCTGTCAGCTTTCCAGATCTTCTGAGAGGGCCTGTTATTGGTGAATTCTAAACTAGAGTCATGCATCGGTGAATTCTGGAAAATCTAGCTCCAGGGTTTCTAGACCCTTTACACAAAGGACAGCTCTAAAAGGATAATAATGATCAAGAGTGCAGAAAAGATGACAGAGCTCCCTTCCTTGGTATTAAGGACAAGGATTTTTTAGGTACCTTTGCTACAAACTTCTCTTTTCTAGAATTCTTTCAATAATAAGTATTTACTGACTCATTTTCTGTGAAACGAGATATGTTCAGGACTCAGTCACACTGTCTATTGAGTTCTATTCTATGAAAATGTTTATGCTACAAAGTTTAAAAGGGAAGTGATTTGAGAGAAAATAATTAGACATGTGGAAACTGTGAACTTTAGAGACCTGGGTGTGATAGTTTACTAGGGCTGCTGTAACAAAGTATTACAGACTGGGAGGCTTAAGCAACAGAAATTTATTTTTTCACAGTTCTGGAGGTTAGAAGACCAAGATCAAGATGTTGGCAGGATTAGTTCCCTCTAAAGCTCATAGGGGGAACCTGTTCTATGTGTCTCTCCTGGCTTCTGGTGGTTTGCTAGAAATCGTTGGCATCCTTTGGCATGTAGGCACATTAACCCAATGTCTGCTTTCATGGTTACATGGCATTCTGTATCCCTTCACATCATCTTTTCTGCATGCACGTTTCTTCGGTCTCTGTGTCCACATCTCTTCTTTGTATAAGGATAATAGTCATATTGATTTAGGGACCCACTTTGCTCCAGTATAACATCACCTTAACTAATTACATCTGCAATGACCCTATTTCCAAATAAAGTTCTATTCTTTAGCTTATGAATTTTAGAGGGCATGCAATGTAATCCATAACACTCAGTTTGAATTCCAGTTCCATTATTTACTAATATGCATTAACGCTTAACATTTTTTCCTTCAGGTTTTTCCTACATGAAAAAAATAATGATTTATACCTCATTTCAAAGGCTTGCATGAGAATAAATTTTTTCATTTAAAAAGAAATTTTTTTAATTATAATGTTTTTTCACATTGTCTGACAGAGCAGGTACCAACTAAATATGATGGTTCCCCTCTTTTTAATGGCAATTCACTTTTGTCTTTTAACCTTCTTACTAGCTTTATAAGTGGTTGATCTACTGCCTTTACTGTATATTTGCCTTTACCAATGAGATTTTTCCTTTTGCAATTTTCGTATTTCTAGTTTTGGCCTTTTCGCTTAGAGAAGTCCCTTTAACATTTCATGTAAAGCTGGTTTGGTAGTGCTGAACTCTTTTAGCTTTTGCTTGTCTATAAAACTTTTGATCTCTCCTTCAAATCTGAGTGAAAGTCTTGCTAGATAGAGTATTCTTGGTTGTAGATTTTTTCTTTTCATCACTTTAAATATATCTGGCCACTGCCTCCTGGCCTGCAGAATTTCTTCTGAAAAGTTAGCTGATAGTCTTACAGGAGTTCCTTTGCACATAACTTGTTGCTTCTTCCTTCCGGCTTTAAATATTTTCTCTTTATCTTTAATTTTCACCATTTTAATTACAGTGTTTCTCTGTGTGTTCCTCTTTGCGTTGATCCTATTTGAAAGTCTCTGTGATTCTAGACCTGGATGTCTGTGTCCTTTCTTAGGTTGGGAGGTTTTCAGCTATTATGTTGTCACATTTTTTCTCTGCACCTTTCTCCCTCTTTCTTCTCCTTCTGGGACCCCCATAGTGTGAATACTAGTATGCTTGATATTGTTTCAGTGGTATCTTAAACTGTCCTAATTTTTAAATTCTTTTTTCTCTTCTGCATGTGTGATTTTCACTACTCTGTCATCTAGTTCACTGATCATGAGGATTAAATGAGATGATTCCTATAAAGCACTTGGCATAGTCTTTGATACATAGTAAGAGCTTAGTAAATATTTGTAGAATTAATTAATTATAATGTTTTCTAAATGGCCTATTCTATTTGTATCCTAAAGAAATTCATCTTTTTTTAAATTTCCATAATTTCTAAATTTAAAATTGTTTTTGCATTAAAAAATAAAAAAATATATTTACATATTTGCATTTTTATATTGAAGTTAATACTTGGTTTTAGCTGTCTGAATCAGGCAGCTGATTTTTTTTTTTCCTGGGGATCATCAGCAATGTTAACTTCATTTTCTCCCCCATAATCATTTACAATACAGGCATGACATACAATTTTATAAAGACAGACTTGGTGGTCATTTGAGTATGGTTCACTTAAACTTCAAAGTAGCCAAAAAAGAAAAAAACAACTGGAACAAACTTTTCCCCAACATTCCATATACTGGTGGTATATACTGGTTCATGACCAGATAGTATTTCAGAAAGGCTTTGAATGGGCACAGATCAGAGTAGAAAATTCTTCCATGTGGAGGGATGTTTGAATGAGAAACAAAGGAACTGATGTTAAAAATTTGGGAAATGATGCTTATGCTATTTAGCAATAACGCTCAGGGTGCTGCTGAGTGCTTGGGGTTCTGGGCAGGAAGATAGGCTGGAGCCAGAATATCAAGATCATAGAATGCTATGCTAAGTACTTTGAACTTATAGTCACACAATCATCTAGAAACTTTTGCAAGTCTCAGGCCTGAAGCAAGCAATGTTGTGAGAAGAAGATATAAAACGAGCAGGTGATATTCAGAAAGAAAGAAGAGGAACTTCTCTCTCCTAGATGCTGTACCTTCATTCCACTGCTTATTTTCTCCTGCTTCTCTTTCAGGTCTGTGCTGCCCTAAGTGAACAATTCTAGTTCTGTGACTGATTTGTCTCCATTGTTCTGGACTTAATTGTCTAACTGTTGTCATTCACATTAAAAGCTTCCTTGATTTCATCACAGTTGGAGATCTATGTTTTCCCCAAAGGAAGCTGTACTTTGTTACAGAAGGGACAAATGAGCTTGTTCCTGGAAGAATTACATGAGGGCTATTGATGCTCTGGGACAAATGCATACGCTATCTCTCTAATGTGCTCTGTTTCTCTACTTTAAAGGAGAGAATCTTTATCAGATGAAGAAAGTTTTAAAAGATTGTCAAATAGAGAACTGGAGTGTTTGGGGTTTTTATCTATTTATTGAATGTATATTCATTTCACATGTATTTGTAGAGATTATCTGGGGATCAGGGTAGGATAAGGAGGGTGGGAGGGAGGGAGACACAAGAGGGAAGAGATATGGGGATATATGTATAGCTGATTCATTTTGTTATAAAGCAGAAACTAACACACCATTGTAAAGCAATTATACTTCAATAAAGATGTTAAAAAGAAAAGAAGAGGGCTTCCCTGGTGGCGCAGTGGTTGAGAGTCCGCCTGCCGATGCAGGGGACATGGGTTCATGCCCTGGTCCGGGAAGATCCCATGTGCCGCAGAGCGGCTGGGCCCGTGAGCCATGGCCACTGGGCCTGCGCATCCGGAGCCCGTGCTCCGCAATGGGAGAGGTCACAACAGTGAGAGGCCCATGTACCGCCAAAAAAAAAGAAGAAGAAACTGAGAAAAATCAGTTTCAACATTCAACATCCCAACTGAGAGTATTAACATGAATGGATCAAAAAAAGGATAGCGTAATTCAAAATCATATCTTTCTTGAATATTTTATTCAGTGGCATGCTCTTTGAACTTGTCAGTGGCACAAACAGTCCAAAGGTTCAAAGTCGATCAGATAGTAGAAAACTAAGTTTCAAGGGGCCTGGGATTATTTATGCTAAAGATGAAAAAAAGATGAGGAAGTGTTTTTGAAAATGTCAACAGTAGAGACTAGAGATCATGAACATTTTATCTCTAACACTGTTTCTAACCATAAAAGTCAGTGACAACTTTGATGTGCTATGATTTATTCTCCCCATAAGATATACTTAGGGAACAAAGATGAATGTGGCACAGACTCTGCTCTTGAAAAACTCAAATTTAGAACATTTTATATAAAAAGTTATATATAATAAATATAAATTATGGTCTTGAATATTTTTAATATGTTTGGAATTGGTTTCAGATAAAATATTTTAAGTATAGTACTTTCAGTACTTTGGTTTTATGGAAACATCACATATACGTTATTATTTGTTGCAGTCTGATTAGAAAAGGAAGACACTCTTGGAAAGTCTAAAGTGAAAATTCTCAGTGGTTTAATGGAATTTCTAGAGTGTGTCTATTCCTATGCTCATCAGAAAAATGACTAAATCTTTATATTGTATGCTTTGGGGAGAAAACACTTCAAATTTTTCTCAATATCTTTTACAGGCACTGTCAGGCACAGGGTTGGGAAATTAACAGAAACTTCATACATTATGTAATCCTCACAGCAAACCCAAGAGGTAGGTCTCATCATTCCTGTTTTGTAAGTGAGGAAAAGACGGGATATAGAACATCTGATTGTGGTCCTGAGTGTGAGTGCAGCATTAGTTATAAGGAAGGTCTGCTGCAAGGACAATGGAGCAAATAAGGAAACACCCTCCTTGTCTTCTGACACATAGGTTGTAGTTTGACATCATTAGGAATGGATCTTAACACTTTCATCTATCAACCGCTTCTTTAAAATTGTCAAATATTGTTTTATACTAATCGTAGCTCCTATTTTTAACTCCATAACAAAAGTGTTCAAAATACTAAAAACAGGTAAAATCTTTGCCATGATCATTGCTAGAGATATTCATGAGTTGAGAGGTAAGTTTAATTTCTTAAAAATCTAATTCCTTGAAATCTGGCCTCTCAGAAAAGGGATTGGTCTTCTGCAGTGCTCCATAGTAACAGACCATAGATCAATGCCCAAGGTGATCAATCCTGGCCAACCACAGGGCTTGAACCCTGTTTCTTTCTCATACCAGTGGAGGCTCTGGTGCTACACTCAACTCTGACTCTTAATCTTGCAGAGTGGGACTAAAGTCAATATTCTGCCCTGACTCACTGCCAGTTTATCCTGGAGGATCACTAAGAATATCTTATGATACTGATCATCTATAGATAAGATGGTCCCTTTAGTAACTGTTGGTTACAATTCTAATATGAAAGACTTTCATACCTGGCTGCCCTTCTGACCCAGTAACTGCATGTTCATAGCTTATTTTTAATGCAGAGCTGGAATTAAATCAATCACAATCTGTCATTAGTATGGGTGCAGACTCTGAAATGTGCATGCCACATTTTGTCAGATCATTTATTCTTGTGTTTGTTATGGCTTTTCTGAAACATCAAGTCATTGGATGAATGAGTCCAAGTGAAGTGCTACAATATGTGTTTATGAAGAGGCAATAATAACATTTGTACATGTGTCCTCTTTTATCAATACTTTAAGAGGTTTTATGGCTTAAGCAGGGGGCGATGTAATCTGCTTCCATTCTTCGTCACCTTACCCTCACTCATCTAACTCCATTCTCCTTTTATTACTTGAAATTAGGGACTTAACTATGTATTCTAATGTGTTCAGGTAGGTGTTTCCTCCATGGATTGCTTCTATGTTCTATTTGTGCTTGCCTTCATATTGGCAGGATTCTAGTCCAAAATGAGTGGCAGCTGTATTTAATGAGTCTTTTCCTATTCATTCTTTTTCTTTCTATGATAAAACCCTATGATATATTATAAGCATGAGCATTTCATCACTACCTATCTGTGCATTCTCTTTTATGTTTTATGATTATAATTTTTGTATAAAATATTTAGGGATTTTTATAATTTTTTGTGAAACTAAAGACTTTATCCAGAGAAATGCAGGCATTGCAAGAAAAAGGGCCTTATCTCTATTAGGGATTACAATAATTCAAGCTTTGTAAATCAATTAACTCCTATTTACAGTTAAACAAATTGTTTGCTTTAAGTAGCAAAAGTAATAAAGGTGGAATAGAGATTACATTTACAGTGTAGAAATAAATAATTTAAAAGCACATGATAAAGAGAGAATAAATTACTTCTGATTTATTTTAAAATAAGTAATGAAATAAGATTGCATCTCTCCAAAAAAGACAAGATTTTTGAATTTTGTTAGCAACTGAGCTTTCAATCAACACTCCTCCTTTGGGAATAGCTTGAAGATATGTGAGTTATACAGAAGAGTTGAAAATCTCTGATTTACTTTAAAAAAATTTGTTCTCACTCAGAAAATAATGTCAATAACACATAGTTATTTTGAAACAACTTGAGAAATGGAGATTTTACTTGGATTAGATCTTAAAAATGAATGAATTAAAAATAGATTGGAAAAATGTGAAAATCCAATTGAAGCATTATGTTAACACTTCTCCTAAGCACTATTCTAGGTACTCTCTATAATACAAAAACATAAAAGACTGTGTGAATGCATCCAGAAGTTATCTAATTGAAAATAATATATATAAGCATTATAATTTATATATATAAAAAAATATATAAGCATTATAATTATAAGCATTATAATTTAACTAGCAAGGTTTTGAAACTGCAAGCTACAAGGTAAGACATGACATTTTTAATTGTTAACAAAAATGAACAGACAATAGGACTATGAATTCAGAGGAAGAAAAATCTCCATGAGAAATATCATGCAACTTAATCCATCTATCTTGACTGTATACTGTCTATACTGTCTTTGGTAAGAAACAAGATCAAATCATATTATTTTAGAAACCAAATTACTGTTGAATGAGCTCTGCCGCAGGAAAAATATGTTAGGTTGATTAAGAAAAAATTTAAAAATCACAAAATTATTTAAATTAGACTTGATGATTAAAAGAACCCTATTAAGAAAGAGAAGAAAAAACAGAAAGATGAAATACTCTTAAAAACACCATTAACCATATCCTACACAATCAGAGTCTCCAATAACAAAATTTTGTTCATTAGTATTGATGGGATGAATGTGATGGTGTAGAGAATACTCCACAAGTAGGAGAAAGAAGAAATCATTAGATGATAAACTTGAATTTGTCTCAACAAATGACCCAATTTCATTCCTTTTTATGGCTGAGTAATATTCTATTGTATATATGTACTACAACTTCTTTATCCATTTGTCTGTTGATGGTCATTTAGGTTGCTTCCATGACCTGGCTATTGTAAAGAGTGCTGCAATGAACATTGGGGTGCATGTGTCTTTTTGAATTATGGTTTTCTGTGGGTATATGCCCAGTAGTGGGATTGCTGGATTATCTGGTAATTCTATTTTTAGTTTTTTAAGGAACTTCCATACTGTTCTCCGTAGTGGCTGTATCAATTTACATTCCCACCAACAGTACAAGAGGGTTCCCTTTTCACCACATCCTCTCCAGCATTTGTTGTTTGTAGATTTTCTGATGATGCCCGTTCTAACTGGTGTGAGGTGATAACCTAATTGTAGTTCTGATTTGCATTTCCCTAATAATTAGTGATGTTGAGCAGCTTTTCATGTGCTTCTTGGTCATCTGTATGTCTTCTTTGGAGAAATGTCTATTTAGGTCTTCAGCCCATTTTTGGATTGGGTTGTTTGTTTCTTTAATATTGAGCTGCATGAGCTGCTTGTATATTTTGGAGATTAATCCTTTGTCCGTTGATTCATTTGCAAACATTTTCTCCCATTCTGAGTGTTGTCTTTTCGACTTGTTTATGGTTTCCTTTGCTATACGAAAGCTTTTAAGTTTCATTAGATCCCATTTGTTTATTTTTGTTTTTATTTCCATTACTCTAGGAGGTGGATCAAAAAAGATCTTGCTGTGATTTATCTCAAAGAATGTTCTTCCTATGTTTCCCTCTAAGAGTTTTATAGTGTCCGGCCTTACATTTAGGTCTCTAATCCATTTTGAGTTTCTTTTTATGTATGGTGTTAGGGAATGTTCTAATTTCATTCTTTTACATGTGGCTGTCCAGTTTTCCTAGCACCACTTATTGAAGAGACCATCTTTTCTCTGTTCTATATCCTTGCCTCCTTTGTCATAGATTACTTGACCATAGGTGTGTGGGGTTATCTCTGGACTTTCTATCTTGTTCCATTGATCTGTGTTTCTGTTTTGTGTGCCGGTACCATACTATCTTGATTACTGTAGCTTTGTAGTATAGTCTGAAGTCAGGGAGCCTGATTCCTCCTGCTCTATGTTTTTTTCCCTCAAGACTACTTTGGCTATTTGGGGTCTTTTATGTCTCCATACAAATTTTAAGATTTTTTGTTCTAGTTCCATAAAAAATGCCATTGGTAATTTGATAGGGATTGCATTGAATCTGTAGATTGCTTTGGATTGTATAGTCATTTTCACAATATTGATTCTTCCAATCCAAGAACATGGTATATCTCTCCATCTGTTTGTATCATCTTTAATTTCTTTCATCAGTGTCTTATAGTTTTCTTCATACAGGTCTTTTGTTTCCCTAGGTAGGTTTATTCCTAGGTATTTTATTCATTTTGTTGCAATGGTAAATGGGAGTGTTTCCTTAATTTCTCTTTCAGAATTTCATCATTAGTGTATAGGAATGTAAGAGATTTCTGTGCATTAATTTTGTATCCTGCAACTTTACCAAATTCATTGATTAGCTCTAGTAGTTTTCTGGTGGCATTTTTAGGATTCTCTATGTAGAGTATCATGTCACCTGCAGTGACAGTTTTACTTCTTTTCCAATTTGTATCCCTTTTATTTCTTTTTCTTCTCTGATTGCCGTGGCTAGGACTTCCAAAACTATGTTGAATAATAGTGGTGAGAGTGGACATCCTTGTCTTGTTCCTGATCTTAGAGGAAATGCTTTCAGTTTTTCACCATTGAAAATGTTGTTTGCTGTGGGTTTGTCATATATGGCCTTTATTATGTTGAGGTAGGTTCCCTCTGTGCCCACTTTCTGGAGAGTTTTTATCATAAATGGGTGTTGAATTTTGTCAAAAGCTTTTTCTGCATCTATTGAGATGGTCATATGGTTTTTCTTCTTCAGTTTGTTAGTATGGTGTATCACATTGATTGATTTGTGTATATTGAAGAATCCCTGCATCCCTGGGATAAATCCCAATTGATCATGGTGTATGATCCTTTTAATGTGTTGTTGGATTCTGTCTGCTAGTATTTTGTTGAGGATTTTTGCATCTATATTCATCAGTGATATTGGTCTGTAATTTTATTTTTTTGTAGTATCTTTATCTGGTTTTGCTATCAGAGTGATGGTGGCCTCATAGAATGAGTTTGGGAGTGTTCCTTTGCAATTTTTTGGGACAGTTTGAGAAGGATGGGTGTTAGCTCTTCTCTAAATGTTTGATAGAATTCACCTGTGAAACCATCTGGTCCTGGACTTTTGTTTGTTGGAAGATTGTTAATCACAGTTTCAATTTTATTATTGTGATTGGTCTGTTCATATTTTCTATTTCTTCCTGGTTCAGTCTTGGAAGGTTATACCTTCCTAAGAATTTGTCCATGTCTTCCAGGTTCTCCATTTTATTGGCATAGAGTTGCTTGTAGTAGTCTCTTAGGATGCTTTGTATTTCTGCGGTGTCTGTTGTAACTTCTCCTTTTTCATTTCTAATTTTATTGATTTGAGTCCTCTCCCTCTTTTTCTTGATGATTCCGGCTAATGGTTTATCAATTTTGTTTATCTTCTCAAAGAAACAGCTTTTAGTTTTATTGATCTTTGCTGTTGTTTTCTTTGTTTCTATTTCATTTATTTCTGCTCTGATCTTCATGATTTCTTTCCTTCTGCTAACTTTGGGTTTTGTTTGTTCTTCTTTCTCCAGTTCCTTTAGGTGTAAGGTTAGACTGTTTATTTGAGATTTTTCTTGTTTCTTGAGGTAGGCTTGTATAGTTATAAACTTCCCTCTTAGAACTGCTTTTGCTGTATCCCATAGGTTTTGGATCGTTGTGTTTTCATTGTCATTTGTCTCTAGGTATTTTTTGATTTCCTCTTTGATTTCTTCAGTGATCTCTTGGCTATTTAGTAACGTATTGTTTAGCCTCCATGTGTTTGTGTTTTTTTTCGTGTTTTTCCCTGTTATTCATTTCTAATCTCATAGCTTTCTGATCAGAAAAGATGCTTGATATGATTTCAGTTTTCTTAAATTTACTGAGGCTTGATTTGTGACCCAAGGTGTGATCTATCCTGGAGAATGTTCCATGCACACTTGAGAAGAAAGTGTAATCTGCTGTTTTTTGGATGGAATGTCCTATAAATGTCAATTAAATCTATCTGGTCTATTGTGTCATTTAAAACTTCTGTTTCTTTATTTTCATTTTGGATGATCTGTCCATTGGTGTAAGTGAGGTGTTAAAGTCCCCCACTATTATTGTGTTACTGTCAGTTTCCTCTTTTATAGCTCTTAGCAGTTGCCTTATGTATTGAGATGCTCCTATGTTGGGTGTATATATATTTATAACTGTTATATCTTCTTCTTGGATTGATCCCTTGATCATTATGTAGTGTCCTTCCTTGTCTCTTGTAACATTCTTTATTTTAAAATCTATTTTATCTGATATGAGTATTGCTACTCCAGCTTTCTTTTGATTTCCATTTGCATGGAATATCTTTTTCCATCCCCTCACTTTCAGTCTGTATGTGTCCCTATGTCTGAAGTGGGGCTCTTATAGACAGCATATATATGGGTCTTGTTTTTGTATCCATTCAGCAAGCCTGTGTCTTTTGGTTGGAGCATTTAATCCATCACGTTTAAGGTAATTATCAATATGTATGTTCCTATGACCATTTTCTTAATTGTTTTGGGTTTGTTTTGGTAGGTCCTTTTCTTCTCTTGTGTTTCCCACTTAGAGACATTCCTTTAGCATTTGTTGTAGACCTGGTTTTGTGGTGCTGAATTCTCTTAGCTTTTGCTTGTCTGTAAAGCTTTTGCTATCTCCATTGAATCTGAATGAGATCCTTGCCAGGTAGAATACTCTTGGTTGTAGGTTCTTCCCTTTCATCACTTTAAGTATATCATGCCCCTCCCTTTTGGCTTGTAGAGTTTCTGCTGTGAAATCAGCTGTTAACCTTATGGGAGTTCCCTTGTATATTATTTGTCATTTTCCCCTTGCTGCTTTCAATAATTTTTCTTTGACTTTAATTTTTGCCAATTTGATTACTATGTGTCTCAGCATGTTTCTCCCTGGGTTTATCCTGTATGGGACTCGCTGCACTTCCTGGACTTGGGTGGCTATTTCCTTTCCTATGTTAGGAAAGTTTTCGACTATAATCTCTTCACATATTTTCTTTGATCCTTTCTCTCTCTCTTCTTCTGGGGCCCCATAATGTAAATGTTGTTACGTTTAATGTTGTCCCAGAGGTCTTTTAGGCCATCTTCATTTCTTTTCATTCTTTTTTCTTTATTCTGTTCCGCAGCAGTGAATTCCACCATTCTGTCTTCCAGGTCACTTATCCGTTCTTCTGCCTCAATTATTCTGCTATGGATTCCTTCTAGTTTAGTTTTCATTTCAGTTATTGTATTGTTCATCTGTGTTTGTTTGTTCTTTAATTCTTCTAGATCTTTGTTAAACATTTCTTGCATCTTCTCGATCTTTGCCTCGATCCTTTTCTGAGGTATTGGATCATCTTCACTATCATTATTCTGAATTCTTTTTCTGGAAGGTTGCCTATGTCCACTTCCTTTAATTGTTTTTTCTGGTGTTTTATCTTGTTCCTTCATCTGGTACATAGCCCTCTGCATTTTCATCTTGTCTGTCTTTCTGTGAATCTAGTTTTTGTTCCACAGGCTGCGGGATTGTCGTTCTTCTTGCTTCTGCTGTCTGTCCTCTCCATATTCTTTTGCTATCCAGAAACCAGTAGAGTTCATCCATTTTTGCTTAATTTTAGTTCATTATAACAGGTAACACATTGCTCTGCTTTCCAGAATTGCAGCTGTTTGTCAGCTTCTGCACTCCACTTGTCACATCTACAGATGTTGCTTCTTTGATGTGTAGTTTTTTAATAAAAGAATGTTAAAATAACGGGCTTAGAGATATTTAAAATTAAATTCCTATTCTCCATTTATAGGAATACTTAAATCAGCTACTTACTCTTATATTTTAATAATTTATAATGAGTAGAAATGCAGATTGAATATTTCAAACACCTAAAAGGTAATTTAACACTTTAATAAATATTTAGGCAATTTCAAGCAAGTTGACTAAATAAACAATTTACTTAAAAATCAAATATTACACACAATTGCTTACAGTTTCTTCCACCACTTACTTTTCATCTATATCCTTATTTGTACTTCATGGATGACCAGCCGGCATGGCTTCTGCTCCCAGAACAGCCTCAGCTTCCAGCACAGTGTAACATAATCCTCTTCCTTTGTTCCTCTGGCCGCAGTGGTTACAGCAGCCTCCTGCAATTGTCAGACTCTGAGTTGTCTCTGAATTCCTTCTTTCAGTTTTCCCAGTATGTTTGTAACTAGTACCCTCTATTTATCTAAAGGAACTTCTCTTTTTCTGACTTGCCCTTTTTAAAAATTTTTGATAATGCAAGTGATATTTAACTTTAAAAATAGTAAATGATTTTTTTTTGGAGGGGGTGCGCTGATTCCTGGCTCCAGCATCAATTTATTGAATATATGATGTTGGGAAAATTACTCAACTTCCTAAGCTTTCGTTTCCTCATTTATAACATGAATAATGCAGAACACAATTCTTTGCACACAAAGAACTGTTCCTTTATTCTACATATTTCGTTATTCAAGAAATATTTATGGAGCACCAAATGTGTGCTAGGAATGTTTTTTCCCTATAATAATAAACATTATATCTCAATGTTTATTGAGATATAATTGACATATAACATTGTGTAAGTTTAAGGTATACAATGTGATTATTTGTTACATTTACATATTGCAAAATGTATATATTGAAAAACCCAACTAACAATAGGGTTAGTTAACATCTCCATCATCACCTCACATAATTACCATTTCATTTTTGTGGTGAGAACATTTAGACCTACTTTCTTAGCAAATTTCAAGTATATAATATACTGTTATTAACTGTAATCCCCATACTGCATATTAAATTCTGAAATGTATTCATCTTAGAACTGGAAGTTTGTACCTTTTGACCAACATCTTCCATTTGGTGAACTCCCATGTTCATTGCAGCATTACCCCTTAGTCAAGATATGGAAACATCCTAAGTGTCCATCTATAGATGAATGGACAAAAAAGAGACAGTATATATAAACATACATATATGTTATATAATCCATATATAAATAATGATTTTGATTTTAAAATAACCTATAAAAGAGATGTAAAATATGAAAATCAATAAATATAAAAATAATAGGTGAAAAAGATAGATGTCAGTCTTGTCAGTTATTCAGACATCTTGTAAAATTGCAAGAATTCTTTGGTATGTACAGTTTACCTTCATGAAGGTAAATTAATCATAAAGAAATCTCAGAAAATTTTCTGTTTCCCTGTAAAACATTTAATAGCAAAAGTAGAAACTACAGAAAAATGATTTTATATTAAGGAGAAGAGTCCATACTTTCTTATTTGCTAACAATATAATTGATGGAATTTTGGATTTAAAATACAAGTTTTCAGTTCAGACCCATGCCCCGTCACTAACCATGTTGTCTTTCCTACTATATTCACTTCTCTCAAGCTCTAGTTGTCTAACCTATAAAACTGGCAGAACGATATCAACCTACTATAATTATGAGAATAGATTGATATAAAGTCATGAAACTACTCTGTAAATTTCAAAGTAATATAGAAATATTAGCGAATAGTATTCATTTCTTTTACAATCAGCCCTAATAATCCCTTAGATCTTCATCTGGTTCTATTCAATACTAAAAAGCCCAAGTATTTAGTCTACGTTTTTTTCCTCTCTTTTTGTATAAAATTAGATTCATTCTCTGATCATTTGTTAGCCTTCTATTCACCATTCCAATCTCAACTGCATCTTTCTTAAATTGCAATGATACAATTACAGATACTTTTCAAACACAGAGAAACTAAGTCTTTATTGAAAGAGAAAATCATGCTGTCTGTTTCTTTCCTAATATATTTTTTGTGTGTTCACTGGTTAGGTAATGCATTTTTGCAAGTTGTTTGAAAAATACTACTAAAGCTTCTTTCAAGAAAGGTATAAATAGGAGAGGAGGAAGCAAAAACATACATAGATTTCAGAAAGCAATGTATAAACGTGAACATTAACATAATTTCAGAATTGCTTTTTTATTTTGCATTTTAATTACTTCATTTACATGCATCTGGAGTTATGTTATTTTTAACATATTCTTGATTAGATTAGTTGATGAATATGTTACCTATTTTATATTTAGAGTTGAGGATTTTGGAGTATGTTTGTCTTGAATAAAGTATAGTTAACCTCAAAAAATTAAAAAAAAATTCTGAATTAGCATATCTTGTGAGTTACCCATTTGCTCTAGAAAAACATGGCAAACATAGTTGAAACCTGATTTAGCAAAATACTGAAGCTATAGTATTATATTCCAAAAATAACAATTAAATAAAGATGTTGTAAAACTGAGGAAAAAAATTCAGTGTAACAGCACCTCATCTATCCCATGAGGAAAGTGGCTCGTATTTTTTCAATAACAGATGGCCATGTTTTTGAAAAAGCAAAATATTCCTTAGGGCGTTGCCAGGAAGGGGATATATATATATATATGTCTCATATCTATCTATCTATCTATCTATCTATCTACACACACATACATATATATACACATATATATATATGTATATACATGTATATAAAATACTTTAAATAATATCTTGAAAGTTAACAGTGGAGAGAGTTGAATGGCATGCCCTTAACTTTGATAAACTTTCTGACTTCTTGACTTTTAACACTAATCACCAGACAGGTAAAAATAATAACAAATTTCCTCAAATGGTTCACCTACTTAAAACCCTCCTCATGGTTTGCCCGTATTCTTAGAATAAGATCCAATCTCCCTTATCATTGCTTATAGTGTTTAACATGGTCTATTGCCTGCTTCTGTCTCCATCCCCTTCACCTTCTACATTCTAACTACACTTCTTTTTTGTTCCTGACCAGACCAGGTCCATTCCATCTAAGGGTCTTTGTACCTGCTGTTCCTTCTGCTTGGAACCTTCCTCCTTGACTTTTCAGATGTTTGGCTTTTCCTCATTACTTAGGTTTCAACTAAACTGTCACCTCTTCAGAAAGACTTTTCCTGGCCAATTAATATGAAGGGGTCCACCCCCATAATACATGACCTTGTTTTAAGTCCTTCACGGAGCTCATGCTGCTGTTAAATGATCTGGCTTATTTATTTATTAATTATTTATTTACTTTTTCTTTGTATTGATGACACTGTGTGTGTGTGTGTGTGTGTGTGTGTGTGTGTGTGTGTGTGTTAGGAACACTTAACATGAGATCTACCCCCATACATTTTTAGGTGTACAGTGCAGTATAGGCACAATGTTGTAAAACAGAACTCTAGAGCTTAATCATCATGCATTTCTGAAACTTTATACCTATTTAATTGCTACCCACCCCCCATTTCCTCTTGCCCCGGTCCCTGGAAACCACCATTCAACTCTCTGCTTCAGTGTATCTGACTATTTTATATACCTGCTATATTTGTCCCTCTTTGACTGGCTTATTTCACTTAGCAAATGTCCTCAAGATTCATCCGTATGTCTGCATATGGCAGGATTATTTATTTATTCCTTGTCTTGTCCAACTAGAACACATGTTCTAAGAGAGCAGTGGTTTATTTATTTATTTATTTACTTACTTACTTATTTGCGGTTTGCGGGCCTCTCACTGTTGTGGCCTCTCCCACTGCGGATCACAGGCTCCGGACGCTCAGGCTCAGCGGCCATGGCTCACGGGCCTAGCTGCTTCGCGGCATGTAGGATCTTCCCGGACCGGGGCACGAACCCGTGTCCTCTGCATCGGCAGGCGGACTCTCAACCACTGCTCCACCAGGGAAGCCCGAGAGCAGTGATTTTTGACTGCCTTTAGTTTGCCACTGTTTCTCTGCCACTCAGAAAAGTGCCTGGCATAATGTAAGCACTCAAAACATTTTGTTGGATAAGTGAAAGATATCATATTTGATGCTTTTTTTGAAAGGAAACTAAGAAGAAACTTTGAAAAATGAGTAGTGTAACAGATAGGAGCACGGGCTTGGGAGCCCAGATTTGTGGATTTGAAACCTGGTCCTGCTATTAACTATGTGTGACTTTGCACAAATTCCTCAAACTCTCTGTTCCTCAGTTTCCTCACTTGTATAACGGGGATAATGGTGATAATAATAGTACCTTCCTCAGAGGGTTGTTATTTATATTTATAAACATAATTTAGAATTGTATCAGACACAGAACAAGCAATACATATATATATATGTATATATATATGTTATATAAATAAACCACAGTCTAAGTTATATTTCAAAAGCTTCAGGTTTTTTTCTTTATTTTCAATTGTTTCGGATCACTGACTTCATTCTTCAAGCAGTAAGAACTACAGAATTGGGTCAAACAATTGAATCAATCTATTTTCTATCAAAGTTCCTGTGTTTGGTGATACGTGCACAGCTGCCATTAATTCATGCAGTTGTGGAGAGCATGTGATGTACCGAGTGGGAGTGGGGTACAGCGGTGCATCCTGTCATCACTTCAGTAAAGAAGTAGGTTGATTGACCTAACAACATTTGTTAGATAATTGGCATCCACATGTAATTTTGCTTGGGTAGACTTTTATGTTATAAAACTGGGAGTAGGATTCTTTTTAGAATTACATTGCACATTTTTATTCTCTGAAGAAGGTTTTAAAACCTTTCTCTGTGCGTGACACTTTTCTAAGGCATCTTGCACTAGAGGAATTCAAGTTTGGCAATATCACAGACATGCTTGTCCAAAACTCTGTCATCACATTTCAAGACCATGGAAATGTATGTTCAAAAACAGATCAAACATTTGACAAGAACTGGGCATCTCCGACTGAGTCAAAGCACCTTCTTCCCAATTCTCCCTTGGTTATGCTATTCTATTGTGTTTTGAAAAGTGAGCCCAGGATGACTCCAGGCAAAAATGTCAACTTTAACTGCTCAAGCTGTCATTCAAAGACATCCATATTTTGTCCCCTTCATATCTTTTCATTCGTATTCTGAATAGACTCTTCTTTGCATCTTGTTTTTCAGTCTTACTGACTTGCAAGCAGTCCTCCAAACTCCATTGTCATTTCTTTCCTGCAGACCTTTGTCCAAACTCTTCCATTACATAGAATACTCCCTTGCTCCCTCCCATATAAGCATAAAAAAATGGGTTTTACAAATTTCATTTAAATTCTTCATTAAAATATTAATGTCTGTGTTATTTAGACTCCCTTAGTCCTTTATTTCTCCATTCTTTCCTCTGATGTGTTTTAATTATTTTAAACATTACTTTAAAGATAGCAGTCAGATGAAGGGAAATGAAAAAAAATATATAGACTAGTGTTTGTGACACAGAGTCTCAGAAAATGATTATCAACAGTGTTTTCCCTCCCTGTATGTACTGGTTGTTCCTACATATTCAAAGAGTGAATTTATTTTCCTTTTCCTTAAATCTGGACTGGCTTTGTAACTTGCTTTGACTAATAGAATATGGTGGGAGTGGACAGATCAGAAGATGACTGGTCTGAATGATGACTGGTCTCAGACCTCCTGAGTCCAGGTCTGAAGATGACTGGCAGCTTTCGCTTCCTTCCTCTTAAAGCCAGCCAGTCACTATATAAGAAAATGAATGACTGGCCACCATGTTGTAAAGATGCCTGGCCTCTAATGTAGAGAGATCACATGCATGAACATGGGCAGTGATACCCTCTTAGAATTTCCAGGCCACTCCTGCCATGAGTGAGTACTTCCAGGCAGTGACATGTGAAGCCAAAGAACCTCTTGGCAAAGCTCAACCAGCACACAGAGTACTGAAAAATATTAAATTGTAGTTGTTTTAACCCACTACATTTAGAGATGTTTTATTATTCAGCCCTAGGTAACTGAAACAGTTTCTTAACTGCTTTATTATATGATTAAGGGGAAAAAGTTTTTGCCCTGAGAAGATTGGAAGTAGCAAGCAAACAAGTTAGAGATTACCTGTGAATATATTTTTTAAGTATTATATTTTACTTTTATTATTAGTGATCATTTCTCAAATTCACTAATAGGTAGGTTGAAAATCAGGTCAACCCTACTCATTAAGCTAAGTGACTATGGTCAATTTACTTTACCTCTGTGCCTCTGTTCAATCATCATTAAATGGCAATAATAATAATATATACCTCATAGATCAGTCGTGAGGGTTAAATAAGTTAGTAACATTCTTAACACAGGACCTGATTATAGTAAGGCCCTATTAAATGTTTGCAATTATGATTATTATTACTATACTCAAGGGATAAGCTAATCTCAAAAATGCCTGACAAAAAGAAAGTTTCTAAAAATCATTACTCCAGGTGAAGCTCAAGATTAAACATTCCTTTTACCTCTAAGTGCTGGAACATAACCTTGTTTGCTTTCTCTAAAGACCCTATATGGTTTCTCCCATGTTTTTTATTTTGATTGGCAATTAAGAAATTTCATACTTAAATTTATATTTAGCTATTGCAAATGTGCAGAATCTTAAGCCCTTATCTTTATCTTAAGCCCTTAGCTTATCTTTGTTACTTTGGAAGGAGTTTGACTCTCATAATGAATGAAAGATATGAATGGCTGGATTTTAAATAGATTTTGGGTTTGAATCTGTCCAAATTGTTTCTTTTGCAAACAGTATGCAAATGTGAGTTGAAGTTAAAGTATGTTTACAGAATATATGCAAATGAAACTTTTTGGTTTACTCAATGTAAATTTGTAAGATATTTTATGCAGTTTTCTCATTAAAATCATATTGCTAATTATGTCCTTAAAGATATCTTTTTAATGTGTCATTACCAGGTTAAATATGTTCTTTAAATATATTTGATGTGCATTTTAATTAAGTAATAAATGAAAGCTGTAATATTATTTCTAACAAGGTATCTTTGTTCCTTAATTTCCATGAGAAATATATTCAATCTCATGGAATTTGACATTTCATTACATATTATATTGTATCATGCTCAAATTCTTCTATGCATTGAGCTGGAATTCCCAAAATTGTAACTGGTGCCCAATACATGATACACTGACTATTTGTATTACCCTAGGGAGTATTTACCTAGAATCCTCTCAAGGGATTTTAATAGCTGCAAAAAAAGCAACAATTATCTAATGGAGATCTCAATTCTTAATGTTAAAAAAGACAAATATCTGTATTTAGCATGTGCCAGGAGGAGTTAGATAATTTTATTTGCACAGATTAGTTCATGTTAACTACAACTGCTTAAGGAATTATCCACATTTAATTGATGAACAAATAAAACCTCAAAATCAACAAGCATCTTGTCCAAGATCACGTAAGAAGTGGCAGGACTAGAAAACCCGCTCAGTTTACCCTCCTCCAAACGGTGTGTTCTTTCTACTGTGGGATACCACTTGAGTAATGTTCTCATCCAGAATTGAAGGTTCTAATACAGCTAGGCTCCTAACTCTGTCACATTAGCTAAGTCACTATCTCTAACTTTCTGCTTTCTAAAATATTTTGTTTCCTGTGTTTGCATTATTTATTCTACATTCCTATTTTCCATTCCATGCAAAATGGCAGTGGAGAGGGCTAGACTGCTCTCTTCAGTCCTGTATCAACACATGGCCTCTCCTGGGTCATGAGTCCTCATTGTTAGCCCAAAAACATCTGTGAGGTTGCTAATGACGAAGTTTTCTCTTTTAAGGTCTCTGTATTTGTGTGTTTTAGCAAAGAAAAGGAAATGAGGAGAGGCCTTTTGTGGTAATTTTGCCTTTTAATATCCGAATTCTGTTTTACCTCTTGGAGTGCTGCACTAACATTTCCTCCTTTTGTTTTCATTTCCTATCTTAATTATTGATCTGTGAGTTAGTTGCTCTTGGAACTGATGCACTCAGCAGTTCCTGGGTGGTGGACGGAGATGGTTGCTAGGCAACCTCACCTGTTTTAGATGGGTATTGGGCCTCATTTTTGAGAACCTTATTTGTGGAGAATCTGAGGGAAAAATTACTTCTTGCATCTTAAGGCTTCATAAAATACAGAGACTTGGAACAAATATATAAGGTTTTAAATAGGATTATCAGAAGGAGAAAAGGACATTCATTAAATCCTTATTAAATTATTGAATGAATAAGGATGAGCACAGCAGAGTATAGGTCTGAAGACGCCAGGTTTGACTGATCTGAAACCCATAAATTCTGGGATGATATTTGAGGTCTCCAATTTTCACCTTGGCAAGTCTTGGGCTTCCTGGGCCCCCTGGACAATTAATTATGATAATGAGAGTTGAGCATTTAAGAAGTCAACTAATAATTCCTACTAACAACTTATGAAAAAAAAGTAAAGAGGGCAAAAACTTAATGCCCAAATTTAAATAGGGAAGTTGAAGGCAGAGCCAGAGTCATTGGAGCTTTCTAAATTCCACTCTCTCAATTCCCATGCACCCCATGCTCTAGACATTATGGATCATAAGAAACTCCAGGGAGCCACTTGCACTTTAACAATTTCATGCACCTGCACTCATTATTCGTTCAGTTTGAGATGCCTTTCCACCTCTGTCCTCCAACTCTGGACTTGATGGTAAATATTGAAATGCTCTCCTTTGTTACCTCATTTCCAATAATATGAGCTTTATGGTAGAATAACATACTAAGCCATTTGCTGTTGTATGTCCAATATCTGTGATAGTATCTGGGATATAGGAAATGTCCCAAAATGTTTATGAAATGAATGAATGGGTGAAAAAAACTGAAAAATTATACTTTTTCACTTCTAAGAAATGTTTTAGCTTACTGAAAAGGGCCATTAAGATTATTAAACTATCATATTAAACCTAAAAATTATTCATGCCTATAAAAAATGAGATAATAAGTTTGGGATAGCTGTTTGTTTTAAAGATTGAGTTTCCCTCATTACCCCTGAAAGTTTTACTAGGAAGTTCTGAATGTGATCAAATGAACAGAAATGATAATAATACATTCAATATTTTTAAAAATAACTTTTGAAAACCAATTTCAAGAGCTATAAAAATACTTTTTCCAGTACATTCCTTCATTCAGTTATATCAAGAATCAGTTATTAATGAAAATAGGATGTATAGAATTGGATAAAATATACTCTTTGCTTCAGAACCATGGTTATCTTCAAATTATGCAGTGATCCATTCTTAGGGACTTATCTTAAGGAATTAGTCAGATAAAGGTGGAAAGCATATAGTAGAGGGTATTTATTATAGTTCTATTTATCAAATAAATTTATGCACAAAACTTTCAAGAGAATGTTCCAGTAAATTACTATATAATCATGTTGAAGATGCATTATTCAGCCATTAAATATATGTGTCACTCATAAAATATTTAAGTGTAACATTTATATAGAAATAAAATAAATATAAAATTAACTTTTATGAGATTATATCTTTGTAAAATATGTTTGTGTTTGTGATAGAAGACTGTAAAATTGTAAGTTAGAATATAAACCAGTGCTCTTATGTTAGTATATTAGAAGTTGGGACTAATATGAAAGATTTTGCATCTGTTAAAATATTTATGACTTAGTAAAATATTTGAGTAATAAAATTCAATGATAGATACATATTAATGACTCGAAGAGTTAGTATTATCCAGTTTTACAGAAATTGATCTAAGGCTAGTAATATTGACATGGTTAATGAAAATATTGAGATTTCAGTCCATCATTTAATTTTCCAGTGAGATATTTTCTCTCATCTATCAAAAAATTATTTGCAAAACAAATTTAGATATAAAACTTTTGAGCCATTTGGGGAGATAGTATTAGCTCAGATATGGTTGTTTTGGTAACCAGAAAAATGGTTCCCCAAATATGTCCACCTCCTAATCCTTGAAATTTGTGAATATGTTATTTTACATAACAAAAGAAATTCTGCAGTCATGATTAATGTAAAGATCTTGAGATGGAGAGTTTATCGTTAATTATTCAAGTGGGAACAAAAGTAATTATAAGCCAAAAAAGACAAGGGAATGGATTCGCACCTTGAACTTCCAGAAGAAATGCAGATCTGCTGACACTTTAATTGTAGCCCAAGTGAAAGCCATTTTAGAGTTATGATTTCCAGAATTTTAAAGTAATAACTTTGTAGTTTTTGAGCCACTAAGTTTGTAGTAATATATTACAGCTGGGATAGGAAACTAAGGTAGTTATAAATAACTGAATGTGTTTAGGTCCTGGAAAATATTAAGTTATAAAGTTCAATTATTGATAAAAATAAATCTTATAAATGTGGTAGCCAATATTGCCATTTATCATATATTTCCAACTCTCAGCATGCAGGGTACACACAGGCATTGCCTATGCTTTTTTACCTTTGAAGTTAGGCAGGGCCATGTTATTCGCCTAGGTCAATGAATGTGGAAATACTGGCATAATTGATGTGTGTCAGTTCTACATCGAACCTTTAGGAGTTGTATCATGATTTGCTGCATTCTTTCCTCCTTTCCTTAGTGATTGTTGAAGCACAGATTAAGATGGACTTCTATCAGCCTACATTTGGCCAACCCACATGTAGCATGAGCAAGGAGTAAACTTTTAGCAGGACTCCCAAAACGGCAGAGTGATAAGTGCCATAAATCCACTTTCCCATAAAAAAATGGAAGTATTGGCAAAATTGATAGGATAAACCATTTCAGAATTCTGGATATTAACCAAAGACTTATAAAGTCTAAGGAAAATTTCCTCAGGAAAAAAATGAGTGAATCTTAGTATAAAGAGTAGGATTGGTGGTGTTTTAACTTGGACTAATCCCATTACTCTCTCTCCAGCTCCACGATAGCCATGAAAACCAGCAGCCTCATAGTAGAGAGGAAAACAACAGCCTTTTAGCCACTAAAGGAGGCAGACTGGGTTTGGGGCTCTTGAAAAAGTTCTATTCCAAGAACATGGTTACTATTTGACCTGTCTTGCAACTCCCAGAAAAAGCCCTATTCACAGAGTATTGTTATTTAACCTGATTTAAAATTCCTTCCCCAGGAAAATCTTTGTCCCCACACTGCAATCAGCCAAAGTTGTTTAAGAGAGCAGTTGCTTAAGGCTGAAATATCAGTTGGGCCAAACAATACCCCAGACAAAATATTAAAAGGAAGATCTAGAATAGGAGATGCCCATAGGGGGTTTTGAAAAGTTCTGACATATTCCTGAGGATCCAAGGAATATTTGGGAGTGCCCTAATCTTTGTCTTTGCCTGATCTTTATATTCTGTGCAGGGAGAAACTGAAGACTAAGATAGAATAACTGCTTAAGTGTTGAAGGCTTTTGCCAACATACACACAGACTCCCTCAGCAATGGGTGGAAAACTTACTAGTTCAAATTTAAGAAAATCTCTGACCAGTCATTGGCTGACCACTAAAATGACTGAGTAGACACCTTAGTGGCCACATACCATAGGGAATACAGATTTTTCAGAGTTTGTTCTGTAAAGTTTTTAAAGAAACAGAACACACACACACACACACACAAACAACAACAAATCATGGGGATCTGATTTTTAGAGCTGCCACATTACGTTATCTAAAGTGTCCAATTTTCAAAATCAAACAAACAGAAAAACGTGACACACAAAGAAATAGGACACTGTGGCCTATACACAGGAGAAAAACAACAACAACAACAACAACAGTGAACAGAAACTCTCCCTTAGAGGGCATAGATATTGGAATTATACATACACTTTAAATCTGCTATTATCAGTATATTCAAAGAACTAAAGTAAACTGCCTAAAGAATTAAAGAAAAATATGAAAGTAATGTCCACCAAAGAGAGCATATCAATAAAGAGAAAGAAACTATTTTTTATAAAAAGAATCAAATAGAAATTTTGGAGTTGAAAAGTAACATAAATGAAAAATTCACTAGTGAGGTTTAACAACAGATGCAAACTGGCAGAAGAATCAGCAAACTTGCAGATAGGTGAATTGAGATATGCAGTCTGAGGAACACAACTTATAGAGAATAAATATTAATGATTAGTGACTCAGAGAAATGTGCAACACCAACAAGAATTTCAACAATAACGGGAGTCCCAGAAGGAGAAGAGTGAAATGTACCCCCCCACACCAAAAAAGACATATATATGAATAAATGATGAATAAATAATGGCTGAAAACTTCTCAAGTTAGATGAAAAACATCATTCTTCACATAGAATAAGCTCAATGAATTTCAAGTTTGTTAAACTCAAATAGATCCACATATAAAGACATCATAGTCTAACTTTCAAAAGACAAAGATAAAGAAAAAATCTTGCATATAGTAAGAGAGAGGTAACTCAATACATACAAAGGATCCTTCTTTAAAATAATAACCAACTTCCCATCAGAAATCATGGCCAGGAGCCAGTGGGATGGAATTTTCAAAGTCATGAAAGAAAAAAAGACGGCCAATGAAGAATTTTATATGCAGCAGAAGGATCTTTAAATAAGTAGAAGAAATTAAGACATTTTCAGATAACATCTGAGGACATTTGTCACTAGAATCCTTCCCTACAAAAGATACTAAATGGTGAAATGGAAGGACAGTAGATGGTAACTTAAATCCACACAAAGAAATAAAGAGCACTGGTTAAAGGTAACCACACAGGCAAATGTAAAAACAGTGTAAGTATACTTTTGCTTGAAACTATTTTCTTCTTTGATTTAAAAGACAACTGCATAAATCAATAATTATGAAACATTGTGAATGGGTTTATGATGTCTAAACATGCAGTTTCTATCTCAACAATAGCACAAAGGATTGGGGAGGAATTGGAGCTATCTTTGAGAATTGTCAGTATGCTATTAAGATTAAGTTAGTATTAATTCAGTCTAGATAGTTTTAAGAAGTAAACTGTAATCCTAGGGCAACCATAAAGAAAATAATGTTAAAAATATAGCCAAAAAAAAAAAAAAAAAACCTAAGGAAATTAAAATGGTGAAAAAGGAAATCTCTGTTTAACACAAAATAAGGCAGCAATGAAGAAATAAAGAAATAAAAAAGATATGACAGTAGAAAAGAAATAGCAAAATGACAGAAGAAAACCCTACCTTATCAGTAACTCTACTGTATGTAAGTGGATTACACACTGAAATCAAAGGTAGAGATTGGGAGAATGGGGGGTGGGGGAATCCAACTTTCAGATCTGTATATAAGAAATACATTTTAGTTAAAAAACACAAATAAGCTGAAAGTTAACTGTAGAAAAAAATATTTATCATGTAAACCATTCCCCAAATGAAATGGGGTGTGACTATATTAATATTAGACAAAATGACTTTAAGATGTAAACTTTGGTTATGTTAGCCTCTATGACTTCAGTGTTGTTTGCTATTTAAGCATAGACTCTCATAGTAGATACAATACATTATGGCCACATTGACAAAAATACAGTACTGGTTTCATAATATGGAAAAGTAGCCCCATGGTTGTTTCTAAAAAGTGAATAACAAATGAAAATCAACATTTTCACTTTTTGAAATGGTTTTGCAGTAATCACTATCACCTTGAGTATATTATAGAAAAGAAATAAGTGACTGGAACCTAGGGAGTACATAAAATGGATCCTATAAAGTGCTTATAGCAATATCTTGATCCTAGCAGACATTCAATAAATGTTAGTTTATGGACTTTATTTTTAATGCCATCAATATGTCAAATCTTTTTAGTTCTTATTCTGATCTCATAGTTTTGCAACTAAGGTTGTTATATAAAGCAATTAAATATGTAAAACAGGAATTAAGCTTTTAAAAACAAAGTCGGTCAGATATATTGAAAATAAAAATTGAGTTTGTATGCAGGAGTAGCCAATTGTGAAGCAAAACAAAACTATGGACTAATAATCATAAATATGGCCATAACAAATATATTTTCAATAATTATTATTTGCTTTATCACAGAGTCCATTAATGGAAAATATTTGTAGTTAAATATGAAATTAATACACTATTTCAACCATGAAAGTTAAAATTTAATCAGAAGCATGGTTGAGTAGACAAAAGCTCATGTTCAATATGCAGAGAATTGAACATCACTGAAGAAATTAGGGGCAACAAATTGCACTAAAGTGGGAAAAGGTTCTTAGGTGATACAGGAAAGAATAAAACATATGCTTCTGATTCTTACAAAAGATATTAACTCATTGAAAGTCTCAATAACTGAAAAAATTCTCAGAGGAGATCACTTTATATGGGGCAGAATTCATGTGTTTTGTGCTTCACATGATCTGTTTGTCCACTTGAAAAAAAAAAGAAAAATACTTAATATTCTTCCTGGACTCTAGGAATATCCTAGCATAACCCCTCCTTTTTTTATTAAGTGGATGATTCCAGGAAAAGTAGGGCCTACATTTTATTCTTGCCACAAAGTAAGAACCAGATTTGGACAACCCCCACCATCAAAAATAATAAAAAAGATCAACATGATATGATATAATTTTTCATTTACCTTTTATTACATTTATTTGTTATTCTTATTAATGTCTGCTTTGTTTATGTCTATTCTACCTTCACCCCCACTTTCTCCCAGTTCCTCCAGGCTTCAGACACACACACACACAACACACACAAACACATGCATGCACATACACATTAAACATATGCTAGGTATATTCAAGGCACTGTGCCTTTTGTTTAATTTAGTCTAATAAACACTGGAGGAGTATCATTATTAAATTTCCAATTGAGAAGAGTGAGAGTTAAGGAGGTTAGGTGACTCTCTCAAGCTCAGTCTCACAACTGGGGACTGTGATGCTGGAATTTAAAGTAAGAATAATTTGACAATAATCCAAGTTCTTAAATATAAATTAGAGCAAAATTACAAAATATTTATCCTCAGAGAAGAAAATATATTGCATTAATGAAAATAAACAGATAAGTCAAATTTCCATAATGGAAAAGAAAACCTGCGGAAATTAAATAAATACATGAATGAAAACTCCAATAGAAGTGTTATAAAATTAGATTGAGGAAATTTCCCAGAAAATAGAACAAAAAGGTCAAAGAAAGAAAACAGAAGCAAAAGAAAAATTGAATGACCAAGCCACAAGGTCCCTGCAGGTCAAAGTACCACCCTCGTCTCTGCCACCTTCCTGGTTCCCCTTTTGGCCTGGTTCCCATTGACATTACCAAGAACGGATCCATGGCAGCTTCTCTTATCTTTAACCCTGGCCTGCAGAGGACAGCCACCACTGAGCTTCTCAAAAAGTAGAGAGATACCATAGCACATGGAGAAGAGTTAAGAAAACTGTACATATTCAGCTAGGCTGAGACTGCCTCCCTTGGAATTGGAAGGAGATACTTTGCCCCAGATTGACGACATTAAAACCTCAGTTACAATTTTTCAGGACAATTAGAGATTGGATTGAAATGCAGTATTGAGTGGGAGTAAACTTTAAGGTATATTCCAAACTTATTTTTCTTCAATTTAAAATTTCTTCTAAACAGGTGCTTTTTAAACTTTGTTTTTTATCTACCACCATATTCAGTAAGTTTCCTTATTTTGTCAATTCTCTATCATCTGTCTATCTATCTATAATCATGTAATTATCATAGGGAATAATTTCTGTTTAATATCACAGATTATAATATCTTTTCTAATGTCAATTATTCTTATGAATATTGAAATTTTATTTTTTTCTGCCACTCTGGCTTTACAAAGCTCCGTTCCTCTTCAGTTTGGCTTTTCATGTCTCACATTTCACAGTCAGTTTTTGATTACTTGTTCTGATTGAGTTGATTTCAAAAAACCCTCAGTGCTAATTTCCATAGTAAGTGAAATGTGTGTTAAAGAAGGATGCTTATCCTGGTGTCTACTGTACCTGAAATGTTACCCGCAGTGGTTAAATTTTTTCTCTTTATTTGAGAATGCGCTCAAATGTTTCTTCCTTAGGAAGAATTCCCTCTTGCATGTGACTAAAGAATGCAATGTAATTATTGATACTGTTTTTTTTAATCCACTCCAGTTTTGATGTGACATCTGAAATATCCATTTTCATTTTTGCAACAGTTGAGCTGAGCATTAAGCTTTCAGACTGATTTTTAACAAAATTGGCATAATAAAGTCAAATGCCTTACTCTTTTTAATAGTTCTTTAGAAAATCATACTTCATAGTTAATCATGTCTCTTCAATTGACTATCCACAAAAAGTCAAGTGCCTCTTAAAGTCCTCAACTTAGATGATATTGCTTTGATGGTAAATGTAGTTTTACAACCATTTGAAGCCTATTTAAAGACAAAAATGATACTACATTTTTTATGGTCTTTTAGTATAACTCATTAAGGGCCGGAAATATTAGTTTCTTTGTAATTGAGTTTTTACAACTTCTTATGGAAAGAAGAGTTTAATAAAATACGTTTTAGCTACATCAGTGAAACAGCTACATGTTTTAAAATATGAATACTTAAGAGAAATACCTGCTTTAACCTCTGAATTTGAATCTACATAGACCATCACAGAGTTTTTCCAGAAATATGTCCTAGTAGATCAATGCTGAAAACATTAAAATATTCAGTCAATATTTATTAAAAATATTTATTCCACCTTTAATGGAAATTTAAAATGTTACTAGAAGTTTAATAGAGTAGAAAATTTTGAACAAGGGATAAAAAATGGATCACAGCAGTAGTAGAATTTCTGTGATTTGAGCCTAAAATTGGTTTCTGAGTTTTCTAACCAGTATTTTTTGATTGGAAAGGAGAAACAATACTAGTACCTTAGAGGATCATTATACTTAGTATTGAATTATTCTCAAATGAAAGCTACATGTAGTAATATCATCTTGCTCATTCTTTCCTCCCAAATATAACAAAACATAATCATAATTAAATCCTATAATGTATTGTGATAGCTAATTTTATATTTCAATTTGACAGGCCAAAGGGATGCCCAGGTAGCTGGTAAAACATTATTGCTGGTGTGTCTATGAGGTTATCTCTGGAAGAGTTTAGCATTTGAAAAAGTAGCCTGAAAGAAGATCATCCTCACCAATGCAGGTGGGCATCGTTCAGTCTGCTGAGGGCCTGAATAGAACAACAAGGCAGAGGAAGTGCAAATTCTCTCTCTCTGCTTCAACTGAGACAGCCATACTTTCCTGCGTTTGGACATTGGTGCTCCTGGATCTCTTGTTTTCTCACTTAGTACAGGACATACGCCATCAGCCCCCAATTTTCAGGCCTTTGGACTCAGGTTGAATTATACCACCAGATTTCCTGGTTCTCCAACTTGCAGATGGCAGATCGTGGACTTCTAGGCCCCCATAACCACACGAGCTAATTTCTATAAATAAATCTCCTCATACATAGATATATGTGTATGTATGAGGAGATTTGTTATATAAACACAATATACATATATGTTTACGGTTTATTTTCATAATACCCCAAATCACAACATCTCTTTAAATTCCCATGTAATTAATATGCATTTCATAGAAGCAAGTAAAAACAGGTACATTTTCTAACTTTCTAATATCTTCATTTAAAGAACATTGTTGATATTCCTCCATCAAGTGGTGGAATCCATCTCCCTCTCCTTGAGTCTTGACAGGCCTTTAACTACAGTGGATGGGATATTCTGTGATTGTTGAGGCTGTCATAAAAGGTGATTCAGCCTTTACCCTTTGGAGCACAGTACCTATGCTGGGAGGAAGCCAAATATCCTTATCAAAGCTGCATGACCATCAGTAACTGAAGTCATTGTTGGTCCCGTTAAGAAGGTGCCATTATCTATTCCTGTCACGCAAGAGGCTTTATTGTATCTATAAAAAGCAGGATGGAAGAGGCAGTATTTTTTATACGAAAAAAAGGGATGGTTAAAAGACATAAAATTTTTTTTCACAATAGACAATGTTTTCTAAAATATATTTGGAAATTGGGAGAAAAAAGGCTTAAGATTTTGTAGTCTCTTGTAAAGATGTGTAGGCAATGACATGATTTAAAAAGCAGGGTGGCCTCTACTCCTCACTCCACATGCAGGGCAGACATTTTTAATAATTATATATCTTTGCCCTTTTTTTAAAAAAATTTATTTTTGACTGCGCGCGGGCTTTCTCTAGTTATGGCGAGCAGGGGCTACTCTTTGTTGCGGTGCACGGGCTTCTCATTGCGGTGGCTTCTCTTGTTGCGGAGCACAGGCTCTAGGCACGCGGGCTTCAGTAGTTGAAACACGTGGGCTCAGTAGTTGCAGCACATGGGTCGTAGAGCGTGTGTGTGCGGGCTCAGTAGTTGTGGCTTGTGGGCTCTAGAGTGCAGGCTCAGTAGTTGTGGCACACGGGCTTAGTTGATCTGCAGCATGTGGGATCCTCCTGGACCAGGGATCGAACCCATGTCCCCTGCATTGGCAGGCGGATTCTTAACCACTGCACCACCAGATAAGGCCTCTTTGCCCTTCTGAGTGCACAGGTTCAGACTGTCAGAGTTGGCCTGTGGGATCACAATTTTTATCCATTCCTCTTAAGTTTACTACACTTTCCTGCATAGAGGAGAAAATGTCAGAGAAAATGCATTTTAGTTCTCAGTCTCTGAAATTTTTTGAATCTAGAGTGTAGCACTTTGCAACAATCCCTTGAGCTGACTTTTAATTTGTTCCTAATAATTTCTGGGGGCTATAATTTGGGCTACTTCCTAGTGTCCTATCAGTCTATCCTCGCTGACTGAGATTAAGGTTGAATTTCAAGTAAATCTTTTGCTCTCATCATTTCTCAGCTAAATGGAAGGAATATAGTCTTATTGTCTGTACATATAAAATGTTTATCATTTTCAAATATTTTACATCTGTAATAACATTTGATACTCACTGTATTGAGGACACTGCTCATATGTTATTTCTTCAGAGGACCTTTTTGGATCACCCCAGGATCCATTCTCTTGCCTGATTTACTTTTCACTGTATTATCTGATATTTTAGGTATTTGTTTTATTTTTTTATTCATTTATTTTCTTTCTTTTCCACAAGGAAAATGTGCATTTCACAAGGGAAAAAAAATTTATCTTATTCACCACTGTACACCCAGTACCTGGAATTGTATCTGGTACATATTCAGTGCTCAAAATATATTATAATTTGACACAGTCCTGCAAGAAAGATACGGTACCTTTGGTCATGAGGAAGCAAATTTAGTAGGGCTTCTTGATTTGCTTCAGGTACAGAGCCAATAAGCAACACAAGCTATTTGCCTTTACTGGCTTCTATCTGGACACCTCTAGAGATTAATTTTGAACCCAAGTTCAATTATGCTTGATATTTGGAAAATACAATTTAATATGCAGAGGAGTCTGAAAACAATTTAGAGTCATTAACCTGTGAAAGGATACTAACATGTTTATGGCCAGGCATAACACGAGCAAGGTAGACAACCTTTGGGCATGCCCTAGATGCTTGAAACCTGTTCTAGTTTAGAAAGGTCAGTAGCTCAGGATTCTCTACAGCACATCTTTTGGAGGTTTTTAAGGAAAGCCTCTTGCTAAGTGTCTGTCAGACATATCTCCCAAACCATTTCAGTTTATGGTTTACTTTCATAACACCGAAAGTCACAGAATTCCTTTACATTTCCATTGTCATTAATGTGCCTTTCATAGAGGCAAATAAAAATATATACATTTTCTAGCTAATATCTTCAATTGTCCTTCCAAATTTATTAGAAGTTTTCCCTCTTTATGATAATTATGGCTTCTGTTTCAGAAAGAGCTTTCAAAAGTCAGTATTAAGTTTGCTGCTTTCTGTGTGGCTGTAGATTTTTAGAAGGATGCTTGAAGATATTGTATTAGAACCCACACAGAATGGTGTACATGTATTTCTATGATGATGTAATACTTCTGAGAATATTACCTGACTTTCTACTTCACTAAACATAAAATGTAAATATGTGGATAATGTGCTTGGATGATTTAAAAAAAATATGTCACTATCAGAACCTCAAGGATTTGCTCAAAAGCAGTCAGTATCTTACCCGCTTTTCAAAGCAGCGACCTTGAGATAAACTGAAGGGGAACTTTGAAAGGTTCATCAACAGAGACCACACTTAATTGTTTTCATCTACCCCTTCTAAAACTGCACAAAACACAATGCTAACACAGTACAGTTGGTCCTTCATATCTGCAGGTTCCGCATGGATTTGGATCCAGGGTTGCCTGAATCCGTGGATGCAGAACCCATGGATACTGAAGGTCGACTCTAACACGTCCCTTTTTATAAGGGACTTGACCATGGGGGTTGGGGGAGGTGTTCTTAGAACCAATCCCCTGTGGACATCAAGGGACGATCATATGACTTTAAGCTCTTTGTAATGACACCAAGGTATGCTTTTCACCCAGCACTCTTTCAATTTCACTTACTTCTCTTAGGCCTGGAAGAGGGGGGCAAATTGCCACAAGACTAAAAATATCTCGGATGCATGAGTTCCCATCCTCTTTCAAACACTCAGAAAGGGGCATATCTTGTAGTGAATTGTTTCCTTACTTGCCCTTATAGACCACTTTTCAGACTGAACGGTGATACATGCCCTATCTGCAGTGCATGCCAACACCAAAAGATTCAGAATAGGATACTTCTGGAGGGAACCAGAGTATCATTGTTCATCTGCAAGGATTTCAGCAGAGCCCCCATACAAAATTCATCCTAATTTCCCTTTCCATTTTTCACTCCTCTTTCAGGGATTGGCTTGTGCCTCTTTTTGGAGCGATGGTATAGTGTCTTGGTTTAGACCATGAACATTTATGCTCAAGCTGCCTGGCATTAAAATCTGGATGACTACTTCCTAGACATGTGACTTTGAACAGTTTGCTTAATCTCTCTGTACCTTAGTTTCCTCCCCTTTCAAATGGAGATTATAATAGAAGCCTAGGGTGATTGATTTGCTTAAATTATTAAATAAATGAAAAGCGCTTTGAACAGGACCTAGCACAGAGTATTTACCTGCTATGCAGATATTTGCTACCACTGTAGTCCCTGTACACACACACACTCACACACACACACTCACTTCCATTGACATGAATTCGTGGCTTCTTTGCTTCTTTTTTTAAAAAATTTCTCTCATTAATCATTAATTTGATGTGCTAGATAATCTAATGCATGACAAGAGATTCTCTGGTGAAGGCTGCGCGTAAATGTGACCCAGTTCACACTGATTAGCCTAGTGCTTAGAGTATTCAGTGAAATCTTTCCATGTCATTCCTGTGCTCAAATAGTGACTCTACTATCTAACAGAAACAGACTCCCTTTTCCCTGAAGCTCCTCTGCACTTTAGTCACATTTTGTTCTTACTATGTCCTCTATTATCAATATCTGTCTAAATCTTTCCCTTTAGTGACCAACTCAAAATTTACTTTTATTATGAAACTTTTCTCTAGTCAAAATTACTTTCTTCCTGCCTCAGTTACTTTTTGGTTTGATTTCATATCTCTTTCTTTAAAAGAATACTTTTTGAGGTATAATTTACCTACAGAGAAATGCTTAAGTTTACAGTTCAAAGAGTTTTGACAAATGCATTATACCTATGAAACACACTTCCTACAGATATAGAACATTTCCTTTACTCCAAAAAGTTGTCTTGAGCTCCTTTTCAGTAAATTCCCACCATTTTTTTCAGGTAAAATCTTTTCTGCTGTTACCATAGCCTAGACTTGACTGTTTTAGAACATCTTGTTGAAACCAGGTGGTGAATGTTCTTTTATATATGTCCGTTATGAATGAAAGAACTTCAGACAAAGTCATGGTAGAGGGTAGTCTAGGGTGACAGATAGCAGTTGTCTCTGTTATACGGTGTCTGTCTTAAGTCTCTCCTAAGGAACCTGCTGTATTAGCACAGTGCCTGGCACAAAGCAGGCAGTATATAAATATTTGAGTTGAGTTACATATTAACTCTAGGATTTTAGAGACAATGACTTCACCTAATGTTGAAAATTCAATCAGACAGGAGAGACCGATACAAGCAGGCACTTCTCATCCCCCTCACACGATGTGCATTTTCTCCCTATTTTTTAGAGTTTACCCTTCATTGCAGTCGTGCCTATATCTGTTCAGTGAAGCGTGCAAAACAAACCCTTGATGTTGAGAAGAAACAGGCTGGACCTAGAGAATGCTTAATCTGGTATTCTATTCAAAGTCTGCCTAGAGCACCTCAAGGAAGTTTCACATACAATGATACTCTTACAGTCTTTACAGAAAGCGTAATGAAATTCCGAGTTGAATAACTTAGCACATATTATACCTTATCTTGCTGTCACTGAATTGGTAATATCTGTTTAATATGTATAAGTAATTCAGCCTTCCCCAAAGTACATCATCTTGTCAAAATAAAGAAATTTTCAAATCCCTCTTGGCTATATGCTTAGTGTGCTGCTGAAGGAGAACTTTCCTGAATTTGGAAAGAAGGAAATCTAAACTATTCAACACTGGCCACTAGGGACTCTAAATGTATGGAGATCACACAAATTCAGATCATGTGTGGAAACCTCTTAATTAAATTTTTAATCAAGATTATATAACAACAGCCACATGAGTTGTGCCTATATCCAAGTCATCTGCCTTGGAAGGTTATACACTTATTTCTTGTTTCAGGACTCTCTGAGATTGGTTTAAGCACCAGGTTATAGAAAACCAGGAAAATTATTTTCCTCACTGTATTTTACATTCATTTTTAATGCATTACCTATCCTAATTACCCAATCCTAATATCACATCTACACCCAAATGACAACGATGTGCCACAGTTGAGGAAAGTCTTAAGGATGTGCTTGAACTCCAAAACAAACCCAAAGGAAAGATTCTTAAAATATGAGCAATAACAACATAATTTGTAAGAACATAGCTTGTGAAAGACACATTACACCTAGGGAGTATAAGTTCAGGTATATTGATACACACAGAAACTCATGTTAAGTAGAGTTAAATGTGTATAAAGAACACATTTTACAATTGCTGCTTTAGCAATATCATCCCTCTGGAGAATCCAGCCAAAAGGAACTGCTTATTTATTCTTCCTGTGCCAGGCACCGAGTCTAAATTACCAAATAAGACGGACAATTTTCCTGCTCCCACAGGACAGATACATTAAAGAAATATTTAGAAAATAATCAATGAATTTATTTAGCATGTGTGTGAAAACTCTGACAAATACATGCCTTTTGCGGGTAGGCTTTCACCCAGAACTTTAATCTTATGCAGTGAGTATCGTTATGTAGTATCCTGGTCTATAGAAGTTCAAAAATTGAAGCTAGAAAGAATATGGCTAGAAGAGATCTATTCGAGTCAGGCATCTGACAATAAAGTAAATGACAGCAGACTACTCATAACAATGTAGGAAAAAGACAAAACTGTAGCTTAGCTCAATAATTCCATACTTTTTCAACTTTTATTCTTATGTCTGTGACTTACTATTTGTTTAAAATCTTACCTGGAAGTGCAAACAAATGAAACACGTAAACGTAGGGCGGCTCTTATGGTGATTAGAAGGTAGAGAACTTTGTAGTAAAGAAATAAGAGGTGGCGCTTTTTGTCATTCATGACCACTTCAAACACCAAGCCTGATACACCTCAAAGAAGCTTCCTCAGAAACCTTAGGATTCTTTAATTTTCCTTAAAAACACTACAATAGGGCTTCCCTGGTGGCGCAGTGGTTGAGCGTCCGCCTGCCGATGCAGGGGACACGGGTTCGTGTCCCAGTCCGGGAGGATCCCATATGCCGCGGAGTGGCTGGGCCCGTGAGCCATGGCCGCTGAGCCTGCGCGTCCGGAGCCTGTGCTTCGCAACGGGAGAGGCCACAACAGTGAGAGGCCCGCATGCCACAAGAAAAAAAAAAAAAAAAAAATGCCCTTTCTATAACTAAATACTCTTGCCATTTGGTCTTTCCGGGGTATTAGTCAAAGATTGTCCAGCCAGACACTCAGCTTTTTTTTTTTTTTTCCTCTAGAGCAGGTGTTCCTAACAGTATGTTTCTTAATTATATCATCTTTGGCAATATGAATAGGCTGAGAATTTTCCAAATCTTCAAGTCCTTGTTCTTTTTTTGCTTTGCAGTTCTTTCCTCAATCTTTCACTTTTCTCTTGCTTTTTGTTATAAGCAGAAAGAAGAAACCAGGTTATATCTTCAAAACTTTGCTTGGAAATCTCAGCTAATATCCAAGTTCTTCATTTACAAATTCTGTTTTCCACATAACTGCAGGAGCCAGGTCAGGTTAGCTTTTTGCCACTGTATACATGGATCCCTTTTCTCCAGTTTTTAATAACATGTTTCTCCTTTCCATCTGAGTAATACCAGCAACACCTTTAGTGTACATCTTCTTATTGACAGTCTCTTCATGACAATTTAGGCATTCTCTAAGATGATATATGTTTTCTCCATCATGCCACTCATTTCTTCCTGAGACCTCACTAGCAGAGTCATTCATATCTGTATTCCTATTTACAGTCTAGTTAAGGCAATGTAGGATTTTTCTATTATGCTCCTCAGAATTCTTCTAGCCTCTGCCTATTGTCCAATTCCAAAACCACTTCTACATTTCTAAGTATCTGTTACAGAAGCACGCCATTCCAGGTAACAAAACTTGTATTTATTTTCTATTTATACTACAACAAATTATCACAAATTTAGTGTCTTAAAGCATATACATTTATTATCTTACAATTCTGAAGTATCACACTGGGCTAAAATTAAGCTCTTGGCAGGACGGTGTCTTTTGGAAGCTGTAGAAGGAGCCTTGCATTTTTCAGCTTCTAGAGGTCACTATTTTCTTTGTATCATGAGCCCCTTCCTCCATCTTCAAACTCAGAAATGTTGGGCCAACTCCTGCTCTTGCTGGATCTCTCTGGCTCTGTCTTCTGATCACCTCTTCCATTTTTAAGGACTCTTGTGGTTACATGGGACACACCTGGATAATCTGGGATAATTTCCCTATTTTAAGGCCAACTGATTAGCAACCTTACTTCATTGTGCAATTTTTAATCCCCGTAGCCTAACATATTCACAGATTCTATATCACGTCACACAGACATCTTTGGGAATAAATATTCTGCTTACCACAATGCTATATTTTTCTCTTCTCTAACAGAGATTTTACTGATATGTTTTTAACAGGTTGGTTTTAAGGCATAATGAATTTTAAATGTCACATTGTACGTGGAAGCTTTCTGCACACTGTAAAGTTTAAGTTATTTTGATTTTCATAACTTCATTTGTTTTGTGAATTACATTAGAAAGATGTCTGTAAGACATGTATAAAATTTTTAAAAATGGTGTGCCTTTAAAATGATTCCATTTGCCAGTTAGGATGAGAAAACTGGTAAGAATGGTTAGTAATAATAACAGCTTTCACTATTCATTGAGTAGATAAACTAGGCACAGTATTGGGTTCATTTCACACATTAGTTCCAATCCTCACAACAGTCATGCAAATTAAGATTTACAACCTGCATTTATAGATGTTGAAACTGATACCAAGAATAGTCACATCGTGCAACCTAACAAAGTCACAGTTATTGAGCTACAGAGGCAGAATTTGAGCTTCAAGTTCCATAGTCTTTTCACCACGATACTTTTTTATCTTGTAACATGAGAAAGACTACAATTTTTATTTTTAACCTACTGAAATTCGTCTTGTTTCTGTAGTATAACTTAGTTTATTCTGACAAATAAATTTTCTAAATTAAAAAATGTTACTTTGAATATAATTATGTTTAATTTTTGGATATATTAGTATATAGTAGTACAAATATTTATTTTATATATAAACAGTGAATAATACCAACATAGTATAAAGGAGGAGGTGGTAATATGCAGGTGAAGGGTCCAGTTAAGAACAATTTCAAAAAAGAGGTAATTTTGAGGAGGCTTTTAAAGGATGGGATAATATTAAACCTAAACAAACTGGTAGCAGGAAAAGAGATGTGGAAAAATAAATTGGAATTTCAGGAAGAGGGGCCACCAAAAACAAATGCAAAAAAAAAAATGTGAGACATTTTAGATATCTTTAGGAACATTTTGACTGACACACAGATTGCATGGAAGGGAGATGTGTGAAATAAGTCTCGGGAGGCAGGGTAGGGACAGATTGTTCAGCAATTTCACTATTGAGGTTAGGTGTTTACACTTAATTTAGTAGACATCTGGGAGCCTTGGAATTAGAGAAATTAGAATTAATTCCTTTGAATTAGAGGAAATAGTGTAAAATGTAATTTGTATGAATGATTCTGGAGTGTTTTATGTCAAAAATCTTTTCTGAGGCTCTAACTTATTGAAAAATTATAATTTAACAGGTGAGAATTTTGAAAGACTGATTCAAGTGTTTGTTTTTTGCCTTTTCATTGGTTTCCTGAAAAGACAAAAATGCTTTTCTTTCAATTCTGTAGAATGATATGATTATGAAAATACTATACCATCTCTTTATTAGGACAAGGAGGTTTTCCTGGATTGTATTCCCTATGAAGGAAAATTTTGAAGACAGCATTGAGGAGAAATTCCTACATGCTCTACTGGAGGGTGGAGGAAATGGCAGAACTCTTCTACTTAGGTTTATGAATTGCAGGGGGGAGGCAGACAAGGCCAAGGAGATGGGGATACAAAAGAGTGGAGGTGGATCTCATCTGTTGCTTTCACTATCTGTGTGACCCTAGGTGTTGAACTTTGGATCTCTCAGTTTTCTTCTTTGTAAAATAGGAACTAGAAGACATTCTTTTCAAGGTTTTCTTATTTGTTTGTTTTTGTTTTTGAGTTGTTTTGTCAATTGAGTTGTTTTGTTTGTCAAGGTTTTCTTATTTGTTTGTTTTTGAGTTGTTTTGTTAATTAGGGGTGAAGATAATATGTGAAAATGATTGGTACAGATTATAGCTACTCAGTAAATAGGAGTTATTAGCATAGGACCATTAGATACTGTTTAATAAAAACAGTAAAATAAATCAAGTATATTTGAATGCTTTTGTATTATTGTAATGATTAATGTAGAGCTGCAATGACTTTCAATTTTATGACAAACGTTAATATCCTATATATTACCATACTTGTTGCTCTGTTTTCCAGAGCACGTATAGAAATATTCTCACTGCTACTCACATCATGAAATTTTTCCATATGAGAAGGAATTTGATCAAAATTATGGCATACAATATAGATTTTCTTCTATATTAGAGTGGAGCTTAAGAAATTTGAAAATAAATTCCTACTTTGAATAAATTAGTGAAACCTGAACAATGAACATTAATTCTTCTTCTTTAGTATTCTATGAATTTACACTGCATTGTATTTGCCTGTCATAGATTTTTCTTTCTTTCTTTTCTTTTTAATATCTGGATTTTAAAACTTTCTCCATAAATAAAAATTTTCGCTTGGAAATACGACCTTACCATTGGTCTAAGTTTATATTTTCAGTTCCCCTTGATGTCAGGATTTTAGATTATTGGGAAAAATTTTACCCTATAATATTTTACTGAAATCTAACAGATTTTGAATCATACTTTAAAAAAGTTTTTGTTTCTTAATCCATTGAGATTTGAAACTGTTGGCCTGTTTCTTCCAATTATTGGGCTGAGAGTGCTGTCTCTGGACGTTATCTCACCTGCTGATGCTAGAACTCACCACTTGCAATCATCAGTTCTCAGTCCAGACAGTGACCTTAGTTTTAGCTCCTAAGGGTAATGACAGCCTTTCTCTTTGGGTGGCCAACGCTTGACTTTTTTCTTTTGCTTTTGAGAGGGCATGCCCCTGTCCCAATTCCAGAGGCTTTCAAATTTACCTTTTAATTTGTCTTCTCATATGAAACTAAAATTTTTTTCTATCCATGATGATGTTTAGTCAGGTAAAATATTTATGCATATTCATAGAAAAAAATTAAGAGCAATTTTCCATATTTAATAAATATAGCCCTTTCATTTGGGAAAAATTGAATGTGTGTATATATATATATATATATATATATATATATATTTTTTGTGGTACGTGGGCCTCTCACTGTTGTGGCCTCTCCCGTTGCGGAGCTCAGGCTCCGGACGTGCAGGCTCAGCGGCCATGGCTCACGGGCCTAGCCGCTCCGCGGCATGTGGGATCTTCCCAGACGAACCCGTGTCCCCTGCATCGGCAGGCAGACTCTCAACCACTGCGCCACCAGAGAAGCTCGAATGTATATTTTTGAAACCAACTCATTAAAATCTTTAAAATGATGTGGCATATACATACAAACACAGACACATAACCATATTCAGTATCCCATTGGAGTACCTCTAAAATTTTAAATATCCATTTCCCATCCCCAAATGTGTATTTTATGTCAAATCATCTCAAATCCTAAATGAATTTTAATGATTTTGAAGATATTCAGCCAACCATTTCCAGGGCGATAAGGTATCAGTCAACATAAAGATGGAAAATGTAACTTTATTATAGAAAACATACAGATCTGGAAAACATAGGTAGGTACTAACTTGATAGTCTAGAAAAGTTACTTTCAGCTTTAAACTTTCAGCTTTAAAACTCATTATTAATAATGTCTTGGAAATCTTTAGAATTGTTGTTAATTTTGTGAAAACTTCCATCAAGTTTCTTTCAAATATGTACCATAAAACATAAAAAGCTCATCAAATCCCTAAAGTTCTAGCCCTATATATTTCAAACCCTGTCTCTGTCACCCACATGCCACATACTGTAGGACATATTTATACTGTGGGAAAATTTTGGCCATTCATCTTGATGTGATTTTTGCCAGGTTTTTTAGCACAGTGAGCAGAAGTCCAAGGAGTCATCTTTATATCGGACAGCTAAAGTAATTATGCATACATATGACTATGTACACAATATCTCACTAAACCCAAACTAAATGTATCTCTAGATCAACCTTCCCTTAGCTGGATCTCATAACTGTGCATAACAACTGTAAGTGGTGTAGTATGAGAAGCTGCAGTGGAAATAGAAAGCAGTCGTAATCTAATTGTGGTTAAAATATTTTATGTTTTGTAAATTTGACAAAATCATATGACCTTGTAAACACATTTTCTTTAGAGCACCTTCTGGGGCCTTAGGAAAGGTCTATGCAAGTGCGGGTCTTCGGAACTTTCCTCAGTTAGTTTCATGGTATGAAGAGGAAAAATATTTTATACCATGTCATTTCTCAAATGTCAGCACTCTATGTTTTAGTAATCTTATTGTTCATGTATATTTTATGGTATGTCACTACAAATCCCTTTAGAGAGCAAGTGGTAAATAAATTATGAGCTAATACACAAGTAGGACGGGGAGTCAGAGACCTCATATCTCAGCTTTGCCACTTACTGGTTTTGTGACATTAATACTCAATGTCTCTGTGCTCTAAGTTCCTAAACTCTGAGGTGTAAGACCTGAAATTAAAGGTGGATATTACTCTATTTGGTAAGGCCAGAAGAACCTCAAATATCCTAACCACAAGTTTCCCTCCCCATTCTGCTCCCACATGTAAGATCCCCTACCCCAACAACCTTACTCATCAAAGGGGCCAGGTACAGTCCTTGCTTATCTGTGAGTAGTGGATTTCAGTTCCTGCCAGCCTGCAGGATTTCTAAAGAAGCCAAGCCCGCCCTCACCTCGAAACCAGAGGTTACAGCATCCTCTTGGTACTGCAGATCCTGCCTCCACAGCTCCTGTTATCATTCTGTTCCTAAGGGCAACCACTAGGTGGCCCGGCATGCTGGCAGTGTCCTCATCCCCTGGGCTATGGATATATGGGACTAATAAAACACCGTTCGTCTCTTCTGTCTGGTGTCAGGTGTCATGTGTTTGGACACCTTCATAACCCTAGGATGGGAATCCCGCCCTCACTAATGGGGTGGGCGTTTCATTATCAAAACGATATCCCATTCAACTTTGTCATGCTGTGATTGATATATAAAGATGCATGGCTACCTTCTGTAGAGAGAGAAACCATTTCTCACTGACCTCCCTGTGACTCCCAACTTCTATTTCTCAGTCTATTCCCCGCACCAGCTCCAAGCAGGAACAAATCTAGTACAGATGTTCTTCTAGTTCACAGCCCTTTGTACGCGAAACCTGTGAAATTTATTGTTCTTTACTCTCAATTATATGAAGACAGGTCACAATTGCCTCCCTAGCCAAAAGGCCATCTATATTTTCATACAAATCTTAAAGGCCTTTAGGGAATTCTCATCTGTCATGAAGCTATTCAAATACAAACCTTCTTTTTCTCTTTTGGTAACCTTGTTGCAAAAACAGGAAAATATGCTGTCTTTAATCATTGGAAAATAAAATAGAACAATGCCTATAACATGATGTGTGTTTCAAAACCATTAGCGATTATTATTGATTGCTACTATTAGTGTTTTATCCTATAATTATGGATACTCTATCATATGATGAATATCTAAGTAAAATGCTTAATGTTAGTTTTCTTTATTTTCTCAGTTTCTAATACCTGAATACTTCAGTTTCTGCACTTCTAAAGGTCATGACCGTGGCAGTTATCCTATAGGCACCTTCTCGAAGCAGCATCCTTGTTTAATGATTTAAAAAAATGATTATTTAATGATCAGTTCTCATGTGGTCATTACAGTAGTATGCAATGCCCATATATGATTTAATTTAATCCTCATATCAACCCTATGCATTAGGTATAATAATCGCTATTTTACAAATAAAGGAACTGAGATTAGAGAGTATAAAAGCATAAATGAGCTAAAACACACAACCAGTAACTGAACAGAGCTGTGCTTGAACTCACAGCAAAAACTGCTGTTTAATCACTTCATGTAACTAACTCCAGTGTATTCTGAAATCCCAGGGCTCATGAAGCAGTGTGAGCAGACCTACTTTTCTTAGAGGAAGCAGTAAGATTTACTTTTTTATCTGTCAGTGCCCACTTTCAGCCCTCCCCACACAAGTGGACTGTCACTTCCAGACTTCTGCTGAGGCCTTTTCTTTCTGGTTCACTTACCTTTTTCACTGTGGCAGAATTTCCCATAATGCCACCTATACCTCACAAGTTGCCTTCTTATTGCCCTTTCCTTCTCCGCCAAAGGAGCATATGACTTTACCCCATTCCAGGTCTTTCTCACACATTTCAGCCATGAGATGGACATCTCAGACCCTCCTTCATCCTGTTTTATGGATGTTCATCCCAGCATTCTTAAACCAACATTCCACGGGATTATTTGTTATTTGCATAGAACAGTGCATATTTTACAGAGGCATCTATTTCTCAAAAAGACAAACAGGGAAGGGGTTTCTGAAAAAGCAAACAAAGGGATTTTCCTCTGCAGGTCTTAACGTTGATTGTTAGTTTTTTGCAGCCTGTGAGGTGTACTGGAGTTTGTTTAGAATTAACCAGCCTCAGCAAGAATGTTGCCAATTTCCTTGGCAAAAGAATAACAAAGAAGATGGGGTTTGAAAACTTGAATTTTGTCATTCTTGTTTTTATTTTTTATTTTTATTTCCCCTTTAACAGTTAAAGTAACACCTTTATCCATCAAAGGAGAGAATGAAATTGTAGCAACATATGTTTTCTTTTACATTGGTAAGATGCTCAAATACTGGATGACTCTTAAAAGCCCATATCACGATGAGCAGGCGTAATGGGCAGGGTTGAAAGGACGCAGGGAGAGGAAGGTGATGTGAGAGAAGAGACAGGGGAGCAACAAGGCTGTTAGAAGAATTGCCCAGATATTTCGACAGGGATCTAAAGTAGAGGCGAGGAGGATAAAAGAAAGTATGACAGGATGATAGGATTTCTCAGGTGGGGATATGCATGGATTTGAAAAATTATGTCTAATGTTTTAACATTATTTTATGTGTGAGAAACATTAAAAAACAGCCTTGCTCAGAGAAATTTGAGTGAAAAATCAGCCTCCACAAAAATCCCTGTAGTACAGGATTTGGAAAGCTTCTGGGTTGGTGAGCACATCTGCATGCCAGGAGGGTGGTAGTGCATGAAGGATTAGAGCATTGCTTTAGAGAATCTGTGAACTTAAAAATACTAAATAAATCCTTTGATTCATATCTACCATAATTAATTACATTTGTCTCCTCTCAATTTTCTAGTAAAATAGGACAATTTATTATATATCATTTAAAATATCACAGCAACTAATAAGGACCTACTGCATAGCACAGGGAACTGTACTCAATAGTCTGTAATGGCCTTTATGGGAAAAGAATCTAAAAAACAGTGGATATATGCATATGTATAACAGCTTCACTTTGCTGTACACCTGAAACTAACACAACATGGTAAATCAACTATACCCCAATAGAAATTTACAAAAAAAAATCACAGCATTGTTCAACAATGAACTTGTGACATATGCAGCTAGATGTAATCAGGATTTTCCTGTAAGAGAAAGGCATAAATAAAGAAAAGCCATGAGGCTTTAAAATCCTTGTATATTAAATTAGCACCTTTTGCACCTTGCAATTAGCAAAGTGAATATTGATTATATTAACAGATTCAATTGTACAGATAAGAAAGGCAATTGTGTGAGACGTCTGGAATATGTCTTTTTGGAGAGCATGATGTTTAACAATGGATTACATCTGTATATATTGGAATAATTTCCTGCTATTATCGACAAAGCTGAAAATTTACTCTTTTTTTTTTTCCCATTTTAATACCAGGAGTACTGTATAGCATAGGATTAAGACTTTTGCTCTGGAGTGAGACTGCCTGGGTATGAATCCTATTTCCCTAACTCGCTTTCTATATGATCTTGGTGAAGTCACTCAGTTTTCCAGGTCTCAGTTTCCTCATATGTAAATTTTAGATATTCTAAGAATGCTTTAGTCCAGCTTGTAAAGCAATAAAGTTCTCAATAAATGTTAAATGTTTCATAATCTTTTGCATATATCTTGTCTTTGCCAAGGACACAGAACATGTTTCATCTTGCCCTGTAGAGGAAGCAACCTTCCTCTAGAATGTGCAATCCACTTTGAATGAGAATGTCCAGGGTTTGAGTTCAGGATTCCCTATTTACTGCTGGATAAGTTCGGGAAAGTCATTCAGCTTCTCTGAGTTTCAGATTTCTTGATTGTAAAATAAAAATTATAATAATACTTTGAGAAGATTTTTGTAAAACTTAAATGATTCATGAATCACTTGTCACAAAGTGACAATTATGTCCCCTTTTTTTTTTTAGAAGATGTTGGGGATAGGAGTTTATTAATTAATTAATTTATTTTTGCTGTGGTGGGTCTTTGTTTCTGTGCGAGGGCTTTCTCTAGTTGTGACAAGCGGGGGCCACTCTTCATCGTGGTGCGTGGGCCTCTCACTATCGTGGCCTCTCTTGTTGTGGAGCACAGGCTCAGTAGTTGTGGCTCACGGGCCCAGTCGCTCCACAGCATGCGTGATCCTCTCAGACCAGGGCTCGAACCCGTGTCCCCTGCATTAGCAGGCAGATTCTCAACCACTGCGCCACCAGGGAAACCCATGTCCCCTTTCTTTTCCTTAAATTTTCCTAAATTTTTTGTAGAGATATACTATTAATAGTTTTTAGCAAGTATCATATTAAAATAGAATTAGAATATGCATTCAAAATACATCAATCTGCCTAACTTTCCTTATTTAATACTTGGTAAGTTTGTAAGGCACAATACCTCTGAATGTCCTGTTACGTACAAATATATATATATAATATATGTACATATATAATATATACTTATATATACATATATACATATATATTTATTCCTTTTCCAATAATTATTAGATTATATTACTTTTATCAAAGAGACCTTTCTCTAAAGCTCAAACTAATGTATATCATACTTTCTGGATATTAGACTATGTATGGGAAAGAGGAAGAATTTATACTTCCCTAACCAAGTTTATAATATTTAGATTTTTAAAGTTTGACATAGAATTCCAAAATGTTTAGTAAAATCCAGATAATTCCAAAGGGGTGATGAATGTCAAATGATGTGAGGGGCTTACAAAGAGAAGGCTGTAGGAGAGCCCCCAGCAGGCCTGTCCAAACATTTATAGACTCCTTGGAGGAGGTGGTATTTGAGAGGAGATTGAAGCCTAGGCAGGGTGTGTAATGTTGGTCTGGAATGGAGAACAACTAAAACAAAGTTAGGATTTAGTGCTTTTACTATTGGTGTGTTCACAGCATAGTGGCATGAAACAACCATCTCACTGTGCTCACAGACTCTGTGTGACAGGAATTTAGAAAGTGACTTGTCTTTGCTCCACGACTTCTGGGACCTTAGCTGGGAAGACTCAAACGTGGAGGTGATGTGATGGCTGGGGCCAGGAATCATCAGGAAGTTTCTTTGCTCAGCTATTTGGCACATGGCTAGAGTGATTAGAAGGCTGGGTTCACCTGGAGCTGTGAATTGGAACTCTTACACATTGTCTCATAACGTGACCTGAGCTTCTTAAACATGGTGGCTGGATTTTGAAAGAAATTGCCAAAGAGCAAGTGGCCTAAGAGAACAAGGTAGAATTGCATTGCCTTTCCCTTCTGGCCTCAGAAGACACACAGTGTCACTTCTAAGCATTCTGTTACTTATACGTGAGTCACGAAGGCCAGTCTAAATTCAGGAAAGTGAACATACACGAAGTGCAGGCTTATCTGGAAACTACCACATAGAGAAAAACAGTGACTTACTCTTCTTATTTCTCACAGCAATAAATACGAGATACTCAACTTATTGTTTGGGATATATGATTTCAGGCATGGATAGCGTTATTGGCAAGATAATGTTTGCAAGGGCTCAGAAGCAACTAGCAATATCCAGATCATTGTGAATTTCCTACTCTTTAACTAGTTCAATTTAAGGTATGGAAGTTGGTTCTGAAGACTGGAACTGAACAGTAAACTGAGCAATCAGAAAGACTGTCTAAAAGACCAGAATATTTGCAATCTCATTAGAGAAAAGTGAGACAGGAAAAACCTCAAATATCAGATGGATGAACAATTTTTTCGATTTAAACATTTTGTGATCAAAGGTGAATTTTGCCAATAGTTTTATTTATTTTTTTTTTGAGGCATATGGCACCATTACAACAGGGCCTTTCTATGGCTCTTTCTGTATAAATCACCGTGATCTTCATTAAAAATAAAATCCTCTGGATATTCCACAACATTTTCAATGTGTTGAAAGACAAGGGTCTTTAAATTAAAATTAAATTAAATTTGCCAACTTGACCTTGGCAGTGGGAACTTGACCCTGCCATTACTTAGTTATAATTCTGGAAATGGATCATAGAAACATAGAATCTTAGAACTTCAAAGGACACGGGGAATCATCCATCCAGTGCCTGTAGCTTATACTATAAGGGTACTGAAAATCAAAGTTAAATGCCTCACTCAAGATCATAGAGGGAATTAACAGCACAGCTTCTAATTTTAGAACTTTTTTCAATAAGTGCTTGTGAAATACCTCTTCTCCCTGTCTTTCTTATGTCTCATTCTCCCCAGTTCTGAAACTTTTCTGTCATTAAAAAAGAAACCACTTTTGTCAGATTGGAAACATTCTTTCTCATCAAATTGTAAAGAGCACAGTGTTAATACCACATTCCAACACAGCTTAAGGAGCTGATTACTGTGACCTTGTCCCAAATTTTTACATGGAGGTTGGTTATTATTTGACACTTGATGGAAAGTTGCGTGATTTTGACAGATTTAGATGGCAAGCAGATCCTCAATATTTTATTGCTGTTAAATTTGCAAATGATGGAGGTAACGGCAGTTATTTCACATTTGTTCATAATGTAGAGTGCTTAAGCAGAGATTGCCTTAGTTTTAAAAAAGTTTTACCACACATTTGTGATGATTGTCAAATCACATACATTATTTTAATTTGAAATAAATTTAACTAGAACTTTGCTTTCAGCAACAAGGATTAAATTATAAATAAAACTTATCATTCTCATTTGTTAATTGATTGGGTGATTGATTAATTCAACCAATGGCAGGATTGAGTTCCAGTTATTTACTAGAAACTGTGTTAGGGATTGGGAACATTGAGTGCCCTTAAGGACCTCAGGGTATGTTCAAAAACTACTCATATGGCTTTTCCTCCACGGGAGTGGAGAGGAGGAAACGACATCTAACTTGAGTCATCAGGAACATGAATTGGTGCCTGGGAAAACCAGAAAAGGGACAAAGGAGATCATATGTTATGCACCTTTCTCCCCTGAATCCTGCCTAGATCAAGGTCTCTTCCTATGGAAAATTACTGCTAATCATTCTGGTTCTCAATGACATTTTTCTCTTTGTGCTTGGAATATTTTCTGGTCTGTGCCTTTCACTGAGGCTTATCTAAATCGACTTTAATGGATATCTCAATAACTACATACATACATATATGTGTGTGTATATATATATATATATATATATAAAATCTCTAAAAACACTGAAATTTCTTTGGAAAGAGGGAGAATTTGTTAATAATGAAGCTTCTCAAATTATCTGGGAAAGTTTTTTGGGATTGTAGATTACAAAAATTATTTGTTGAATAATTTAACTTTCACCAATTTAAGGTCCATACATTTCTTCTTTCAGTTTAAATTCCATAGTACATCTTTTTAATTGCCACTTGGCAACCATTGTCAAATCTTTACCTCTTACTTTTCTCTAACCCTCAACTCAAATTTATCAGTGAGCTGTTGCCACAAGAATACTCATAACAAGCCATCCCAAAAGAAATTAAAAGAGCAATAATTTATTCTTATTATTGCATTTGTGAATCAGTTAGAATTGGGTGGATATACGCTGAGTGGATCTCGATCTGGCTCTAAGTTATAGATTCTGCCCAGTTCCGCTCTATGCATCCCTAGTCCTCTTGAACCAGCAGTTAACCAAGTTGTGCTCTTCCCATGGGGAAAGGCGGGAGAGCAAAAGAGCAACAGTAATCATGAAAACACAATTTAAGTCTCTGATAATGTCAGCTTTTATCCAATTGGACAAAGTAAGTCACATGACCAAGCCCAAAGTCTCAAAGGGTGAATAAATACATTCTGCTTACAATGATAGTAAAAATGAGTGTAGATTTATAGTTCTGTGATATGAGTGTGAAAAGAAGATAGCAATAATCCAGTCCGCTGTCCTTGTTAAACCCAATTATCCCTCTACACCAGTGTTGCACTGGGAAACTAAACTCCCAAACTTGCAGACTGGTCTCACTTTACATTCATGACCACTGATCTCAGATAGGCATTCAATACCACCCAACAATCTCACATGATAGTCCAGAAAGTTCATTCTCCCACTCTCTTTTTATTTATTTATTTATTCTTGACTGCATTGGGTCTTCATTGCTGCGTGCGGGCTTTCTCTAGTTGCAGCAAGTAGAAGCAGGGGCTACTCTTCGTTGCGGTGCACGGTCTTCTCATTGCGGTGGCTACTCTTGTTGCAGAGCATGGGCTCTAAGCACGTGGACCTCAGTAGTTGTGGCAGGAGGTCTCAGTAGTTGTGGCTCGCAGGCTTAGTTGCTCCGTGGCATGTGGGATCTTCCTAGACCAGGGCTCAAACCCGTGTCCCCAGCATTGGCAGGTGGATTCTTAACCACTGCACCACCAGAGAAGTCCGTCCCACTCTCTTTAAATCAATTGTTTCACCCACTTCCCTCTCTCTTCAAATGTGGTTACATTTTATCTGTCTACACTAGAATATGATCTAATGAGAGCAGAAATCTTTGAATGTTTTGATCACTGATGCATCTGGAGATCTCTGAACAGTATCTAAATAGTATGCAAAAAAAAAACCCCACACACTCTACATATTTTAAATTAATATAGATTATCCTCATTTTGAGTAAATAGTTTAGTATATCATGTCCTTCCTTATAAGTTACATTAAAATTATATTAAAATAAGAACCTTTCTTTTAACTAATACAAACACAGAAATAGTCATACTTAGGGAAAACAACATACAAAAGATCTGAATTTTTTAATGAAGCATTTATCACTTTCCTTCTGATTTATGCCCTAGCTTCAAAACCTTGGAACTATTATTGTTGTTGTTGTTGTTATTATTACTTACTGAGTATCACGACAACCAATCTGATGACGGTACATTAAGAGATAATTTAACTCTATGTTTATTGGCTGCCTACTCTCTGCCCTATGCAAGTCTGAGCACTGTGGATATAACAGTGAATAAATGTGGCTCTTTCCTTAAAATAATTCTTGTCTAAGGCAGGAAGACAAATATGAACATTAAGTCACACTTCGGTATGATAAGTCTGATGATAGGGGCTTAAGATAGCACTGAGGAAGAAATTAAATTTCTGTGAGACAGTCACTGGGATCCTAACATTAGACTATGACTTTGAACTGGCTCATGTATGGTGTGTTTAAAGTTACAAGGTATATAAAAGTCTAACTGCATTACAATCACAGAATATATCACAGCTAGAAGGAAGAATAATCCAGCTTCTTCATTTTAACTATCATAAAACTGAAGGCCAGAGAAGGGATGGGATTTAGCCAATGTCATGCAGAGATTTTGAAGTTGTTTGGACTAAAACTCACAACTCCTAGTTAATCTTCTTTCTATTATATAACAGCACTTCCCTGCAAATGAAGAAAGGATGCCGCTGGTTTTTATTACTTGTAGCAGACTCTAGGTTCTGTGCAAAATTTTGGCATATACTTGTTTTCTTACAAAGCCTGTATTTTGTTTGTGTCACACCTCTCTTATGAAACTCAGGGAAATACTGATTGATTAGTTCAAGCAAATAGGACAATCTTCTTTTTTTTCTGTGATGTGGCAGAAAGTCTGCTAGGAGAGACTTTGGGGAAATGTTTTCTCACCAATTAAAGAGAAACAATGAAAGACAATTTTCTTTTACCGAGAGAAGTTGTGTTGGCCTGTGATACCCTGAATTTAATAAAAACCTTATGATCAACAGGAGGACCAAGTGACATACTGAAGATGGGAGAGGAGAAAGATGAAAAAGTCCTGGGTCCTTGATGACACTAATGGGCCATTGACTTAAGCAACACTGGAGCTGTCTTTTCTAGGGACTTTATAAGTGACATGATTATTCTACCTTGTGGTTTAAACCAAATGAATCAAAATTCAGTGTTGCTTCAACTAGCTCAACTTGTTTCTAAGATACTCATCACTCTAAATCATGGGTAATAATTCAAAAATGCATTAAAACAGAAACACTTTTTTAAATTGTCAAATATTTGTTTTAATTGCTCTATTGAATTAAATCATTTTTATTAATTTTGAGATAATTTCACATTTATATGAATTTGTAGGAAACAATGCAGCTATATTACTTGTACTCTTTACCCATTTTTCCCTATTTTGCAGAACTATAGAATGCTATCACAGCCAGGCTATCGATTTTGATACGAAACATTTTTTATCACCCTATGTTCCCCCCCTTTATAACAACACCTACAACTATCCTTTCACTTCTAGCCATTGGTAATCTAGTCTCCATTTCTATCGTCCAGAAATTGATTATACAGCATGTAACGTTTTGGGATTGGCAGTTTTCATTTGGCTTGATTTGTTGGAGATTGATGCAAGTAGCGTGTATCAGTAGTTTGTTCCTTGTTTTGCTGAATAGTATTCCATGACAAGGGTATTCTCCCACTTGTTTAGCCACTCACCTATTGAGGGACATCTAAGTTGTTTCTATTTAGTACTGTCACAAATAAAACTACTGTGAACCTTCTTATACATGTTTTATGTGGACATATGTTTTTATTTCCTTGGGTAAATGTCTAAGAGTTTGATTTCTGGGTTATATGGTAGTTGCATGTTTATTAAAAAAAAAAAAAAACACAAAAAATGTCAAACTGTTTTCCAACAAGGCTCTACTGTTTTACATTTCTACTAGCAATGTATGAATAATGAATATTCTCACCAGCATTTGGTGTTGTCATTATTTTATATTTTAGCCCTTCTGACAGGATTGTAGTGATATCTCCTTATAGTTTTAATTTGCATTTTCATAATGGCTAAGTGGTGAATTATGTTGAACAACTTTTCTTGTGTTCATTTGTCATCTATGTATCTTCTTTGATGAAATGTCTGTTCAAATCTTTTCTTATCCATTTTGATTGAACTGTTTGTTTTTTACTGTTGAGTTATGAGAGTTCTTTATATATTCTAGATACTAGTTTCTTTGTTGGAGAGGCAGTTTCGAATATTGTAAGTAGCTTGCCTTTTCATAATCCTCACGTGGGCCTTCTCAGAACAAATGTTTTTAGTTTGATAGGTTATAATTTGTCAATTTTTTCATATATTGATTGTGCTTTTGGTGTCAATTCTAAGAACTTTTGGCCTTACCACAGATCCAAAAAATCTGCTCTAACTTTTTTCTAAAATATTTATTATTCATAATTTACTTTTAAGTCCATAATTCATGTTTTAGCCAATTATTGTATAGGTATTAGTTTTAGGTAGTCCTGGTCTCCGTTTTCCCCAAAGATACCCAAGTGTTCCAGCAGCATTTGATGGAAAAACATCCTTTAATTGAATTACTTTTGCACCTTTGTCAAAATCATATTTTTATGGGTGTAATTCCAACAGAAAGACATAATCCCTAAAACAGCTAAAACAATTTAAAAAAATAAAAGAATCATTCTACAATTTGAAGACTTATTTGATAACTACAGTAATCAAGACAGTTGCAGTACTTGCAGAGAGATAAACACATACGTTAATAGAACAGAACAGAGAACACACAAAAAACATTCTTAAAGGTATTTTTTTTCTTTGTCTTGACCTAGATTCATTTGGGTTTATCCTATTTGTGGTTGCTTAGGGATTTTTTTTTTTTTTTTTTGCGGTATGCGGGCCTCTCACTGTTGTGGCCTCCCCTGCTGCGGAGCACAGGCTCCGGTTGCACAGGCTCAGTGGCCATGGCTCACGCTCACGGGCCTAGCCGCTCTGCGTCATGTGGGATCCTCCCAGACCAGGGCACGAACCCGTGTCCCCTGCATCGGCAGGCGGACTCTCAACCACTGAACCACCAGGGAAGCCCCGGTTGCTTAGTTTTTTAATCTGTGAGTTTATGCCTTTCACCAAATATGGGATTTGATTCAGCTTGGTATTGTCAGGGAGACTTTTGTCCAGTCCCAGGGAGGACTGAATGTACCTGGGTGGTCTTTTAATGCTAGTTTGGGGATCAATAAACACTGGATCTGGATCATCTTTTTCTTTAATATTGGGGGTTGTAAGTTGCCATGTTGCTATGTTGCTTCTCTATTCTGGAGTATTCAGCAAATTTGCATTACTCTTTTTACCTCTCACAATTGCCTTTTGTTGACTTCTTTCTTTATTTCTCTGGTTTATAGTTATATTTTGTGAGAAGGAATAGGGAGAGATACATTTATATCATCTTATCTAGACTGGAAGTTTCTGTGTTTAGTTTCAACTCCGAATTTTAGTATCAGCCATACCAGAGCATGGAGTGTAGCTTCTGGCTGGTTTAAATTTTTTTATCCAACATTCTGGTTTCAAATGGTTTACTCTGAGAATAGAATATCAGTGTCCTCTGCAGCAAGTTGTTTGATTAATGAGTAATAATTTTAGTTGCAATTAGCGTACTATACTGTTTAATTAGCTAAGTCTAATGGTTCTCCTATCAACTTGTGGGCTAATTGTTAAGTTAAAGGTTAAAGGAAGAAAGATAGAAAGGCTATTATTCAAAAGTGAAAGAGGAAAAGGTGGATGTTGGTCCCCTAGGAATTAATCCACACAGGCCTGTGGTTAGGATAAATGACAATGCACATAAACTGCATAGTAGGCATTTAATACACTGTAAGTGTTATTTTTTTTCATTATTGTCACAACCATGTTTAGAATCAAACCAATTCAATTTGAGTAGCAAGGCATTTAGCAATAGAGTCCTAGGAGCATCAAAAGCCCTTTACAAGTCCCAAATCTCCTCATGGGCTGCTGTATTACTACTAATTACTAATGTTAGCATACTCAGAAAGCCCCAAGATGCAGTTACTGGGATTTGTATGAAGAAATCTCCAGTGTCTGAAAAATGAGCTTATCACTGCCCATAATAGGCTAAGTGATTGAGCTCTCAGATTCCCTGCAGGCCTAAAGTTCTTGCTTCCACATTTTTCCCCTAGTTGGATTTAAAAAGGAGAACAGCAGTTTTGAAAGATGGAAAAGATTAAAGATGGAGTCGAGAAATCTATAAATTTTCTTTGAGAAGCTGTTGGCCAGAAAGACCCTATATGTGGAAAGTCAAGGGCTCACTCCTCTGTAGTGTAAACATCCCCTCAACACATGCACACAGGCACAGGGACATCACAGGCAAAGCATTATGATTGAAATGACATAATCTGGAACAATCATTGGAAATCTTGCCACAGAATGACAATTATTTTGTTTTTAGTTTCACTTATGCCATATATTACAGGATTCACATTCTCAGAAAATAAATATAATACTGACCCATGTTTCACAGTTTGTGTATATAGCTAATCTCATAGATTTAATGTTGATGCCGGGCACAGGGGATGGCATTATTTTGTCCTAATAGTTAAATAAATGTTTTACCCTCTGAGGACACAAATAGGTATGTAATAAGTTATATGTTCTAAATTAACTTATATTGTTTATTACATGAAAATACATGTGAGAAGAATTAAATAAGTAGTGGCAAAGTATAATACAAATAGGAAGGATTTTTGTAGACAGATGGACTAGAAGCTGAGATCTGGATAAACTGTTTATTACTTGCACTCATTTGATCAAATTATTTGACTTTTCTGAACCTGTCTTCTCTCTATAATAAATGCAGTGATGCCCGGTTCTGAAGGCCGTGAGGCTGAAATAAAAGAATGTGAATAGAGCTCCTAAGATAGGGCTTGGTACGTAAATAAGGATTTTCTTCCCCCTCTCATTAATTAATAATATTTCATTTCAAAGACTGTACATATATATGTATATATGTACATATATACACACATATACATATATGTATATACACACAGACACACAAGTAAATAATTTTATATATGTGTTATACTTTAGAGATTAGACAGTTTGAGATTAGGGGATGGTTACTTAATAAATTTCCAAATATCTTGAATTCCAAAAGTTTGGAAAGGGTAATAGAAAGTATATTACCTTGAAACATATAAAATTGCTGGTTTGGAGTTATTAAGGTTGCCTACCAGATCTATTAGGTCTATTAGGTCTCATAGTCTATACTGCTTGTGTTTGGCAAAGTCTATAAAGTGAATTAAGAACAAGCACTAGGTCTTGAAGGATGGACAAGATCTAAATAGACAGGATTGGAGAAGCTCATGTAGGGAACACATTCATGCTGTAGAGACAAGTTGAACAAGCCAATTCTGGCAAAACTGTTTTTCCCAGTGATAGAGGCAAAAATTTGCCCTTCCTGTTCAGCTAATGTATTCAAATTCTAAAGAAGAAAGTGACTTCATACTTACCAGGAACTGCTTTAATTACTTTTATTCATTCTAATCCAATTGTAATCAGCTCTCTGAGTACTTGATAGGATAGTGTGAAGTCACTGAGCTCTTGTTCTTCATGAATAATCTTTCTATTCCCAGGGAAGTAATTTTATATAGTGAGAACCATTACAGTCCTTCATCTCATTTCCAATCAAATTGTCCATTACAATTTCTAGGGTATAAGGTGTGCTCAAGCATCAAAGGAGGGATATTCACTGACCCTCTTATGTCGCCAGTACAATCACATACAGAGAATTATTTGGTGCATCACATGAATTCCCCAACGTATTAAGTGCAGATGATGAAAAACCTTAGAGACCAGTGCTGACACTTGTAGCTAATGAGGAAATTTGCCAGAAAAGGGAAGAATCCCATGCTGAGAATCAAACGTGTTACAGTGGATATGACAAAAGATTTGGCCTCAGGAACTCCAGTGTCCGAAATGTTTCTGTCATTTGCAGGTTTCAGACCTTGGACAATTTACTTTAATGCATCTATGCTTTAATCTCTTTGTCTATAGAACAGATCTGCTCTACATGATGAATGTGTTCATTGTGAGCCACAAATTTGATAACATGCACAAAATGCTTTATAAATGGTAAAGTGAGGTCCAAAAGCTTGTTTTGTTATAAGAAGTCACTATGTATCAGACATTTTCAGATATATTAGATATAGGTATACTGAAGAATCAAAAGAAATTTTAAGAAATTAAAAGAAAGACAATAAATAACTTCATGTAATACAAAAGTTGAACGAAAAAGAAAATATAATCAGAGTTCTCTATGTGGCTCAGCTGTGAAAAATAGTTACATGGTTACAGTAATGGGAATATGAAATAATGATTTGACAAAAAATTGTAAAATTGTTATATTGAAAAAATAGAGGAAGAAAGTTTAAGAGGGTTGGAATAGACATTAAGAAGGTTGTACAAGAGAACTAAATTCTCATTCAGCATTCTTGGAAGTCAGTGTATAGTGTCAAATACTTAATGATGGTATAAATATTATTTAGAAATATGGAAGTAAATAGCAAGAAAAAAGAACTAAATTACTTGAAAGTGGCTGTTCCTGGGTTTTGGAAACTGGGGTTGAAGAGGATGGATAGTATATTTAGGATTCTTAATCATATTGCAGAATCATATGGTAAACTTTTTTCTTAAGTCTTTAATTCATTTTAAGTTTATTTTTGTGTATGGTGTAATATAGGGGTCCAGTTTTATTCTTTTGCATGTGGCTATCCATTTTTCCCAGCACCATTTACTTATTTATTTATTTTTATTTTTATTTTTATTTTTTGGCCACACTGCTTGGCATGCAGGATCTTAGTTCCCTGACCAGGGATTGAACCCACACCCCCTGCAGTGGAAGCACAGAGTCTTAACAACTGGACTGCCAGGGAACTCCCATTTTTCTTAATTTTTTGAGGGACCTCCATACTGTTTTCCATAGTGGCTGCACCTTTTCGCATTCACACTGAGTGATCAAGTGTTCCAATTTCTTCATATCCTCACCGACACCTGACATATTTTAATATACCCATTGGCCATATGTATGTCTTCTTGGAAAAATTTCTATTCAAGTCCTAGCCCTTTTTTTTTTTTTTTTGCGGTACACGGGCCTCTCACTGTTGTGGCCTCTCCCGTTGTGGAGCGCAGGCTCAGCGGCCATGGCTCACGGGTCCAGCCGCTCTGCAGCATGTGGGATCCTCCCGGACCGGGGCACGAACCCATGCCCCCTGCATCGGCAGGCGGACTCTCAACCACTGCGCCACCAGGGAAGCCCCCTAGCCCATTTTTTAATTGGGTAGTTACCTTTTTGTTATCGAGTTGTAGGAATTTATTATATATTTTGGATATTAACCCATTATCCAATATATGGTTTATAATTATTTTCTCCATTCTGTAGGTTGGCTTTCACTCTATTGTTTGTTTCCTTTGAAGTGCAGAAGCTTTTTAGATTGATGCAGTCCCACCTTGTCTATTTGTGCTCTGGATACATGTGCTTATGATATTATATCTGTGAAATCCTTGCCAAGATTAATGTCACAAAATTTTTCTTCTGTTTTCTTCTAGGAGTTTTACAACTTCAGGGTATAGGATTGGATGGAAATATTAGAGGACAGACCAAGTGGGACTATGCATGTGGAGTAAGAAATGGAGAAACATATGACAAAAGGCAAGAAGATCAGATGAGAAACTCACAATAGCCAAGGTAAGAGAATGGTGGATGCCTAGAGTAAAGCAGAAGCCATGAATTTAAAAGGACAAGGAGTGAATAGAAAGAGTGGAGAGGATTGGGGGATGTATTGAAGATGATAAATAAAGCCTAGAATGAATTCTAGATTTATAATCTGAGCAGCTAGATATATATTAGAGTCACAAGCCGGGACACAAGGGAGAGAGGTGCTTTCACAGATTCAGTGTTCTTACGCTTTTGAGGATTTCATGTGCATCTTTAAGAGATGCTTGTACCTCGTGAATACTTAAGAAATCATTACCTAGTCATTGGAGACTTCTTTGAGAGAAGGATACAACTGTCTTTGGGCAATCATAACATATATGTCTCCTTTTCCCAGGTAACAGATAATTTTCCCTTTTACCCAACCCGTGTAAATATTCAGGAAAAATCCAATATCATGGGTTTCCTCTTTAGATTCTGGACTAGGGAATGAAGCAACTTGCTCTGAATATATCTACATTTGTGTGTGTGTGTGAGAGAGAGACATGCAAATTGCTTTGCAGACATAATCTCACAGATAGTCACATCAGCTCCATGAAATGGGCCATAGAACAATTTATCCCTATTTTCAAAAGGTAAAGAAAGGTTATGTAACTCACTGGATTGGTCAAAACAGATGTTCAGCTCCAAAGTCAGCTTTTGCTTGTTAAGAGCAAACATCAAATGGCTGCATGACAGGCTGTAACTTGAAGTTTATTGATACATGATACAGCTTGAGTTCTTAGAGTCTTAGTTTACCTGTGAACAATGAGCTTAGAAGAGAAAAGGGGAACAGAAGTGGTATTTCTTCAAGGTAGGCAGTTTATTCCTATTTCTTTGTAAGATTATCTTCTGACCTGTGCTTTTCTGTAAACAAGAATCTCAAGGTGACGTTCAGTATCAAAGAAATATCCACAATATGTTTGGCAGAAATGTTTCCTCTATAAAAGGGCTTTTACATTATACATTATCCAATGTTCTATCTGTCCTCATATAATTTTACATTTTATCATTTTTTGTCTAGGCCATCTCATCTAGTCTCTGCTGATGAATATATATGTCAAACCTAGCTCTCTTCCCTGAATTCCAGACCCACATATGGAACTGCTTATACAATTCTTAGATGACTGATAAATCTCTCAAAATTAGTAGACTCACATTGAGCTACTTATACTCTTTCTATTGCAATTCTACTCCTCCTATAGTCTTCTACAAGTAGCTAATTGAAACTCTGTTCTTCCTGCGGCTCAGGTCGAAATCTTGGAGTCATCCTTAATGCCTTGCCCTTACTCAGGCCCCAGATTGGGTCTTTGACTGAATTCTGCCAGCTACATTTTACAGTCTATTTGTATTTCATCTATTCTCATCATCTCCACTGCCTCATCGGTCCAAACAACTGAAACTCTTGCCTGAAAAATTGTAACAGCCTTCTAACTTGTGATCCTGATTCTATTTTACCTCCATAATCGATTGCCAACATAGTAGCCAAAGTCATTCTGTTAAAATGTGACAGTATCTTACACCTTCGCATAAACCCTTCAGTGCCTTTGCTTCTCACTTAAAAGTTGAAGTCATTACTATGTGCAAAAGACCCTATTTGATGTGGCCCTACCACTGCCCATGGGAATTTTCTTTCCTACATTCCCTCTAGTCCATTCCTTTCTGTCCACACTTGACTACTTCATATGTGAGGCAAACCCCTGCCTCAGGGCCTTTCCATTTATGGTTCAGTCTGCCTGGAGTGATATCTTATAGACATTTACATGACTTCATCTCTCCCATCCTTCAGGTCCTCAATTTTGTTTGAGGCCTTCCCAAACTACCTGCTTTAAAATTGGAACCATTATTCCTGTACACTTCATCCGCCTTCCCTACCTTGTTTTTCCCCTTAGCTCTTATTACTACTTATAATACTTAATATATATTTTATTTATTTTTCTTATTTATTTTCTTGCACACTAGAATTTAAGCACCATGGGGACAAGGATGTTGTCTGTTTTGTCAATGGTCTGGCACATGGTTATCTGTCAATAATGAATGAATAAAAGGCTATGCATTTTATACTTAATAGAATGACCTAGAATTTTGTAGAATGTATTCATGGAATTTAAAAAACCGTTTCACGGAAGACTGATTGTTCTCAAGCCATGGACCTATGAGAAGATTTGTGTGTATTTCATGTATTAGGCTTGAGCATATATAATTGCCAATATTCAATATTGATTCTTTTTTTGAATTTTATTTTTTAATACAGCAGGTTCTTATTAGTTATCTATTTTATACATATTAGTGTATATATATATATGTCAATCCCAATCTCCCAATTCATCCCACCACCACCCGCCCCCGCTTTCCCCCCTTGGTGTCCGTATGTTTGTTCTCTACATCTGTGTCTCTATTTCTGCCTTGCAAACTGGTTCATCTATACCATTTTTCTAGAATCCATATATATGCATTAATATACGATATTTGTTTTTCTCTTTCTGACTTACTTCACTCTGTATGACAGTGTCTAGGTCCATCCACGTCTCTACATATGACCCAATTTCTTTCCTTTTTATGGCTGAGTAATATTGCATTGTATATATGTACCACATCTTCTTTATCCATTTGTCTGTTGATGGGCATTTAGGTTGCTTCCATGACCTGGCTTTTGTAAATAGTGCTGCAGTGAACATTGGGGTGCATTTGTCTTTTTGAATTATGGTTTTCTCAGGGTATTTGCCCAGTAGTGAGATTGCTGGGTTATATGGTAGTTCTATTTTTAGTTTTAAATATTGATTCTTACCAATTTTAAAAATAAAATTGGTCACTTTTTACTACGTGCTGATTGATTTTCTCCTTTGGCTTCTTGACAGTTTATAAATATAATTCCCCAATTCTGAAGTCTAAAAAGGTAAATGTATTCTAGTTACCTTAATTAAAGAATAAAAGGCTGTCAGTTACTCAGAGCTTAACTGCCTTGTGATCAGCTGCACCTCTGCAGTCGTATACAGGTTAAATGCGGACACTCATATCTTGGTAGAGAAAAACTCTGGACTCCACTCTGTTGTTGCAGTATCATGAAATGATGATCATGAGATCATCATTATTTCCCTTAACTTAAAAAAAGTGAATATCATCTATTGAGGATTTTGAAATATTGGGTTAAGTTCTTGTTTTTCCCTATCATTGTAATTAATTTTTAATTAGGTTCCTCCTGAGGGTGGACAACTATTTTACCGTGAACAAAACTCTGGAGCTCGTCTCCTTCCACAGAAAAAATTTTAAAAATAAAAGAAAGAATGAGTTATATAACTTTTCTTCTTGCATAAACAATAATTAGTAGTGAGTTTGACACTTTGAAATAAATTTTCTAATAAGTTAATGAGTACACACAAGTTATTTCTATTATTTATTTTCCCCCTGCTTTAAAAATTGGCTGGGTTGATCTTATTTAATCTACTTCTATGCCTTGAGCATATCTGAGAGTCCTTCCATTCAAAGCAGCCAATGAGGTATGGGCAAGAAGGAAAAGGTAGCCTTAGAATCTAGGTAGGTAGGTTCAGGTCAAATGCTCTGATAAGAATGGGATGCTGAAACAGTAACTCATGATGTAGTCAAAATTGTTCTAGTCCTTTTTCATAATGACACTCCTGCAGGGTAAGGATTTCCTGTTTCCATTTTACAGATAAATAACCTAAGAAAATATCTATATTTTTATTTTATAGGTACATACACACATGCATAGATACATATGCATACAATACCCATGTATGCATATATATAAAGTCTTCCTTTATGGGAAATATGATTTAGGTTAGCTTTAAGGTCTTTAGGATAGTAAGCAATAGGGCTGAAATATCAACACAGTTTCATGTGGTAATAAACACTGTGCTTCATCTTTTAAATCATGCTTAATACTTTAGGTATATTAAAGGATGTGAATCACCCAGTAATTTTTATTTAGGATTTGTCCTTCCTCTATCCAAAGGATTTAAGTAAGTAGATTTTAAACCGTGACCACATCACCTAAAACATACATTATTTTTCTTCCTAACAGAAATAAAATAACTCTAAAAAGCTCTTCTGATCTCTATGTTAAGCCATAATATTTTCAAGACAACGCAGTAAGTCCTGGAAAACTTTTGACTTCATAGAGAAATTTGTCTCCTTAATATTTTATCCCTGAGGTGATATATTTTCCACCCTTGTAGTTCTTTCAACTGTCATCTCTGTAGTTTACAAAACACTGGACTTTTTTTCCCCCCATTAATTTTATGGTGGAATTGTCTATCTTTACTTTGTTCTTCCTCCTCAAAGGAAGCAGCAAACTCAATCTGAAAAAAGTCACGTTGTTTTAAGTTTTAGTTACCTGGATCCAAAGTTTTCAAGCTTTTTGAACAATGCACTCTATTAACATGTTTTGATGCATAGACTGGTAAGGGAGGGGGAGGAAGGGAAAGAAAAAGAAAAAGGAGGGAAAGGAGGGGAGGGAAGAAAGAAAAAAAGAAAGGAAACTGCTTATGCTTTCTATAAATTAAAGCGACTACATTAATGTGTTCCTTTCGATGTGGGCTTCCATGAGCACAGTTTTCAAATAAAATATTATAGCTATACACATTAAGTTCCCCTTAATGTCTAATATAATATTAAATCATAACGTGCCAAGTATATACTTTTGTATTAAAGTTATTTCATGTATTGGCTATATATCAGCTATTACCAAAAAATAGAATCTCCACTAAAACATGTATGTATAACTTTTAAAATTTTATTTTATTTTTAAACTTAAAGTTGACAACTGAGATGTGTGGCAATGGATGCTCATCAAAGCAGTGCTGAGGAATGAAAATCTTCAACTTCCTATGGATTTCTAGCAATTACAAAAACTAACTTACATGTTAATACCATTAAATTTCAAGCCAATGCAAGTAGACCGACTCTTAAAATGCTGATTATACAGTAATTCTAAAAAAGGACTTCAGATAAACCACGGTTTATAGAGGGTAAATTTTGCATTGTAAATCTTATCACTTGCATGGAAGAATTTAATATTAGAATTGAAAATCTGAAATTAAGTTTGAATTTTCACACTATCAATTTGAAGAATAACTGTTCTTGAAAAATAAATTTTCTTCGTATCAGTTTTATCAAGACATAAAACCATATACCAGTTATGGTTATGGTAAGTATTAAAATTTGCCAGCATTCAAAATCAAGAAGATTGCACATCCAATCAGAAGCATATTATGATACATGGTAATATGTAAGTGACCGTGCAGCAGATATGAACTAAACATTTATTTGGAATTTACTTCCTTTATATTTAAAAAAATTGAGATAATTGAGCTCAAAGATATGTCAACAGTACCAAAATAATCATCAGCTTTCTTCTGAGGGCAACGTAACTGACTCGAAATTGAAAATGATGATAAATAATCAAAGTACATTATAAAATTAAAGGTCTATAAACAGGCACCAATGTTTTTATTACAGTTATTACGATCATAACTTCTGTTTCATGATTCTTCCAGCAAATGTGATAATGCAGGACCCAGGTTCTTAAATAATCTCCCCTTAACGTATTTCTGGAATGATTTAGGTGTCATATGATGACTGCACTTTTATATCTCTTCTCACTTCAGCTTCTTTCTGTAGAGTAGTCGCTAAGCTCATACAGAGGACATCTCAAGGGCCCACAACCAAAGGAAGCCCTAATAATGAAGTGTCTGAACCACCTCTCTCTTTCTTTATCATGTGTTCCTTCTCAGAGATATTAAAGAAGTGGTGTTTTTTCCCCCAGTGTATTGAATAAAGTTTTAAAGAAAATGGATGTTTTCATTTCTTACTTGCTGTTTTCCTTACCAAACCTTCTCTTGTCCTCTAAATAAGTCATACATGATCCCATAGAGGATTGTACAGGAAGCCACTCTCAGTGAGGAATCCGCTCAGTGTTCTAAATCAGCAGTCCCCAGCCTTTTTGGCACCAGGGACTGGTTTCGTGGAAGACATTTTTTCCACGGACGGGGTGGCGGGTGGCGGGGGGGGGATAGTTTCGGGATGATTCAAGCGCATTACATTTATTGTGCACTTTATTTCTATTATTCTTACATTGTAATACATAATGAAATAATTCTACAACTCACCATAATGCTGACAGGAGGCGGAGCTCAGGCGGTAATGCGAGCAATGTTTGGGGAGCTGCTGTAAATACAGATGAAGCTTCGCTCGCTCACCCGCCGCTCACCTCCTGCTGTGTGGCACAGAGGTTGGGGACCCCTGTTCTAAATGATCCCTCTGAACAAGCAACTAAGGCTCTTTAGTAGTCAGCGCTTGCCTGGGAAGATTCCTGTTTCCTTTAGGATGAGTTCCTTTTCAGAAGCTTCCTCACACATGAAGATTTCTGATTGACATAGTCTACCAGTTTTCCTAAGATAGCTGACCTCCAGCATTGGAAACATCTTAGGCTTAATCTTTCCTAACCACGTGTAGTGCTAATAACAAAATCAGGAAAACAATCTAGGGATATAGTATAGAATATATTTTATCATATTGACCAGTTGCAAGTTGAGGATATGTAGTTTTCCTTTCATTGCAGTCTCTCCTTCGCATTGTGAAATTTTTATAAACCATGTTAAACCATGCTAAAAGTAATAAACTTATGCCTGGAGCTCACCAGCAGGATATAACTCCAACTAAAACAGGCCAAAGCATTACCTGAATGATTGTGAAATGGCAAGAAGATTTTATGGGCAAGCACCAGAGTTAAAGTCAGAAGGTCAGAATATGAAATCTGACTAAATCTGGGCTCTGACTCTACATCATTCTATGCCTCTTAGAGTATGCCAACCTTTCAAGCCTCTGTTTACTCACCGACAAATAGAAAGAGTGTCGAATGCTTAATCAATCCGCAGATTCCATCTGGATGGAAAACAGCGTGACAAGTTTTCTTTTGACTTGTGGTAGAATTTTCATAACACTAACATAAGACAAATGTATTGGTCTTACTATACCAATATGTTAACTAATATTAAAATACCAATTATTAAATAATGCTTAGTATAGCTTGTTTTTAAAATAACAAAATATATACGATCATATTTTTAATCTGTATTATAAGATATATACTGCTGTGAATAAACAGCTTTGGAATTATATTTCTATGCCTCAAACTCTGGTCTCAGAAAACAGAGCCACTATAGTAAAGGCTACTAGGAGAATAGATAGGATTAAGAAGGTATCAACAATGTTATATATAACTAGAAACTCCTATCACATGTTCTGAACTCTTACTGTCCTAAACTATTGGCAGATATACTAATCTCCAGGGTCGACATTGCTGCACTTTTAGATATCACCAATAAAGACCTAATTTTCCTTATTTGTAATACTCAGTAAATGGATTATACTGGTGATTCCCAAAGTGTGTTAAGAGGAACACTAGTCCTATAAGATGTATCAGCCAAAATGGTTTAAAAATTTAAATAAACTGTTCTCATCTTGACATTCACATTCATATCCTAAAATAATCTAAGAAGTCATGAAGTCAAGAAGCCAATTTATGTTTGATTAACCCAGTTTTTCTCCACAATTTTTGACCATGTAATTCTCTTCTAGAAGTCACATGGATTAACACAGTGTAGTTGACGCTGCAGGTGTCCCAAGCATATCCTATCACCTTTGCAATCTCAGTATAAGCTTCTCCAGGGATGAGCACTTGCATCGCTTTTTCTGAGGATGTTTTCTCCTCCCCCTACAAGCTCCCCCAAGAGAGGGCTTTACCTGCCTACCTTGCAAGAAAGAAGTACTGGGAATTAATACCCTCAACCCTCAAACAGTGTCTGACAAGAGCTGGTGCACAAATACTCCAGGTCCCTCACATTTATTGTCGTGTGTAAAACTTCCAAAGTTTCCCATGAGACGTTAACCTCCATTCACCCCAATAGTAGCTGGCTTGAAGTAATCTTTATTGGCTGCCTTTTCTCCTAGTCTCACTTTTCCACTGCTGGTATTTCTTTCACATGTTACACTAGCTATTTGCCCTTGAATCCTTGCCTTAGGGTATATCTCCGGGGATCTCAAACTGAGACACACATTTTGAAAACTAGGTGCTTCCTGCTCTACTTTTCAATGACCCAAATATCTGAATGATTACGTCTTAAATCTGACAGCCTCTGAACACAACCTCCAGGTTTCTGTGTCCCAGGCTCTTTCCATTGTGTCACTCTCTTCTTCCTATATTTTAAAAAGTTAAATTTTGCTGACATTCCATCCTAGATGTTAGGTTCCTGGGTCCTTTTAAAGTCTTTTAAAGCAAAAATTGCACTGGATAATTTAACAGGTGGGGAAGATGTTATTCAAGACTATTGCAGTAGGGGAGAAAGAATGAATGCAAGTCTGCTGAAACAGAAGTTGGGATTGTTCTTAAGTGCTGGAGTGAGCTAGTGGAAAGTACTGGATGATGTTAGGGGAAGATTAGTCAACAGGATGTGAAGAGTGCACTGAGTTATTCCTGAGTTTGCAATTTTTTTTTTTTTTTGCTATGATTAGGCATGTATATTTGCTAATTGGTGCCCATCCAAGTTAGATTCCTACCTTCCACAGAGATTGGGAGATAGGAGCACTATTTCTTTCAATGTTTACATTACAAAAAAATGTTTCTGAAGCCCTTGTCAAGACATTTCCTTGATTGTAAAACTGATAAGAGGCTGGGAGAAGATTTATATACATTTCAAAAGTGTAGAGAAAGGATATACAATTGCAAGTTTTCTAAAGTAAATGCTCTAAGAAGAAAAAGGTCAGGGTCTATCATCAGGATAGAAGCTGTCTAAAGTTCAGTCAAACTGAGGGGAATACTGTGGTCATTTTGGTCAATTCCTATTAATAAACATCCAAGTCCCCTCTTTCCTGGTCCCTCTTATGCAGTGGTGGATGGTAAGTATAAGAATTGTCCAGATTTGTTCCTCATTAGTTGTGTGATCCTGGAATCCTTAATGTCTAAGCCTCATTATAAATAAGCTGGCAGTAATTACACCTTCTTCAGTGTCTTTGTAAATATCAAAATAGGTAAGGCATCTAAATTCTTGACCTAATGTATTAGTCTGCTAAGGCTGCCATAACAAAATACCAGACTAGATGGCTTAAACAATAGAAATTTATTTTCTCATAGTTCTTGGGGCTGGAAGTCCAAGATCCAAGTGCTGTCAGGGTTGGGTTCTGATGAGACCTCTCTTCCTATCCTGCAGATGGCTGTCTTCTCACTGTGTCCTCATGTGGACTTTCTCTGTACATAGGCATCTCTGGTGTCTCTTCCTCTTCTTTTAAGGACATGGGTCCTATTGAATTAAGGTCCCAAGCCTTATGATATCTTTTACCTTAACTACTTCCTAAAGGCTCTATCTCCAAGTACACGCACACTGACGGTTAGAGCTTCACCTTGTGAATTTTGAGGGCACAAAATTCAATCTATAACATGTAGTTTCTGGATCATAATGAGAAACCAATAGCTAGTAATTATAATTATTGATAAGCACACACAACTGGAAGCTCTGAATAAAAGATGCCTTTTGGAGTTTGTCCAGAAAGTTGGAAAAGCACAGAGCACGAGCTCTTTGGAGGTAGGCAGTTCTATTCCTAAAGTAGAGATATAACTAATTCACTTATCAGCCATGATTAAGAAAACTTATTTCTAAAAATTCTCTGGCCAGTGGCTCTTTGATTTGATTAGTTTTACATTGCTTTAGCCGGCTGATATTTTCTTATGCTACATAATTTTTCAGGAGAAATAGGTTTATAAAGAAAAGTCCTTCTAGCAAATTTGTATTTTAGAGTTAGGCTAAAAAAAGACCTAACTTCACAAACTAGCCTGAAACAAAGAAGAACCTCAGTAGATCCACTCATCCCTTTTACTGTAGATCATATTGGTTGTGGGAGCAAATACATACAGAATAGATAATTGGATTTAGGTTATATATTTGAGAGTAAAATTCTAACCACAAAATAGATTTAACCAAAAAATGCTTTGATAGAACAGATTTTTAAAGAAAGGGTGGTGGTAGGTATTTCAGGAAAAGCAAAGTTGAAAATAATAAATTTTCTGATGTAAAATGTTTAGAGAAATCAGTGTATTTTTTGTTAATCTCATATTTTGGGAAATTCTAAGTACCATTAGAGTAATTTACAAAATTTTCAAAACCTTTTAAAAGTAAAGTAGCACAGTATTTTCAGGCACTGCTCAGTCTTGCATCTGGATCAAGGAGTTCCAGATGTCTGAGAGTACGATCATAAAAGCCAACTACAGGCTAACATTCTCAGAGTCATTGATGAGTTGAATAGAAAGTGCTAAGGTTGCCCCTTCTCCATTCATGCCGATATGGTGAATCCAGTAACCCCTGCCTGAACATGTTGTCCTGGGTTTGAGCCATTCAGCAGTTTTTGATGGTCATATAATGTCACAGATGTGATTGGCTTTGTAATCTTTGTCAAATTGATAGTGTGAACCAAACATTGCAAAATAATACAATGTGACAGAGTCAAGGATTCTTCTACGTTGTATAAGGCAGGAAGATGCCCCAAATCTCCTTTACCATAATATCCCAACAAACCCTTGGCAGGAAATCTGCAGCGCGGGGAGAATCTTTCAGGGTTATTACCTTCAGGCCTTCAAGTGTGTTTATGGAGAGGGGGTGGGGAGGAGACTTGGCTCGTTCACTGCTTTCCGGATTCCGACTCTGATAAACCTCTTCTTCCTTATGATAAAAGGAAAATTAAAAAGAGTCTGGGGGAATAAGAAATGGGAAGTAAGAACAAAAGGGAAAAAAAGAGGTTTTAGTGTTCTGGAGAAAAATCAAGGGCGCCAATAATCTGGACACCTGACCCACCTTACTTCTTATGCCCTCGGGCATTGTTTAACCCATTAGCTAAATTAATTAAGCAAGCACTTAAATTAAAAGTTTCCTTGGCTGCTAATCAATCAAAAAGATTTTCAGAGTGCCTAAATTAATCTCTAAGGAAACATCAAATTTGATTAATGCTTCTTGTGACATTCACACACATGCACAGACACACGTGCACACTAATCACTAAAGTATCATTTTATTATCTGAAGGTTAAATCTCATTCTCAGTCATTGTGTGAAGCATTTTCACAATCCTTTTATTTAAAATTTATGACATCTTTGTAAGATAGGTATTGTTATTTGCTCCATGTTATGGAAAAAAAAAAGAACTGAGATTTAGTATGTCTGTTACTTGACCATAATCCCCAAACTAATGAATGATAGATCTGATACTTCAAGCCACTTCTGTCTGATTCTAGAACCACTACAGTGAGACAAGAGAGTTTAGTTATTAAGAGATACATTCTTGAGTCAGATGGCATATCTTGAACTCTGAATGCACTAATTACTTGATTACTATCTATGGAAACTTTTGCATGTTACTTCCCTACTTTGTTTCTCAGTTTCCCTTTCTGTGATATGGAGATAATATATTTTGTACTTCTTGTGAATGTGGTGATGATTAACTGAGTTAATGTATATAAATTACTTGGAACAGTGCCTGAAATGTAGCACAGGTCCATTAAATTAGTCACGATGGTGATGATGGTGATGATGATAAGGACTCATTGCCTCTGGTGACAAAACAGCTTCCTCTGCTATGGGTGAAATTTCTACCCCTTGGTAGAAACACATTTCCCTTAGAGATACTAATATATATATATGATGGGAAGACTTGCCTCAGCCAAAACATGTCTATTTATTCTACATGTACTTCCTATGCTGCTATTACTGGGTTGACCACTCTTGACCATTCCTATGGGGAAATGCATTATGACATCACCTCCAGAAGTTAGAAATGCAGCTTATTTGTCTTATCTCTAAGCTCTAGGAAACTTCCTCATGGCATGTCTCCTAATGGAATTGGGGAAGGAGAAATGCAACAGGGACAAAATAGATATACCCAGGCTCCCACAGCTCATTAACATGGCTTTCAGAGAAAAGATATAGTCTTTCCATCTGAAGCCTCTAGACTGATTCTCCCTTGTTCACTCTACTTTTATACTCACCCTCAATATGAATGGGAACTTAGGGCTCCCCTGACACCAGCCTCTGGTTGAAAAGATTGTACGTCCTTCAAAGTAATTAAAGAAACTTTGGCATCGAAGATAAAATCTAGCTAAAAGCCACAATTTTTCAGAAAAACTTTTGAAACACCTTGGTGTTTCAGTGATGATTGGTGCAGTGCCAAGAAAAATATTTTAAAAAATATTTATGGATTATCATATTTGGGAAATTGCCTCTGTTTTTAGATACGCTTCTTACATTATATTTTACATAATATCCGGTCAGAGACAGGGATTTGTCTTCACAAATAATGATGGCATTAAAAATCTTAAAATTAGTAAATGAAGGAGAAAGTACAATTCAATAGCATGTTGTCAAATTTTACCAAGATCTCCATTAAAGATGTTCTAGCAGATGTCTAAGAAAAGTTAGTCAGTGGAGCTCTTAAACTATATTAGTTTCTTTTGTGGATTTTATGGTATGAGTCTTGAAAGGTTTTTTTTTAATATATTGGCAACATGAAATTAAGAAGCTAGGTGTAATTGAGACACTATATGATCAGAATTGGAATAAGCTACGAATAGACAGGAGCATCTTCACTGTATGGAGTAGGCTTAATGGGAGGAAGATGGGCTTAGGGTTAGTAGCATAAGCAGAATGTGCATTAAGACTATTTCATTTCAAAAACTTTTCCTGAATTTGGCTCACTGAAGTTCAGCCAGGTTTTACCACAATCAAATATAACCCATCAGGACTAGGCATTACTCTGAATGCAAGTCAAGCTCTCCAGTTAGAGTTAACATAGGTTTCCCTTTACTTTCTCACTTTTTACCTCTTGCTCTTGCTTTAACACTTCTCCCAACCCTTCACACACACACACACACACACACACACACACACACACACACACACAGGCGCGTGCGTGCTCCCAGAGTTGTGTATTCCAAAACTAATGTATAATTGTAGCTGATGTGACATTTTATAAGTAACCTAAATAACCTTGATCAATTAAAAGAATGAATTGCAAAGGGTTAGAGGAAGGGTATAATATATCATAATGAAGAGATGAAATGTCTCTGAGTAGTAGAGAACACTAAAGTACTACATTTGTTTCAGGTTATTTCAGAAGACAAATGCCAGGTTTTTTAAAAGAACCAATTTTGAAGTTGCTTGGATAGGAGGACTGATGATGCATTCATATTCTTATGAGATATTTGAGTGCTCTGCATTTGTCCATATCTTGCTAACTAAATTCAAGTGCAGTAAGTCTAAATTACATAAGAGACTTACTTGTATAGTCAGAAGAGAGGGGTACAAACACACTAAGATATTGAAAGAGCAGCAGTGGGGAGCCCTAGAAAGTGCTCAGGCTTTAGTCACAGTTCTGATATCTGGTCAGTACCAACAGTTAAGTTTCAGATCTATGCTAAGTCAACATTTTTTCAAACTGTACTTACCTCCCTGATCGGTAAAGCACTGAGTAATAAATTCTAACTTATATAGTAGTCATGATATTGAAATGTGATTAAGTTCATGAAAGTGCTCTGTAAGATGGAAAGATTCTACATTTACCTGTAATACAATTATAATAATGATTACTTATTTTATTCATGTTATTTTTATTTTCTATGTTTATGCAGTACATCTCAGCTGGAGTTAAGGAATAATTGGTAATATGTACAGTTGTAAAAGTAAATATTAAGTCACTGATCTTGTAACATATTTTCCCAGGAGAAGAAAGGAGAGAGAGAGAGAGAGAGAGAGAGAAGACAAATAACTGAAAAAAAAAAAAAAGAGAATATTTTTTAAAAATTACTTTGAGGATTGGACACCAGTTTTATATAGCAGAAGATAATTTAAAAAATAGGAAATAACATCACTCTGTTTATAAAAACTTTGTTTTTATTATTAAGATGTGTGTGTGAAGTTTGGAAACAATATTTTATACCATGGTCTGGAAACAATAATTTATAGGCTGTTTTGAATAAATGGGAATATTCTAGAGAGTAATTGGGCTCAGGGTTTGAAGAATTAAATTTTTGTCTGGGTTAATTTGAATAATTTTTAACCTCACACTGCCCAAAATCTTCATGTCAAAAATAAGAAAATTAGCCATGTCAAATGATCTGAAAAAGTCATTGAAACTTTAAAATTCTGGAATATTATGAAACTGCTTCTAAACTAACACAGGGTTCAAATCAATGATATGTTCTTCATCCTATTTTATTAATAAGATTGCACCATATATTTCTATAGCTCAGTGTACTTTGATCTTGATACTTTTGATTTTTGAAAAAAACCTCTCTGAGAGGGGCTTCCCTGGTGGCGCAGTGGTTGAGAGTCCGCCTGCCGATGCAGGGGACACAGGTTCATGCCCCGGTTTGGGAAGATCCCACATGCCATGGAGCGGCTGGGCCCATGAGCCATGGCCGCTGGGCCTGTGCGTCCGGAGCCTGTGCTCCGCAGTGGGAGAGGCCACAACAGTGAGAGGCCCACATACCGCAAAAAAAACCAAACCAAAACAAAACAAAAAAACCTCTCTGAGAAAGGTAGAACAGAGAATCAAATTCCCATTTTATAGATGAGGAAATTAAGCAAAACTAATCAAACAACATGATGATACTCTTCATTTTTTTAAAAACATGGTCTGTTAAGTTGTCTATCATTCTTTAAAGCACTGTAGTTCTTGCTTCACTGCAGAAATGATGTCTATCAAAATATTTGTGAGTATTATCTCAAATGAGTAGAGCACACTTTGAGATTGGAAATCTGAACTTTATTAAAGTTAATAGTTTCTCCTAATTTCATTTCCATGGGCTCAGTCCCAACCATTCTTAACATACACACTGTGGGCAACACCCTGTTCAACAGAAAGAAGAGCATAATTCTGTGCATATTCACTATCTATTATTGGAAATACTTAAAAAGTGTAATTTGTTGGCTCAGAATCTTTATCTCTATACATGAAGGTCAATTGAAATGCACGCATCTATCCCCATCTTTATGCCTTCTGTTGGGTCTAAGTGTAATAATGCTCTCTTCTCAAATTCTCTGTAAGATAATTAAAGGATCTGGAAAGGCTAACAGAGCCAGGCTCTATTGATAGATTCAAACTTTTATTGACAAACCAATAGAAAACTTCACATATGCTAAGTATTCTTTTCAGGTGGCCACTACTTGACATGAGAATCTTAAGACCAAAATTAAGTAAAATATATATATTTTTTATTACATCTTTATTGGAGTATAATTGCTTTACAATGGTGTTAGTTTCTGCTTTATAACAAAGTGAATCAGTTATACATATATATATATAAAGTAAAATAGAATTTACTTTTCTCTCAAACTGAGTGTTAAAAAAATTGGACTTTCCTATTATTTCTAATAATAGGTGATTAATGGTTCCCTGAGAACAAAAAAGATAAATTATGTAAATGTAATGCACCCATAGCCAGGTTTGAAACAGTTAAACTATCAGTGGAGCGGGTGAAACATGTTAGAACAGTTGCTGCTATCTATGGGCTGTTTATTGAGGAGTGGGAGAGAGCAAATGGAGACACAGCAGGGAGACTTCTAAGTAATGGGAAATTTCTTCAGGACAGAATACTTAATAAGATTTTTTTTTATTAGCAGATAAAAATTAATACTTAATAAGATTTTTCTTTTTATTAGCAGAGTCAGGAATATCTATAAGCCCTACTCATTACCACCCATCCAGGAGGAGAGGTCATCTACAGACATTTGTAGGGGTCAGGCATAGGCAGAGAGTATAAAGGAAGTGATTAGAAAGCGTTGAGCTCCACAGGGATAGCCATAGTTGTTTAACAACAAATAAGAGAAATGATACTTAAAACAAATAAAGATGTAATTGATAATGTCTCTACAAGGCAGAAAGGCTCTATATTGTAAAGGCTATACTTTGAATCTTAGATAGGTTAACTCTCAATAGTTAACAAAGGAGCAATAATATAAAAAAGACAAAAGCAAACAGTACTTCCCGGTCTGGTGTAGGTCTAACATTAACATGGGAATCAGAAACTTTTGCTGAATCATAGCATCCACCATCGTGGATCGTCGGCATCTTGCCATTGTTCCAATCTGCTTTTCAACAGGAAGGAATTGTTGCAACAGGGTGTTGTGAGGACCAAAGTTGAGGCACTCTAGTGTATCTGAGTGAGTAGCCAATGACAGGAATCTAGAAGAATCTACCACTCAGATTAAAGACTGTGAATCTAGATACTGGATCATAGGTCCAGGAAGGATGGAGCCAATGTTTTGGGGTGAAAAATCTGGGTACAAGAAATTATAAATGCAGGTCATAGAACCTGAGTCTAATAGCAACCTTCTTTCTCATCCAAGGAACATATTTTACTGAACATTTTTACTGAATAAATCCAAGAGGTGACACATAGATATGTAGATACATGGATATAGGTAAATAGAAATAAGTTGCTTAAAAAGATTAGAGATTAGATAGTGAATGTTAAAGGTGAAGGACAGGAATGAAGACATAAGAAAATGAGCCTGCTGCATAATGGAAATGGAATGGATCTCGAAATCAGGTAGCCTGAGTTTATATCCAGTCTATGATACTGCCTATGTAACCTTAGGCAAGTTGTTTAACCTCTGTAGTCTTTTTTGTGCTTTTCTGTAAAAGTAGAAGTAAAACAGGGACCATGATATTTACCAGGTGTGACTGTTGTGAAGATTAGAAATAACATGCCCCAAATATCTATCAGTGCTTCACATGAAGTATATACAAAGTAAATGGCAGTGGCAGTTGTCTTTTTTATACTACTGTTAGCCTCATACAAAGTTGAATGTCCTTGACAAGAGAGGAGAATAGAATGATAGATTCTGATGGCTAAATACACTTTTCTATGCACAGGAGAAGATATAGGATAAGGAAAAAGAGAAAGAATATATCAGAATAGGCAGGTTCCGCTTCGAAGTACTCAAGGAATCAGTGGTTTAAAAAGGAAGGTCTTATCCATTCATGCTTAAAAAAGAGACTAACATGGAAAGTGATATTTGCAACATTAAAGAACCTGCTCACTTCAACTTTGCTGTTTTACGATTTGGAATTTGGATCACAGAGAAAAAAAGTGAATGGTAGTTACATGCTTCCAATTAGTAAATGACTCCTTAAATGTTACAACTTTAATTTGGGAAGACTAAAATGATGATTCATAGATCTTTTATTCCTTTCTAATAATGAAGAATAACTGGTAAGTTTTTTAGTTAAAAGAAAATCAGATATGCATATAAAAAGTTAAGGATATAAATTATTTAAAGCAAATTACACCATTTCTTCAAAAAGATACTTTTTGTATAAAAACCTGAGTTTCAGCCAAATGAAACTAGGGGTTACATTAAACCTTTTTGATGGGCAGTGTGGAATCATGAACTTCTGGATGGCACGTCCCTGATTCATCAATCTTCTGTTTGTATCTCATTCAGCACCAAGCACAGCAACTGGGCGATTATCGAACATATAGGTATTGAAAAAGAAATTAAAAAGACAAAGCATAAGAATTATGTAATATACTAGGTACTGCCCATATGAGAACTTTAAAAACTGAAGTCAAATACAAAGGAAAAAATAGAAGTTTTTCAGGTTAAAAAAGAGATGAACAATGTACATATCTGTTTGTTCTAAGAGCACTTATAAAAGACAATAAAGTATATGATAGGTAGAGACAATATAGTGGAGATTTTGACATTATGCTCTCAATTTAGTAGAACATAGACTGTATGTAACTTGCAGACTATATGTAACTTGCCTCATATCCTGATACATGTAGTTTATATATATATATATATATATATATATAATCTGCCAGTCTCCCGTTAATAGTGTGTGTGTACACGCATGCATATATGTTTGTGTGTAGTCACTTCAGAGTTCAACTCAGAAATCTCCTATGCTCTATTTAAATGTGTGTGAAAGTATGTTGCAACAGGAAATGTGACGTATTCTCTGCCTTAGAATAGATTTATCTAATCTTGAATAATAATTGCCTAATTGACAGTACTATTTGAGCACTTTAATATGGATAAGTGATGAGGAAATCAAATATGCTCGTATATATATGTAAAACATAAGTGGTAGAGAGTTGCAACAGTCTGTGAGGGATCAGATAAAGACTTCACTTAAATAGAAGTAACCTATAATTAATTTTAATTATTTTGAGCCTATGATTAATTCTAGAAAAAGCAGGAGAGGAGAACAAGAAGATTTTATTTTCTTAATTAGGTAAGGAATCAAGGAGTGAGATCAGTTATGATCAGAAACACCTAGGTTATCATCTCTGAAAAATAAAATAACAACAGCTGCTTGCCGGGTAGACGAGGCAGTAAAAGAGCAGAAGGTACACAAGGAATCTGGCAACAGCTGATAGACAAATTGCTTGAGCCAGATACATCATGAGTCATAGGCTCTCTATTTCACTCCTTATAGATATATCAAAACACGGATTGCCTTGGCTTACAACTGAACTAAATCTAGTTTGAATAGTGGAGATAGAGGAAAGGGTTATTATCAATGCAGACCTAGTGAAAACTGTAAAAAAATCACATCTACAGAATTTACTAAACTTTTAAATTATTCAATTGTATGTACTCTTTATTTGGATTAATATCATTGAATAAATGCATTTTTGAAAAGTGTGTTTAATTTTCCTTTCTCATTAGGCATGCTTAAGGGGAAACAGTTCTATAAACCATAATGCATACCACCCCAGTCCACCCCCTGATAATTAACCTGAATTCATTCATCCTAATCACTGGAAATGTAGAAGAAAAAGAACCTTTTATCTGTAAATTATGATAAAGGTAGTGGTAATACCTACAGTCAGTTGCATTAGTCATTCATTTAATCTAACTTTAATTTACTGAAGCAAATTTAATCTCTGTCTTGGTTCATTTTAAGTTTTATTCTGTGTCAATAATAATCTGAGTTTATAGAATGACATTAGTATATTAAGATATGTGCCCTCTTCAAAATAGTCAATAGGATCTATGTTTTATCTTTGATCTTAAAAAAATTGAAATTCAAACTAAAGTTGTCAATTTAGGGACTTGAATAAATGCAGAAACAGCAGAGGTACAATGAAATTGAAAACAGGATAAATTAGTTCAGACATTGAGATTAGTGGTTTACTTGGCCAAATCATAAAAACCATTTCACAAAATTATACATAGAGATGCTTTTCTTCTGGCTATATAGGAAAGTAAAATATATTAATCTCAATTTAAAATTTAAGCAGAGTTAAAATTTAGAGTTTTCCAAATACGGTATTTTGATCTTTTATTAAGCTTAGATTTATAAGTCAAAGATCATAACAAGGGCATCCCTGGTGGCGCAGTGGTTGGGAGTCCGCCTGCCGATGCAGGGGACACGGGTTCGTGCCCCGGTCCAGGAGGATCCCACATGCCACGGAGCGGCTGGGCCCGTAAGCCATGGCCGCTGAGTCTGCGCGTGCGGAACCTGCGCTCCGCAGCGGGAGAGGCCACAACAGTGAGAGGCCCGCATACCGCAAAAAAAAAAAAAAAAAAAAAAAAGATCATAATACGACACATTTTCATTTTATAGCATCATCTTTCACTTTCCACTTAAGTTGCTATCATTTACTAGGTTAGAGTACATAAATATAATGCAGTAATGAAGAAATAAAGCTGTATAGTATGGAGGTTAGGAGTGTGTTTTAGGAGACAAGCAGTTGTATGTTTGAATTCTGGTTTTCTCATTTAATATTTTATTGACTTTGAAAAGTTATTTGTATAATCCTTGAGCCTTAGTTTTGCCATAGTTAAAACTAAGTTAACAAAAATAAGATTATTGTGAAGAGGAGATGAGCTATATCTGCAATGGTTACCATTGGTTATGGCACATGGTAAGTAGTAGTCTCTAAATTGTTATTCCTAATTCTCCCTCTTCTTTTGTTCTGTCTTCTTCTCCTCCTCTCTTATCTTCTTTGTATTACTATTACCACCAATTGTTTTAGCATTCATTTAGTCAAATAAAAACTCAATCATTCCCATGCTTGTTTCGTACAGGTTGGTAGATCAAATAGCTAAATGTGTTGAATAAGCTGTATTGATCCCAGAATAGAGCATCTAGTGACCTTGTTTATTTTAGAGTAGAATGTAGAAAATGTTTTCAGAAAGGTGACTAAATTGACAAAGCCAATATAATTTTTTGTTTGACTTATTGCTCCATTTCATAACAAAGTTATGTATAATAATGAAGATTCTAATCATTATGGATTTTTTTGTGGTTTCTAATTCAAGCTGTTACTGTTATCAAATATTCATATTCTTTTCTTTCATTTTTAAAATTTGACTTCATACATGGATATTATATATTGATGTTCATAAATAAGTATAATGTAAATGAAAACTTAGGGCACTTTGGGAAAATATAATCAATTTAAGTATACGGCCCATGGTGATAGAGGTCATCCTGAACAGATAATTCATTTGTTCCATTCATTGTTAATTTGGGATATATGCCTGAAGACACAGTATTTCCTAATGGAAATCATTCAACTTTGAATTTAATTCTGGATCTGATACTAAATTATACTTTAAGCTTTCAGGTGGCATTTACCTTCTAAGACTTATATACTTCCTCTATAAAATCTTAGAGACAGGATTATTAATTCTAAGATAGTTTCAAGGATTTTAACCTGGAAAATGAGATTGTTGGAGAAGTAATAACCATGAAATGAAGAATTATAATCTTTGGTTTCTTTTGATTATAAGGGGTCAGATTCTGAAGTTTAGCCAATGCATTAGCAAGTATTTATGTCTATTTCTATATCTACACCAATATCTAATCTTTATGTCTGTATCTACCCCCCCCCCCCACACACACACACAATCTGTGTATCTATGTGGGCAGTTCGACTTTTGTTACACAAATGCAATTTCTGTTAACCAGAGTAAAAAATGATGAGATAGACTAAACCAGTAATGAAAGGCCAAATTATATGGAGTATTGTCTGACTTTTTAATTACCTTAATTTCAACTTTGAATAATATGGAAAAATATTGTAGAATTTTCAGCCAAAAAGTGACAAAATCTAACTTATAGTGTGACCTGATCACTCTTGTTATTATCATCAAGACATGGCAAGGTGAATGCAGAGAAACTAGTCAGGAGGCTACTGATTCTCCCAGTCATAAGTCCACAACCATACCTCCAGAGGATATTGTCTGACTTCCTGCATTCAACTACACCTGAAGATTTTCATACTTGAAGTCCATACATGGTCTTTTCAATGAGAGTCAAGAAATTCCATTTTTTCTCTAAAGTGGGTTGACTTGCGTTAATTTGCTGCAACAGAAAGATCCCTGTCAAGTTCAGGCAGGCTGAAAACAGTAATTAAAGAGGCAAGAAGATCCAGTGTTTTTCTTTAATAAAGGAATAAAACCTGCATGATGGGCTCCTTTAGGGGAGGATTTATTTTCCATTCAGACCCTGTAGCACATGGTGCAGTACTTCCCAAATATTTTATCCACTGATGTTCTATTACGTTTTTCTTCATAGTACGTTTATTCAGATGCTCTGCCATCTGATGCCCACCTCTAGTTTGGGTGGGGCAGACTCTTCCTCTAATAGATGCTTTGCAGTATCCCTCCATACCAATAATTTCTTATTCTTTTTCACTGTAGTTACTCATAGGAGTATTAATTGCTCAAAAACTTCTAAAAGCAGTCAGAGGCTTGAGCTTGTTGCTAAGAAGCCAATTCTGTTCTCCCGTTTTGATTAGGAACACTTCCAAAGGCATCGCTTATTTTCAAGTGTCCATAAATTCCAGGCTGCTCACATGCTGTATTGCACGTTTTTGACTAAGCCTATTTATTACCTGGTGTGTTTGTTCACTTGACCCCAAACAGATCCTTGGATTGAATGGTGCCAAAGAAAAGCTAGAGTTGGATAATAATTAAAGTGGTAAAAACAGATTTATTCAGGAATATTGCAATAGGGGAAAAGAGACTTCAGTACAGAACTGGGCTCAAATACAATATGGGCAAGTCAGAATTTATAGCCAAGAATCAGGGTGGGGCTTAGAGTATGGAAAATTACTAGGAGGAAATGTCTAAGTCATGGGGGTACTCTGTCTAAACCAAACTAATAGAATTCTTGCTAAAGATAGGCCAAGGTTATCAGATATCACCTGGCAGGGGGTGGGGGTGTGTGCTGGGGGTGTGAGGTGTAGTGGAGGATGACGAACCTCTTCAAATATCCAGGATTGTTAGATATCAAGGGCCAGGGGCCTCTGTTTAACAGACTTAGCAGGCTTCCTGCTAAAACTGGATTTTATGAGGAGGTGCACAGATGGACCTAGGAGAAGGTTCAAGCCCTGTCTAAAGTTTGGTCAAGCAAAGAATCTTTGTCAAGGGAATTCATTGTTCTTGGGACTGCAGAGAAGAGGGGAAGTCAGAAATCTCAGGAATGCAAATCAGCTCTTTGAAACTGCGTACTGTCTACATCCTGCCACCCCACCCACAGTGTACAAAGTGCCTAGTATCATACCTTAACTTCACAGGCACATGCTTCATTTTATATATCCAAGCAGCACCTATATAATTTGGAGACTGATATTCCTGCTTATTTTGTAGAGATAGATAAACAGTAAGGGACTCCTTTTAGACAATGTTAGTAATTACACTAATATTCATATAGAAATTTCTAGTTTTCAACGCACGTTTCCATACATTGTCTCTTTTTTTTTCTTCATGTAAACTTCACATATACACAGATACAGGAGTTCAATGAGGTTAGTTGGCTGTTTAAAGCCTTAAGGCAAGTGAGCAGTGGAGCAAGTCCCAGAAACAGTCACATGACATCAGTTCTTTGCACCTCATTCTGCCCTTTCCCAGTTCTTCCACAGGATGTTATTTGGTTTTGAATTACAATAAATGCCTCATTACTTATTTAAGAATAATACTTAAAAGGATTTTGCTTTCCAAATGCTGAGGGCGAGAGATTCTTTTTATAATGAATCCTTCTGTGCATAATTCCCTTGTTTTCATTCAAATGTAAATCAATTTCAGGGAAGCCACACTTCCAGATGAGGGACAGATTCACTTAGCTCACTTCTTTTTTCACGCACACAACTTATTATATAATGTTAGCAAGGTAATTCATCTCCAAAAGGCACAGACATTTATCATGTTTGAATCTAAACATAAAGACTGATTTCAAGGGGATTTTCAGCCACTCAGCCATATTTATCTTTACTGACAACACTGAAATATTCTTTCCCCTTTGGAAATAACAGTTTATGTATCGTTCCCTCTAAAATCTTTGCTTTATGATTCTTAATACTTTTCATAAGATTTTTGTTTTTGTTGTTCAAAAAGCAAGTTGACTCAGTGCTGGTAAAGATGGCATAAAATAGACAACCAACAAGGACCTACCGTTAAAAAAAATAAGAAATAAAACATTTTCTCCATTAAAAAAATAGACAATCTCAGACTTTAAGTAGAAACATAGTTTACAAGAAATTTTCATTTCCATTTGTGAGCCTCTCCTTTATATACAGTGTTGTATAAATACAAATTTGAGCTGCAGAGGAGAATACAAATTATTAGTCTCAGTAATACTGAAGGGTAACAGAATATGCCACCTAAAATATGCCACTTTGCCTCATTAATTATTTTGAGCTGTAGGCTTTTGAAAAACAGCAAATTCAGAGAGAGACTTTCTCCGGACTCCCCTTATCTGCCTAAAAACAGATTCTACAAAAGGAGCTCAGTTGATACAGATTCTCTTCCCTGGAGTTTCATCAACCAGGGATGATAGACTCAAAACAAGAGAAGGGACCAGAGGTAGACACCACACCCAGACAAACTTTGTCATAAGCTGTCATGTCTTTCATCTATTCTTTTAAAGGTCTATTCATTTTTTAAAAACATTTACTATCCCCTAAGAAGCCTACATTTCCCTTCCTCTTTGCCTGTTAAGATGATATTTAAGCCAGAATTCTAAGCCACCTTAGAGAGTTCCTCATTCTTCCCTGGGTGTCTCCCATGTATGTAAGAATTCAGAAGGGTAGAAGAAAAAATATTTTTTCTCCCCTACTATCCAACTCAGGGTTTTGAAAGTGCATACTTTGTGGATCCTCCCCACCCCTAGTCACTTCATTTAACTTAAAGCCCTCTCTAAACAGCTTTTAATATGCGTAAATACTATAACATTAAAAATTCAGAACATAAAATTGGATTTAAGTTATGATCATAACTTTCCAAATACATGTATGGACAGAAAACTGTAATAACTATCATTATGCTAACAATAATTATCATTTTATTTCAGTATTATGAACATTAGCGTTATTTTCATTTAAATTATTTTTCTTTTTTATGATTCTTTTGCATCAGTCATTCTTAATTAATGATTCTGAGGTATTAAATCTAGATGAGCTGGAGTTTAATACAGTGGAGCCATTGATAAAAAGGGTTCATTTCTTTATATTCTTTTGGCAGGCAAATAGGTTTGCTCCATTCACTTAGTTATATATGTACTGTGTATTAGTATAATTAAAATATACTTAATTTACATGTCAGTGTTAAGGCCTCAACAAAGTAGAATGCGTTAATGGCTAGGTGATGCTTCTGCCTTTCAAAGTGTTTGAAGTCTAGTGAGAAAGAGAGGCAAGCAGACAATTAAAACGCAGGATATTAAATGACACAAAAGGGTGCGTTTGGAATATTATAGGAACAAAAAAGAGGGACAGAAATCTCAGTTTATAAATGCCAGAGAAGATTTTGTGTAGAAAGTCAATAAGAAATAAGAGTGAATAGCAGTTGGTAGAAGGATCTGTTTGATGTTGGAGAGGGGAGTGTTTCAGGCCTCGGGAACAGGATAGGTTGGTGAGACAATGGCATGCTCAGGTGACTAGAAGTAATTCAGCATGTCTGGAGCTATGATATGAAGGACATATGACTATACAAGAAAATAGGCAACAGCGATGCTCAGACTTTATTTTAATAGCAGAAGTGAACTATGTTTTGAGTTAGTATACATGTCCCCAGTTAGAGATTTAAATGCCAATGTCCTGTAAAGTTCAAACATAGTTTAGGGATATTATGTTCCAGTTGAAGTTCACCCATCTTAGTGTAGAGACTGAGTAGAATCTCAAAATAAAGTTAGGTGCCTGTGTTAAACCTTTATGGCTTAAAAAATGAGGATGAACTTTGGATTTTGACAAAGTTTTCTTGAATTGTCAGTTGTGCTACTTTGTTCAAGTATTAGCATCACCAGTTAATTGTCTGCAGTGGGAAAAATCGCTTAATCTTCTAGAGCCTTGGTTTCTTCATTTGCAAGATGGGACTCAATCTCAACGAGAGGAAGGGTTAACAGATTACAGGTGGTATCATATGTAAAGGTCAACCCAAAGGATGCCTAGTAATAAGGAGGCACTCAAAAATGCTATTTTTCTCTCCCCACCTCAGAGATATCTAAGAAAACATAGGAAAATTACTTTAAAATACCACAAGTAAAACAATCTCTTAGATGCAACCAACTCCAGTTGACAGGTGCTGGGCATTTCATTCTAAACACTGAATCTATCCTCCAGCATTTCAGAATATGTAAATGTTTCCTCTTGATATTCTCTACAGTACATACAACCCCAGCAATTTATCACCATACTTAGCACTCATTTTTTCATGATATGCCTTGAAATGTGCAATATTTTAATTTCTACTTTACCAATTTTTATACTATTACCTATTAAAATACTTTAAGTCCCTCTGTCTAAAGAGATTATAATCACTAGACCTGGAATGTTTAACACTGCTTAGCAATTCATTGTCATTCTCACTTCATTTCCAAGTTCATAATTCAAAATAGTCACTGTGCCTCTAATTAATTAGAGAACTCTACAATACTGTCTCAGTACTTGGACAGACAACTGTTTCTCAAGACTCTTTTGAGTTTATTCAAGTGCATGAGGTAACTGAAATTATGCATAATTACAATTCTAATACCCATATATATTTACAAAGACCCATCTTTGCTTTGCCTTCTGACAAAAGCCTCTGTTGGTGCGACACAGCTCTATACCCTAATTATACCACTGTGAAATTGAAACAGAGGTCAAACAACAAATTTTTCTTTTCCACTGGTTATTGCCACTAGTTTTAGAATGAGGTGATGGATATTCACATAAATTACTAACAATGTTTTTTATTTTTCTCTATTTTTGTCCTTAATTTCACATACCTCATATACAATATCATATAGGAGTGACTTTTAAAATGTTTTTTAGTTTATTTTATTTTCATCCTAGTATCCCAATATATCAAAATGAGAAAAGGTGGGTTAAGACTGAAGTCACAGCACCTTCTGATATTGAATACAAATTTTTGAATGCACTTTTACTTTTGTGGGAAGAAGCTTCAGGAATTTCATCAAATTCTCAGTTTAAAAAGCAACCAAAAGGGCTTCCCTGGTGGCGCAGTGGTTGAGAGTCCGCCTGCCGATGCAGGGGACACGGGTTCGTGCCCCGGTCCGGGAAGATCCCACATGCGGCGGAGCGGCTGGGCCCGTGAGTCATGGCCGCTGAGCCTGCACGTCCAGAGCCTGTGCTCCGCAATGGGAGAGGCCACAACAGTGAGAGGCCCGCGTACCACAATAAATAAATAAAAATAAAAAGCAACCAAAATATTTTTACAGTATTTAAATTTTTTTTACAGAAATAGCTCTTTAATCATGATAACCATTGTTTGTAAGGGTTCCTGGAAAAGGCACTTTTATGCACACTTAGTGAAAATTAAATCTTAAATTTTTCTTGAACTCTTTAACATTGTATTAAACGTTATGTAGATATATATTTTCTCACACTGTAATTTCTTGTAGTTTATCTTAATAAAATTATCAAATATGCAGATATAACTTTAGCTGGAAGGCTATTTAACACAGCATTCTTGTAGTAAAAAGTGGCAAATTAGCTAAAAGATATGTCAGACATAAAATGGAATATTAAGAAGTCACTGAAGAGAACACTGTATCTTCCTACCACAAGATTTAGCAACAAATTTGCTTCTATTCCTATATATTCCATCGTTTTTTTCAGTTACTATGGATGAAATATCTGATCTCCTATTTTAGGCCTGCCTCTGTCTCCTTGTTCAATTGTTCGATTCCCTACCTACTATTTGTTCAGTGACACATAATTAATGAGTAGTAGAGCTGTGATTCAGACAAAGGAATTTTTCAGACTGTGATTCAGACAAAGGACTTCAAAGCACATGCTCTTTTCCCTAAATGCAAATATTCAGAAACTTACTATAATTGTTAAAAGTTTGTTTGTCTTCAGTATTTCTTCAAATTGAAGTAGGTAAATATCAAAATTAAGTTAGTAAATTCATTAAGACAATTTCTTGTTCTCTCTCTGACGTATCACTACAGGAATAATCTCTTGTCTCTTCTACTTATCACTTTTTCCTATCAACATGCAGACATAAAATATTAACACCTGTCTTAATCCCACATACTCGTTGAACTCCAGTTGGATTTCTCTGATCCATTTTAAGAGTTCTTCAGTTTCATTCCTCCCACCTCTCTTGAGCTCACTCCAGTCTAGATTTCATCCCCATAGTTCTTCTGAATTAATTCTTGTCAAAGTCGGCAATGACCTCAGAATCACTAGAACCAATGTCCATTTCTCCATTCTAATCTTATTTGACTCGTAATCATCATTTTATACATTTGATTATTCTCTGCTTCTTGAAATACCATATTTACTTGGGTTTCAGAAATTAATACCCTACCTCTAAGTAAAGAGGTGTTTCTTGGATCAGTCATTGCAGCTTTTTTCTTCTGTCTTTACCCTCACACTCTAAACTAGAACCATACAAAACAAATATCAAACCAGAACAAATGTGGACGACATATATAATTTTAAATTTTTATAAAAATAAAAAGAACAGGCGATTTTAGTTTTAATAGTATATTTTATATAAGACAACATATTGAAAGCATAATTACAGATATAAGCCATATAAAATTATTGATATTTGTTTTATTGAAATGTAATAACATACAACATTCTATTTGTTTTAGTTTTACAACATCATAATTTGACATTTGTATACATTGTGAAATGACCACCATAAGTCTAGTTACCATCTGTCACCATGCAGAGTTACAAATTTGTTTCTTTTTTTGTGATGAGAACTTTTAAAATTTACTTTTTTTTTAACAACTTTCCAAGTTGCAAAAAAATATTATTAACTATAGTCACTATGCTGTATATTATATCCCCATGACTTATTTATTTTATAACTGGAAGTTAGTACCTCTTGATCCCCTTCACCCATATCACCCACTCTCCAATACTCCTTCCTTCTGGAAACAATAAATCTATTTTCTGTATCTATGAGTTTTGTTTTGTTTTGTTTATTTGTTTGTTTTGTTTTATAGATTCCACATATGAGTGAAATCATACAGCATTTGTCTTTGACTGATTTCATTTATCATAATACCCCCAAGGTCCATCCATGTTGTCACAAATGTCGATTTAATTCTTTTTATGACTATGTAGTAGTCCATTGTGTATGTGTATGTATAAAACATCTTTTTTTAGATTATGTTTTCTTCCACTTTTACTGAGATATAATTGACATACAGCACTATATAAGTTTAAGGCATACAGTGTAATGATTTGATTTATGTGCACCATGAAGTGGTTACCACAAAAAGTTTAGTAAACATCCATCATCTCATATAGGTAAAAAATTAAAGAAATAGAAGAAAAATTTTCTTGTGATGAGAACTCAGGATTTACTCTCTTAATTTTCACATATAACATACAGCAGTGTTGGTTATATTCATCATGTTGTATATTACATCTCTGGTACTTATTTATGTTACAGATGGAAATTTGTACCTTTAGACTGCCCTCCTCCAATTCTCTCTCCCGCCACCAGACACCCACTGCCTCTGGTAAGCACAAATCTGATTTCTTTTCTTATGAGTTTGTTTGCTTGTTTGGTTTTGAAATATAATTGACCTACAACATTATGTTAGTTCCTGTTATACAACATAGTGATTATATATTTCTATACATTTCAAACTGGCCTCCAGGATACATCTAGTTATGATATGTCACCATACAAAGATATTACATATATTACATATTTATTGACTATAATCCTCACACTGTACCTTTCATACTCATGACTCATTTATTTTGAGACTGGAAGTTTGTACTTCTTCATCTCCCTCACCTATTAGTTTCTTTCCCCCACCCCTCTCCCCTCTGGCAAACATTCGTTTGTTCTCTGTATCTATAACACTGTTTATATTTTGTTATGTTTGTTCATTCATTTTGTTTTTTAGATTCCACACATGAGTGAAATCATACATATTTATCTTTCTCTGTCTGACTTATTTCACTTAACATTAATACCCTCTATGTCCACCCATGTTGTCCCAAATGGCAAGATTTCAATCTTTTTTATGGCCGAGTAATATTTCATTATTATATGTGTGTGTGTGTTTGTGTGCGTGTATATATATATATATATAGTATCTGTGTATGTGTGTGTGTGTACCACATCTTCTTTATCCATTCATCTGTTGATAGACAATTAGATTGCTTCAATATCTAGGACAAAGTAAGTAATGCTGGAATAGCATAAGGATGCATATATCTTTTCTAATTAATGTTTTTGCTTTCTTTGGATAAATACCCAGGAGTGGTATTGCTGGATCATATATGGTAGTTCTATTTTAATTTTTTGAGAAATCACCATATTGTTTTCCATAGTGGTTGTACCAATTTACATTCCTTCTAACAGTGCAGGAACTTTCCCTTTTCTCTACATCTAATTGGATATTTTATTTCTGTGAACAAAAAGAAGATTTGCAGTGGGTTATTTGTGACAAGATACCCTTGCTCTCACCTTGCTATTTTGTTATATAACACATAAAAACAAAATTAACAACTGCAAAGACAACAATAAATACATTTTAAAATGCTCAAAAGAGTTCATTTTCATGTGTGTTTTGTTTAAATGCAGTACCATACAGACAACTTCCAATTTATATTATTTATAGATATAGATATGGGTATAAAAATAGTCACAATAAACAATGGAATTTTCAATATATTTTATAAACAAATCATGTTTTCTTTTAAAGTGTTAATTTAAATTAAATGAGGCCCATGATCCTCTGGTTCAATATACCAGAGCAAAGAGATTTCACCTTCCATTGTCATCTCTGAAACAATCAAAAGCAAACCAAGTAAATACGTTTCAAAAACAGGCAAAATATGAAATCACTACTCATTTTTAATAAAACTAGGAAATGGTCACAACAGCTAACTATAAATTGGAAAGGATAGCTGTTGTAAATTGTGAAACTTGAAACAACTCAAGAGGGAGTGATCTAGTACATGAGGCTAATGATCATACTTGACTAAAAGTGACTTTTCTTCTGAGTCCTAACTTGAGGGCCCATTTTTCTGGGTCAGGATTCAATGCAGAGGAGTAAGAGCTCAGGTGTGGCTATGCGAAACCTCTCTTTTAATGAATAAATTCTGTTTTCTCCTCTGATATTTTATTACGTATTCTGTTAAATGTTCCCTATCGAATAGTGTTTATATCCCACTCTATGGAGAGGCACTCTTGTAATTTGCATCATACATCCATTTCCAGTTTCAAGGAAGAGTAAATGCTCCCATCAGAAAGTTTTTTGTTAATCACTTTTTCTGCTTTTCCTTAATAGGAAAAAGTAATTTGTTAGATTTTGGTTGCAAAATGATAAGAAAGAACAAAGATAATTATGTTTCACCTGTGTTTAACTATTATGCTGGTAAATATTGCCCCAGTCCTCATGGTGAACTTTTAGAATGGAATCCTGTATAGTAATTACATAGTCCTTCCTAAGTTACATTATATTTGAATAAAATATAATGAGCATACTGTTTGTTTCTTTCAGTATAGCATCAATGACTTGCGTTGTCAAAATAGTTATGAAAAAGCATTTAATTTGATAAATGTGCTTGTAGTGTTGTCAAAAGTAAGCTATGATATCACACGTGAGGAAGAAGGGATTTCTTCAGGAAAAAATGCTCATTAGATCTTATGATGTTCACATTGACATAAATGTTAGATGAGTCAGCCGTTATCAGTATACATTGTCAGTATCATTGTTGAATAATTAGTTCATAGTAAAAAATCAAGAATGTGCATTCATTAGTTATTTCAGCAAGCAGTTAATGAACAGCCACTGTAAACCCAACCCTATTCAAGGTCCTAAGTTAGCCGAGAACGGGCAAAGTCTTACATTCCGGAGGGGTGATAGACAATAAGCATGTAAATAAACATCTATGTAACTTTAGGTTCTCTGAAGATAAATTAGACAAAAGGTGAGGAGTTGGGAGCTGGTTGCTATTTTATTCAGGGTGTAAGGGACATCTCTCTGAGAGTGAAGATCAAGCAGAGACCTCCATGGAGTAGGCTGTAAATCTAACACACTTGATGAATTGGTTTGAATGCTAGGATTGTGTGAAATCTGTCCAGGTTGTCTCGATAAGGGTTTAGATATTTTATATTTTGTGTATTTGAAATATTGAACTGCTAAAACACCATCAACTGGTATTGGTACCAGAAATAGTAGGAAATCTTAGGAGTACAGCTAGTACTAATGCTATTATTAATTGCATTCACATACTCATGGGAAATTTCATAAATGACTATTAATGGTTAAAGAAATGTCATCCTTTTATAACCCATGTAACAGAATAACATGTAAAACATGAGACAATTCTTTTAAATTTATTGTAACTCTATTATCTTATGGTTTTAGAGTTTTTACTATCAAATTCCTTCTTTGAATAGTGTATGAGCTTGAATGGGCAGGTTGCTGGGCTCTTAGTTTCCTTTGAAATGCAGATTGTTATAAGATTCTTGAGTACAGGTACACTGGGCTCTGTAATTATGCTATAACAACAGGGAACATTTACCTCGAGAAAAGCATTTGATAGCTGAGGTGACTGTGCACAAATGTTTTCTCAAATTTCAGTTTGCAAAACAAACGGAAGCACACACACTGTTCAATAAACTTTATTACCACATTACCTTCTAATTTGTTCTCTTAACACTCTGTCAGTGTTTTTCTTAAAATAGCTTCCTAAAAGAAAAAAAATTGTATTATTTAGCCATTTGTAATTCCAGTGAGGCTAACACTTGCCATTTCATTGGGATTGTTATTTTATTTCATTTTTCTCCTGAGAAACTAGTAACTAACTATTATATGGACAATGATAAATATGTATGTATAAATACTGAACTTGAATATATACAGTAAGCATGTATATTGCTATGGAGAGAGTCACTCTACATTTATCTTTTTTCCATCAACTCTGAAGGAATCAGAATTTGTACATAAAATCTCATTAGCTTGGTCCATTCAATCTTGTGTACTGAAATGGCTCCTTAAGTCTAGGAGAGAGTCCCACAGAATATTTACAGCCAAGGCCCTGGAACCTGGATTTAGATCCTAACTCTGTCACTCATGAGACAAAATGTGAATGTTAATGCCCCAGCTGCACAGTGTTGCTGAAGTAATGAGTACATCTGGCTTTTAGACCTTCATCCAGCTCCTGATAAGATCTCAATGAATGTTGCCTCCTCCTGTTTTTGTTCATGGAACTCAGAGTAACCACAGGAGCACAAGCACAGTGTGTATCAAAATTAAAAAAAAAAAAAATGTAAAAGTGACTGTTTGATATTTGATTTTCAAAAAGCATCAAATAGTTGTAGCAATTAGGAATGTGTTTGTTTGTGAGTGACAGAAAGCTCAACTCATCTTGAAGCCATGTACTGCTTTCTTACCCAACCAGAATTTGGGAGATGTGCTGTTACTTGCCTAAGTTCAGCTGCACAGCGTTGTTATCAGAAAACCTGGTTCGTTGCCTAATGATTGCAAGATAGCTGGCTGTTACAGATGGATCCATCAAGAAAATCTTCAAGGGAGGAAAAGGGGTGTAGAAGTGGAGGCAGTCCCTTCTGTTCCATGCTCTTTCACCAGGAAATCAACAGATTTTCCACAGCTTCCCATAAAATTTGTTGATGACTTACTGGTATTGGCTGTGTCATATGGTTTTCCTCAGTTGCAAGGGGTACTGAAAGAGCAAGCTGGGAATTTGCTGTCTCCAACAAATTCAAGGTTATACTAGGAAAGGTGAGAAATAGCTGTTGGGTAATATTTTAGTGTCTGCCATAATAGTCATTTAGGGAAACATTGGAATCCAGTTAGACATCCAGATTCTCATTTTATGGTTTAGTATTTATTGTTTTAATATCCAATTGCCTATGGGAAAGTGCTACCGTGAACTTTTCATTGTTAGTTTATTCTGAAGTTTGAATTTAGTGCTAATATGAGAAGATTTTATTTTGCAACTGAAATTCTTTATGTGCTTTAGTTTGTTTTCTTAAAAAAGATCCATCAGTTGGGCAAAGTGCCACTAGAGAAATTGTCCCCAGTCACTCAGTTCAGTCATCACACCCTACCTACACTGGCTTTTCTTATTTTTCTCAAATATGCTTAGTTTATCCCTACTTCATGGTTTTCATACATGTTCCTCCCAGTTTTGGAAAGCGCTCTTCTAGCCCAAGTCTCCACCTATCACCATCACCTTTCCGTGCCTGATTCCTCTTCGGGGTTTGGTTCAAATGCCCCCTCCTCAGAGATGCCTTATCTGATCAGATGCCTCTTCCAACCAGCCTCTGTCTCGTTAATCCTATTTTATTTTATTCATTTTCCTTTTTAAAATTATCTTCTTCTGGGCTTCCCTGGTGGCGCAGTGGTTGAGAGTCTGCCTGCCGATGCAGGGGACACGGGTTCGTGCCTCGGTCCGGGAAGATCCCACATGCCGCGGAGCGTCTGGGCCCGTGAGCCATGGCCGCTGAGCCTGCGCGTCCGGAGCCTGTGCTCCGCAACTGGAGAGGCCACAACAGTGAGAGGCCCGCGTACCGCCAAAAAAAAAAAAAAAAGAAAGAAAATTATCTTCTTCTGAAACTGTCTTATTTATTTATGGACATACCTGCTTATTGTTGGACTCATCCAAATTTAATGTAAGTTCCTTGAGTTGAGGGATATATGTGTGATTCATCACTGCATTTTCTGAACCTAAAACAGTGCTTAACCATAGTAGTCACTTAATAAATATTTGTTAAACAAATGAAAGAATGTTTAACATAGGGTTCTTGATTAGAGCAGGAGTAAGTTAAATAATAAACATTTAAATATTTGATTGCAGCAAGAGAAAATGGGTTAATGTCTTCCTCCCAACAGTTGGAATGTACTTGAGAACAAGTCTCCTTAACACCTCACAGCACTTGAACGAGCCCTGTAACACAGCTCTCATTCATATCATCCCATCGCTGAAGCATTTTCTTTCATTGACACAGACTTCCAATACTCAGTCATCTACTTGTGGTCAAATATTCTGCCCTGGGCATCATTAGACTTGCCTTTGCTTATGTCAGTCCTAAGGCATCAAATATTAATTTAAAATTTTAATCCTCCCAGGTTTGGGCACCAAAAATATTTGTGCTCCCCAATTAAAAGATGAGCAAAAGATCTGTCTCACCAAATAGGATACACAGATGGCCAATAAGCATATGAGAAGATGCTCAACATTGTATGTCATTAGGAAATTGCAAATTAAAACAATGAGATTCCATTACACACCTGTTTAAAATAGTGAAAATCCAAAACACTGATAACTCCAAATGCTGGTGAAGATGTGGAGCAACAGGAACTCTTATTCATTGCTGATCAGAATGCAAAATGGTACAGCTACTTTGAAAACAGTTTAGCAGTTTCTGACAAAACAAGATATACTTTTACCATATGATACAGCAATCGTGCTCCAAGGAATTTAACCACAGGAGCTAAAGATTTGTAACTACATAAAAACCTGAAAATGAGTGTTTATGGCAGCTTTATTCATAATTGCCAAAATTATGCAACCAAGATGCCCTTCAATAAATTATTGGATAAACAAATTGTGGCCCACCCATACAATAAAATATTATTAAGCAAGAAAAAGAAGTTAGCTATCAAGTCATGAAAAGACATAGAGGAAGCTTAAATATGTTACTGAGTGAAAGAAGCCAATCTGACAAGACTACAGATTTTATCATTCCAAGTATTTAACATCCTGGAAAAGTCAAAACTATGGAGACAGTAAAAAGATCAGTAGTTGCTCTGAATTTGAAGGAAAAATGGTAGGAAGGATGACTAGGTGGGGCACTAGGGATTTTTAAAGCAGTGGAACTATTCTGTAAGGTGCTGTAATGGTAGATACATCATTATAAATTTGTCAAAACCTAAGGAATGTACAACATGAAGAGTGAACTCTAATTTGAACTATAGATTTTGGTTAATAATTATGTATTAATACTGGCTCACCAATTTTAGCAAATATACTACACTAATGCAAGATATTAATAACAGGGAAAACTAGAGGAGGTTTGTTGGAGTACACGGGAATATTCTATATTCTCTCCCAAATGTTTCTGTAAATATAGCTCCCAAAAACGAAAGTCTATTTTTTTAAAGTCTATTTTTTAAATATTTAAATATAGAGCAGCTGTCTGTGATACCTCTATATTAACAACTTGTAATAAGAAAACTTGAGGGGCAAGACGGGAATAAAGACACAGACCTACTAGAGAATGGACTTGAGGATATGGGGAGGGGGAAGGGAAAAAGAAAAGAAAGAAAACTTTGAAAGAGTGATTTACTTTGTCATACCTATCCACAAAAGAACTGATTTATTTTCTTTCTCCCTTAGGTTAGTTGAATAACGAGACCAAAAACATCCTCCAATTCTATTCAATTAAGGGCTATAAGATCCTGTGTTTTTCAAAGTTCTGTCTGGAATAACTTTTACAATTGTTTACCAAACAAAATGTCAGCCTTCTCAGAGATCAGCGTGTCTCGCAAAACTTAAATAAAAAATAATTGTTGAGGGCTTCCCTGGTGGCGCGGTGGTTGAGAGTCCGCCTGCCAATGCAGGGGACACGGGTTCGTGCCCTGGTCTGGGAAGATCCCACATGCCGCGGAGCGGCTGGGCCCGTGAGCCATGGCCGCTGAGTCTGCGCATCCGGAGCCTGTGCTCCGCAACGGGAGAGGCCACAGCAGTGAGAGGCCTGCGTACCGCAAAAATAAATAAATAAAAATTAAAAAAAAAATTGTCGAGGGGGACCTTCAAAGTGGTGGAAGAGTAAGAGGTGGAGATCATTTTCCTCCCCACAAATACATCAAAAATACATCTACATGTGGAACAACTCCTACAGAACACCTACTGGGCATTGGCAGAAGACCTCAGACTTTCCAAAAGGCAAGAAACTCCCCATGTACCTGGGTAGTACAAAAGAAAAAAGGAAAAACACAGAGAAAAGAATAGGGATGGGACCTGTACCTCTGGGAGGGAGCTGTGAAGGAGGAAAAGTTTCCACACACTAGGAAGCCTCTTCACTGGAGGAGATGGGGGGTTGTGGGGGGGAATCTTCGGAGCCACTGAGGAGAGCACAGCAACAGGGGTGCAGAGAGCAAAGTGGAGAGATTCCCGCACAGATGATCAGTGCCGACCAGCACTCACCAGCCCGAGAGACTTTTCTGCTCACCCACCAAGACAGGTCGGGGCTGGGAGCTGAGGCTTGGGTTTCGGAGGTCTGATCCCAAAGAGAGGACTGGGGTTGGCTGCGTGAACACAGCCTGAAGGGGGCTAGTGCACCACAGCTACCTGGAACAGAGTCCAGGAAAAATTCTGGAACTGCCTAAGAGACAAGAGACCATTGTTTTGGGGTGCGCTAGGAGAGGGGATTCAGAACACTGCCTAAACGGGCTCCGGAGATGGGCACAAGCTGTAGCTATCAGCTTGGACACCAGAGACGGGCAAAAAACACTAAGGTTGCTGCTGCAGCCACCAAGAATCTTGTGTGCAAGCACAGGTCACTATCCACACCTCCCCTCCTGGGAGCCTGTGCAGCCCTGTCACAATGTCATGCTGGCCTCTGCCAAATCAGGAGCTTTGCGAACAAAGAAGAGAAAGGGAAATCTCTCCCAGCAGCCTTAGGAGCAGTGGATTAAATCTCCACAATCAACTTGATGTACGCTGCATCTGTGGAATACCTGAACAGACAATGAATCATCCCAAAATTGAGGCGGTGGATTTGGGAGGAACTGTAGACTTGGGGTTTGCTTTCTGCGTATAATTTCTTTCTGGTTTCTTGTTTATCTTAGTTTAGTATTGAGCTTATTATCATTGGTACATTTGTTTATTGATTTGGTTGGGCTCTTCCCTTTTTTTTTTTAATATATTGTTTTTTCCTTTTTCTCTTTTTCTGAGTGTGTATGTGTATGCTTCTTTGTGTGATTTTGTCTGTATAGCTTTGCTTTTACCATTTGTCCTAGGGTTCTGTCTGTCCATTTTGTTTTTCAGTATAGTTTTTAGCCCTTGTTATCATAGGTGGATTTGTTTTTTTTTGTTTGGTTGCTCTCTTCCTTTTTTTTTTTACAACTTTTAATTTTTTTATTTTAAATAATATATTTTTAATTTTAATAACCTTATTTTATTTTATTTTATTTTATTTATTTTTCTCCCTCTACTTTTGAGCTGTATGGCTGACAGGGTCTTGGAGCTCCAGCTGGGTGTCAGGCCTGAGCCCCTTAGGTGGGAGAGCCGAGTTCAGGACATTGGTCCAACAGAGACCTACCGGCCCCATGTAATATCAGTCGGCAAGAACTCTCCCAGAGATCTCCGTCTCAACGCAAAGACCAAGCTCCACTCAACAATGAGCAAACTACAGTGCTGGACACCCTATGCCAAACAACTAGCAAGACAGGAACACAACCGCAACCTTTAGCAGAGAGGCTGCCTAAAATCTTACTAAGTTCACAGACACCCCAAAACACACCATCGGAGGCAGTCCTGCCCACCAGAAAGACAAGATCCAGCCTCATCCACCAGGACACAGGCACCAATCCCCTCTACCAGGAAGCCTACACAGCCCACTGAACAAACCTTATCCGCTGGGGACAGACACCAAAAACAACAGGAACTACGACCTGCAGCCTGTGAAAAGGAGACCCCAGACACAGTAAGCTAAGCAAAATGAGAAGACAGAGAAATACATAGCAGATGAAGGAGCAAGGTAAACACCCACCAGACCAAACAAATGAAGAGGAAATATGCAGTCTACCTGAAAAAGAATTCAGAGTAATGATAGTAAAGATGATCCAAAAACTTGGAAATACAATAGGGAAAATACAAGAAACGTTTAATAAGGACCTAGAGGAACTAAAGAGTAAACAAACAATGATGAACAACACAATAAATGAAATTAAAAACTCTCTAGAAGAATCAATAGCAGAATAACTGAGGCAGAAGAATGGACTGGGAAGATAAAATAGTGGAAATAACTACCACAGAGCAGAATAAAGAAAAAAGAATGAAAAGAATTGAGGACAGTCTCAGACCTCTGGGACAACATTAAATGCACCAACATTTGAATTATAGGTGTCCCAGGAGAAGAAGAGAAAAAAAAAGGGACTGAGAAAATATTGGAAGAGATTATAGTTAAAACTTCGCTAATATGGGAAAGGAAATAGTCAATCAAGTCAAGGAAGCACAGAGAGTCCCATACAGGATAAATTCAACGAGAAACACACCAAGACACATATTAATCAAACTATCAAAAATTAAATAAAAGAAAAAATATTAAAAGCAACAGGGAAAAGCAACAAATAATATACAAGGTAATCCCCATAAGCTTAACAGCTGATCTTTCAGAGGAACGCTGCAAGCCAGAAGGGAGTGGCAGCACATATTTAAAGTGATGAAAGGGAAAAACGTACAACCAAGATTACTCTACCCAGCAAGGAACTCATTCAGATTCAATAGAGAAATTAAAACCTTTACAGAAAAGCAAAAGCTAAGGGAATTCAGCACCACCAAGCCAGTTTTACAAAAAATGCTAAAGGAACTTCTCTAGGCAGGAAACATAAGAGAAGGAAAAGACCTACAAAAACAAACCCAAAATAATTAAGAAATTGGTAATAGGAACATATATCAATAATTACCTTAAATGTAAATGGATTAAATGCTCCAACCAAAAGACATAGACTGGCCGATTGGATACAAAAACGAGACCTGCATATATGCTGTTTACAAGAGAAACACATCAGACCTAGGGACACATACAGACTGAAAGTGAGGGGATGAAAAAAGATATTCCATACAAATGGAAATCAAAAGAAAGCTGGGGTAGCAATTCTCATATCAGACAAAACAGACTTTAAAAGAAAGACTGTTAAATCAGACAAAGAAGGACACTACATAATGATCAAGGGATCAATCCAAGAAGAAGATATAACAATTGTAAATATTTATACACCGAACATAGGAGCAGCTCAATACATAAGGCAAATGCCAACAGCCATAAATGGGGAAATTGATAGTAACACAATAATAGTAGGGGACTTTAACACCCAACTTTCACCAATGGACAGATCATCCAAAATTAAAATGAATAAGGAAACACAAACTTTAAATGACACATTAAACAAGATGGACTTAATTGATATTAATAGGACATTCCATCCAAAAACAACAGAATACACTTTCGTCTCCAGTACTCATGGAACATTCTCCAGGATAGATCATATCCTGGGTCACAAATCAAGCCTTGGTAAATTTTAGAAAATTGAAATCATACCAAATATACTTTCTGACCACAATGCTATGAGACTAAATATAAGTTACAGGAAAAAATCTGCAAAAAATACAAGCACATGGAGGCTAAACAATATACTACTAAATAACCAAGAGATCCCTGGAGAAACCAAAGTGGAAATAAAAAAAAACCTAGAAACAAATGACAATGAAAACACAATGACCCCAAACCTATGGGATGCAGCAAAAACCGTTCTAAGAGGGAAGTTTATAGCAACACAATCCTACCTCAAGAAACAAGAAACATCTCAAATAAACAACCTAACCTTACACCTAAAGCAATTAGAGAAAGAAGAACAAAAAAACCCCAAAGTTAGCAGAAGAAAAGAAATCATAAAGATCAGATCAGAAATAAATGAAAAAGAAATGAAGGAAACAATAACAAAGATCAATAAGACTAAAAGCTGGTTCTTTGAGAAGGTAAACAAAACTGATAAACTATTAGCCAGACTCATCAAGAAAAGAAAGGAGAAGACACAAATCAATAGAATTAGAAATGAAAAAGGAGAAGTAAAAACTGACACTGGGTTTCCCTGGTGGCAGAGTGGTTGAGAGTCCACCTGCCGATGCAGGGGACATGGGTTCATGCCCTGGTCCAGGAAGATCCCACATGCCGCAGAGCGGCTGAGCCCGTGAGCCATGGCCAGTGAGCCTGCGCGTCCAGAGCCTGTGCTCCGCAAAGGGAGAGGCCACAACAGTGAGAGGCCTGCGTACCAAAAAAAAAAAAATCTTCCAACAAACAAAAGCCCAGGACCAGATGGCTTCACAGGTGAATTCTATCAAACATTTAGAGAAGAGCTAACACCTATCCTTCTCAAACTCTTCCATAATATAACAGAGGGAGGAACACTCCCAAACTCATTCTATGAGGCCACCATCACCCTGAGACCAAAACTAGACAAAGATGTCACAAAAAAAGAAAACTACAAGCCAACATCTCTGATGACCATAGATACAAAAATCCTCAACATAATACTAGCAAACAAAATCCAACAGCACATTAAAAGGACCATACACCATGATCAAGTGGGGTTTATCCCAGGAATGCAAGGATTCTTCAGTATACGCAAATCAATCAATGTGATACACCATACTAACAAATTGAAGAAGAAAAACCACATGATCATCTCAATAGATGCAGAAAAGCTTTTGACAGAATTCAACACCCATTTATGATAAAGATCCTCCAAAAAGTGGGATTAGAGAGAACTTACCTCAACATAACAAAGGCCATATATGCCAAACCCACAGCCAACATTGTTCTCAATGGTGAAACACTGAAACCATTTCCACTAAGATCAGGAACAAGACAAGGTTGTCCACTCTCACCAGTATTATTCAACATAGTTTTGAAAGTTTTAGCCACAGCAATCACAGAAGAAAAAGAAATAAATGCAACCCAAATTGGAAAAGAAGAAGTAAAGCTGTCACTGTTTGCAGATGATATGATACTATACATTGAGAATCCTAAAGATGCTACCAGAAAACTACTAGAGCTAATCAATGAATTTGGTCAAGTAGCTGGATACAAAATTAATGCACAGAAATCTCTTGTATTCCCATACACTAGTGATGAAAAATCGAAAGAGAAATTAAGGAAACAGTCCCATTTACCATTGCAACAAAAAGAATAAAATACCTAGGGATAAACCTACCTAAGGAGACAGAAGACGTGTATGCAGAAAACTAGAAGAAACTGATGAAAGAAATTAAAGACAATACAAACAGATGGAGAGATACACCATATATTGGACTAGAAGAATCAACATTGTGAAAATGACTATACTACTCAAAGCAATCTATAGATTCAGTGCAATCCCTATCAAACTACCAATGGTATTTTTCACAGAACTAGAACAAAAAATTTCACAATTTGTATGGGAACACAAAAGACCCAGAATAGTCAAAGCAATCTTGAGAAAGATAAACAGAGCTGGAGGAATCAGGCCCCCTGACTTCAGACTATAGTACAAAACTACAGTAATCAAGACAGTATGGTACTGGCACAAAAACAGAAAGATAGATCAATGGAACAGGATAGAAAGCCCAGAGAAAAACCCATGCACATATGGTCATCTTATCTTTGATAAAGGAGGCAAGAATATATATTGGAGAAAAGACAGTCTCTTCAATAAGTGGTGCTGGGAAAACTGGACAGCTACATGTAAAAGATGAAATTAGAACACTCCCTAACACCATTCACAAAAATAAACTCAAAATGGATTAAAGACCTAAATATAAGGCCAGACACTATAAAACTTTTAGAGGAAAACATAGGCAGAATACTCTATGATACAAATCACAGTAGGATCCTTTTTTATCCACCTCCTAGAGAAATGGAAATAAAAACAAAAATAAACCAGTGGGACCTAATGAAACTTAAAAGCTTTTGGACACAAAGGAAACCATAAACAAGATCAAAAGACAACCCTCAGAATGGGAGAAAATATTTGCAAACGAAGCAACTGACAAAGGATTAATCTCCAAAATATACAAGCAGCTCATGCAGCTCAATATGAAAAAACAAACAACCCAATCCAAAAATGGGCAGACGATCTAAATAGACATTTCTCCAAAGAAGATATAGAGATTGCCAACAAACACATGAAAGGATACTCAACAGCACTAATCATTAGAGAAATGCAAATCAAAACCACAATGAGGTATCACCTCACACTGGTCAGAATGGCCATCATGAAAAAATTTAGAAACAATAAATGCTGGAGAGGGTGTAGAGAAAAGGGAACTCTCTTGCACTGTTGGTGGGAATGTAAATTGATACAGCCACTGTGGAGAACAGTATGGAGGTTCCTTAAAAAAACTAAAAATAGAACTACCATACCACCCAGCAATCCCACTACTGGACACATACCCTGAGAAAACCATAATTCAAAAAGAGTCATGTACCACAGTGTTCACTGCAGGTCTGTTTACAATAGCCAGGACATGGAAGCAACCTAAGTGTCCATCGACAGATAAATGGGTAAAGAAGTTGTGGCACATGTATACAATGGAATATTGCTCAGCTATAAAAAGGAACGAAACGTTAGTGTAGTGAGGTGGATGGACCTAGAGACTGTCATACAGAATAAGTATGACAGTAAGTCCAAAAGAGAAAAACAGATACCATATACTAACATATATATATGGAATAATAATAAAAAACAAAAGGTTCTTAAAGACCTAGGGGCAGAACAGGAATAAAAATGCAGACATAGAGAATGGACTTGAGGACATGGGGAGGCAGAAGGGTAAGCTGGGACGAAGTGAGAGAGTGGTATGGATATATGTACACCACCAAATGTAAAATAGATAGCTAGTGGGAAGCATCCGCATAGCACAGGGAGATCAGCTCGGTGCCTTATGTCCACCTAGAGGGGTGGGATAGGGAGGGTGGTAGGGAGATGCAAGAGGCAGTGGATATGGTGATATATGTATACGTATAACTCAATCACTTTGTTATACAGCAGAAACTAATACACCACTCTAAAGCAATTATACTGCAAAAAGATGTTAAAAAATAATAATTGTCATAATAACTGACTGTATGTAAAGTAAAAAGTATATATTTAGTTTTCTTCCTCAAAAAAGTAATAATTTGTCTTTGAAGTAAAATTCTCACAGTAATAGCATTTCAACTTTGATATGTGTCATTTTGTTACTCATTAAAAAGAATAATATTTCACCTGTATGGGTAGGAAAACAAATTCCAGCCTTAGCAGAGCACTAAAATTATGATATCTTAATATCTCTTAATGCGTCTGCATTATATGGTACAACCCAACTCATGTTATTTCATATAACATGGTGAATAGTTCCAGTGTTTTTTCGGCCACAATCTAGGATGAATCAAGGCTTAAAACTCAAGCCACATTAAAGATGATCGAAAACGATTAATGTAATATTTATCAGAGTTAACAAAAAGTTGTCATCTCTCTACATTCTTTTATTTATTTTTCCTAACAAAAACCTATAGTGCAGTAAAGGTTAGGGATCATGTAACTGCCGTGTCATTTACAAAGTCTGAGTGCTTCATTGATTGCTGGTCTCTTGACTCACCCTTATAACTAGCTGAAAGTTTATCTTCTCATTGATGAAAATCGTCCAGGAGGCAAGACTATAGAGTGCAGTGATGAAATGTCTAAAGACAAAAAATGTAATTGCAATTCACTGTGAAATTCTAATTGGGAATCTGTTTTAAGACTTCACAGTTGAGATGTAGTTCCATTTGTTTTCTATTGCTTGTAAGCCAGTATTTTAAAGCCCGCTGATTGCTGGAGGAAACTGAAGTGACAGACCTTGAATTTCTTTCCAGGTGATGTGATGACAAAATCTAGAAAATAGAGGTTTTTTCCTGATATGCTTTATCTTAACTGAAACCTTTCTCTTCCCAGGACCACATGCATTTTCAGCTTTCCCTTTTGGAGAGTAATGAAAAGTGCTGCATGTGTGAGGTCTTCTGCTCAGTCTTCAATAGAAATTACCTCATGTAACAAGACAATAACTTTCTGAAGTCGACATAACTATTTTCATTTTACAGTTGAAGAACCTGAGACTCAAGAAATATCCTGCTCAAGGTTTCAGAGCTAGAATATGGAAGGATTTGATCCATACAACCCTGTTTCTTTACTACTGATGTTACCGCTCCCCACCTACCCTAAAACCAGCCAAGGGGAAACATTGAAATTCCCCAAGTCATTGTTGCTGCTCCCTGTTAATCACCTTTATTTTCATATTCAAATACGTTCTTTGAATCTCATGTAATTTTGCTATTCTGCACACTTCTTCATGGATATCCCTTTACACCTGTTGTGACTTTGATCGTGGCCTTGGATGATTTCAGTATTTATGTTGACAACCTATTTTATACTCTGATCTCAACCTTTCTTAATGGCTTCTCAAAAGACTCTCACATTCACTCCAGAAAATCACACTTAGGGAGGCACCTGGACTTTGTAATTTTCCCCAGATGCTTCATGCATGAAACATTAAGTCTGACATCCTTTGGACGAAAGTGAATCTCTATACACAGCTTGGTTTCCAGGGAGATGCCAGGGATGTGCCCATTAGCAAGGTTCCTGTCTCTGAGTCAGCAGAAGCTATCGTTATGCCCTGTGTTCCTGCTGGAGACAGAGGAACCAGCTCCCTGGTTTCTGGTATTTATTTGATAAACCTGAGTCCAGGGTACCCTTTTCTGTTACTGTTTTCAAAACTGTTTTCAAAACCCTTATCTTAACCTCCCAGCCTACTAACTCTCTTAGATTATCACTTACTTGTCAATGATGATTTACTATTAATAATAGGAGTAATAATAACACCATTAATATAATTTATCATTGTTTAGCAATTATTCGTCATGCAGTGCAGACAGCACTTTATATGTTTTGTAAACTGAGTCTCAGAGAAGTAAAGCAGACCATCCAATGCCATATAGTTAATAAGAGACATAGCTAAGATGAGAAAACAGGTCTGCCAGTGTCACTCCAAAGCCCTCGTTCTTTTTATTATATCTGCCTCACTAGCACCGACTCAGCTGACATGTACCTATGATCATCAATCACTCTCAGCTCTCTTATGTGCAAAGCTCTTCCTCTGAGTCGTCACCATACAGTTATGGTGAGTCTCCAGGGCTGTGTAACTACAGTCAGCTTCCATTCCTAGCCACCTCAGCTGTGACTGCAAACTTTACTTTCCCTTACAAACACTCCAGCAACCAAGTACCTATCATCAGACCAATGGCACATGCCTATTCACATACACTCAAAGCAGATAACTTTGCATCCTACTTTACAGAGATAATTCATGTTTTCAGACAAAAGATTTCTCAGCGTGCTATCCCCCCTTACCTCTTATTTGAAGCTATATGTATCTTCACAGCTATCCTTCCTGTTTTGGTAGAAAAGATGTCCACCAGCTTCTTGTACAAAGCTAATCTCTCTACCTGAGTTCCAGGTGTCAACCCCTCAGGACCTCAACATTTTCCTCTTTTCCATAATTCCATGTACATATATCTTTTTAGCTCCACTAAATCTATGTATATGTAATTTTTAGGAATAATTTTTGCCTGCAAGTAACAGAGAACATTTCTATTGATGGCTTAAGAAAATAGGAGTCACTTTTTTTTTTACGTAGCAGAAAATCTGGAACTAGAAACTTGTGTCACGGATTTAATAGCTTAGAAATGTCAGGGACAATGTATTCTTAATTCTCTCAGCCCATCCTCTCATGTAAATATGCTGCTGCAGTTCCATGCATCACACCTTTTTAGAAAGCTCTCAGCAGACTTCCACCCTGATCTTATTGGCAAGAATTTACTTGTCAGTTGGTTTTGCAAACCTGTCAAAGATGCTTTAGCGATTGGGAGGGTGAGTACATAGTTTTTCAAGGCTAAATAATGAAGGCAGAAAGGAAGAAGGGAGTTGGGAAAGTGTACTAGTTAGTGAACCTATAGTGTCTGTCAAGGCACATATGTGTACTTTAGTGTCTTCTATATTTAAAAGAGGTGGGTTATTCAAAGAATGTGCCAGATCTGGATTTTCAGTTAGTGGCCCTGTATTCAGCCTGTGTCTTGTTCCTCCTCTGTAGTACCCGTACTGCTTCAGGCTTTACCCTTTGCAGGGGTTTGCTGGCAATCGAATTCCCTAATTTCTGGATCCATCTCTGTGGACTCTTGGAGCTGTGACCACCTCACAGGAGTTACCACTCCTCACCCACTTCTATATGACAACACTTGTTGGAACAATCGTGTATGCCAATCAGTCCTCTTAAATTTGCTTTGCAGTTGTTAGTTTTCACACTTTTTTCTCTACTATCATTGTAACACTGTATTTAGAAAGAAATTTTTAAATGTGTTGAATCTGCCTTCTTTAATTGAAAGTTTTGTCTTGTTACATTGGTTGATCATTTTTATGCCTGTATTTGCTGCTACATTTTGAATTATGGGAACAGAATTAATTTATCTATTGTATTTCAGTTCCCTAGTATCATGCACAGTTCTTGAATATGCAATTATTAATGAATGTGAATGGAAAAATTAATTAATTAAAGACTAAATGCTCACAAGGATTTGAAATTCAACTAGTAGGCTTGGAGTGCAGGATTGCCCCTTTACCAACCCTGTGAAGCAGTGAAATTTATTTATCTCAGATCTTAGTTTCTCTATCTTTAAATTAAGAATAATACTAGCCATTCTGGGTACTTCATGTTCTGTTTTAAGATTAAGTCATATAATAGATATAAACATGCTTTATGAATTACAAAATGCTTGCAGTTATCTGACACACTTTTCTTTGGATAATCATTATGTAGAATCTGACAAAAGGATTAATTAATCAATCTAAACCTACTGTCAGTCCTTTTGAAAGAAACTGACAAATTAATGAACATTCATCAAATGGTTATTGCATATTACTATGTACCAGGCACTTCTCTTGGTAGCAGAAATATAGCAGTGACCATTAGATCGGTCTGAAGCATGAAGCATACCTTCTGGTAAGTGATACAAGGCAGGTGTATTCGTTTTCCGTTTGCTGCTGTAACAAATACCATAGACTTATTCTTCAAAACAACAAAAATTGATTATCTTTCATAGCCAAAAATCTGGCACACTTCACAGGTTAAAATCCAGATCTAGCCAGGGTTGTTCTTTTTGGGGGCTCTAGAGGAGAGTCTGTTTCCCTGCCCAACTTTGAGATGCTGCCACATTCCTTGGCTCATGGCCCCATTCCTCCATCTTCAAAGCAGTAATATGAGGGTAAGTCCTTCTCACACACACTGCCATCTCTCTGGTTTGACACTGACTCTCCTACCTCTGTTTTTCGCTTATGAGGATGCTGTAACTACATATTGGTTCACTCTGATAATCCAGAAGACTCTATTTGGAGTCGGCTGATCAGAAATCTTAATTCCATCTATAACCTTACTTCTTTTCTATGTAAGGTAACTTATTCACAGATTCCAGAGATCAGAATGTGGGCATTGCTGGGAGGCTGTTAGTCTGCCTACCAGAGTATGCCTGTCCCTTAGCCCTCTGTACTCCTTTTCATCAAAAACTAACAAATTTCTTTCTTTGCTTCTTTATGAGTCTGTACTATGCCAAACTTAATGGTAAAAATACAGACAACACAATTAAACTACGTTTCATTTATAGTTAAAATTACCAGCACTGCCTTACTCCTAAAACTCTTCATTTATTAAGTACTTTTGACTCAGTTAAGCTTTTGGAACACTTTTGAATTGTTATAAACGTTTTCTTCCTTGACTTTTCATAGTTTTATTTTATAATGAGATCAGGATGAGTTTTGCTGCTCTCTCGCCTTTTTTAAAAATACATTCATAGTGAAAAACCTGTGAATTCTTTCCCACAAACCACTTGATGGAATGGAAATTAGCAAGAATTAGATAATTCACTAGCATTGTCAATATTTTCTTAAAAATTTTATATTGGTTTTTATTTCTAAACTGAAATGTTTATTTTAAAAAGAACTTTTATATTATTTATAATATATAAATATATAAAATATGAATATAATGTTCTTGAGAAATACAAAAATCAAATTTACTAAGATTCCTTCAGGGCTGGGTACATGTATTTCTACTGCCAACCCAATAAGATGATGATTATTCCTATTTCCTCTTAACATATGAGTGAACTAATGATGAAAAAACTTTAAGTAGCATACCCAAGATACGCTCCTAGCAGGTAGTTGGTCAGGATCTGAACTGAGGACTAAGCAGCCCTTGGTCCTGGCTGCTCACACATATGAGGCAGGCACACCCCCCAGCCTAAAGTGTACGGACCTTTTCTATTGAAAAACAAGCTCATATCTTTATTTTGTTTTTTGGTCTTTTTTTTTTTTTTTGGTACGCGGGCTTCTCACTGTTGCAGCCTCTCCCGCTGCAGAGCACAGGCTCCGGACACACAGGCTCAGCGGCCAGGGCTCACGGGCCCAGCCACCCCGCGGCATGTGGGATCTTTCCGGACGGGGGCACGAACTCGTGTCCCCAGCATCGGGAGGCGGACTCTCAATCACTGCGCCGCCAGGGAAGCCCAACCTCATATCCTTAGAAAGAGCAGAAGAAATACCAATTTAAGCAAATAATTTACAAATCACACTAGACTCAAGTTACTTAAAAAATTTTTTTGATAAGTTGAAGTTTAAGACCAAACAAGGAGGAAAGTTGGGAAAGCAGTTACCATAGCACTCTATTATGCAATACATTGTGCAAATAATAATAATATTATACAACATATTTATACAAATAATGGGAATTGTAAAATTTTTTCAAAGAGTAAAATATTAGAAAAATGTCATAGAACCAGTAAAGAGCAAAAGAAAGAGATTACTGGAGCACAAAGCATTCAAGCATAAGAATCTTTTAAACAAATGGCATGGAGAGTCCCAAACCTCTGTGGATTTTGAATTTGACTGCTGGATACAGAACAGAATCTATGTTGCAAAAATTCATATGGGATAAACTTCTTTACAAATGGTTTTAAAAATTCTCGATTCTCCCTGAAGAAAACCAAGTCAGAAACTGCTCAGTGAACCACAAATGCCCACGGGCTATAAGGCTCAATGGGAATGAAAAGATTTATTCATCACTACAAATGCAGTGTGATGTCGCTGCAAAGATAGGATTCTGGAATCAGACAAACTTCACTCAAATCCAAACAGTAGTTCTGTGTAATCTTGAGCAGTTCAGCATCGCTCCGAATCAGAATGTGCATGTGTCTAAGATAGGAATTAACCAAAATCAAGTTTATAAAATGTTCAGCACATATACTAAATCTCAACATATTAAAACAATATATTCATTCGTCTGCAGACTATATCCTTAAGCACTGGAGAACCCAGTCTTTCTCCTAAGGAAAGATCAGTCTTGGAGGATAAAGAAGAAGTAATAGGCAATGCATTATGGTGCACAGTGATAAATGCTTTACTGGACTAAAAATATGGAGTGTCACCCACCCTGTCTGGGGTGTAATAAGGCATTTAGGAAGGGCAATACTTCCATCTTACATGTCAAGGGTGAATAATAGTAATTTACCTGAGCAGTCTGGAAATTATTTCAGACTAGAGAAATAGACTCAGAGTTAAGGTATACTGCATTAGCCCAGTAAAGCCCATTTCCAGAGAAGGGAGCGGGAGAATAAGAAATGCGGAGGCCAGAAAGAGAAGAAAAGACCTGATTAAGAAGTTCATTGCCTTTCTTTTTCTTCTCTGTAAAGATCAAGCAAGATTAGGTGCAACCCACATTTCATTTATCTCTTTCACTCTTTTTCTACATATACAGTTAGGAAAAAGTGAGCATTAAAATATTTATCAAGACACCAACAAATCAGAGTAACAGCTGCTTGTTAATGGAGTTGGAGGTGGTGGTAAGGGGTGAGATGAAGCAGTGACTATTTTTAAAATCAAAAGGAAACATATGGTATTTAATAACTGGTGTGTCCATGTCATGTGTACCATCTAAACTTCAGCCCTGGGTCCGGTTAAACAAATGGTAAATAAAGTTGTCATCATCATTTATATTAATTTTTCACCTTGAACTTACTTTGTAGTAGGTTAATATCCCCCCTAATCTGTGTGTGTGTGTGTGTGTGTGTGTGTGTGTGTGTGTGTGCGCACATGCATATGTGCATGCAAGTGCTCGAGAACACTCTATATTCCAGCCATGAGCAATTGGGTTAAATGTTGAAACAAACCACATTATTTAATTTAATAGAATTAACTGATCCAAAGGTCAGTGATTCTGGCACCGTTAAGACTGTGTCATCAATCTAAAATGACCCACAATTCAGAGAAAATACCAGTAGTATAAGACTTTTCCAATTTTAAATCACTTTCGCATTATCAGATGTCATCCTCACAATGACACAGTGAGGTGGGTAAAGCAGGAACTCGGTTACACATGCTCTGAAAGTCAATTTCTACCAGCTGCTATACCTCCAGGAGCCAAAGAGGCAAGGATTAACATGACCTATACCTGGAAATGAGAAAACTGAGAGCTAGTGAGATAATATTTACCTTGATGACTTAAAAATAATATGTGCTACTTCAAAATTAAAAATACAAACAACTATAGGCAAATATAGAATTTTGCTGCTAAGATATTCTACAAGTTGAATTAAAAAGAATTAAGAATGTTAGACATTATGCCCTCACAAATTCTCTAAAGTATTCAAGTGGTAGAACTAGTTTCTTCTCCTAAAAGCCTTTATTTCGGTAGGCTGTTTGGAATTACAGAAGATTAAAATTTATTATTGGACTCATCAATTGCAATGTGTCTATCTAGTTAAACCCTAAACTAGAATTTACAAAGTATTTTAGCTAGACAGGAGGTAATGACATTTTCTAAATTAGAAAAAAAAACATAAACTAATGTTTACTTTTTAGCCATAATTTCTTCAAAATGTACTCCATATCTCTGCAAGAATTACTACCGATATAATAGTATTATATACACAATTGGGATACATTTTATACAGTCTAGTCATAGGATTCTAGCATTTTACAAAATATGATGAAATGTAAACAAGCACAAATGTCTCATTTATTTAGAAAGAATTGTATGTGCAAAGCACTGAGCCAAGTTCTGTAAAAGCATGCAAGATAAAGTCTCTGTCCTCCAGAGCTGATAATCTAGGACAGAAAATATGGCCCATACATGTGGAAGAGTTTTTGTTTCAAATTACTAAGTAATTAAAATCAGGAAGAAGAGTAATTTGAATAATTCAAATATAAGAATGCTCAGGGAAGGTAAACACAATGTTTGCTGAGGGGTCAGGGTGAGTTTTATTGGAGGAATTGGCACCTTGAAGAATATAAGTTTCCAATAATAATTCAAAGGAATCTTAATAAGCCATTGCTTATTAAGTGTGATTCAAAGATGATTTTTTCAAAATCTTTTCTTAATGAGGTGCTTTAATTTTGATGCTTAAAGCTGGAAGAGAACTGATTCATTCATTATTTCATTCATTTATTTATGCATACAATAAATAATCATTGAATATTATTGTGCACCGTGCATTGTTCTGTTTGCTCATGATGGACCCAGTGCAGATAAGATTTCTGCTCTCTTAGAGCTTGTGTATCATTTGAAGAATCAAATAATAAAGAAGCAAATAAAGACAATAAGATGGTAAATGCAAATTCATTTTCGATTTGAAAAAACACAGAAAATAATGATGATATGATTAGTAGTAATGACACAGAGGCAGAGAAGAGAGACTAGAGTGTTAGTCAGATAAAGCCTCTTTGAAACAGATGGAGACAGTGACATGAAACTCTGAGGAAACAGTTTTCCTAGTCTAGAGACATGACAGTGCAGAGACAAGCTAGGAAGAAGCATGGTGTTTGAGAAGTAGAAAGAAGGTCAGCGTGGCGGGAATGGAAGGGGATAGGTGGAGAGCGATAGGAGTTGAAGTCTCAGAGATAAGTAGCCCTGTCAGGGCCTTGTTGCACAGAAAAAAGGATTTAAATTTTATACTACAAGTGATGGAAAACGCTTGGAGGATTTTAAAGGAGAAAGGAATGATATGATGAGATTTATAATTTTAAGAAATTCACTGTATTTGATGCATGAAAATTGCATTGCATGGTAGCAAGAATGAAATCTGAGATGAGTAACTGGAATCATTCAAGAAAGAGGTGATGTAGTCTTGCATTACTGTGGTCAAGACAGTGGGAATGGAAAGTTTTCAGGGGTAGATCAAACTGTTGAGAAGATTGGATGGGAAGAGATAAAAGAGTCCAGAATATTTCCTTCTCCTAACTCTGCTGGGAAGACTGAACAACAAAGCCATTTGCAATTGTTAAAATTAGGGTTCAAAAGTCATTCACACTTTTATTCAACAGTGGTAAAAACTTACTATTGAACATTTTTGTTATTGATTATCCCAAGGTCTGGACTGCAAATTTGGCATTGATGTAAAACAGACATGACAACTCTCCTCCCTAAATTTCTCCCACTAAGTTCTGACTAATAATAGCAAGATTGACATTCTGTCCCAAGTAGTATTGAACATATCAGGAATGTCAACTGTAAATTGAGTTTTAGATGTTCATGATGTAGATAGAATTTAATCTGAATCATGCCATAGCAGGATCAAAAAAGACCTTCTCTACCATCAAGTGACTTTTAAAATTCTGCATTAAAAATTGAACTAAATGTATTAATATTATAATTGGAACTTTTACTTGAACACATGTTTGAGACTATCTCATGCTCTAATTTCTAACTTATTTCTTGAAAGAAAAATGTAGAATTTTGACTTTTTTGTGGTACCATATTAATAATGTACCTTTTATTTTCTGTTTTTTCTCCCATATCTCACTTTCCATTTTCCTACTGGTAATTGCTCCATCTTGTATATAAACTCCTTGCGCCCAATTTCTTATCTCAAGATTAACCTCTGGGAAACTACAGTTGAAAGCAAAATGTTATCAAATTGTTTCTACTTTTATAACTCTGTAAGTGACAAAAACAAATGGACATTTGTAAAAGATATAGCAAAGGATATTTTGTTGTTACTGTTAGCCCCTCCCCATTTTTTCTGTTTCATTTTGTAATAACAATACCACATGCATATATATTTGCCTCTAAATTCTAAATTCAGAAAAAATAAGGACTACTCCTATATTCTCAGCGTTATATTCTTACCAGTTATCACAGTGCCTGGATCATACCTACTTCCTACAAGACCAGTGTGTTGGCCGCAATGTGGAATAAACTGATGAATTAGAGTTCTTGCCTCCAATGACCTCAAACCCTAGTAGAATAAATAACATACTCCTCATTAACACAAAGTAGCAATTGCTAAGTGCCTTAAGACATGGAGTGGTGGAGGAGTGCTTTCTCATTGTTATTATACCTACTTATTAGTAGGAAAGAATAATTGACTTTTATTTGTTAAATTTTAATTTACACAGCATTTTCCTATAGAATTTTTTTTTCTGATACTTGAGACTACCTGCCTTCACATTGCTTAACCATCAGAACTCAGAACTAAAACCATTTATGTGAACATCTTTATTCCAGGTAATTCTTGCCTAAGAAGATAAGTCTGTAAACCAATAACTAAACGCGCTGCTTACGTTAGAAAATTTAAGCATACCAAGGTGACTGGACAACAATTTGCTCATCGGGGATGTTATGTTGAGAAACTCAGACCCTTCCTGAAAGAGCCTACTAACCACATAATTTGGAATTAAATGCTATTGTTTTATTTAAAATATTCGGAACTGAATTGGTCTAACATTATACAAGTGACGCCCCTAGATAATAAGTGTTTTGACTTTATTTATTGAGAAAAGTAAATACTTTGTAAGTTGTTATGACTCCTTACAGTAAAAATGAACATTCCTGTTCTTATTGTGGATATTTTTTAAAGCAAGTACAGAAAAATTATTAGGGGTTAGTTTAAACTGGAATAAGGAACACTTTTAAAGTAGATTAATGTCCCATCTTGCATGCCCTTGTGAGTCTGTACATGCTCTATCCTCTCTGACTAGAATGCCTATTCCACTTCTGCCTTTGTGCTAAACTTTTCCTTCAGGACTTAGATTAAGGTCTATTATTTTCCCAAAGGATAAAAGCTGGCATATTTTATATTCACAGGAAAAAAATAAGACTGTAATCCCCAGCCTTCCTTGAAGTTGGAATCATGCCATTAGAATTGGCAGACATGGCAGTAAAATATCTTGTCCACAATCAATCTCTCTTCCCTTTCCATGGTGACCATTCCAGGCCACATGCTTAAGTCTTAGAGTCACTGCCTTAGGAGAATCCAACCCTCACTGGACTATTACGTAATTTAAAATCAAGCTTTATTACACTGTGTCACAGAAACTTTGGAGTTGTTATAGCAGCTAGCATTAATTACACTAGTAACAAGTTGAGTCAGATATTTAGTACTTTGGCTTATGAATTTATTGTATCACAGTGACGGTAATTGCAGTTGTCTATTTAATTGCATGTTCCACACACAGACTATGAGCAATCTGAGAACAGCTGCAGGCCTATTCTTTTGCTCTGACACCTGTACAGTTTCTGGCATATTCTAAGGTTGCAAAAAATGTCTGAATGCATAAATCAAGAGATGAAGACCTATAAATAAATGTTGCTCTTTGCCGAGTGGTCATGACAATATGGGAGTAACCAGTCCTCTTTCCAGCATTCTACCTCTGTCAGTGGAACAGTAACTTCCATTATGTGTGAGATAATAAAGACAAACTTCCACTCTTCTGTTTACTTGATGTCACTTCTTCTTCCAAGGATAAAAGAATGACTTACCTTTTGGGTCAGTCACATTGGTGAAAAAGCTTGGCATGAGGAAAAACATGACATAGTTGTATCAACTCATGTCAAAGAGATAGGGCAGACTTACGAAAATGCAGGAAAGTGTTAGTCAATTATTTAGGCTGAAACATCAGGTAAACTTAAGAGCAGTGAAATGAAGCTGTAAAGTATTTTAGGGACTTGATCAAGGAAGGTCTCAAATACATTTATTAGGAAAATACTGGAAGTCAGACATGCTTTAGGATTAGCCTCACAGTTTCCTGAGGGATGGACAGGAGGCTTGAGAGAAGCCAAGAGTCTTACTGGGAAAGCATCACCACTGTCCCTGAAGATTCACCGAGAATCAGGTAGCCATTTGAAACTCTGAACATGCCAAGCCTCATAAGTAGGATTCTACTTTTTACTGTTACCTTTCATTTTCACTCATCATTAATTTTTCTAAACAAGAAAACCAGACTCTAAAGACAAAGTACAGTATTTGAAAGCAATGTCATACCTTTCTAGGGAAAAAAAGGCCCATTGAGTATGTAAGACATTGAACAATGGTCATTGTTTGACTTGGTGGATTACTGACACATGTTTGTAAAAGATTCTGTTCTGAAAGGAAGCAAACATTCTCCTGAAAGACTGGCTTCTTTTCTCTCCGATTTTAGTCCCCTTTTTCTAACTCTGCTATTATGTTGTTCCAGCTTTTAAAAGGAATATTTTACTACCTCTCCTCACACCAGCTAATACTTTCACAGCCAACCTATTTAGAAGGTCACTTACATTATAGTCTCTTTCAATCCAGAGAGTGACACCCAGAAAAAAGTCTCCCAGTATACCCGCATTGCTTCAGTCAGGTCACACAGATTGTGCTGCAAGTGTGTCTTCTGTAACAGCTTAGCATTCAGAAAACCTGGCACTAAGTAGGTCCAGGAGAAAGGCTTCCTGATATATTTATGGTCATTTATAATGTAGACAGCCATGTTGAGCAATGAAAGCTGAGGCATTTCTAAAACTAAAGAAATAGCATAAAAACTGTGCCTTTAATCAGTATGTCACATGATTTTTCATGCATTGTTTTAAGCAAAAAATTTCATTTAAAAGCATTTTATTCCTGCCAATACTTCTCTGGGGGAATGTTGAGAAATCTAAATATCAAATCAAGCATGAAATGTTGCACAATTTCTAATTACCAAGTTCTATGAAAAGAGTAGATCTGATTGAATGTAACAGCAAGAGTCCTATGGCATGATGTATTAAGAACACCTCTTGCCAGGCAAAGTGACATCTAAAGATGCTGACACAATCTCCCACTTAAGATGGTTAAAGTTTGCTTAGGGTAAAGCCAATAAATTCAGAGTAAAATGTGCTGTCAGCTAAAAGGTAACTGTGCCGAATGGGCCTCAGAAGTTTCTTGTTTTTGTTTGTTTTGCTTTTCTAATCTCCTGCCAGCATCATTATCACAGCGTTCATTTTCCCAATGGCTTCTTGTTAATCTATACAGGATGCAACAGGTATATTAAAATGCACTCATCCTTTGCTAACCTGGACTTTAATGAATACTGGCAGGTATTTGTTTCCATTAAAGGACAACATGTCCTGGGCAACCAGTGTCCAAATCTATTTAGTGAATATCTTGGAAATAAAAGTTTAATATGCTATTGTTGCCATTACCTTTTATTGCATGTGGCTCCTGTCTTACCCTGAACACAACCTGCCTTGTGGATGTTATTGTATTTGTCTTCACAGTACAGTGTGCTGTTGTCAACTCTTATTATCCCTGCTTCACAGATGCCAACACAGACACACTGGCATTCTGTGACTTCCTCAATGTCAGTGTTAGAGAGGATTAATGAGTCACCGTGGTACACAATCCAGGTTGACAAGTCTACCGATGTTGACAACAAGGCAACAATGCTTGTTTTTGTGTGATGTATTTTTCAGGAGGATGTGCATGAGGATATGTTATGTGCACTTTTGTTGCCAACCAACACGACAGCTGCAGAACTATTCAAGTCTTCTTGAATTATTACATATCAGGAAAACTGAATTGGTCATTTTGTGTGGGAATATGCACGGACAGAGCAGATGCCATGACTGGACGGCTTCCTGGTTTTACTACTCGGGTCAAAGAGGTCGCTCCTGACTGTGAGTCTACACAGTGTGTCATCCATAGAGAAGTGCTGGCTAGCCGAAAAATGTCACCTGAACTTAACAATGCTTTGCAGGATGTGATGAAAATTATCAACCACATTAAAGTACATGGCCTTAACTCACATCTGTTCACGCAGCTCTGTGAGGAGCTGGACGCAGAGCACACACGTCTTCTCTTATACACAGAAGTAAGATGGCTTTCTAGAGGTAGATCACTGGCCAGAGTTTCTGAGTTATGGGAGCCGCTCCAGAGATTTCTTTTAGAAAAACAGTCACCACTGGCAGCACATTTCAGTGACACAGAATGGGTCGCAAAACTTGCTTACTTGTGCGACATATTCAACCTGCTCAACGAACTCAATCTGTCACTTCAGGGGAGAATGCCAACTGTGTTCAAGTTGGCAGATAAGTTGGCTGCATTCAAAGTCAAACTGGAATTATGGGGGCGACGAGTGAACATTAGGATTTTTGACATGTTTCAAACATGAGCAGAGATTTTGAAAGAGACTGAGCCGGGGCCTTCTTTCTCCCAGCTGGTGCACGATCACCTACCTCAGCTTTCAAAAGAGTTTGAGCATTACTTCCCAACCACAAAAGGCCCCCAAACTGAGAAGGAATGGATCCGTGACCCATTTGGGAATAAGCCAGGTGAATGACTTTGACTTTCCATGCTAGAAGAGGATCAACTGCTTGAGATCACAAATGACGGTGGTCTTAAAAGTATGTTTGAGGTAACTTCAAATCTCCATACGTTCTGGATTAAAGTCAAGGTGGAATAGCCTGAGATTGTCACAAAAGCACTGAAAAGCCTGCTTCCATTTCCAGCATCCTGTCTTTGTGAAGCAGGGTTTTCTGCAGTGACAGCAACCAAAACGAGACTACGGAGTAGACTGGACAAAAGCAACACACTTCGGTGTCACTGTCTCCCATCACCCCCAGATGGGACCATCTAGTTGCAGGAAAACAAGCTCCGGGCCCCCACTGATTCTGCATTATGGTGAGTTGTATAATTATTTCATTATATACTACAAGTAATCATAATAGAAATAAAGTGCACAATAAATGTAACGTGCTTGAATCATCCCAAAACCATCCCCCCTGCCCTGGTCCATGGAAAAATTATCTTCCATGAAACTGGTCCCTGGTGCCAAAAAGGTTGTGATGTACTTTGAATTCCTCTCTACTTGTACTCTTACATTAATGAAACATAGATTCTGAGTTAAAATCATATATATAAGATTTCATTGTGTAATTGAGTATCTTTTAAACAGCACTTTATTATGAGATTGACACCAATGAGAATTGTTCTAAATATGAAGCAATTAGTAGCCAGTAAATTTCATCTTTCATAAAGGTGACAACAGAGCCATTAGAAACCAAAGTTCCATTAAAAAGTTCAATAAAAATTAACTACCTCTTTCTCAGTTGAAAATAAGCAATTAAATATTAATAATTGGTGAAACATACATATGTTTTCACATATATATATATATATATTTGTGGGAAGATCATCACTTCTATCACAGTTAAGAATGGTGATACAGATTGTACAAAGACCTTTGACTTCCAAGTATCTTACATTTTGCTAACCTTTCATACCTGTACCTGTTTATTTGAAAGAAGTGGTAAGATGATTCTACTGTAAAAATTTCTATAAAATTTTCATATTTCATAATGGAAAAAAGAATGGTAAGTATGCTGAATCAAAGGGTAAGTTTTTATACTTATAAATCAAAAAAGGAAACAACAATTTTGTTTGCACATAAACCAAACTATAATGTTTTACAGATTGAAAGCATGACTGAAATACCAAAATGTTAGAAGGTATTTGGTTTTATTTAACTCTAATTCAGTTGTGAACATTACTGCTGAAATTTAATGCCCCAAATTTTGTTTGAATTAAAAATGTTCAGGTCAGATGAACTGAAAAAGCCTTTTTACAATATCCTTAATAGACAAATTGAAATTTTTTTGATGCAATAGGTACAGCTCAGACTAAGCAAATAAAATAAATTTTCTATTATCTAATACTTTTCAGTGGCCTAATCTTTTGAAAAGTGAGTTAAAATTACCTATTTAGACTAGTTTAAAGAAAATCAGAAGACCTTTAAAATAAGGTAATTTAAATAAGAGCATGACAAGTTAGTCTTCTGAATTCTTTTAAGTTTATTCTAAGCACTCATCAGTTTACATAATGCTTACTAGAGTCTGCCTCAGCATAAACTAAGCTATTTGAAGTCCAAATCAGGAATTTGCATGGCAAGCTTATAAATTACATATAATAGAATCACTGAGCCATTGGAACCTTAGATATTATCTAGTTCAATTCTCTTCAGTTGAGAGAGGAGGAAATTAAAGGTGCTAAAAATTTTAAAGAGTTTTCACATACATCATTTCACTCATTCTCACAGCAGCTTCAAGAAGGGACATAGATAGTAGTCATGTCATTTTACAAATGAAGGCCACACACTGAGGCTATATCTTCTGGTTGTTCCCTGGAGGCAACAAGTGACTCCAGGGGACTGTTAAGGATAGTGGGATTTTGAAGGCAGGTGCAGAACATTCAGGAGTATCTGTAGAGATGAATGTGGTGATTGGGAATCACCAAAAATCTACAGGGCAATTTCACAAAAGGAGACTCAGTTGGGTTGTCCATTGGCTGTGGCATTGTGAGCCTTAGTGTTTCAAGAGAGGTCGTTTAGCTGCTCAAGGTAAAAGATCAGGGTAAAATTGTTGGACAAATGGTGAAGTCAACCATCAGTGTCCAAGTCAGCCACAAGAACTGAAGAGCTGAGCAGAGTGTATTCCCTACCAACAAGTGGAAGAAACCAATGATGGGACTGTTTGTTACAGGAGCTCCAGCAGAAGACTGGGGAGGCTGAAAATGCAATTATTATGAGGAATTGGAGCCAAGACAAACTTGGGTGTGAGGCCAGGCTCTGCATCTTTCTTTTGGCTTTGGACTTGGAAAAAAATCACTTATTTCTCTAATCCTTAGTTTTCTCAAATTCTGTCTTCAGACAGTTTGAAGCTTGAATTATACAATTCATGTTAAAATGCTTGTAGCAAAGTGCTTGGTACAGAAAATCTCAAAAATAACAAATAATGAACTGTTATTATCATTATCATTTAAAATCTGCCCCTTTTGTCTAGAAGTATTTATTTTTAACTGAGCCAGTCCTCTAAGCAGTAAGGTGCATCTGAACATGGAGTTAGCATGCAGCAAAGGGCTGGAATATATTCCTCGTAACTTAAAGTGTCTGATCCAAAGTTATTGGAGACAGAACAGAAAGCAAGTTTCCTTCCTTCCAAGTGTAGGAGAGCAAAATTTGCCACCCAACAATGTGTCTCTTTGGCATGAGGATTCTTTTGGGCTGGGTAATCTTGAAAAACAGAAGACTCAGGAAGTTTTTCTTTTTACCTCCCCTTTAACTGTCTAAAAGAATTTGGATAGGGTGCCTGCATCAGGAGGAGAGCTATTACCAAAGATCACTTTTTTTAACATAAAAAGTAATTATCTGCATGGCAGGGCAATCATTTGGTTACCAAACATTTGCTCTTCCCACCTCCCTGTGAATTATCTTCCTCACCTTTGAAATACCAGATTCCTACCCATTTCTCCTTTGATCAGATAGCATATAAGCAATTGCCTGGCTGTCTGGAGGTCTCATATTCTTATAGAGCCACCATAGGTATGTAATTAGTTTTTTTTTCCTGTTTATCTGTCTCATATAAATTTAATTCTTAGACCAGTCAAAAGAAACTAGACGGGGAGAGAAAAAATTTTTCTCACCAACACAAGTTATTTATTTCCCTTTAATAAGGCATTGTAGCTTTATAAACTCTTTTTAAATTAAAAAAAGGGAATTCCTTTGTTATTCTCAAAGCTGTATTTAAATTAACCCACAAATATCCATTAGAATATCCATAAATATTATTGTTAATCTCATGGAAATATCACTGCTTATGGTAAATTGCTAATTCAATGTAAAAATGGGACACACTCATAAAACTATTTTAATGATCCACCTTGTGGAGTTTGAATATTATTCAACCATAAAAAAGGAAATTCTGCCATTTGTGACAACATGGTTGAAACTTGTGGGTATTATGCTAAGTGAAATAAGTCGGACAGAGAAAGACAAACATTATATGATCCCACTTATATGTGGAATCTAAAAGAGGCAAACTCATAGAAACACAGAGTAGATTGGTGGTTGACAGGGGCTAGGGGGTGGGGAAAATTCGGAGATGTAGGTCAAAGGTTACGAAATTTCAGTTATAAAATGAGTACGTTCTGGACATCTAACATACATCATGGTGATTACAGTTAAAAATACTGTATTATATACTTGAAATTTGTTAAGAAAGTTAATGTTCTCACCACACACACAAAAAAAATCGTGACTGTGGGAGGTGATGGATGTTAACTAACTCTACTGTGGTAATCATTTCACAATATATACATATATCAAACAATTAAGGTGTTATTTGTTAATTATATCTCAAAAAAGCTGGAAAAATGAAAAAGAAAAACCCTCTGAAACAGTGTAAGAAGAGCAAAGCCTGTGAATGGTGTGAAAAATGAGGGGATGGATTAAAACTGCTCTTGGTTATTTACTAAAAAATTATAATTTTATTTGATTTTTAGTTTATTTTAATCATGAGACATGTTAGCAATAGGTCTGTGCTGGTATGTACAGCGTAAGCTTAGTTAGCCACGCTTAATGAGGCCAACTCAAAGTTTGACCTTATTATGTCAGACACTAAGGAAGGCAAGTAATCAAGAAAAGAGGATGGCCAAGATTGAGCTGCAGAAGATTCCATGAAGCATAGCTGGTCCTGTTCTTATTACCATTATTTTCCCTTCCAACTAGGTCAAACCTGAAGATTGTCCATGTGTGGTTAGCCCACACTGATGTTCTCTCTTTGCAACCCTATCCCAATATAATTCTATTGATTGTATCCAGCCTAGACTTATACATTCTTTTCACTCCTTTGGGGTTAAGAAAAATTTGCCTAGTATCACTATTGTGTAAAAGAACACATCCATAAGATATAAGGAAAATATTAGAACTGTTCTATATCTTTGTTATAGGGTGGTTACACAGTTGTATTCATTTGTCAAAACTCATCATTTTGCTAACAAGCACTTTTCAATAACAAAACATAGAATAAAGTAATATAATATATATGAAAGTTAATAGAAAAGTTTATTAAATTCTGTAGATTTGCCAGCAATGACAGGTCATTACTGGGCTTTTTTTGTTGTTGTTCTAATTTTGCAAAAGGATTACATTTTTTCAACTTGGAGACTCCAGAAGTTTAACTGAAGTTTTATTAACTTGGGGCTTTTGTGACCTAAATCATGAGAAAGAGCTTTAGCTAATGCTATGCTTTGTGCTCAAATTAAGGTATCTCACTACAGCACTAAGAGTATTAATCATAAACTCTTAGTCTATTTATTTGATAGAACAGGCAACAGAGAAGAAAATGAATCTCTCCGGTATTGTAAGCCACAGTTATATAGCTGTATTGCTTCTAATTGTCTGATCTACAAATTTTGAAACAAATGGAAAAGATTTAAACAATGTTGTCCCTTGCAGCTACATGGATGGACCTAGAGACAGTCATACTGAGTGAAGTAATTCAGACCAGAGGAGGACAAATATATGATATTGCTTATGAGTGGAATCTAAAAAAATGGTACAAATGAACTTATATACAAAACAGAAATAGAGTTACAGATGTAGAAAATAATCTTATGGTTACAAGGGGGGAAGGTGGGGAGGGATAAATTGGGAGATTGGGATTGACATACACATAATACTATATATAAAATACATAACTAATTAGGACCTACTATATAGCACAGGGAACTCTACTCGATACTCTGTAATGACCTACATGGGAAAAGATTCTAAAAAAGAGGTGGATATATGTATATGTATAACTGATTCACTGTGCTGTACAGCAGAAAGTAACACAACATTTTAAATCAACTATACTCCAATAACGATTTTAAAAATAAAATAAGCAATATTGTCCTTAAATGGAAGCAGAATAATAAAACCTAAAGTAAGTTCATTCTGTGTAAGTGAATGTGTCTCCTAGAAATGAAAAAAGAAAAAGAAAGGAAAAGGATTAGAAAGACAAATACACAAACACATGTAGATTGTATTAAAACATAATTAAACATCAGGTATTCAAGATAGCTTAAACTGTACTAAATAGACATGTGTTATATTAATTAGGCTATCCTGTGTTTCTGTTAAATATTATACTATTTGGCTGTTTAAATAATTGGTCACCAATTTAGTTTAAAATGCAAATTATTAATTTATTCACAATTTCAATTGATATTCTGGAAGGATTAAATAAAAATATACATATAAAGTGATTAGCACAATTCTTGGCAGAGAATTTACACCCAATATATTGCAATTATTAAAGTTATGTACTATTTGAGTGGCAAGGTTTCTTTCCCCCAGCCCAGTTTTAATGTTATATTTGAGAGAACAAATCAGCAATTTAACATTTGACTTTATTTTAAGATAGAAATAGTCAGGTGTCTTCATATCTCTTTGAATTTGTAACTCTAACAATACAATTGATCAGGAATCATAGAAATTATAAGGCACAGTTTGCCAAAATTGCTATGAATCTATGCCCTTGAGAAGTCTCCTGAGGGACATTGCTACTCACCTCAAAAATACAGAGAGGAATGTAGGCTTCAAAGTAGGATGTAGTAAAGCTTTAATGAACGTGAAATGTGAAAAAATAAGAGTACAATCAGATATTTCATACCTTATAAACGAATAAAGTTAGATGAGTTTATTTTTACAAGGCTCTAAAAAGGCATAGCTGATGTTAATTTCGACAGCTGAATTGTTTCAGATAAACAGTGACTTAAAAGCAGTTACCATAGCAAATGTGTTAATAATTTAGAAAAGACTAAGTAAAATCCATCCAACTGAGGAAATAAAAACACAAAGCACTAAACCTTAGATCCTCTTTAAAGTGATATTTTACTTATTTATTTTGTTTAGGAGAGTTTTCCTCAACAGAGCAATTCATTTCTTCTGATTTGATATATAATTAAGTTGCTTGTGCATAATTGTATTCCTTTAATTTACATTTCTAAGAAATCATGGAACTTCAAAATAGAAAGTTCATTACAATGTCAATATTTAACACTTCAAAAGAATCCCCCTGTGCAAATAACTAAGTTAACTGCTTGATTAACTCTATTTACTACATTCCTCTTCTCTTTCATTCATGCCATTTTTTTTCCAGTTTCACTCAAGAAGTTAATTCTCTATGATTTATTGGGCAAGGAAATATTTTTCTTGGTTTATTTGGTTGACTTGTTTTCGTGTGTGAACTTTGCATTTTTTTTTCTTTTCCTGCTGTCAGTTACCTCCAAAAAGCAATTTTTAAAATTGTCCACCAGACGTCAACTGTACTAAAGTATATTCTCCCCACCAAATTCTGAAAATCCTACAATGTACCACCATTATTTAAAGGGTAAAATATGTCCCTATAATCTTTGTAATATAAGATAAAGGTATCAGATTATAGAAAAAAAAGTAGCTCTAAATGACAGCTGACTTGTTAGAGTCCTAAAAGAAGAGTGTACTATAAAAAAATGAGAGGATATTCTTTATTATATTATAACTAGAATAATGGGTTGGGGGAACGGATCCTCTCTTTAGGTTACCTAGATGTTCATGTATTTAGTTCATTGCATATTTAAAATACAGTATTTGATGAATGTTAAATGCCCACAGAGTACTGTGATTAGCTGAAGGATGAGCCTATAAATTACTTGAAAGCAAGGTCTCTGCCCAATGCCTGATTGTCTCCTCAGTTTCCAAAATAGTATAAGGAAAGAGAAAAAGGAAACACTAGGTAGTGAAAGAAGAGAGAAGGGAGTAATAGAAGGAAAGAAGAGAAGAAGAGAATCAGTGTCCTGAGTTGATTAGATACATTGCCTGTTGTGAAAGATGTGTCATCTCCAAGGCTGGCTCTTGTACTTAAGTGTATTCCTGGGCCTCATTTTACCCATCTGACTAATGGGGATAATATTATCCACTTCATAGAGTCCTTGGGAGAATTAAATGAAATCATCTCTTCAAAGTATCTGGCACAAAGTAAACTTCCAATACAAGATATTTACCACATCTGGCAGAATGTAACATCCGAGTCATCATTTGAAGCAGGTTCTTTTCCAAATCCTGGTTGATAACTTGAATAAAGGAATCAAGATCAAGCCAATCTTACCTGACAAAGTGTTGGATGAAGTGAGCTCACAGTTTAAAATACTAAAGAATTCACCCATATTAAACTGCCAAATAATGGAACTCCAGTAGAGCAAGCAAAAATTCAAATACAGAAGGAAGAACTGACTAAAGGAAAAAAAAAAAGAAGAAAAAACCCAATAAATTAGGCCATGGAAGGCAAAGCTAAGTGTAATTAAAAAGGAATACTAGATTTATACTTAATGATTTGGAAGCAGTCTTCCTTTCTATTCTGTATTGAGCAATTCCTCCTCAGAACCCTGGGTCCTGCCTCAGCCACTTGGATTTAAAAGGATAAGCTAAAACTGGAAAATGAGGAAGAAATGCTAGAGACAGAATCAAGATACACACTAGTGAATTTGAGATCTGGGATGTAAACATAGGTAGGCAGGACTCCAGAGCTCTTATCCATGCTTTTTTTTTTTTAATTGGGGTATAGCTGTTTTACAATGTTGTGTTAGTTTCTACTGTAGAATGAAGTGGAGTTCCCTGTGCTATACAGCAGGTTTTCATTAGTTATCTATTTGATACATATTAGTGTATATATGTCAATCCCAACCTCCCACTTCATCCCACTCCTCTGTCCCCCCTTGGTGTCCATACGTTGTTCTCTACATCTGTGTCTCTATTTCTGCCCTGCAAAATGGTTCATCTGTACCATTTTTCTAGATTTCACATATATGCTTTAATATATATTTGTTTTCTTCTTTCTGACTTACTTCACTCCATATGACAGTCTCTAGGTCCATCCACATCTCTACAAATGACCCAATTTCATTCCTTTTTATGGCTGACTAATATTCCATTGTATATATGTACCATATCTTCTTTATCCATTCATCTGCCGATGGACATTTAGGTTGCTTCCACAACCTGGCTATTGTAAATAGTGAGGCAATGAATATTGGGGTGCATGTGTCTTTTTGAATTATGGTTTTCTCTGGGTATATGCCCAGTAGTGGGATTGCTGGGTCATATGGTAATTCTACTTTTAGTTTTTTAAGGAACCTCCATACTGTTCTCCATAGTGGCTGTAACAATGTACATTCCCACCAACAGTGCAAGAGGGTTCCCCTTTCTCCATACCCTCTCCAGCATTTATTGTTTGTAGATTTTTTTGATGATGCCCATTCTAACTGCTGTGAGGTGATACCTCATTGTAGTTTTGATTTGCATTTCTCTAATAATTGGTGATTCATGTGCCTCTTGGCCATCTGTATGTCTTCTTTGGAGAAATGTCTATTTAGATCGTCTGCCTATTTTTGGATTGGGTTGTTTGTTTTTTGATATTGAGCTGCATGAGCTGCTTGTATATTTTGGAGATTAATCCTTTGTCAGTTGCTTCGTTTGCAAATATTTTCTCCCATTCTGAGGGTTGTCTTTTCGTCTTGTTTATGGTTTCCTTTGCTGTGCAAAAGCTTTGAAGTTTCATTAGGTCCCATTTGTTTATTTTTGTTTTTATTTCCATTTCTCTAGGAGGTGAGTCAAAAAGGATCTTGCTGTGATTTCTGTCATAGAGTGTTCTGCCTATGTTTTCCTCTAAGAGTTTTATAGTGTCTGGTCTTACATTTAGGTCCTTAATCCATTTTGAGTTTATTTTTGTGTATGGTGTTAAGGAGTGTTCTAATTTCATTCTTTTACATGTAGCTGTCCAGTTTTCCCAGCACCAAGAGTTAAGGACTCTGGATTTGCAGCCCAGTAAGAATCACGAGGAGTATAAGAGATTCTCAGGGGTTTGAAAACTGTGGAAGAATGGACATTTCCATTACATAATAAAGTCTCCTGTAACCTTTTGATTCATTTAAGTGGCTTTGCTTTTTTCCAGACATTTCTGATTCAGAGATGATACACTTGGAATATTGTGGATTTATTGTATTGATTTATTTATTTCATTTTAATCTACCCTTTATCACATGGTAATGTTTTCTGGTTAAAAATTACTTGAAAGTTAACCAAATACTAGAACAGTGTTTCTCTTTGACATAAGAACTCATCACTGTAGTATAGGCAAATGAGTTTGCTCTCTGAGGTTGAACTCTGTCAAGTTCAGTAGTCTCTGTATAATTGAGATGCTGCTTTTCTACCAAGAAAAAAATAATTTTCTTTTTAGTTTTGTAAAAACGAAAAGGAAAAGCATTAATGTACTTGAAAATCACAGAATATTTTTAATATTAAGATAAAGTGGGGCTTCCCTGGTGGCGCAGTGGTTGAGAGTCCGCCTGCCGATGCAGGGGACACGGGTTCGTGCCCCAGTCCAGGAAGATCCCACATGCCGCTGAGCGGCTGGGCCCCGTGAGCCCTGGCCGCTGAGCCTGCGCGTCTGGAGCCTGTGCTCTGCAACGGGAGAGGCCACAACAGTGAGAGGCCTGCATACCACAAAAAAAAAAAAAAAAAAAAGATAAAGTGAAATTGCTTCTTAGCTGAAACACTAAACTTCTCTCAGAACCAGCAAGTCTAATATATGAACAACCAGGCAGCTGATATATTCTCTCCTGAAGTTCCTAGCATGGATCAGATATCAAACTACTTCACAGTTACAGGTCTGCAGGTTTCAGCTTTTAGCTTTCCTGTGGCACTGTCTTTACTCTCAGAGCAAGGTTTCCTACGTGAGGAACTGTGAAAAGAATATAGGCCCTCCATGATTTGCATACTAAAAGGAATTTAGAACCAGAGTTCTCCTTCCCAATTTTACTGTTATTCTGTTTGCCCCAGGAAAAAAAAATGATCCCCCTTTTTAAATTCAGAAATGGCAAAGTAATTCCAAATAGCTTTCAAGATTAAATTTCATCTGTTCTTAAAAAAGAAAATAGACCCAATTATTTCTGGTTTGTACTTCTATTACTATGTACATAATATAATAAATGAGGCAAGACGTAGGGTAAGGTTTGAAGTAAAAACATAATCAACGCAGTTTGCTTTTTAAAATGTATTTATGAAGATAAAATAAGGCTTTTAAAATGATGATATGAAAAATTTGAAAATCATTACATGATATTTTTGGTGGTAGAAAAAACTGTAGTTGAAATAGTCTTCCTATACATGGCTTCTTAAAAATATCGCAGAAGCTGTTGAATCACGTCATTCTGGAAAAAAATTCTGGGATTAAATAGCATCCTAACAATAACGTTCTAGGGATTTCTACACATAATTAAACTTCAGATCCTATAGCCGAATAGTTAAATGGATGATAAAGGCAATTTACGGTTTTTCTAAGCTATTTGCTGTACGTGTCGCTTTGTTTATATCACTTAGGTAAATTCACCCATTTATTTGTTTGTGATTTTATACCAAGGATAGCATGGACCTGGGATTAAGTGCCTCCACTTTCTCTTTGACTTAAAACTAGACTTCAGCATCTTATTTAACACAACGCTCTAGGCAGGCAATAATAATCATTTAGAGAGCGTATTTGAGCCGACATCTATTTACTATATTAACATAATATTTGAGCAGGAAGAAATATAAGGAAACATTTTTATGAAATGGGTGTGTTCTTTCACAGTGGGCTGTGTAAGGAAATAGAGGAATTCACAAGATGAGAATTCTAATTGGCTAAATGGACAGGAACACAAGGACAATTGTATTTAACAAGACATCTCAAACAAACTTTAATCATAATCTTCCATAACCTCGGGGTATCTGGCAGAGTTTACTTCATTGTATATGATAAAGCCAAGATTCTCAGAGCTAAAAACATTCTGAAGGTCACCACTTCTAACTCTCCACCTGGTGTGTTCGTCTTCTCTATATCACCATCAAAAGTAACAGACTCACAGACTTAGAAAACAAACGTATGGTTACCAAAGGGGAAAGATGGGGGGTGAGGGAAGGATAAATTAGGAGTTTGGGATTGACATATACACACTACTATGTTTAAAATAGATAACCAACAAGGACCTGCTGTATAGCACAAGGAACTATGCCCAATATTCTGTAATAACCTAAATGGGAAAAGAATTTGAAAAAGAATAGATATATGTATAGGTATAACTGAATCACTTTGCTGTACACCTGAAACTAACACAACATTGTAAATCAACTATACTCCAACATAAAATAAAATTTTTTTAAAAAGTGGATTTCCAGATTCTGCCTTAATAGCTTCACAACTGAGGAAAAGTGCTGCTTCTGAGGGCAGCTCACTTTCCATTTGGGACAGCTTAAATTATGATATTTAAAAAAAAACCAAAAAACTTTTACCCCTAATCCTTAGGCATAGGTTTTCCAGACATTTGAGCACATCTGATTTCTTTCCTTATTTATTTTACATTTCATTCAACTCAAAGTTTCCTAGTTTCATATGATTTAACATCTTACATTATTTTCTTATCTGTATATGGAAGGTTTGTCCTAGATTCATATATTTAATAATTTAGATTTTTTAGTAGTGGACTTGTTAAACAAAAATCCCATGTGATACTCTCATGAGTAAACTACACACCAGCAGATGAGTTGTGGATGGAGAGAGAGTGAAAAGCTGAGAAGCTGACTACTTGGCTTCCCCTTCAGCCTTCTTGGAAACCCTCAGGGACCTCAGTGAAAGTCTAGGTTTCACGGCAGTGACACTGAAAAACACCAAAGCAAGTAACTATGAAATTTACATCTAGCTGAAAATATTAGTACAGCTGCCCAAGGTGATTGTCTCTTTTCCCTTAGGTGATCTTCATAGGTGGTTCTGAGTCTGTTTAGCATTCTGGTCACTTTTTTGGACATACCTCAGTGTGTCCCACTGGAGCATGATTCTTCATATGCCCCATTTTGAAATCAGTTAACTTTAAAATGGAATTTAATATATGCAAAAAAGCTTTTCTTGCTGCCTTTTAATAGAAAAGTAGATCAATCATGGATGGGTTGCCCCAACATGATTCAGGTGAATACTAAAGATTTGGCTATGTGCATCATTATGGATAAAATATAACATTTTATTCCTATTCATGACTCTCCTCAAATATCTAAAATAATTCCAAGAACAAGCAATACAGCAGAAGCAGTTCACCTGCCTTTATGATCTTCATATGTCATTAACTGATGCAAAATACCATCTAGATTGTCTAGTCTTACCTTTCAGCAAGCAAAGTATAGAGTGTATGGTCACCTTGATTTGTTTTGCCAATCTAATGGCTTACATATCTAGAAATCATAAAAATGAGTCATTTGGATGCAGAGCTCTTCTCCTTTGCTCATTTTGATCACCAAGGATAGAGTTGTATCTACTGGAGCTGCAATTTTAATATGCTTTAGGAACTTGTCAATATGAAAATTATGGGACGCTTTCCAAAACACTGAGGGAAAATTTTACCTTAAGCATCTTTTTAAGGGGTAAAATCAAACTTTTTGCATAGTCTGTACTAACAAATTTAAATCTCAACCAGTGTACACTATTTAATTAAAATTTTTTATTGGTACAATATTCATGCTATATTTTTAAGAGTACTGTGTTTAGTCAACAATTTCTATTGTGATCCATTTTTTTAAGTTTGTGTGTTCAATTAGTATTTTGGAGAAGGAAATTGGAATAAGAGTGTGAATATATCTGTAACCATCATCATTAATTTAAAGAATATATTTTCTATTTCTTCTGCTTTATCTAAGTTATTTTTAAGATGTTTTCTATCAATGTGTTATATAGGTCAGCTATTCTATTTAAAGTTTTCTATTTTCATTGAAATGTAGGGAAGTTATCTGAATGGAGGCTATATTGTATATAAAAATGACACTAAATCATGTGAAAGAAACCAAGTTTTAACATCTAACAGTAAAAAGATTCTACCACTCATTTTGTGGGCCTTAGTTTTCCAATCATTTAGCTTAGTTAAATCAGTGCATTAGACCAGGTATAGATGACCTCTAAGGCTTCCTAAGATTACAAAAATTTAAAAAAGAAAAGGTAAATGACTTTAACAACCTTTGAAATTTAGAATATATTTTTCAAAATCAGATTAACATTTAAGAAAAACCAGAAAGAGACTCATTCAGCAGTCAATAAAGACCAGAAGCAAAGTCCTGCAGACCTCAGTATCACCTGTACTATGTACAGTTTAACTAACGTTATTTCAACTAGTTATTTAGTATAATTTACATATAAATTAATTAATCAAACTCTCATTCACTTCTGGATTATATTTTTGAACATTTATACTATACAGAATATTCTGTGATTGACCCTAAATAGTTATAAAAATGATTCAGCAAATATTTGTCATTGTTCTACTGTCTGCATAGTGATATTGCTGCCCTCAGATTGGTGAAAGACCAACTTTAAATAAATTAATACGTAGGAAAATCCCAACTACAGATAAATACTATAAAGAAGAAACAATGGATTAATGTGGAAAGAGAGACTGGCAGGGCCTCTCCAGGAGGTAATGTTTGAGTTGCAAACTGAATAATGAGAAGAAGACAGCTATGGGCTGATCCGGGAGAGGTGAACTTTATGTATAAGTTATATCAAGTTCAGACGTGCTGACCGGAAATATATTTGGCTTGTTTAAGTGACAGAAAAGAAAGCCAGTATGGCAGGGCATAGTGAAAGCAAAAAAGGTATAAGGAGAAGCCATTAGAGAGAAAATTAGGATCAACTAATACAGGGTCATGTAACTGAGGAAAACAAACACACACACAAAAAGTTTCTCACGGGTGGGAATTGGGTTGACATCCACAGCTAGTCAACAGTGTTTTCCTGCTGAATGTAATCTCACAGAATGTCAGCGTCAAACAAGACCACTCTGTGGTTATGATGAATCAAGAAATAAATAAGAACACTCTGTAATTAGGTCTGAATGCAGACAAAATGCGTGAACATTGTCCAAACTCCAAAAATGATCAAATGCTTTATCCAGGATCTGATATCCTGTCCTGACTTCTGCTTCTTTCCAATCGCAGGTTTAGTATCAGTCTATTCTCGTTGAGGTCTGGGATAAGAATGTTTAAGATACTTAATCATAACTAACAACAATGTCGGTTAATGCCCACAGCACATTTTGCTAAACCAGGACTCTGACTTGAAGGTTACAAAATACAATTTCATTTTGCTAGAGTTTTCTGACAATAGCTTTTCAATTCAGTTTGAAAATAAAACATCTGAGATGTATTTTCTACAATGACATTGACTACTTTCCATTAGGAACCTGTGTATAGTAGGAAATGCCTTTCTCATTTGTAGATTCCATTACGTTTGCACGACAAGTTTACACTTATTATCTTCTGTGCTCATCACAGATCAAGTATGCTCAGCATTTCTATCATTCTTTTCAAGGAGTAAGGTGTTCACAGAGAGGTCAAGTAGTTTGTTCACTGTCACTCAGTTTAAAAATTTAATGGAGATTTTAATCAGAGTCCATCTGTACCACTTCAAAACCTGTTGTGGTAAAGATTCCTCTGAAACCACAGAAAGGAAAAACGTTTACCTCTACTCAAATTTTATTACTTTCTTCTTGACATATCAGCATAAACAGTAATCTTCATCATCCTTATCAACTTTGGAAAACAGATCAGAATAAAAATTTTTTAGACATATTCACGCACAAAGTCAGTCTGGAGTTGTCTCTGTATTTTATATCTAAAAATAATCCCAAATTTAACTGACCTGCTGTTCATGTTCTGTTGGGGGAAAAAAAAAGTTATCTATCTTAGATGGAGAGATGTGTATCAGCAAACTGTATCTTGGGAAATGAACCTGTATGAGATTTCGGAAGCACTTTCGGGGTTTAAGAATTATATCTTGAATTCTGTTATGGTTCAACCTTATATCAGAAGTCTTTTCTTCTTGGGGGGAATTACAGGACCATAGGTCTTCATTGCCCAAGACATTTTCTCTCCTTTGTCACAGGGAGACTACAAATTCAGAAATTGATTTTATGGCTTCAGAGGGTTGATATATGAATTTTAAACATCCAGCAGTGCAGACAGCAAGCTTGCTTAGCCTAGAGCAGTTACAGTTGATACTGTTGCAGATGCTGAATGTATAAGAGGAATCTTAGGTACAAATAAGCAATTTCACTAGAATCTCTCTCACAATCCAGCTTTGATTTTCTTCCTGGATTTCCTTTATTCTCTTGTTTTTTAAACTTTACTGTTCCATGGGACTCAGTCCTTGATATACTTTCATTTTTTAAAAACTCAAGGTGAGCTTATTATCATTTTCATGATTTCGACTTCTGCCAATATTAGATAACTCCCAAATATGTATCCGTTTCCCAGGATTCCTTTGAGTACCTCGAAAGCAAATTCCATGACGCTGATTCATTTTCATCCCTCCGTATCATTCTTCTTTATTTCCCAGGATCCTCAACTTCTAAACCACTAAACTTATAAATCTGAGAGTCATCTATTACTCTTGCTTCTTCCTTCCCTCTCATCAAGACCTGCAGACTTTATCTCCTACATATTTATTTCATCCAACCTACCACCTCCATCTTCATTCTCACCACAGCCCTAGTTTAAGCATTCCTGACCACTTGTGTCTAAACTGAACTCCTTCCTCCCAGGTGGGTTTTCTGTTGAATACATAGCTCTAGAGTAATTTATACAAACTAATTGGTTTAAGAACCTGGGCAATGGCCCTTACTTTTCTTTACAATACACTCCTCTGTTCTTGTTCTTTTCTTCTACGTTGCATTCAACTGTATACATATTCCTCCATTTAAAATATATTTTAAATAAAACTAGACAAAGTGATTGTAAAGATGAAAAATATAACTTGAGTTATTTTAATTCTGTCCCTCTATCTGACACATAGAGCTTTTACCACACAGACGTATTTATACATTATGTTATTGTTCTTCATGATCTACTCTAACAGATTCCAAACATGTATTTTTTATCTGTCCCACGAGGGGTAAGCAGAGGGTGATATGGAAGGACTCCGAGCCTTCACACAACCTTGACTTCAAAGAAGCTTTCTCAGAAGAGGCAACATCTGATTATGCTTTTTATTAAGACAAATTTCTATAAAATATTTTATTGGTTCCATAATAGTTTTCACATATAGGGACTCCACCAAAATGTTATAGAGTAGGAATATTTATCTCAATTTTACTGACCAAAAAACTCAGCTCAGGAATGTTGTAAAAGTTGCCTGAGGTCACATAGCCAGTAGGTATCTGAGACAGAACTTGAAATCAGATCAACATTTTAAAAGAAAAACATGAGAAAATTGCAAACGAGTAACTAAGTCAAGGTCAAAAGTAGCTGGGGAAGAGGTGATCTAATCTTCTGATTTCCTGTCCAGTACTCTCTAATTCTACTCCTCCCACCCACCCCCACCCCCCAAATATTACATTTTCTCCAGCAACAAATGGCACCTTACATTTACTCTGTATCGTTGATTTAAAATACAGCACTATCTAATCCATGTAAACATTTGAAGATCAAAACTAATCTTCTGGGCTTCCCTGGTGGCGCAGTGGTTGAGAGTCCGCCTGCCGATGCAGGGGACACAGGTTCGTGCCCCGGTCCGGGAAGATCCCACATGCCGCGGAGCGGCTGGGCCCGTGAGCCATGGCCACTAAGCCTGCACGTCCGGAGCCTGTGCTCCGCAACGGGAGAGGCCACAACAGTGAAAGGCCCGCGTAATGAAAAAAACAAACTAATCTTCTGACAATTTTAAATAGATTGTTTATCAAGCATTGTAAGTGCCAAGTGTTGGTGTTATAATACCTGTTATAAACAACCAAGCTATTTGGTTGTGTCTAACATATTTAAGGGCATTCTCTAACTTATTTAAGCTTTTCCAATCTAAATTTTTGTAATGAAAAATGTTGAAAGATAATTTTTACCAGCTTTCCTAGTTTTTGCCTATTTTTCACTTTTAATGTACTGTCTTGGCTTTATTTAAATGCAGGCAGTGTATCATGGAAGGATCCACAATGTTGGACTAGCACTACAGAGAATATTGATACATGCTATTTTATGTCTTCATTGCTGGGGACATTTGTACACTTTCGTCAATTATTCTTCCATGAAGTCCTGAAATAAAACCAAGCATATGGTTGTTGTTTGTGACATTTGCTCCATATGGCCAGACCAGAAAACCTAAGAAGTCACAATCACATTGACAGAGCCATATATCTCATCAAATTGAATCACTCATACTTGCCTCACATGCTACAGACTTCAAAGCTGAAATCATAAGTAAAACGAAACCAAGAGTCAGCCACCAAATACTTGTTAAATGAATATTTTTATGTCAGTAAGAAATGCGGTTAAAACTACACATACACACAAACCTTTGCATACAGATATATACATATAACTTATAAAACATATATAAAATACTAAAAGTCTACTACATGTGAATAAGATATATAGTATATGATCAAGATTATATATATACATATATATAATCAACACACATATATATGATCAAGATATATAAATATACCATATGTATATATAAATCTTAGATTTATGATCACAGGTAGTGAATACTTAGTATTGTTCATCTTCTTGCCCAGTGTTCCTTACCCTCCTTCTGTAGATAGAACATAATTTTAGATGAAGAAAAAAATTCTCCTTCCCAGCTCTTGTGATTTTAATGGGGCAGCACGGACTGCCAAGTTTCAAGGGTAGATATGTGCAGCAGTAATTCTGTCTCTTGACAAAAAGACTTGTATGAGTACTGAAAATGTATTATTATGAGTATTGAAAGAAATCATGTCTGTGGGTCCATACTGCAGAAGATCACATCAAAAATGCCATTTGATGATTTTTCAGATAATATTTGAAATTCCACTTCACTCTCCTTTGGTGGCTTCTGTAGGATTTGAAAGTAATGGTACCTGCCAAATCATTTTATTTTTCCCTTCATTAGTAGCAACTAGATGTGCGTTTGCTCCATGTCAGACCTTAATTTCATTCACTTTAAACAGATCCCAAAGTTGAGTTTCCTTAGTTTGCACTGCCCTGAAATTTAGCTGCTGCTCTTTAAACCTGTGGTTAGACTATAAATATTGAGATTTCTAGGAATTGGACGCAGCTGCTAAGTTTTAGGGTTTTTTTGTTGTCGCTGTTTTCTTTACTTTTTTTTTTTTGCAGTTAATTAGGTTTGCAATTAACCTGACTTTTGCTTATTGTTAGAGACAGTTTTGAATGAAAATATTATAAATTTTAATATTTTTATGGAGAAAATTTGTTCATGTAATTATATAGATGAGATAAAAGGGTTGTATTTATAGCAATGATATTTAATGCTTTAAACCCTTTTGAAGTTGTATGCTAAGAAGTACAAAGTGATCTATCATCAGAATTCTTCAAGTTAGCCACCAGTTGATGACTCAGATTTCCCTTCTAATTTTGTTAAAAGGACGTAATGTCTTCCTATTCAAAGCCCTAAAATGGCTTCCCATGTTCTTACAATGTCTGAAATAGTCATATAAGACTTGGCTGTCCATGGTCTCCCTGACTTTACCTCCTACAAATCCCCCTTCACTCACTAAGCTTTAGTTATAATAAATTCCATGAGGTTTTCTCCTTGAATACGCTAGGTACTGCTGCCACTTTAACTGCTTTTACACTGCCCGTTTCCTCTATCTGGAATGCTTTATCCTAATGTTTAAATGTCACCTTTTCAATGGGTACCCTTTCAATAACTAATGGCTATCTTCTTTATTGTTGCAACCCAGCCCCCCAACCTTGACTCTCCACCCTCTTATGTTGCTCTGCACTTAAAATTTTTTATGATTTACTTATTATTTTATTGCTTGTTTTTGTCTCTTTCCTTATTAGAATAAGCTCCATGAAAGCATGTAACTTGTTCAAGGTGATGCAAATGGCAGGAGAGACAAGGATTGCAAATCAGGCAGCCCAATTCTGGGGTCAATACTCTCAACCACTGTATCCCAAGCCACACTCACCCTGTCACCTCCCAACATGCCCATTCACTACCCAACACAACCATTTATTTGTATTGTCCCTCTTTGGACTCCTTGACATAGGTAATCATTATTGATTTCTTTTTCTACTAAAGGGAAAGTCCTTGAGTGTACCTTAGCTCCTAACATCACATCTGGAAGTGGAAAATGCAATGCCCTGTAATTTTTTATTGTTTTTTACAAAATAATCTGACTGGGCTTCCCTGGTGGCGCAGTGGTTGAGAGTCCGCCTGCCGGTGCAGGGGACACGGGTTCGTGCCCCGGTCCAGGAAGATCCCACATGCCGTGGAGCGGCTGGGCCCGTGAGCCATGGCCGCTGAGCCTGCGCGTCCGGAGCCTGTGCTCCGCAACAGGAGAGGCCACAACAGTGAGAGGCCCGCGTACCGCAAAAAATAAAAATAAAAAAAAATAAATAATCTGACTCACCAATGGTGAAAATGTATCATCTATAGAAGGAAAATATTGGTGCTGGTCAGACATAGGAGTAGGGTACTACAAAATGATATTTTTCATTTCCTTTCTGTAAGAGCTGTTGATTTTATTTTGCAGTACTTTACGTGGCTTTGTGTCCATCACCTTTCTTCTCTGCCAACCCAGTCCATTTAAGAAAGCAAATTATTCCAGCACAGCTGATGGGAAGTTGTGTGTTAAGAGGATTCTACTTTTATCACAGGAAATAAAGAAATACAGTTCTGATTATTTATTTTTCTCTCCCTCTACTTGGATAAGATCAGAGACCAGGGAGGACTGAGCAATCCAGTGCAGAACTTTCTATATCTAGGGGAGATTTATCTGACCGGTTACAGTAACAGTTCTGGTTGTGTATTTGAGTTTTAAGTTTGATTTACTTTTTGGAAGTGCCCTAACTTCTTTTCTGAAAAAAATACATTTGATAAATTTTGTTTCCTGGGGCTACACTGTACCTGGGGACTTGACGTAACTCAAGCTTTGATCACTTTCAAATGGCGTGCATGTGGGCATGTGCGTGCACACACACACACACACACACACCTCTCAAAACATTGAGATTAAGCTGGAAACTAGAAGGAAAGCTTTACTCCTACTGTAGCTCTGCAGGGAACCCTCATCTAAGATCACTGACTTTCTTGGCAAGCAGTGTTCAGGGTTTTAAAGGTACAGGAAAAAAGGTGGCATTTTGCCAGGCACTTCCTCATTGTAGAGAAACAAATTTGTGAATAACATATCTGTAGATTTTGTCAATTTGTTTGTGCACTGACACTAAGCTGGTGTGGTCTAGAGAGAGTGAATTTATCTTTTTCCATTGTGATCACAGCGGCATTTTCTGATGTTGACCTGTGAGATTATTTTGTTCTACAGGAGGACACCATGGTCTAACTTTGAGTGTTAGGTCAGCTCCTAGAGAAAGCTGTCCTATTTCAGTCTCACAATCCAAACAGAATAGTTTCAGGCAGTAAAATACTCACAAATTTATAGATATGTATATAGATATAGCTCACTTGTTTTTAATAATGTTAAGAGAATCAGTTTTTCTTATCTTTCCTTTTTATTTCTTAAAAACACCTTTAAACCAAGTATTTATGACATTGACACTTAGAGAATAAATTATTTACCAAACTGACTCCAAATAAAACATTAATATGTTTTAATTATATTAGAGCAAGACTTCTTGTCAAGTTCTCAGAAAACTGACCAGGAACAAAGTTTATTGCTAATACTTTAATGGAGAGCATAATTCCAAGAAAGTAGAAATGAGGGAAGGAAAAGTGTATCAGGAAATGAGGGAGAGGATATATGAGGAAACCTGGATACCGCTTGGGTCAAGCATTGGTGTTGGCTCAATCTCATGGGCTTGTCTTCAGATAACCCAAATTACACACTTAGTTCATGCAGTGGAAACCAGATTACACACTTAGTTCATGCAGTGGAAACCAGATTACGCACTTAGTTCATGCAGTGGCTGTTAAGTAAATGTTTAGTTACTGTTCCTCATGATAGCGCTTGTTGAGTATACTGCTATTTGGGTGATTTTTATGTTTCCAATTTAACAACTTCTTTATACAATCTAATAAAGAAATACAGGCACACCTCGGAGATATTTGGGGTTTAATTCCGAACCACTGCAATAAAGTGAATATTGAAATATAGCGAATAACATGAAGTTTTTGATTTCCTGCTGCAAAAGAAATTTGTTATAAAATTTATGTTTATACTGTGGTCTATTAAGTGCAATGACATCATGTCTAAAAAAATAATGTCCATACCTTAATTAAAAAGTACTTAAGGGCTTCCCTGGTGGCGCAGTGGCTGAGAGTCTGCCTGCCGATGCAGGGGACACGGGTTTGTGCCCCGGTCCAGGAGGATCCCACATGCCATGGAGCGGCTGGGCCTGTGGGCCATGGCCGCTGAGCCTGCGCGTCCAGAGCCTGTGCTCCGCAATGGGAGAGGCCACAACAGTGAGAGGCCCGCGTACCGCAAAAAAAAAAAAAAAAAAAAAGTACTTAAGAAAAATAAAAAGTATTTTATTGTTGAAAAAATAAAAAGTATTTTATTGTTGAAAAAATGCTAACCATCACCTGAGCCTTCAGCCAGTCATAATAATTTGCAATAGTAACATCAAGGATCACTGATCATAGATCACCATATCAAGTAAAATGATAATGAAAAAGTTTGAAATATTGTCAGAATTACCAAAATGTGACAAAGAGACACAGAATGAGCAAATGTTGTTGGAAAAATGGCGCTGACAGACTTGTTTGACACAGGATTGCCACAAACCTTCAATTTTTTAAAAAAGTTCAATTATCTGTGAAGTGCAACAAAATGAGGTACGTCTGTACCATGAGAATTAGGATTTTGACATTATGGTTTCAGGCAGTAACACAATCACAAATGTACTCGATATAGTAATTTCTAGTATGAGAATATCAATAGAAAATAAATTTGAATTGTGTACCATATTTGAATAAGATTAAGATATTTTGCTTCACATACATATGCCAACTGAACAGACAGTGAGGTTGCCTCTTCTAGATCTGTGCATTCTGTCATCATATGCACTATTTCCAGGTGTTTTGATATATCCTGTATTTAGTCCTTGTTTTGCCCTAAAAGTAGTGTCTCTGTATAGCTGTATTTCTTGAGTGCAGTGTAGACCATGAGTTCCAGTAAGCTTGACATTTGGTCAAGTAAAGAAACCAAAGAAAAAAATTTGCTAAAAAATGCACTCCTTTGTATCTGTCTTTCACTAATAACCACCCACTATCAAGTCTTCTTTTCTTCCTTGGAAAATAAAATAAATCTTCATTACATTTCCCTATATGTAAAACTTTATTCATTTCCCATTTGTTGCTATTATTTATATAAACTATATTCATTATTTTTCAAATGCTGTGTTTTTATCTAAAAATATGGTAATATATTGAATTGAACAGCATCATAATTTTGCCAATTGCAATTAATGAAAAATGTTTCTGTTTAAGATATGTTTTACTTATTGCTGTTGTTTTCAAGATCAAATTATGGTTTTAAGGAAGGGATATGTGTATTGCATTTTAGGAAAACCTATTCAAGTGAATAAAATAATGCATCCACTAGATTTTGTTTCCCATTGGTAAAATGTTCACCCCTATAGGCACAGGCAAAGTTGTTGTTCCAAGTTGTTCATCCACAGAGCTGGACTCGTAGTTTCTCATGTTTCTCAGCAGCTGGGAGACAAAGAAGCAAAACATAAGATGAGAGGTGTGAGCTGTGGGAGACTGGTAAACTGGCTTTCCAGATAAAGGAAGGACAAGAGAGAGAGAGACAGAGAGGGAGAAGGAAGGAAGGAAAGAAGGAAGGTAGGAAGGAAAGAAGGGAGGGAGGGAGGAAGGAAGGAAGGAAGGAGAGAAAGAAGTGAAAGTATAGAAAGAAAAAGAAAAGAAGAAAGCCCTGAAGTATAGCATTGATTGCATTTGCCTTAACTGTGTTACAGAAACACCTCCCCAAAGCCAATTTCAAGCTACTGATGATTTAACAACTGGCTCTCAATGTTCCCGGATATTTAACTCTCAGCTCTAGGAGCTCATAGGAACTGGTACAACAAACCACTAGGTGTAAGACATAGGTAGTATTAGTCTGTGTTCATGCAAAAGCAGTTATCATGGTGGCTTGGATAGCACAAGTGGATAATGTAAAGAAAGATGTCCTACAGGATCTAAATCGGTATCTAAGATGCAGGGGATTCAGGCCTTGATTATCTCATATTTATGTTTAAACTAACTTTTGCTTTTCTAGATCTTGACTTCCATTTTCCACTTCTAACTAACACAGCTTTTAAATTTGTCCAGTGAATATTTAGAAAACATCATTTTCATCTTGATACTTCTCCAGGCTTTATTTAGTAGTACTGTGTCTCCATCCTATGTGGATGTACTGAAATTCAATTCTATTCAATTCTGACACTGACTACCCAGAATTGGCATAGATCTCACAAGTTAAGAGCTCAGCCCTCCACCATATTGCTATTTTCCCCCTATTTGTAGATCTGCATTTTCTCTTTGTATGTTGCATAGGTGTTGTTGAAAACTAGTCATTTTAGATTGTATGTCACAGCAGTTCTAGATTTTGCTTGCTTTTTACATGAGGCTGTCATTGCTGCTTTGTTACTATCTTTTCTTGTCTTTGTAAATAGCCCACCTGGCCCAGATCTCATCTATGGAATCTGTTTCCCCTACATCATGCTGCCTCTGGGGTTTCCAGAGTTTTCGTTTTTCTTTTCTTTCATTTTTTTTTTTTTTTAGAGGTTGTTCCCAAGTGTCAGCATAATTTTTTGTAAGCCAAGGACTGGTCAGAGATTGAGTTCAAACACACCTTGACCCAATAAAGATTCCACACTACCGATGTAACTCTATGTGTGTTGGGTGCACCTTCAAAGTTCAGGCAGGATATGAGTCTACTCCAGTTTTCACTTTCTAGCAGGCCCCCTCCAGTCTCTCCTATGTGTGTCAGCTATCACCCAGTCCTCTGGGGTTGGTACAGAGCTTGGGCATTTTCAGGTCTCTCCTGAATGAACCTGCAGACTCCAAGCTGGTCAGAGATGTGTGGTGAACTTATCAAGTACTCCTCCCCCCTACAAGAACACACACATCTGGTTGTCTCTTGTATCCAAAATCCCCATTTTAAATTTCTAAATATAGGTCAATTTCAGAAAAGCTGAACAGTAACATGTATAGTTGAAGTAACCAAATTAGCAAATATACAGAAGGACAGCCTATTTATTATATGTGATGCCTGCATAGTCAATCAGTGGCAGAAAGACTTACCTAAAAGAATGCTTTATAAAATAAATCATTCAAAAAGAGAGAAGGCAGCTTGCTTTTCTGCCATTGTTCATCAAGCTTGGCCATAATATTTCAGTGCTAAGTATCACTCTTCTTCTAGAGTCTCTTCTGTACTAAATCATTTAGTGCTTTCAACCAGTGCACTTTTTATTCTCTTTGCAGAGAATTCTTCAAACGAGAGATAGATTTACTCAATAACAGTTTATCGTGAAATGTGACTTATGTGACTTTGAACATTTTCCCTTCAGTATATGTTCTTCTTTCTTCCTTATAGACCTTAAAAATATAAGTCCTTGTGATTATCATTAAATCCTGATGCTGTTAAAATCTTATGTTCCCCCATGGTCTTATTTACATAACTTATTTCTAGAATCTCCCTTGTTGTAGCTGGTAGTCTCTTTTTTTTGAAAAGTTTTTCTTTTGGGGGGGATTAGTATTATTTGTGAAGAATAAGCTTTCCTAGTTTTACATAGATGTGATGAAAAGAAAGATATTAATTTATCATGTGAATAGAAATATAAAATGAATGAAGAGATCAGCTGCATTTGAAAGCGTTCCAGCACATAGCATTTTAGAAGAAAGCTTTCTCAGACTCCAGCAGAAGTAGCATCTGCAGGCTTTAGCTATGATCATACTTATTCCCAGTCATTTTTATTCCTTACCAAATAGGTTCAATCACATTAACCATCTACTTCTATAGCATTAATAATTTACATAATGACATTAGAATCCATTATTAATCTTAGATAGCACCAAGATAGTATCAAGTTATATGCACTTGGAATGCATTTTTTTTAGTTTTTGGTTCCCAGTTGCTGCCTGAGTTATCGTTAGCTTTTTAAAAGGTCTCTAGTGACAAAGGAAAACTGGAACAATCTCCACCTACTATGGTAAGCCCTTGCATCTGAAAAGGGCTTTTAACTTCATAAAGTATTATTAAATGCACTGTTACATATTTTCTGAAAAGCAGTTTTATCAGGAAGGGATAACAATATCCTTAGATGGGTGGGGAAACAGAGTTTTGGTGAATTCCCAAGGTTATACCACTTTTGTCAGAATTGGGCTGATACCCCAAAACTCAAAAAAGGGAAAGGGGGTTGAATTGACATTTATTGACTAGAATGGACGATAAAGGCAATATTTATCTCACTCAGGAGAGAACCCCAGTGAGTATGGGGTATCTTTTGAGGTGATTTTACAAATGAAAATGTGAAGTTCTGAGGGGCAATGCAATTTCCCCAAATTACATTCCCAACATCAGAACTGGGATTAAAACCTAAAGTTTCTGATTGCCAGTTCCACACATGGCTGTACTCTCCTACCCATACTGAGAGCCAATGTTAATAGTTTCTTAACATGTATGAAGCACTACTATACAGCAGGCATTGTATGAAGAACTTTTAAATTGGGTATTTTTTCTCTCTGAAAGTTCTACCCTAGTTAAAATAATCAGACTGCCTCTCCTCCCACATCCCAATCAGGATCCTTTCACCGAGATTATTCTTAACTGAGCTGAAAATAAAAGAAGCATCTTTCTTTTCCAATCAGAGGCTACAAAGATGGGGGCCTGGAACTGAAGGAAAACAGGTGTATTACCTCATGAAGAAGAATAACAACAATGACAACAACAAAAGACATTCTTTGTCATTTAATAGCAGAGAGGTGCCTCAATTGACTTCATGGCTTGGTGGATTTGAATAGTCTAGTTACTTCTTTATTATTCTAGTCTTGTGGATTTTACTCTTTTGAAGTGATATCTCTCAGGGCTGGAGTTGGAGTGTAACATAGCATCACTCTGTTGAGACTGTAAAATAAAATATTTGCTCTGCAGAAATGAAGATGAAATGATTATCCCAGTTTTCCTTTATTAATATAATAATAATATCATTTCTAATTAGGGATGCCTTAGGAAAATAGCAGAGGCCACATTTGCATTAAGATATTCCTGCTGTGTATGCCAAATCAACTGCAATTTGCTAAAGATGGGGTGAATTAATCAGTTCGGGTGTTAAGTTCCTTGGGTATCTGTCCCTTAAACTGAAGCTGCAAACAGCACTTGTAATCAGTCTTGGCAAAACAATTTCAAGCTGATAAATACTCCCATAATGGCAATACTTGGCTGCTCAATATTTTGATACCCAGTGCTTAAAGTCAAACCAACAGCATGCATTGCTCTGGCATTAGTGTTACTTTTGTATATGCTTTTACTGGAAAGGCATTTATTAAAGTTCTCTGACATCACTGCATTATTAATTCACTAACTAATCAGTTTGAATCCCAAGGGAACGGCATTGTTTACTTTCTATATCTTACTGGATTAACATATTCTTGGGAAAATAATTTCAGCATCAAAATATAATAAAAGCCATTTTACGTTAAATATTAATCAATTTATTAAATATCTGCAAATACAATATCATTCTCTATAATTAGTCTTCTAGGTATTCATAGAAGTATAGATAACTCATATCAAGCTAGATCACATTTGATGTATTCTCACTTTTTTTTGACTGGTCTTGCAGGAGAGGATAATCTTGATGGAACTGAGCAAAAGAGGAAAAGGAGCTTTTTCTGTTTAATGTTGGTTTACAAACCCCACAACATTCTAACTTATAAAATTGAGAAAGCTTCAAAATGGGCCTTTTAGAACTCTATCCAGGGATCAAAACAGAATACATTCTGTTGCAAAATGGCATCTCTATTGATGACATTTTGAAGAGAAATCATACAAGCAAGTGTAAAATCATAAGTTTTTCTTCTAAAACGCAGTTTTTCTAGAGGTTTGTGGGGAGAAACTGCTTCAGCTTCTAAGACTATCAAGCATCAGTTTTCCATTCCTTTTGGGCTGAGTGCTTCAACTTCAAAATGGAATTATCTTTAAAACACAATTTAGTTTTAATAATTTATCATAACATTCATGAGACAGGGATTGAGACTGGGTCCACAGCAGCCCAAGTCTATCATCTGTGCTTAAAAAAATGATTTTAAGTAATTTGCTTAGATATGTTCTTAAAAATGTATTTTTAAACTCCTTTTATCTATCAGCCATTTTTTTGATGTGAAATGAATTTAAAAATTATTTGGAATTAATTTTGTATTAAAAAGTACAAAAAAATAGTTCAAATAAAGAATGTTTAAATGTTTTCTTCTTTTTCTTTTTAAACAGCAAATGCAATGAAATATGCCAGAAATAAACTTCCTCCAAAATAGGATGCACAAAAGCTTTTATAACTATCAGAAAGTCCTCACTGGCCTTCCTATATTTATTTCCCTGTAAATAGAAAACATAGTCCTTAAGAGAGGAATGGTTTAAAGACAGAAATCTATCAATCGATGGCTTTGTGTTGTTGAAATTATTAATGACAAATCATTCAGTCAGAATTGATTTCTCCAAAACATCTTGCCTCTATTAAGCATGATATTTGTTTCAGGGAAAGCATAGCTTCCAGATCAGATTCTGAGCTCCTTGAAAGAATGAGGATTTTCTTAGCACTTTTCAAATCTCCCATAGCATGACTCATGCCCAGTGAATAAGTTAAAAATCAGAGCTCGATAATATAAAAGTGAATTGATTTTCAGGTGTCAAGGAAATTAACTTGTCGTATAGATTAACTTCAAAGTCACTTTGCCTTATTTCCTACTTTTTAGAGAAAAGCTTTTCTAACACTTTTATTTGTTTATCAGACAGTAAAACTACAATTACTAATTATTTATTTGATGCATCCTACTATATAACAGGGCATATAGTGCTATCTATATCTAGATGTAATTAAACCTAATCACAACCTTATGAAGTATATCCTATTATCTTCATGTGCTATACTGAGTAAAGCATCAATTTCTCAAAGACATTAAGAGATAGTGTGCTAGGATTCAGATCTTTTCTTTATGATTCAGAGACTGTACACTTAACCAGCATGCCTAAAAGAAGGGATCTATGAAATATAATTGTGCTTACTGCATCTTAGTTTGCTGTTTTACGTATTTGTAAACGTATAGATTAAAATTCAAAATTTGTAAATCAAAATCTACAGCACTTTTAACTCTGTAGAGGCATGAACTGTGAGTCAGAATGCCTTTGCCATCTTACTGTATTTGTGGACATAGTAAATTCTCTTCCTGTCAATCTGAGATATTTTATGTAACAGGTGAAAATTCTTCCATGTTCTCTAAAATGTCTGAAGGCTCCTTTCTCTTCAGAACTACCTGTTCTCACTCAAGGACATACATAATCAAAGTTGCTATAATATTGAAGTTAGAAGTCTATTTTTGAAAAGTGGAAGTGAACATACTTTTAACCATGTTTTACTCGATACAAGATATAACTTATTGCTGCAGGAAAATTGTTCTGTTTGTTAGGAGATAATATGATTCACATGCAACAAAAAATTTTAGGCAGATGAGGGCACATTATTTGTAAAAGAGTTGACCAAAGAACTAGTTATTTGTTAAATTTAAATTGTATATTTACTTCAAAGTAAGGTGCATTTAAAATTGTTTAACAAAAAGACCAGTGTATACATAGAAATCAGTTTCTTCCCTTCTCCCCCACTTTTGGTATGAACTCTGATTTTCTCATTTTAGGGAGGTTGAAATAGAAGTTGAAGAATGAATTACTTTGCCCATGATGTTACTAAGAGTCAGCCATGGAACTCAACTTCCAGTTTTCTGGTTCTGAATCTGGTACCTTCACACAGTTTTCATTTGCAACAGAAGTGTTAACAGAGTATCAAAATTATCCACTCATCTCTCACCAAGCAGGAAAAGATAGTAAAGTCCAATTATATTAACAGCCTTCAGTTTAATAAATTCATTTATTTCTCTCAACAAATGTTTTTAGTAACACCAACTATGTGTACATATGGTATATTGTGAAGAGTTGGTGGCCTACCCGTCCTCTTCTATCTTGTAGGGAATGTGGAAAAGGTGCATGCTCAGCTCTAAGCATTGGGCCCTGATTGGCCTAAACAATTAGAAAATATTATCTAGGCCTGTGTCAACCATGGCATGCTATTCCACCACCGTAAGGACATGTTCATCTGCAGGTACCTAAATGGATGAAAACTGGAATTTCTGTCCCTGGGGTAGAAAAGAGAAGCTTACTGTCTATAGATTTGGACAGCAAAGCTGAAGGCAGCCACTGTGGAATCAAATGCAGAGCTAGTCCTCAAATATGATAGCATTAGTAAGATAGAAGAGAAAAAAAGAAACTGGGCCTTTAATGACATAATTAGATCAAAACCACAATGAAACTTACCCTATCTCTGTCATTGCCAGATACATGAACCAGAAGATTCACTTCATGTTTTAAGAATATTTGCACTTGAATTTTGGGTTACCTACAACTGAACATATTCTGATATGCTGTACATATTATATAATTGTATCATCAGTTAAAAAAACGTTGCTCTTGTTTACAAGGGCAAGTTAAACTGGCATCTAATTTACAATCACAGAGCTTTCATGGAATAAAGATGGGATGTTTGTTGTTGTTTAATTGACTTTAACTGTGTATTTGTTATTGATTTCTCTTTAACTCTGTGCACTTCAAGGCTAGATAACCAGCTCCTTTTCTTCAGTTAGTTTGTGACAAGTTCTCAAATGTCCCTATTGTTGCAATGAAAGAATAGGTATGTGCCAGAGCTCACCTTCCAGCCAATCACTCCTACCCACCTCAACCAATATCATCCTTTTCTCAAGATAGCTGCCAGTCTGCCAACTAATTCTCAAAGCTCAAGATAGTTGTTTAGAATTACAACAAAATGATTCAGGGAGGCTGGTCAAATGCACACTTGCTCCTATTTAGAAGAAAAGCCATGAATGGGCCTTGTTGATCTGGACAAAATTCTCAAAGGAGAGGTTTGAGGCTATAACCCACCTTACATGAGGGTTAAAGCGAGCTCACTCAGGTAAAGGCAAAGAATGACCATGTGTTGCCAGCCAAGTGGAGCTGGTTCCCTAAAACTCTTAACAATATGGGACTTCATATCTCCAATATCAGCGTCCAAGGAAGGAGTTAGATTGTGATAATTGGACTGTAACAGGCTTTCAAGAATGAGGTCCACAGGAGGATGCCAAATTTACACATAAATTGAATTAAAGAAATGCACACATAAATTGCACACATAAATTGAATTAAAGAAATGTAATCTGAATTGGGGTCAGGAAGGTAAACTCAGCAAAGTTAAGAAAGTGTTATGGAAAACATGCACATAGACCCAGATGATTTCACGTTGCAGTGGCAGATTTTTAAGAGCAACAGGCTTCCTGTTTCCTACTCCAGATATTGAGACATCCCTAAAGAAGTGTATGTTTTGCCACTATAAGAATCGGTAACTAAAGCTTTTGCTTTGTTTTGAAAAGTAAATGTCCTTGGGAAATGTAACTTTCAGATAATTACATTCACTAACACTTTAGAAGGCAGAGTGCTCAGGAAGAACCTTCTCATGGAGGGTAGGGAAGGAGTATATGATACACTGCTTATACCTTAATGATTTCATAATTGATACATGTATTCTATTTTTATAGACATGGAAAGTTCAAGAAGAGTACAAGTCATGATTTACAATAAAATGGATGAATAATTGCATTCACAACCTTCCTAGTGACAGATAATACCACACTTACCTAAAGGATGTGTATTTGAAAGATGTTTGAAAGTAATTAATTGGAGATCAGATGAAAGACATACATGTTTTCAGGAATAATCTGTTTCCAGAGAGCATATTATCAGATACCCACAGGGATTTGCGTAAGACTTCTCTTTCATGCACAAGCAACCTAGTAGTCATATATAACATGTAAGAGTTGGGAAGTGCCTAAACATGTTAGTACATTTGTTGACATAAGGAAGTACTTTAATTAAAAAATATATTGTTACTAAGATTTTGTAATCAGCTGAAGCTAAGGAAATTCAAGTATAATGCTGATTCCTATAATAAATAAGCCTAAACTTCCTCTATTGCTTGTGTGAAATTTTACATTTTGTAATTTAAAAAATAATCAACTGAATTTTTTTCTATTTTATGTATTGTACATCTTTTATTAAATAGCTGTATATAGGTTGTTACCTATAAGTACATCTCCACATAAATAGATTATAAGAAATTCAAGTAAAATTTTAAAGCTATATTAGATATAGTCATCACTATATTTTCTATTTTTATTGATTTTTAAATTGTAAAAGGTTGATTATTTCAGCTTACAGAGGCAGGTATGTCATCTTGGTATGATTTTAAAGCATTATTATCACATTTAAATTACCTCATGATGGTTGCTCTATTAGTCTTCTCAGACTGCCATTACAAAACACCAGAGACAATGGGGCTTAACCACAGAAATTTATTTTCTCACAATTCTGGAGATTGGTAAATCCAAGATCAAGTTTCAGGCAGAATTCAGTCTCTGGTGAGAGCTCTCTTCCTGGCTTGCATATGAATTTGCTTTCTCGGTGTGTCCTCGTATGAGTGTTCTGGTCTCTTGTTCTTTTCTTATAAGGAAAACAAACTTATCGAATTGGGGCCCTGTTTGTATGACCCCATTCAACCCTTGTTAATTACTTAAATATATCTCATATATATTTACACTGGGGATTAGGGCTTCAACATGTGAATTTTGGGGGAACACAATTCAGTCCATATCAGTTACCTTTCAACATCTGGGAAACTTATGCTTCCTCTGTTTAATCACTGCTTTGATTTGAATGCAAATTTTAAAGTATCTGAATAAATGAATGAGTCATAAGCATGTTTATTCACTCTCCATCTGATAAGTTATTTGGAATTTCAAACTTGTTTCATTTTAAAGAAAAAATTTATAAATAGCTATGTTTATTTATTAACATTATAGATATAAATATATAGCATTCCTTTATTAAATAACTTGAACCCTAGAATATATTTTGTGATTTTTGTGAGATAGTAACAAAGTGGTAGCAAGATGATGATCTATTTTATAACTGCAGATTTTACCTTATGATTTTGAAGTTTAGGAATATAAATCTATATCATTCTAAACTTTTTCTCCCTATTAAGTACATAAGTATATATTAAATACCATTTTTCCCAGTATCCTTGTAAAATGTATTCTGTTGCTATTTTTGATGTTGCATTTGCAAATTCTTAAGTAGAATACTTTGTCTCTTCTCTCATCACAGCTGCTGCTGGGTCCCTAGAACTTTTTCTCATTTTCTCAGACAAGTTTAATTGTCTTTTGCTCATTATACTATGTCTTTCCCTCTAGACAGTGATGAACCAACTGTCAAAATATAATTTGTAAATTTTTTTACTTAGAAGTTCTCTTGGATAGTCTGACAATTATGTTTTATATATATATAACATATATATATGAAATTAGAAGTTAATATTAGATTTTTTTCTTCAAAAATTTTTTTTAAATTATAAGATGGAATTGTTCCTACCCCACTTCATGGCATTTACTTTTTCTAGACTAACTCTCTAACATTCTGTATCAGCAGACTGTAATACACAATTTGTTTCACTAGCTCAATGGGAAGTTTGTTCGTTGTCATCAAGACATAAAATATTAGACCTTTTAAAACAAATTAAAGAATGTCTATTACCATGATTATATATGAATGTGATTTTATTGCTTAAAGTATACCTATAAGAAAATAACATTTTTCAATAATAAACTGTCATTTTAATTTTGTAAATGTATAAATTTTTTCAGAGGCACTGAAGAAAAGAACAGTCTTTAGTTGTAGCATGGCCATCTAACTATTTAAGAGACTGCATCTCCTTAGGTCTCAGTCCCAGAATTAATTAATCCCAGTTGGGATTAGTCTGTTTCTCACATCTTTATAACAGCCACAATTGTGCAACACAGAGGCATTTTCAGTGAGATTCCCTTTTCACATCCAAGTTTATGGGATATGTTAATGAAAAAAAAGTAAAGTGAATAATAATTCTGTGTCAGAAGCAGCAAAGTCATTTAAAATGTAGTGTGACATATTGCAGTGTTACTTTCAAGGGAACTGACAACTCAACTCTTTGTTTCCAAGAGTAATGGAACATATTTACTCTATTACAAAAATGCAAACTATGAGCAGGTGAGGTTTGTGGAGGGTTTGATGACCTTTCAGGGCTCTAAGCCATATCTTATCCCATCCAGACAGGCTAAACTTGGTGTTTCTAATTAGATAATAATCATTAAGAGACATTTCAGTCCTTTATTACCTTGGACATTATAGAATCACATTACCAAAAAGATCAAGCAGGTTATTTAATATTTTAAGCTCTTAATGTAAATAAACATTCCAAGACATTAAATAATTTATCTTTAATAATAGAGTAAATCAGTGTCATAATAAGTATCCAGGGATATTAACTCCAGAAGAAACTCAAAATAAATTTCAGTGTATTTTTTAAAAGTTTATTGATAAAATCAATTCCTTATTATATAACTATTTGCAATAAATCTTTGATAGCTCTTTATTACGTAGTATAAAATCTATACCTAAAGAATTTGCCCTGTTTTTTTTTCCTACAGTCTGCTTCTGTATACAAATATATGCCCTGCCATTCAGTTACATTACGTATTCAACAAAATAGACCCTATGTGGTTTCTATGGATGCCTTGATGTGAACCGTCAAAATTTGATCTCAATGTGTCTTATTGATTTTTCTTTTCAACTTCTTTTTCCTACTCCCACAAGACATCTTGTGAACTTCAAGAATAAAAAAGAATCCATTCCCTGCACTATTAATTCTTTTTTATATTTTGCGGTACGCGGGCCTCTCACTGTTGTGGCCTCTCCCGTTGCAGAGCACAGGCTCCGGACGCGCAGGCTCAGCAGCCATGGCTCACGGGCCCAGCCGCTCCGCGGCATGTGGGATCTTCCCGGACCAGGGCACGAACTCGTGTCCCCTGCATCGGCAGGCGGACTCTCAATCACTGTGCCACCAGGGAAGCCCTATTCATTCTTTTGAAAATAAGTGTTTTTGTCTATTTTGATCCCATCAGATGGGATTTTCCTTATCTATTTATTACATAAATGTCAATTATTTATTTTTCTTCATTTATTTCAGCCATCTGAGTCATTATTTCCTCCTTTGGGCTTCCCTAGTAATTTGTTCATACAGTATTACAGTAAATAAATAAATAAAAACAGGTGACATTTTTAGAGTATTTACCATGTTCCAGATACAGTTTTAAGCAACTTTAAGGAGTAGAGGAGGGAAGGGCAAATGGGAAGGATGAGAAAAAATGTGGGCACCCTCTAGAAGCAAAGACTGGCCCCTGGCTGACAACCAGCAGGGAAACAGGGACCTTAGTCCTTTAACAGCAAGAAACTGAATTTGAGCAACAATCTGAATGAACTTGGATGCAGATTTATCCCCAAAACCTCAGAAAGGAATGCAACTCTGCTGACCCCCTGATTTCAGCACTGTGAATTCTAAGCAGTTGACCCTTCTGAGCCATGCCACACCCACACTCTGATCTGCAGAACTGTGAGACAGTAAATTTGTGTTGTTGTGAGATGCTGAATTTGTTACAGCAGCAACAGGAAACATACATTCCCACCTCAGACACCTCATTGAGCTTTCTAGAACACACCTTCCTATTTCCAGCTTCCTTGGTTTTCTCATTTCTCTTTTTTTCTGCCTGCAGTTTCCCCCCTCTCTTCTTCTTTATATGAGACTCATTTTAGTTTTTTTAAATATATATAATAAATATATTCTATAGTCTTCCTAATAGTAAGATTGGGTGAGTTTTACATCTGCTAGTGTCCTAGCACATGAGTAGCATCTCTCTTACTGCAGAGCAGTGCCATGGTTAACCCTGGAGCTGTGAAGTTAGATGGCTTAGACTTATTGCCTCTGTATACCACTTACTAGTTGTGCAGCCAGGTGTTAGTTGTTACAATGGTCCTTCCCCTGATAAATTGAAATTATCTGTTACTGAATTCACGTCTAGACTATAAGAATTCTGAGTGCAGAAACCATGATTTCTTTCTTCTGTGTATTTCCAAGTTTAGACATAGTGTTTGGTACATAATAACCACTTAATATCTGTTTACCAAACTGAACTTGTATGTCAACTTGCTTTACCACATACAAACAATATTTATCAATATTATCAAAGGCTCATTATGAACTCAATTAGCTTTATATTAGGTATCCGTATATCACTGCTTTATATATAAGGAAACTGAGCCAATAAAGGAGTTAAGTGTCCAAGTTAATGTGCGAGAGAGCTCTTTTCACCCTGGAAGTTTTTATTCCCATGTCTATGTTATACCCACTCTATCACAGCACATTCTCAGCATGGAAATTCTCCCTCATGTGACAGATTTCCTCCTTAGCTATAAACATCAGACCTGGATCTGAGACTTGTCATCATTTGCATCATGGGATTTAAGTTATGCACCAAATAGTTCCCTATGCATGATTTAATTGGAGACATAAGAGGCACAGTGAATAGCCCTAAATTGATGCTTGAGCAGAACTTACACCCCAGAAACTGTAATGGAAAACTTGATTGGAATTAAGTACTGTACTGTAATGAGTCTTGCTTTATAAAATGACTGTCCAGGGAATAAAAAGATTATTCATAAAGAACAAGAGCTCAGTGACTTTATACTGTCCTATCAAGTATCCAGAGAGCTGCTCACATGTGAACCAGAATGAATAAAAATAATCAAAATAGCTACTGACAAGTAACAAGTCATTTTCTTTTATGGAATTTGAATATATTAGATGAGCAATGAGGGTGTAATTTTTGCCTCTGTCTTGGGTAGCACCAGGAAGGCTGCAGTTGGCACATTCAATTCTAAATGTTTTTGCTGTGAACAGGGCTAATTTTAAGTCCCTGAAAGACTTTTTCTCCCCACCTGCTATGTATCTGGATCTTCTCCATCCTTCAGAAACCAGTACAGTTCCTTTCTCTCCCTTATAACCCTCCCAGACTATAATGTGATATACTCAGTAGAGCTTTATAAAATCACAAATAATCATTTTTCACTTACAAAAATTAGTTTCATTTTTCAGTATACTTGCTTCGAACTGATCACCTATTTTCTTTCTTACATTTTTGAGATTGAAGGGATCTGAAGGTGCTTTGAAAAGCTATTAAGTAACCACATGAAAAGCTCTGAATTATAATACATACAGAAAGTTACCTATATGTATTTATGTGTGTATGTTTGTAGATACATACATCTATATATGCAGTCTACACAACCTAGTGAAAAACTATACTAAAAAGTAAAAGGAGAAGAATGCTAGTGTTTGTTGAATGGTTATTGAGTGTTACACCCCTTTTAGCAACTTTAGACACATTCTTTAATTTCAGTTGTCGGCTTTGAGTTAGGTATTATTGCACTAATTTTAGAGACAAAATAGCTTCAGAAAATTTAAATCACTTCATCATATCTATACAGGTAATGAGGAGTAGAGCTAATTTTCACATTCAATCCATCTGTCTCCCAAACTCTCCAAAGTGTGACCTTTCAAGCTCTTTTCCCTTCTCCCCTGTTGTTAATGAACAGGGCAACTTAGGAAGATGGAAGACCCACATGAAGGCAGAAACCTGAGTTCCTAAAACATGCTTGGTGGAGAGTCTCTGCTGTCTAGGAATGCACAACTTGAACTTTGTGTGAATAAAAATCCTATTGTATTCAGCTATTAAGATTTTGAAGTTCATCTCTTCCTGAGCCTAGTGTTATTCTGAAGAAAACGAGTGCTTTGTACTGTGCTCTAGTTGCATTCAATTTGCCTCCTGGGCTGCAGCATTTTGGGGGATGAACGCTTATATTAACATGCTCTGTTTCTTTATACTGTCTTATATAGCAGGGGTCCCCAACCCCCGGTACCGGTCCTTGGCCTGTTAGGAACCAGGCTGCACAGCAGGAGGTGAGCAGCAGGCGAGCGAGTGAAGCTTCATCTGCCGCTTCCCATCGCTCGCATTACCGCCTGAGCCATCCCCCCACCCTCCGTCCGTGGAAAAATTTCCTTCCACAAAACTGGTGCCTGGTGCCAAAAAGGTTGGGGACTGCCCTTGCATAGGAATGGAAAACCGGCTCAGTCTTATGAGCCAAAGCAAATGGTTTGATAGTGACTCCTTAGAGTACTGAGTTAAGAAGGATTCTGAGGCTGCATCTCTACCGTAGATTGACCATTTCTAGTCTACTGCTTTTATTACTTAAATTGAGTGCTTAGGACACACTTTCAACAGGGACTAATTCTCTTGGCTTCCTGGAGAGCCTGACAAATGTAAGGGCTTGGGTATCAGTTCTGGTGGATACCACAGATCTTTAACACCACTGGGGCTGGTAGGCATCAAGGCTGTGCCTGACCTGAGTCCTGTGGTGTGAATGATTCCTAGGGAGCCGGCTCCAAGTCTGTAAAGAATGGCATAGAGCTCCAAGAGGTTAAAACAAATGGGAGATTTTCAGTTTCCTTTGCGACATGTAAAGGAGCTTGGACATCATCACTCCCATCCTCACAACAAGAAAAAAGCAAACTGAAAAGCAGCAACTCCTCTAGATCAATCAGATAACTGAGGTCACAAGGAAAATTGCTGCCCCTAAAACTGAAGAGACAGGCAGATAAAGAGAATCACGTTATCTATTTGATTTTTCTGTAAAACTAAAACTGTTCTAAAAATAGTCTATTAAAATCAATGAGAAAACTAAAAAGAGGCTAAATGACTTTCCCATTCTGATCTAGTAGTAAATGGAGGACCTATAATTTATAACTTGTAGTCTCTCATCCGGGGCTGCTCATTTAAGAGCAATGTTGCTCACAGAGGGTGAGACAAAATACAAAGTGCAATATGATTTTCATGTTATTGGCATAGTTGAGATGTATGCAGAGGAGAAAAGAGAGCAGGTAATTATAGCAGTTAACATTTTTGAGAGCTTTACTCATCAGGGCACTGTACTAATTATTCTGTTTGGATTATCTCAATGCATTATCTCAATTAATTTTCACAACAACCTTAGAAGGCATGTACTATTACTTTCCTATTTTACATACAAGGAAACTAAGGTTGGGAAAGCTCACAAAACTTCACGAAGATGACAGAGCTGACAAGTAGCATAAATAGCATTCAAACCCTGCCAGTCTCACACCATAGCATAGTCTTATACTGTGCTATACTTTACTCTTGGTCCAAACTAAAAAATCTGAAATGAACATTCAATTTTGCTGATAATTGTAGGAAATTGTTTCAGTATATACGGTTATAACCCGTTGCTGAAAATCAAGCTCTTCCAAAAGACATATCTCAGGCATGTATTACAGAATTGCCTTTCTTATCCATTTAGTTGACTGCATTAATACAGCCAACAATGATTCACCATGCTAAACGTGTACAGGAGATTTGGAGACTCAGGATTTTTTCATCATACATTTCCTTTCTCTTACAGGAAAAGCCTGATTACATCTTGCTGTGCTTGTCACAAGACCACTGTTGTGCAATGCTGTGGTGTTTTAAATGATGCCACTGTAACTTTTCCTATTATTCTAAGGAATTAAGAGCAGGCACATGTAATCAATTATGACAGCTTTTAACCAAATGATTTATTTTGGTATTCATTCAATTAATTAAGGATGCACATTCTTAAAGCACTGTTTTCAACTTTTTTAACTTTGCATTTTCCATTTATGAAAATTTCTCAGAACTATCTATTCTCTATTTGTAATATTAAAGCAATGGCTGTGTTCCCCAGCTATTAGGTTAGTATTATTTTGACAATGGATAGCATACTTGTTTCCCAGTTATAAAATGATAATCTAATATTAAATATCTCCGCTGAGAACTAATACTTCCCTCTTTTCTCTTAACTATCCTTGTTTCCTTTGCTGGATATAACTCATTTTTGCATGCATCATCCTTTGCAAATGAGCTCAGGGAAAGTTGCACATGGGAGTTGAGAAGAACCTTAGTAAAACAAGCCAAGAGTGTCCTTGATGCCATTTTCATGGCTAAATTGTGAGATACTCAGAAGAGAAAAGAAAGTATGTACTCCTGTTGGGGAGAAAAAAAGAGGGACAGCAAGGTAACCTGTGGAGGTTCAATGGCATTGTGGGAAATTCTGCCATGTGGAAAGGTACGAGTGAGTCAATTGGAGAGAAAAGTCCTCAGCAGAGATCTAAGAGCTAAGAACCCGTCTCTGTTGGGAAACATCTCTTGAGTGAGAGGTGGAGGGAGTGGTGCCACAGAAAGGCACCACTGCTCCTGCCAAAGAAAATTAGCACTCCCACAGCTATGTGATGCCTCGAATTTCAGAATTAGCTGGAGACAGTCCCTTGAAGTGATTAAGAACAGAGTTTTGCTGGGAGTTCAAGCCTGACTCTAGTTAGTGATTAGCTGCCCTGTCTCTCAGTTGAGGTTAATTTTGTATCCTCTCTAAAATTCTATTTTCTTACTGGTAAAAATGAGGATAATGTTCATATTATAGAAATGATATGATTAAGTTAAATAACTTAAATTTGAAGTTACTTAGTTGTACAAGTTTAGGGGAATTGATTATTTAGTGTTAACTTTAAAAATTTTTAATGTATTTTATAATATTTTTTAACTAAGGGTGCTGCCAGGAGGATGCGACTCGAAAAGAACCACAATGGCCATGTCTCACACAGTAGAAATCATAGAGTTTGGGCTTCAGAACCTGAGCAAACAGAGAATAAACAAACAGGTTCTTAGATATTCATCACATGGCACCTCATAGATTCTCACATGGTGAGACGTTTGCTAAGTGTACTAACGGCTCATTGTTTGTTGGTTTAGCATACATATGCCAAGCATAATTCTAAATACTTTTAGGACTTAACGGTGCCTCAATCCCATCATCTCTTTGCCCAAATCTTACCTTGTCCATGAGCCTACCATGGCCACTGTAGTGGACAGTTTGGTGTTCTATCCAAAAATTCACTGATTCCCTTTATCATTTCATGTGTACTGTTCCAAGTCATGGTGTGCTTTTCCTCTTACTTAACCTCTGTACCTGGGACACTCTTTGAGGCTACTCTGGGCTCCTGGAGCCACTTTGTCATAAATGCAGAGACTCAGAAGTTCCTGGGGCTTTACTTCTCCCCTTCCGTGTGCTGTTGGCCAATGGATGACTGGTGCAGAATTATAAAATCCCAGCTTTCTGCCTTGAGTGGGACAAACTTTGAAGCATAATTTATACTCCTGAGCTCCCTTTCAGGATCAGACTAAAGCTTGGACTTGGCCTTGAATTAACAGGGTTTATTCCTCTTCCTTGTTTTGCTTACCCCATTTTCCAACCAGCTTCTTATAGGCTAACTATCATCTCAGCATCTGCTTCTGTGTAACCTGGACAAAGACAAATATCTTCTTTAATAATGTAATGTGGTTATTTGAAACCTTTCTGGAGATACCACATCGTTAATTTTGCTCAGTTTCCAATTTAATTTTCATTTACCTTTTTAAAAACTATTGAGCTTTGAGAGTCTTTACATAGTCTAGTTCCAATTTTTTTTCAGATATATGGTATACAAATATTTTCTTCCAGTCTTTAGTCATCTTTTCATCTTCTTAAGGCCTTAATAGAGTAAATATTTTGAATTTGATGAAGGTCCATATAACAATTTTTCTTTTTAGGCATCATGCTTTTGGTATCAAGTCTAAAAACTCTTAACCCTAACACCTGAAAAAATTTCTTAGTTTTTGTATATTTTTTCCTAAAAGTAATTCATTTTGAGTTAATTTGTCAGGTGTAAGACTTAAGGGTTTTTCTTTTTTTTCCTTTTGCTTTTGCCTACAGATGGCCATATGCTCCAGAAAATTACTTACAAATTTGTTAAAAATGCTATCTTTCTTCTATTTTGTTCCTTTTGCACCTCTGTCAAAAATTAGTTGGGCATATTTTCTTGTGTTTCTTTCTCTGTTCTATTCCATTGATCTATGTGTGTATCTTCTGTTAATATCATGCAGTCTTAATTATGATAGATATTTGAAATCAAATAAACTGATTTCTACCACTTTATTCTTCATTTTCAGAATTGTTTCATCTATTTTATGGCCTATGTCTTTCCATATACATTTTAATATAAGCTTGTCTATATGTACACAAAAAACCTTGCTGAAATTTTGGTAGAAATTGTATTAAATCTGCAAGCCAATTTTTGGATAATTCACATCTTTACTATGTTGAGTCTTCCAGTCCATGAATATGACATGTTTATTTATTTAGATAGGATTTGATTTCTTCCATCAGTGTTTCATAGTTTTTAACATATAGGTCTTATAGAGATTTTGTTTGATTTATACGTTTCATTTTTGAGTGATTGTAAATGGTATTATATTTTTATCATTTATGTCCACATGTTCATTGCTAGTATATGAAAATACTATTTGGATTTTCTTTTATTTTAGATTCCTTGGGATATTCCACATAGGCAATCATGTCATCTGAAAATAGGAAGTTTTATTTCTATTTTTCTAGTGTGTAGGCCTTTTATTTCCTCATTATATTGGCTAGAACTTCCAACACTGTTTTGATTTAGAGTGGTGAGAACCAGAATTCCCTTGCGGTCCAGTGGGTAGGACTCCGTGCTTCCAATGCAGGGGGCAGGGGTTCGATCTCTGGCTGGGAAAGTAAGATCCCACATGCTGAGTGGCGTGGCCAAAAAAAATAATAATAATAAATTAAAATTTTTTTTTTAATTAAAGAAAAGAAGAAAGAGTGGAGAGAACCAAAGTCATGGCCTGGTTTCTGATCTTAGGGAGAAAGCATTCAGTTTAATCATTAAGTATAATGTTAGGATTAGATTTTTTTGTAGATGTTCTTTATCAAGTTGAGGAAGTCGCACTCCATTCCTATAGTTCTGAGGATTTTATTCATGAAGGGGTGTTGAATTGTCAAATGCTTTTTTCTGTATTAATATGATGGATTACATTGATTGATTTTTGTATGTTAAAACACCCTTGAAATTCTGGAATAAATCTCACTTGGCCATCTTGTATAATTATCTTTACATATCACTGAATTCTATTAGTAAATGTTTTGTTAAATATCAGTAGTTTTGTGTCTAAATTCATGAGTGATATTGGTTTGTAGTTTCTTTCGTAGTACTATCTTCATCTGGTTCTGTTATCAAGGAAATACTAGCTTCATAAAATGAACTAGCAATTGTTCCCATCTCTTCTGTTTTCTGGAAGAGGTTGTGTAAAATTTGTGCTAATTCTTCTTCAGATGTTTAGAAGAATTCTCCAGTGAAACCATCTGTGTTTAGAGATTTCTTTTCTGGGGAGACAAATTTGATTTCCTTAATAGTTACAAGGCTATGAAAATAATCTATTCCACATTGCACGAGTTGTGGGACTTTGTATTTTTCAAGAAATGTTCTGTTTCATCTAATTTGTTAAATGAGGCAAGTAGAGCTGTTTGTTATATACACTTATTATCTTTTGATATCTGCAGACTCTTCAGTGATATCTTCTCTTTCATTCTTTATTAGTTATTTGGTCTTCTCTATTTTTCTTTCTCAAACTTGTTAAAGGTTTGTCAATTTTATTAATAATTTCAATACTTCATTTCATTGATTTTCTCTATTGATTTTCTGTTTGCAATTTGAATGATTTCTGCTCTTACATTTACTATTTCCTTCCTATTCTTATTTTGGATTTATTTTGCTCTTCTTTGCCTAGGTTTTTGAGGTGGTTGTCATAGATCATTGATTAGAGACTTTTCCTCTTTTCTACTGTTCTATTCATTTAGTGCAGTAAATTTCCCTCTCAGAACAGCTTTAGATACATCCAAAAATTTTGTCATGTTACATTTTCATTTTGTTCAGTTCGATGTGTTTTTTGATTTCCATTGAGAATAGCTCTTTGTCCTATAAATTATTTAGAAGTAATAATAACACTTTAATTTCTAAATATTTGGAGATTTTCCTGTTTCCTTCTGTCACTGATTTCCAGTTTGAATCCATACAGATTGGAGAATCTACCCTGTAAGCTTTCAGTTTTTAAAAAGTGTGAATATTTGTTTTATGGCCCAAGATATCATCTATCTTGGTATATGTTCTGTGTACACTAGAAAAGAATGTGCATTCTGTTATTGTTGAATGTTGGGTTCTATAAATGTTAATTAGATCCTGTTTGTTGATGGGATTGTGAGTCCTTTATATCCTTGTTGATTTTCTGTCTAGCTGTTCTATCAATCATTAAGAGATAGGTATTAAAATCTCCAACTATAAGTATTTTTATATTTCTCCTTTCATTTCTATCAGTTTTTGCTTCACATATTTTGTAGCTCTAATGTTGTTACTTATACATTTAAGATTGCTATGCCTAACCAATGGATTATACCTTTTATTTTGATATAATGCCTCTTTCTCAGGTACTTTTCTCTGAATTCTACTTTATCTGCTATTGATACAACCAATACTGCTTTATTTTAATTAATGGTTACATGGTATATATTTTTAATTCTTTTACTTTTAACTGGAATATATTGTTGTATTTGAAATGAGTTTCTTATAGACACATATAGTTGGTTTGTGTATTTAATCAACTCTGCCAATCTCTCTTTATATCAGTATATTTAGGCCATTGACATTTTCTGTAGTTGTTGGTATGATAGTACTTAAATCTTCCATTATATTTAAATTTTTCTTTCTATTTATTCTACTTTACTATTACTGCTATAATGAATTGCCACAAATTAAGAACTTAAAACAACATACCATAGTGCTACAGCTCAGAATTCCAGGAAGAGCTCAGCTGGTTGCCTTGCTCTGATTCTCACAAGGACAAAATGTAGATATTCTCTGTCCTGGGTTCTTAACTGTCGGCTCCAAGGACAATCTACTTTATGCTCATTCAGGTTGTTACTAAACATTCATTTCTTTGAACTGTAGGGTTGAGGTTCTTGTTTTCTTGCTGGCTGTCTGCAAGATGCCTCTCTCAACTCTGTAAGCTGCTTGCATTCCTTGTTACATTGCTCTCTCCATGTTCACATCAGTGAGGGTATGTCCACTGACAGCTTTTCACACTTTTAATCTCTCTGATTTATGCTTTCTGCAGTACCTCTTCAACCTTAGTTGCAGAAAGTTCTGAAGGTTTATGGAATTACATTAGCTTCACAGACTAATCCAGGATATTTTTTTCCATTTTAAATCCATAACCTTAATTACATCTGCAAAGTTCTTTTTGTAATATAATATTACATAGTCACAGATTCTAGGGATTAGGGCATGAGCATCTTTGGGGAGCCATCCTGTCTACTGCAGGAATGTTAGAAATTTTTCTGTAAGGGAGATGCTTCACATTTAGCCTGCCATTTACTATAGAAGGATCATGAACCCAACAACAGCTTGAAAAGAGGCTGATGCCTAGCTTATGCCCAGGCTCTGAACAGTTTTACAACTTGAAAATAAATTTACCGTTTGTCAGGGTATGATATAGACTAATATCCATGGCCCATCAGTGATGTGGACTACAAAGCTGGAAGCCACAACTCTTTTCCATCATGTCATTAAGTTTCAGAAACAGAAACTTGCAGCCCCTGTTACTTTTCTTCACTGAATGCAACCTGCTCATGAATGTGCAACCTTCTCATGAATAAGCATAAACAGAAAATTAAGGCCCTACCTTAATTTTACCTTTTACCTTTAATCTACTTGACATCCAAAACACAGCCTTGGCCCATCACCTCTATGAGTCCCTAGAGAAGGGACACTGGCTGCAAAAGCAATTCCTAGAGCCTAGGGCTGCAGCAGATGAGGAAGTCTCTCCACCGTTTCCAGGGGAAACAGTAGAACCCGAAAGTAATTGCATTCATGATCCTCTCCATCTCTCCCTTCCACAGCAGAGAAAGCACTTCTTGCAGTCTGTCACTTCTGAGGCTTTAATGGAAATGCCTTTCAAGGTTTGGAAAAAAATAATATAAATTGGTTAAGAACCCCTCCCACCTTGGCAACCCCTCTTGGGCCCCATTTATACTGCCTGTTTCAACCACACTGAACTCTAGCCCTCTGATACTTTTATCTTGATTAGAACAAGGCCAAATACTGAGGCAGAGTGATCAGGAGACTCAGAACCGGGCTCTGGGTACCAAGTGTAGGCTCACATCCACCCAGCCTCCTGGGACACCATCTCCTCGGCCCTCCAGTCTCACTAGCACTTCATCACCCCCTTGGTTCTTCCGGTCTTCCCATCAATATGGTACCGCCGTCTCCCCTAGTTCTCAGCAGCTCAGTATGGGATGTGTCTGAGGGGACCGATATAGATGCCTACATGACAGCACAGAGGTGCCGGGGCTTGAAGGTGCCGTTCAAGAGTGGCTCTCTTCCTCAAACTGCTCCGTTTACCATTTGCCAACAAAAATGCACTTGTCTTTTGCTAAGAGACCAATCAGGAAGGGGTCTGAATGGAAGTATCCTGTAGCCCAAAGTGGAAGGCTACATTTATAAAGATCAGAAGCTTCCTGCACACCAGTCCAGGGATGACCTTTCGCTTGTCCTCAGCATGAGCACTGTGGGACCCTGAAGGTGTCCCAGGTCACTGGTATTACTTACAGCTGGGAAAGTGCTGAGGTTTACGTAGTGGGCAAGCCCTACAGGAATATGTGGCAGCCAGGTGAGGTTGTGTGTACACCATGCCTCTTCTACAGATGCCCAGTCTCGGTGTACCTGCTGCACTGCCCAGCCAGGGAACAGAGCACAGGTTTGAGTAAATATAGATGATCCAGTCAGACATTATCTCTCAGACAACCAAAGAGATTGGTATCTGGTGGAGAACTGGTAGGGAAGTTTCTCTGAGGGCAGCATGTTTCCATAGTTATGCTGCCATGGAAACTGTGAGAAGGCCTGTGAGGTCATCACTACCCAGTGAGGTTATAATAAGGAACCTGTGACTTGGGGGTCAGGCTTCAGGAGGAGGGGCAGTTTTGTGGAGGAGAGCAGGGTGGAGGCAGAGGTACTCTGCCTGGCCCCTCACACCTGGCCCCTGGGCCTCCCCACCCATGCCCTAGTCTAGTAGACACCCCACATGGGGCATGCAGGTGGGCTGGCATAGCCCCAGGGGCCCCAGGAGGGCAAGAGAAACCCACATTCTGAGATTGGCTTGAGAGGCAAGATTAATGTCAAGAGACAGCTAGGTTGTATGGCACTGACCCTAAGAGGCAGAGATTTGTGTGGACTGGGGAATCAGGCAAGGCTCCTTGGCAGTGGGCCTGAAGGACAAGTGAGATTTGGACCCATGGGGAAGAGAGGGAAGACATTCCAGTTTGGAAGAATAAAAGCAAAGACACACTCTTCTTGACCTTGTCCCGCCCCAAATATAAATTCATAGAACCCTCACATTTTTACACCTGAGGGCTTAAAAAAAACAAGATGTTAAGGGGCCTACCCAGTGTTACACAGGTAGTGGAGAGGTGTTCTGCTCAATGGTTAGGTTCATGTTGGGCCTCCGGATTCACAGCTGATAGGAATGTGAGGACAAGCTCATGTCATTTCACACATTCCCAAGTGATACTGAGAGAGATGTTAAAGGTGCAAAGTGAGGGTGCTGAATGACCTCACAAAGTGGGAATGGTGGGCCCATTTTAACATGAAATTGAAAACAAATTCATGACAAAAGGACATAATACAAAATGACAACATAATCATTACACTCCCCTCTCCCCTAGAAGTAAAAATCATTATAATCCTCTCTCTCTCCCCCATGAAAGGATGAGATAAAGGCTCAGCAGCAGCCCCCGTGAAAAACATGGTCAACAGGGTGAAGAGGTGTTAGTAAGACGACTTGGTCCGACTCAGAGAAGGAAAGAGACAACTCTGCCCTTAGCCTGATCAGGCCCACAGAAGGGAACATTGGGGGCAGTCCTTGATAGTGTGGCAATGAGAGGGAACCTTCTTTAGGAGGGGTCTCCCTGTTGCCGACCTTGAAAAAGCAAAGATGGGACCTTCGTTTACTGGGGCTGTTGCAGAGGGGATGTGCCCAGGAGGTAGAGACTGCTTGGACTACCATTTTAGAGGTTGGGCCATCCTGGTTGAGAACCACAGCACCTTCTCTTCCTAAACTGCTTGAATCAGCAGGTGCACGTTAGGACAGACGAAGTCAGGCCTCACTGGAGCAGACTGCCTTTGGGAGTGATAGAAGGTGAAATGTGAAGGGGAATGCTCTGGGGGAGGTTTGTCGTGGCAGGTGGGCCAGCATGAGACCATTCAGATTCTCCAAGGCTCCAGAGATGACTTGGCTGGGAGCATCCCTCTGATGTGGTGCGGGGACTCCTACCTTAACAGGACCTGGCTGGGCATCTGGGGGAGGCAGAATAAATGGTTTATTAACTTAAGAGAGTGAGAGACTCACCTGGGGGGTTCCACAAAACCACTTAAAAAGACTTGTACCTGGATTCTTGAGCCAACCCTCAGAAAACTTATCTAGATCTGGAGTAGGGCTCAGGAAGCTGCACTTTTAATAAGCTTCCTGGGCAGTCCCACCACAGTGGTCCATGGATAGAGTGACCAAATTATTGTGTATTCTCGGTTGCTTTTGGGAGTCAAAGTGGGCAATATTAAAAACTGCAGCAGGCATACGTATAAACAGGGAATATTCAAGGCAAACAGAGGCGTATAGTTATTCCATGCATGAATCAGATTTGAGAAAAGCTAGCCTGGTGGTTAAAGAACACAACCCTTAGGACAGACAGACCAGATTCTGTCCTACTTACCTGTGTGATTTTGACCAAGTTCTTTTATCCTTCTGACTGTTTCTTCATATGGAAAAGAGCTATGACTGTACATTTAGCACAATATTCTCTTTTGGCAAAGGTTGCTCTGGGTCCATTTGTGTTCTCTGCAACTTAATCCTTTCCAGTGTGCAAGCATTTTTAAGTTGTTTGGTGAAGTATTACATTTGACTTTCAACTGTTCATTACTTTGGGCAAAGCTTATGTAGTGCCGCAGAGACTAGAACCTATACAGAGGTAGTGAGAGGATGTTATAATCTTATTCTGCTGGTTTATAAAAATGTTTAACCTTTTCTCCTCTTCCTCCACCTGCCACCAAGAGATGAGAAAGAAGGCAGAGCTTGGAAATGCACACCAAGCAATACTTCTGTGTCAGTTTGCCTTTTATTCCTCTGCCAGTACTTCCCAGAGAGATTTCACCAAAAGTGCCTAAGCTTGCCATGGCCATTGTTGTGAAGAAAATTTCTCTCTATTGCTAGTCACATCCCCTTTTCCTTCTCCTGGGGGCTTAATGGATGTTTGGGGGCAGGAAATAAAATTTAAGCTAAAACATCAAAAAAAAAAAAAGAAGTAGTTCTAAGATCTGAGGATATAGCAGAGAACAAAACAGGCACACATTCCTATTTTCACAGAGCTTAAAATTTTGTGGCCGTGCAGAGTATCTCCTTAGAACCCTGACAGCTGTGTTCTGCGTAACTCCAAGGGATGCTCTTCAAATGGACTGTCATGCGGAGAGTGCCCACTGGAGGCAGGCAGGGTTGGAACCTTAGTAAGTACAGACCCTCAATAAATAAATAAATGACACCGACTTGATTCATTTATTCCACAAGTACCATTGAGTATTTACCACAGACTAAGTTACTTGGAATACCTCAATAAATAAAATAAAGATACCAGTTTCATAAATTTTACAATCTAATTGGAAGATATAGACAATAAAATAATGTAAAACTTAAGAGGTAAATTACATTTTATATTAGAAGATGCTTTAGAAAAATAGAGAACAGGGTGAAAGAGACAAGGATGCTAGGGGAGTACATTTTTCAGTAATAAGTGTAGTGCTTTTAGATACAGTTTAAAGCAAAAGCTCAATCTTAAAAGGAAAAGTGAGATATATCTGTTTAATTAACTCCATTCTGAATAGCATGCTTAATAAGATCCTCATAACTTCAGAAGTCTCTATCATTTTTTAAACAAATATTTGTTTAATTTTTTCAATTGTCATGCATTTCCCTAGAAACTCCTGGGGATGCCAAGAATGAAACATAGCCTTGAACTTAGGCAACTATAGTCAAGCAACAAGATAAGACTCTTGTATATGCAAAACTATATTCTTCATTTGCCACTATGCCGTCCTATCCCTTTTAGCTTCCTCTCCTCTTCCCTCAGCTTAAATAATGCCCTTAATTATCGATCCATTGGTCCTCACTAGAAATATCATGCTCAGTTCTTTTTTTTTTTTTTTTTGCGGTACGCGGGCCTCTCACTGCTGTGGCCTCTCCCGTTGCGGAGCACAGGCTCTGGACGCGCAGGCTCAGTGGCCATGGCTCGCGGGCCCAGCCACTCCGTGGCATGTGGGATCCTCACGGACCAGGGCACGAACCCGTATCCCCTGCATCGGCAGGCGGACTCTCAACCACTGCGCCACCAGGGAAGCCCTCATACTCACTTCTTTAATCTTCTTCACCATTACCCATACAACTCATAAGCTTCTCTATCTTGAATTCATAACCTTGGCATTCGTTCAGTAAATGCTGAGTACCACCTATGTGCTAGGACTTGAGCCAGGAGCTGGTAACCCAAGAAAGAACAATACAACAGGCAAGGTCTCCAGACCCCAATACCAGGGACACTGCCCTAAATTAGGCTCTCATCCCATCTTCCCTAGTACTAATTATCTGATGTCCCTTTCTCCAATCTCCTTTATGGAAATCAATCCTTTTGGTGACAGAGTGATAGCTATCTCTATAAAATATATATGCAAAAAATATTTGTTACTATATGATGTTTTTATAAGGACTTTTTTTTTAAGTTGCACATGAAAGAAATTCAACTCAAACTAAAACTTTCAGGTTTATTTCTGGATTTAGGTATGGATGAATCAGTCATTACTCAGTCTCTCTCTCCTTTATGCTCTGTTCAATGATCCCTCTATCAATTTCTCACTGGACAAACAAATGCTTTTTACTTATCCCTCACTGATTCACTCTTGCCGTGAAGGTGGAATATTACGGCTGACAGGCACAGTTCACATGCCCACTCTTGGAGCAAAGGTCCAGAGTCGTCTTCTCCATCTGAACCATGTTGACTGTAAATGGGGAAAATTTGGGTCTCCAAAAGATAACTGTAGTGCAATAATTAGAAGCATAAAGAGGCGTAATGGGAGAGAGGGGACAAATGCTGGGCAAGCAAAATCAACATCTGTCTGCTAAATCTGCTTAAAAATTAGTATGAGTTGGGGCTTCCCTGGTGGCTCAGTGGTTGAGAGTCTGCCTGCCATTGCAGGGGACATGGGTTCGTGCCCCGGTCCGGGAAGATCTCACATGCTGCGGAGCGGCTGGGCCCGTGAGCCACGGCGGCTGAGCCTGTGTGTCCAGAGCCTGTGCTCCGCAATGGGAGAAAAAACATTGTAGTCAACTGAAAAAGTAGCATTCTCACAAATACGGCTTACTTATAAAAATGAATATATTTGCCATTCTACATAGATCCTAAATATATCTTCTGGCATTCTTTTCTCAATCTGTGATTGCACAGAAGGCGGCCGACCTGATATTAACATTTGAGAACTTCCATTTAAATAAGATCCATAGTTATCATAAAGGAGAAAAAAAGGTGTGAAAAACTTGAAAAGACAGAAAAAGGTAGTAGAAAATTGGAATACATATCTAGTTTTACTTATCTTTCTTAAAGAAATTAATTAGAGTGGCAATTAAGTGGATGGTAGTGACGGCAGGTGCTAGCAATTAAACCATAAACTCAAATGATTTGAAAGAAGTGTATAGCATGTGCTAGGCAGAGTGGCATAAAGCAAAGCTTCCAAAATTTCTGCTTTATTACAATCTTGAGTTAATAAACTTTCTTTTTTTCTTTTTTAATTTAATTTTTATTTTCTATTATAGTATAGTTGATTTGCAGTGTGTTAATTTCAGGTATACAGCAAAGTTATTCAATTTTACATATACACATATATTCTTTCTTCAGATTCTTTTCCCATATAGGTTATTACGGAATTTTGAGTAGAGTTCCCTGTGCTATACAGTAGGTCCTTGTTGATTATCTCTTTTATATATAGTAGTGTGTATATGTTAATCCCAAACTTCTGATTTAAGTAAATGGATTGAGGACACACCCATAGGGAGTTTATCTATATTATTCGTATTATGGTTGACCATGAAAATATTAATCTTCTTTTCAAGGTAACACCACTGAATCTTTCTTTTTTCCACTTCAAATTTCCTTTCCAGTACTATTTTCAGGAGTAAAAGCAACCAACTAGTACAAATCAGCTTTAAGCTTCGGGGGTGCCAAAATAGAAGCAGCAAAGTTTAAGAGATTATTTTACTTCTTTGCTGTGTACCTTAAGCAAGTCATGTTTTGAAGGTGCTTTACCATCAACAAAATAGGGAATGTGCCATACTGCCCACAATATATTTCATATAACAAAGTTCACTGAGTATCAAACCTATGACAGGTATGACTCTAGGTTTTGGGGACATAATGGTGAAAAAAATACAGAAAAATACTCCCCCCCACCCCCGCATGGAGAGCACATTTTATAGAAAAATACAGGCAATGAAATAAATGAATGAATGCATAATGAGAATCATTATGAAGAAAAATAAAGTGGGGCATATGAATAGAGAGTGCTATCTCATGTAAGGGGATCAAGAAAGGTAATTCCTCTCTGAGGAAGTGGCATGTGAATAAAGTTTTCAAAGAAGTGAGGATGAAGTATAACTACAGGCAGAGAAGAGCTTTGCCAATTGCTAACACACAAATACACATATGTGCATATATATGGGCATATATATAATAGATGTACACAATATACTTATGTATGTATGTATGTATACACACATACATACACACAGATACCACTTTTCTACTGTTTAGCTTAAAAAAGCCTGATAGATGTCAGCCTTGATAGGCTGACGGTCCCTGCTATGAAAGCCCCAAATATAGTCCCAAAAGTCCTATCAGGGGATTTGTTGGACTAGTTTTGTTCTCTGGATTCCAGAATATATCAGAGACTCTATAGAAAAATTAAGACGACTCTCTCTGACATTCTTTCCAATTATGCCACAAAAAACAATTTCTATGTGAGGATGGAAATTGTCTTCTTCCCTTATGCCAACTTGTCTAGATAGCTCAAGTGACAGGCTGTGGCTGTGCCTCAGTGAGGAGGAATGTGCTTGTCCATGTTAGATTTTCTGTGCTGGGTGGAGGCCCACCAGTTACGTACTCACTATCCGTGTTCTATAAAATCAGCTTAATGCCCATGTTGCTTCTCAAGAAATTTTTTTTAAAAAATCATGGACTATTTTTCTGATATATTTCGAAATCAATGCTCCATACATATTTGATGAATGAGCAACCAAAAATCAGTTTTCATAATAGCTATCCTGATGAATATATAGGGGAGTACTTTCAAGTTATTTTCAAAAAGCTCACTACAGCTTCAGAGAGAAGATTCAATCCAAGCATGTGCTTTGTCAGAAAAGTCTAAACAAGGAAACCAGTGAAGTGTAGCTGGTCAAAACACACACTCAGGATATGAACCCCACTGATTTCACAGTTCTGTGCTTCTAAGAGGTTTCAGACAAACATCCGGTGGTTAGCAATTCCCTGTCCCTATTTTGGAACAAATGCAGGGAACTTTATTTAGATCCCTGAGCCCACAAACCGAGGGATCTAAAAACACAGGGATTTATTTCGGTGCATAAATTGGCTTTTATGCAAAGCGCAATGCCATCCCTTATTCATTGAAAATTCTTTTTCATTTCATGGTATCTCATATATGTTTTGCCTTTTCTCGCAAACTAAGAAATTAATTTAGAAAAATATTTTCAACTCTCTTGTTTGTGCTTCAGTTGCTAAACTTGCTTTTCTGCACTTGAATTATAATTTTAAAATGAACCATTGTGAAATGAATCATCCCTTTAATAAATTTAAGATAATGTATATGTTAACATAGCAAATAAAATCATTCAATTTTTCATCCTACTTTACTGTGAGGATACTTGTTTTGTTATTTACTTATTTCTTCCCACAATACATACAAAGCATATACTGAATTAACAGGAAGACACTCTCATCTGTCACAAATTGGTCCTGGATACAGGATCTTCAGCTCCAAATGGCTGCTGCCCTCTCTCCACAGGGCTCTGCTCTTTTCAGTGCCCTTTGCCTCCTGAAATTCCTGGACACATGTCTTCCCTCAGGCTGCTGCTGTTCTCTTTACTGCTTTGTCCCAAGTGTGGTCACAGACCTTTGCTTTAATTACCCACAATAATAGCTGAAACCAGATGGTAAATTGTGATGAGAAGGAACCACAGGTATAGAAATGATCAATGAGAAGTACAACCCAACAGTAATTAGAGTGATTTACAATTTCAAATAAGCCCATAGTTTCAACCCCATTCCAATGGAGGTTCCTGTTGAATTGTGAGCTGTTTTATTATGAATGGTGTGAGCTTATTCCTGATTCTTCATGCCTTTTTTAATGGATACCATCAATTTCTTAACTGATGAAAATACGAAAGATAAGAAATAATTCTTATTATGTTTTTACTTGCATTTTAAAATGTTTAGATTAACTTAATTTCAGTATGCTGTGAATGCTATGAATATATTTATTTTTATGTGATGTTTCCTCTCAATCTATTTTTAATTTATACTGTCTTTTTAGCCCTTTGGTAAATTATTATTATTATATTTTAAATTTATATTCTACCAAACTCCCGTAAACTCATCAGTTAACCCAACAACTGGATAATTACCAATAACTTGAATTTCCTAGGTGTTCCTCTACTACACCAGCTTCTGGACTCCCGCCAATAGGTAACCACTTATCAATGTGGTACAGACTGTTATCTGTCCATCTAAATTTATTCTCCCTCTCCTCATAGTAATAGAATTTAAATTAAACATTCAGATATCCAGCTAGAAAATATTATTCCCAATCTGCCTAGAATAGCCACCTGACTAATTTATTTATTTAGGTATAAAAACATGAAGTAAACGAATCTAATTTTAAGTACACAATTTAGTTTTCACAAATTCTTAGGTTTATGCAATCTCCATCATTAATATTTCCATCACTTCAGAGAATTAGCTTGTGCCCTGTGCAAGGTAATCCTTTGCCACATCGAAGCAACCAGTGATATGAATTCTATCACCGTATCTAAATTTGCTTTTTCTAGAACTCATATAAATATGCATTTTATTTTGTGTTTGCTTTCTCTCACACAAAGTTTGAGATTAATACATATTTCTGTAATTTGTCCTTTTATATTTTTGAGAAGTATTCCATTGTATGAAAATACCACAATTCTTTGTCCAATCTCCTGTTAATGGACACCTCGGCTGTTTGTAACATTTGGCTATAATTTATAATGTTTCAATGAACATACTTGCACAAGGTTTAATGTGGATATATGTTTTCATCTGTCTTGAATAAATGGCTAGGAGGACATTGCTGAGTTGTAGGGTAGATATAGATTTTTAAGAAATTATAAAATAGTTTTCCAAAGTGTTTGTATCATTTTACTTGCCAAACAAAAAGACTGTTATGAGAGTTCCAATACTATTATGTCATGGGTCAGCAAACTATTTTTCTGTAAAGGGCTAACTAATAAATATTTTAGTCTTTGTGAGACATATAGTTTCAGTTGCTGTTAGTCAATTCTGCTATAGTAGTGTGAGAGCAGCCACAGAAAATATATAAGGAGATAAAAATGGCTGTGTTCTAATAATACTTTATTTATTTTTTAAAAAAGCAGCAGAAAAAATTTGGCCCATGGGTCATATTTTGCCACACTCTGCCTCAGCGCCAACATTTGGTATCATTAACAGTTTTCATTTTAGTTATTCAGGTAGATGTGATTTTACTTTGCATTTTCCTGGTGACTAATGACATTGAACATGAAATCATGTGCTTATTGGCCATTTATACATCATCCTTTCTGAGTATCAGTTGAATTTTTCCCGTTTTTATTGTGTTGTTTGTCTTTGTATTATTGAGGAGCAGACAAGTCCTTTCTTAGATGTATGTTTATAAGTAGTTTCTCCCACTGGGGCTTGGCTGTTTATTTTCTTAATGGTAGCACTCCCTGAGTAGATGTTTTACTTTTGCAAAAGCTCAAATTATAATTTATCTTTAAATTTTTTAAGGAACCTCCATACTGTTCTCCATAGTGGCTGTACCAATTTATATTCCCACCAACAGTTTAGGAGGGTTCCCTTTTATGCACACCCTCTCCAGCATTTATTGTTTGTAGATTTTTTAATGACGGCCATTCTGACCAGTGTGAAGTGATACCTCATTGCAGTTTTGATTTGCATTTTTCTAATAATTAGTGATGTTGAGCATCTTTTCATGTGCCTCTTGGCCATCTGAATGTATTCTTTGGAGAAATGTCTACTTAGGTCTTCCACCTATTTTTTGATTGGGTTGTTTGTTTTTGTGACATTGAGCTACATGAGCTGTTTATGTATTTTGGAGATTAATCACTTGTCAGTTGCTTCGTTTGCAAATATTTTCTCCCATTCTGTGGATTTTCTTTTCTTTTTATTTGTGGTTTCCTTTGCTATGCAAAAGCTTTTAAGTTTAATTAGGTTCAATTTGTTTATTTTTGTTTTTATTTTCATTAGTCTAGGAGGTGGATCAAAAAAGATCTTGCTGTGATTTATGACAGAGAGCATCCTGCCTATGTTTTCCTCTAAGAGTTTTATAGTACCTGGTCTTACACTTAGGACTTTAATCCATTTTGAGTTTATTTTTGTGTATGGTGTTAGAAAATGTTCTAATTTCATTCTTTTACATGTAGCTGTCCAGTATTATTGAAGAGCATAACTTATTAAAGAGACTGTCTTTTCTGCATTGTATATTCTTTCCTCCTTTGTCATAGATTAGGTGACCATAAGTGCTAGGTTTATCTCTGGATTTTCTGTCCTGTTCCATTGATCTATATTTCTGTTTTTGTGCCAGTACCATACTGTCTTGATGACTGTAGCTTTGTAGTATAGTCTGATGTGCCTGATTCCTGCAGCTCCATTTTTCTTTCTCAAGATTGCTTTCTCTATTCAGTGCCTTTTGTGTTTCTATACAAATTGTAAAATTTTTTGTTCTAGTTCTGTGAAAAATGTCATTGGTAGATTGATAAGGATTGCACTAAATTTGTAGATTGCTGTGGGTAGTATAGTCATTTTCACAATGTTGATTCTTCCAATCCAAGAACATAGTAGATCTCTCCGTCTGTTTGTATCATCTTTAATTTCTTTCATCAGTGTTTTATAGTTTTCTGCATACAGGTCTTTTGTCTCCTTAGGAAAGTTTACTCCTAGGTATTTTGTTGTTGTTGTTGCAGTGGTAAGTGGGAATGTTTCCTTAATTTCTCTTTCAGATTTTCGTCATTAGTGTATAGGAATGCAAGAGATTTCAGTGCATTAATTTTATATCCTATTAGACCAAATTAATTGATTAGCTCTAGTAGTTTTCTGGTAGCATGTTTAGGATTCTATATGTATAGTATCATGGCATCTGCAAACAGTGACAGTTTTACTTCTTCTTTTCTGATTTGGATTCCTTTTATTTCTTTTTCTTCTCTGATTGCTGTGGCTAAAATTTCCAAAACAATGTTGAATAATAGTGGTGAGAGTGGGCAACCTTGTCTTGTTCCTGATCTTAGAGGAAATGGTTTCAGTGTTTCACCATTGAGAACAATGCTGGCTGTGGGTTTGTCATACATGGCCTTTATTATGTTAAGGTGGGTTCCCTCTGTGCCCACTTTCTGGATACTTTTATCATAAATGGGTGCTGAATTTTGTCAAAAGCTTTTTCTGCATCAATTGAGATGATCATATGAGTTTTATCCTTCAATTTGTTACTATGGTGTATCACATTGATTGATTTGCATATATTGAAGAATCCTTGCTTTTCTCAGATACACCCATTGATCGTGGTATATGATCCTTTTAATGTGCTGTTGGATTCTGTCTGCTAGTATTTTGTTGAGGATTTCTGCATCTATATTCATCAGTGATATTGGCCTGTAGTTTTTTTTGTGTGTGACATCTTTGTCTGGTTTTGGTATCAGGGTAATGGTGGCCTCATAGAATGAGTTTGGGAGTGTTCCTCCCTTTGCTATATTTTGGAAGGGTTTGAGAAGGATAGGTGTTAGCTCTTCTCTAAATGTTTGATAGCATTCACCTGTGAAGCTATCTGGTCCTGGGCTTTTGTTTGTTGGAAGATTTTTAATCACATTTTCAATTTCAGTGCTTGTGATTGGTCTGTTCATATTTTCTATTTCCTCCTTGTTTAATCTTGGAAGTTTGTACTTTTCTAAGAATTTGTCCATTTCTTCCAGGTTGTCCATTTTATTGGCATATAGTTGCTTATAGTAGTTGCTTATGATCCTTTGTATTTCTGCAGTGTCAGTTGTTACTTCTCCTTTTACATTTCTAATTATGCAACATTATATTTTTAAGAAAGCAATGCACATTTTTTTTTATTTGTTTGTTTTGTGTTTTTCGCGGTACGTGGGCCTCTCACTGTTGTGGCCTCTTCCGTTGAGGAGCACAGGCTCTGGACGCGCAGGCTCAGCGGCCATGGCTCACAGGCCCAGCCACTCCACGGCATGTGGGATCTTCCCGGACCGGGGCACAAACCCGTGTCCCCTGCATCGGCAGGTGGACTCTCAACCACCGTGCCACCAGGGAAGCCCATGAAAGCAATGCATATTTAAATCTAAGGTGTCATGCCAAAATTATAGTTTTTATCTAGTAACAGATTTATATTAGAAAAAGTTTTTACTCAGTTTTGGCACACAAAAAAATCCTGCATTTATTGCATTTAGTTGCCATGCAATTAGCAGTATATGTTGATTAACACATACAGAATAACAACAATCAATAATAATTGAGATACATTGAGGCTGTTATAGATACCTTAATGTGTGAATATTAACCAAATTAAATACAAACAAAATGTGAATATTGGAATAAATTATTCTGTTTAAAATACAATTATAAATTATCGTAAATGTTGAAAAATTAGGAATTTAAAATCTCTGAGAGAAAAATATGATTTCCCAAGTAATTATATTTTTGACTTTTAAGACTTTATCTTAGAATAAACAAAAATACCTTTTATATTTGTAAACAAATCTTAACAGTACATATTAAGAATTGAGGGTTAGAAAATTATTCTTTTTTTAAAAAAATCAAAAATATTTTGTCTTCACAATAATTATTACCTTACTATCTAGAGTGATAACTTTATATAACACCATCTGTAAATAGTTTTTGATAGTTCTAAATAAAAGAAACATTAAAAAGAAAAAAATGTTTTATATGTTATTATAATGCAATCCTAAATTATAAATAGCACCAAATAAGAACAGTCCAAAATATGAACAAATTGTTTTCTCAATAATTTAATAACATTACTTATTCTGTTGGCTCACCTATGCTAATCACTGTCTCTTAAGAGCCATCTCACTTGTAATCCAACACTTTCTCTTTGATTTAACCAACTAATGCCTTCTTTTTCTTAGTGCCATGTATTCTTGGGAATTTTAAAATTTCAATGTAATCTAATCAGCCTCCACAGACTAACTCATTGGCCCGTTAGCACAATTATTGGTTATGTCAGTCTTTCCTACATTTGGAATAATATCAGGGTAATTGAATATCTATATGACTGAATACATTTGAAAAGTTTATTAGAACAAGACAGCTATTTTGTATCAAATTGCCAGTTGATACCTGCTTTGTGCCAGCATTTTGCTGCGATCAAAATTAAGGATATTTCAAAGAATATTTAGCCTCCTGGGAAATCAAATATCATTAATCTTTGTATAAAGCAATGTGCTAGAAATTATCATAACAATGTTAGAAAATGTTGTTCAAATAGGAAGAAGGGCTAAGGACCACTGAGATGTCATTTAGCCTGGCTTTCTGGGATGCACAGTATTTTGGTAGAGAAAGGAACCCTTTGGAGGTAAGGTGGTATCACTGAGTAGGATATTTCTTGAAGAGAGCATAGCAGATATAAAAAATAAAATAAAATAAAGGTACCAAGGTGAGGATGCATTATTTGCATGGTCTGTTCATATACATACAACTATTATTTTACAATGACAACCAGGATGCTGCAAACAGCAAAACAGTTGCTTTTATCCATGGTGTAGATATTCCTCGATTGGATTTTTCATTTGCTTTCACACATTTGAAACTGTACTATTTACTTAGCAGATGTTCTGCACAGTTGCCTTGACAACTACACTTTTATAATCATTGAGCCATGAAGACAAAAGTTCCTAAGCAAAGTGAAAACTTGCTATTCATTTCAAAACATTGCTCTGTTCAACTAATTAGTCATAGTAATTGTGATATTGCTGTTCAGTTTTAGTCAATTTCAGACCAATACTTAACATGTGTGTTGTTTGTATAATTGGTACCTTAACAAAAGTCAAGAGCATCACTGAGGGTTCTAATATTAGAGATATGTGATTAACTACATTTTCAGTATTATGTCAACTTTCTGCATTGCCTGACCTAGAAACCCTGATGTCTCTGAATATTGATCTAGATGTAGACTACAAACAAAAGATAGGAAAGTCAGAAAACAAATCATGGAAGCACTTTAACCAGAATGGATAAGTGTTTCATCAAGCAGTTCCAAATTTCTAACAAGGTGAAGATGAGAACTAATGTTGAACAAGCAAGACAAAATTTAGAAAAAAAGAGTTAAAACTCATTAAGACTGAAATTCTCCTTACTGCTTAGACAGTGGGACAGATGATTAGCCCACAATATTCTAGTTCATCTTCTTCATATTTCGTACTAATGTTATGGTCAGATGTTTCATTTCTTTAAAGTGGGTTATTTACGTGAATGAATTTGGTCTGTAGAGACATAGAGCCTTGAGACTGCCAGCAGCAAGAGACTGGGAAATGGCCAAAGTCTCAAAAGTCTTGACAGCCACCATCTGTGGAATTGACTACAGATGCTCACCACCGCAATACTAATGTCACCATTATCCTCAGGTCAGATAACTAAATGCATTTGAATGGTTTCCAAGTATCTGGTATTTCAAAATTTTATTGGAATACTTGTGTTCTAGTCTTTCCTTTAAAATTTAGCAGTAATGTAAATTTTGTCCAAAAAATGCCACTTTGTCTCATTTCCTCCTCTTAAAATTCAGTTAGTAACAACTTGCCTTTCTACTGAAACTGGTTTATTATGGAAATCTGTAAACATAATAGAACTTGAAATTGCTTAGTTGTATTTTACGTTAAAAATACATGTGTAGTTTTTATTATACATAAGAAAGTTTTGTTTTTCCTAGAAACCATTCTTCTGGGTTTCTGAGGGATGCCAGTTTAAAACCATGCAGACAGATAAGATAGGAATCAAGCTACTTGTTACTAAAATTGAGTTAGAGAACCCAGCTTGGACTTCCTAACAAAATTTGCATTTTATAGTATCGCTACTGAATTGAAATCATTCTCCCACTGACATACAGAGCACCTGAAGCATTTGCAGCTTCTCTGGGAGTGAAGGCATCACAGAGTGGGCCCATCTCATGGACAAGTGGAGGATGGGCTCAGCGTAAAGAAAGGCAGATCCCAAAGAGAGACTCAAAGAAAAGGTAGAGAGCATGTTTACAATGATAATCTTCTAAGTGTTGCCAATCAAGTAAGAAGAGTGAATAGGCAGAGAAAAGTTAAAGTTTCCTCCCAATATTTCTAAGAGGATAGAAATCTCTATTTTATGAACCAAGGTAGAAATGCAGAAAGACAGAAGGAATTTTACCCCCTAGATCCCTTACATTTTGTCGCCTCTTATTCTTTTGGTTTTGACCTACATACCTATGCTTAACCAAGGTTCTAGCTGGTCCCAGCAGGGGAGCAGATAAGCATTGTACTAAGATAGTCCTATTTTGACCCTCATGAAGCAGTCTGCTAATACTAACTGCTTGTGCATGTCTCTTTTGAAAACTTCTGAGACGTATGCACACAAAAGGTTCTGAAGTTGGTTAGAATAGTAAAACAACCCCAAAGTTAGGTTGCATCTTTAATCCCCATAAATCACTAAAATATTTTTTAATCTTGTTTTAAACTACATCCAGGGCCAAAGAAGAAATTGTGGAGAATCTCACTTTTTTTATTCATTCTTTTATCCAATTATGTATTGAATAATATACTGTTAAATAAACAATATGAATACCTATTATATATCAGGTACTCATTTGTGCTGTTCATATATCAGTAAATAAAATAAACATACACAAATCAATCTTGTCGTTGTATAGTTGCATTATAATGGGAATAGCTAGGCAACAGTATAATAAGTAAGACAGTATATTATATGGGTATGATCACCATGACAAAATGAGTAAAAAAAGAGTAAAGTGTTTTGGAATACCAGGAGGAGTTACCTTTTTAAGTCTAGTGATTCGTGTATGCATTATTGAAAAGGTGACATTAAACAGAGACTTAAAGGTAATGAAGGAGTAAACTAGCATTCCAGGTAGAAAGAAAAATAAAGAGGTCTCAATATGATTTTATCTTCTATTTTTGAGAAGTACATTTTAAAGGCTTGTAAAAATAGCTGTGAAGGCATTCAAACAGCTATATGAAATGTATAACATCATAGTGTTTTTAAAAATCAGTGTTCTGGTGAGTAATATTATTTAGTGGCTCTTGGTTTACAAACTGCCTTTAGCTATATACTTTTTATGTGAGTTCTAGATATAAAGCACCCTAGATGTAAAATAGCTAAAAACAGGGATCTGCATTAAAGTGGTGATGAGAAGCCTCCCTCACAATCATAGGTCAAGCAAAATTCAGAGTTCGATTTTTCAAAAATATTAAGCACCAGTTAAAATAAATAATGTGGATTTACATATGCAAATATGAAAGTTTTTTATAGTGTATAGTAAAGTGAAAAAATTATACAGAACAATTTATAACATGAGACATTTTTTTAAAAAGTGTGTAGTGTGTTATGTGGGAGTGTGCCTAGAGGAAAAAAAAATAAAGAATAGCCATTAACAAACCTAAATGGGAAGGAAATCCAAGAAAGAGGGGGTATATGTATACATATTACAGATTCACTTTGCTGTACAGCAAGAAACTAACACTACATTGTAAAACAACTATACTCCAATAAAAATTAATAAAAAAGAAGAAGAAGAAAAACAACTACAACAACAACAAAAAGAATAGCCATTAACAGTGGTTCCCTCATGGAAGGGAGCTACAGAATTCAAACATAAATATCTTTATTGTTTTGGCTGTTTACAATGAATTTGTATTATCTTCCATTTAATATATATTTTTTAAAAAAGGAACCATTGCTCAATATTGTCACAGATAACTTGAAAATATATATGTATTCAGACTCTTTTCAATTTAAGTTAAACTCAAAGAGTGAAAGCAGCAGGATCATTAGGTACCACTGTGGAATTCTGTGCAAACCCCAGAGACAATTTTCATCTGCCAAAACGCACCTGTCTACACAGTACTATCCATCACTCAGACTCAGTATTAAGGCTGTTACAGCATATGGTAGTTCCTAAAATCAATCAAAATCCGTGGCTCATGGGAAGAAGCATCTCTCCAAAAATTACAGGGACAGTTTCAATTTGTATCACATTTGCCACCCAACATCTGTCAGATAACAAGTCTCTTTTCTGCGAATATAGGATAAAGTTACTAATGACAAGCTTGTTCCCTGATAAAAGAGCTGTTGTATTAAATATAAGGCAGGGGTGACGCAGTGATTGGAAAATTTCCAACTGTATTTTTAATGATGATTTCACATTAAGATTACCAACTTATATAATTTCTATGATATGGGAGTTATAGGCACATAATCTTTTTCCTCTCTGAATGACAGTGCAAGAGGGTGGAAAAAAAGACTGGTCATTTCACATCTTGAAACCATAGACTAGTAGGGAAAAAAGCAAAACAAACAGAAAAAGTAGAGGAACTGGCATCTGGGATTTGCAATAATATAATATTTTAGTAATTCCATAGGCACTTTAATGCTTATTTTTTTTGTGTCAATTTGACTGGACCAGGGGTTGCTCAGATCTTTGGTTAAACGTTGTTCCTGAGTGTGTCTGTGACGGTGTTTCAGGATGAGATTCACATTTGATTTGGTAGACTGAGTAAAGCAGATTGCCTTTCCCAGTGTGAGGGTCATCCAATTTGTCGAAGGCCTGAAAAGAACAAAAGACAATAAATAAGGGAGACTTCTCTTTCTCTGCCTCGGTATCTTTGACCTGGAACATCAGTCTTCTTTTGCCTTCAGACTCAGACTCCAATTGGAAGTACCTCATCAACAGTCTCGGGTCTCCAATTTGCTGACTGTAGATCTTGAGACTTAGACTCCATAACTGCAATCTCCTATTGGTTCTGTGATTCTGTTTTTCTGAAGGACCCTGACTAATACAGTCACATTTTTAAATTAGAAAAAATTCTTATAAATAAAAGGTATAAAATTTTCTTCTTATTCTCCACTTTGTAGCCATTGATCTAGACTAGGAAGGAGACTAGCTCTCTCCTGGCTGCTTACTGAGTGTTCCATAGGTGTGGGCTCTGCCTAAGAACCACTTTAGCCCATTGATTAATGCAAAATATGGCTTCTCCTTTACAACTTGCAATAACCCCTGTAGTCCTTGCAGGAAAAGATAAATACATATCAGGATAGAACCCCAACCCTTACAGAAGACTCATATTTACAAGAGTAAATTCTCTTACCATTGCTTCATTTGTTATGGTTGCTGCTACTCACCATCTTCTCCCCTGCCCACCTTGATAACCTGCTCTTGATTTAGGTTTTTTTTTTAAGTCCCTTTAGGATGTCAACAATAGTTCTTGGTTAAATTTAGATGTAGGCAGATTAAAAACCTAAACTAAAGAGAGACAGTAGAGTATGGAATGTCAAGCTTGTATCACTCCTAATAGAAGATAGTAATGATAAGAGAGTCTCTAGAAAATAAGTTATCATAAAAATATGTATTCACCCCTTCCTATACATGAAGCTGGTCCTGAAAGGAAATAAATAATTAAATAAGACTTTAATGCAGCTATGAAAATCTTTAATAACACTGTTTCAAAGACTCACAAATAAAACTAGTAAGAGATGGAAGAGATATTATGGATCAACTGGAACAGTGTTTCTCAACCTTTTATTTATTATCTTCCTCTTAAAAAGCCATTTCAGGCATATTATTTTCTAATTGTCCATCAATGAAATTTTAACACTGCAGACACACAGTATATCAGTTTATATACTATATATACAACTGTGCTTTATACATGAAAAGAGTAAGATTTTTAGGCTACCAAGAAACAATATTGACCCCACTGGGTGTAATATTATTCCCTTGACAATGCATAATCTAGAAGAAATCGGGAACCTGAAACCCTAAATGGCAAAATTACATCTATCATTGCTAATCTAGTTAATAATAGAGCAGACACTAGGATTCTGATATACTGCTTTCTATTAGAAAGTGCTTTGCATATAGCCACCTTGTGATACCATATCTGAAAACACCAATTCTCTGAACAATGAAACATAATTTTGACTGGATAAACAGAGATACAAAGAAGTGAAATAACAATTAGTACTAATATAAATTCATTCGTTAAAACTGTATTTTAAAAAGTAGCTGTGCTTCATTATAATTATTAAGATTCTACTGTAAAAATTATCAATTGCTATTCTTATAATTATCACTGTAATTATATGTGGTTCATAAAAGTGTGGCCTCTTTTATAAAGAATACCAATTATAATAGACTTTATATGTATTAGACATTTTAGAAGAATTGATTAAATTTAACTTGCATTAGAAAATGAAAATTGGATTTTAAAATGTTGTAGCTCCACCTCAATACATAAGGCAAATGTTAACAGCCACGATAGGAGGAATTGACAGTAACACAATCATACTAGGGGACTTTAACACCCCACTTTCACCAGTGGACAGATCATCCAAAATGAAAATAAATAAGGAAACACAAGCTTTAAATGATACATTAAACAAAATGGATATAATTGATATTTATAGGACATTCCATCCAAAAACAACAGAATACACTTTCTTCTCAAGTGCTCATGGAACATTCTCCAGGATAGATCACATCTTGGGTTACAAATCAAGCCTAGGTAAATTTAAGAAAGTTGAAATTGAATCAAGTATCTTTTCTGACCACAACACTATAAGACTAGATATCAATTACAGGAAAAAAAATCTGTAAAAAATAGAAACACATGGAGGCTAAACAACACACTACTAAATAACCAAGAGATCACTGGAGAAATCAAAGAGGAATAAAAAAATACCTAGAAACAAATGACAATGAAAATACGACGACCCAAACCTATGGCATGAAGTTAAAGCAGTTTTAAGAGGGAAGTTTATAGCAATACAATCCTACCTCAAGAAACAAGAAACACCTCAAATAAACAACCAAACCTTACATCTAAAGCAATTGGAGTAAGAAGAACAAAAAAACCCCAAAGTTAGCAGAAGGAAAGAAATCATAAAGATCAGATCAGAAATAAGTGAAAAAGAAAAGAAAGGAACAATAGCAAAGATCAATAAAACTAGAAGTTGATTCTTTGGGAAGATAAACAAAATTGATAAACCAGACTCATCAAGAAAAAAAGAGAGAAGACTCAAATCAACAGAATTAGAAATGAAAAAGGAGAAGTAACAACTGACAATGCAGAAATACAAAGGATCATAAGAGATCACTACAAGAAACTATATGCCAATAAAATGGACAACCTGGAAGAAATGGACAAATTCTTAGAAAAGTACAAACTTCCAAGACTGAACAAGGAAGAAATAGAAAATATAAACAGACCAATCACAAGCACTGAAATTGAAACTGTGATTAAAAGTCTTACAACAAACAAAAGCCCAGGACCAGATGGTAACAGAGGCGAATTCTATCAAACATTCAGAGAAAACTTTCTCAAACTCTTCCAAAATATAGCAGAGGGAGGAACACTCCCAAACTCATTCTATGAGGCCACCATCACACTGATACCAAAACTAGACAAAGATGTCACAAAAAAAGAAAACTACAGACCAATATCACTGATGAACATAGATGCAAATATCCTCAACAAAATACTAGCAGACAGAATCCAACAGCACATTAAAAGGATCATACACCATGATCAAGTGGGGCTTATCCAAGGAAAGCAAGGATTCTTCAATATATGCAAATCAATCAATGTGATACACCATAGTAAAAAATTGAAGGGTAAAAGCCATATGATCATCTCAAGAGATGCAGAAAAAGCTTTTGAGAAAATTCAACACCCATTTATGATAAAAACCCTGCAGAAAGTAGGCATAGAGGGAACTTACCTCAACATAATAAAGGCCACATATGACAAACCCACAGCCAACATCGTTCTCAATGGTGAAACACTGAAACCGTTTCTACTAAGATCAGGAACAAGACAAGGTTGCCCACTCTCACCACTATTATTCAACATTGTTTTGGAAATTTTAGCCACAGCAATCAGAGAAGAAAAGAAATAAAAGGAACCCAAATCGGAAAAGAAGAATTAAAACTGTCACTGTTTGCAGATGACATGATACTATACATGGAGAATCCTAAACATGCTACCAGAAAACTACTAGAGCTAATCAATGAATTTGGTAAACTAGCAGGATATAAAATTGATGCACAGAAATCTCTTGCATTCCTATACACTAATGATGAAAAATCTGAAAGAGAAAGTAAGGAAACACTCCTATTTAACATTGCAACAAAAAGAATAAAATATCTAGGAATAAACCTACCTATGGAGACAAAAGACCTGTATGCAGAAAACTATAAGACACTGATGAAATAAAGATGATAAAAACAGATGGAGAGATATACCATGTTCTTGGATTGGAAGAATCAACATTGTGAAAATGACTCTACTACCCAAAGCAATCTACAGATTCTGTGCAATCCCTATCAAGCTACCAATGACATTTTTCACAGAACTAGAAAAAAAAATTCGCAATTTTTAGGGAAACACAAAAGACCCTGAATACCCAAAGCTATCTTGAGAAAGAAAAACAGAGTCAGAGGAATCAGGCTCCTGCACTTCAGACAATACTACAAAGCTACAGTAATCAAGACAGTATGGTACTGGCACAAAAACAGAAATATAGATCAATGGAACAGGATAGAAAGCCCAGAGATAAACCCGTGCACATATGGTCACCTTATCTTTGATAAAGGAGGCAAGAATATACAAGGGAGAAAAAACAGCCTCTTCAGTAAGTGGTGCTGGGAAAAGTGGACAGCTACATGTAAAAGAAGGAAATTAGAACACTCCCTAACACCATGCACAAAAATAAACTCAAAATCGATTAAAGACCTAAATGTAAGGCCAGACACTATCAAACACTTAGAGGAAAACATAGGCAGAACACTCTATGACATAAATCACAGCAAGATCCTTTTTGACCCTCCTCCTAGAGAAGTGGAAATAAAAACAAAAATAAACCAATGGGACCTAATTAAACTTAAAAGCTTTTGCACAACAAAGGAAACCATAAACAAGATGAAAAGATAACCCTCAGAATGGGAGAAAATATTTGCAAATGAAGCCACTGATAGAGGATTAATCTCCAAAATTTACAAGCAGCACATGCAGCTCAATATCAAAAAAACAAACAATCTAATCCAAAAATAGGCAGAAGACCCAAATAGACATTTCTCCAAAGAAGATATATAAATTGCCAACAAACACATGAAAGGATGCTTAACATCACTGGTCGTTAGAGAAATGCAAATCAAAACTACAATGAGGTATCACCTCACACTGGCCAGAATGGCAATCATTCAAAAGTCTACAAACTATAAATGCTGGAGAGGGTGTACAGAAAAGGGAACCCTCTTGCACTATTGGTGGGAATGTAAATTGATATAGCCAGTATGGAGAACAGTATGGAGGTTCCTTAAGAAACTAAAAATAGAACTACCATACGACCCAGCAATCCCACTACTGGGCATATGCCCCGAGAAAACTATAATTCAAAAAGAGTCATGTACCACAATGTTCATTGCAGCTCTATTTACAATAGCCAGGAGATGGAATCAACCTAAATGTCCATCGATGGATGAATGGATAAAGAAGATGTGGCATATATATTCAATGGAATATTACTCAGCCATAAAAGAAACTGAGTTATTTGTAGTGAGGTGGATGGAACTAGAGACTGTCATACAGAGTGAAGTAAGTCAGAAAGAGAAAAACAAATACCGTATGCTAACACATATATATGGAATCTTAAAAAAAAAAAAAAAGGTTCTGAAGAACCTAGGGGCAGGACAGGAATAAAGCCGCAGATCTATCTCTGCTTTCACACCGTAAGCCAATAAAAGTTCTGCCTCTAACTGGTCTTACTGATCCCAGTCATGCCCCTTTCCAGCCATTCACCTCACAACAGCCAAACTCAATGTTTTCAAAGGCAAAAATGCAAGTTGATTATGTCACTGTATATATAAAATTTGGTAAATAAAATAATATATTGTTTTTAATTCTTATCACTTTTTTACTATTAAAGATAATGATAATCAATATGTATGTATTAAAGGCTTTTGTAAAGTTTCTGCTTCATATCCTTTGCATATTTATCTATTTTGGTTTCAATGTATTTTAAATGATTTACCTAAACTATTTGGAAAATTATAATTTTACTCTATATAATATTTATTTATGACAAGAATTTTCCAATTTCATCTTTATCTTAACTATCTATGACTTCTGATTTGCACAAATTCTTAACACGTATTGGAAAACATATTTCCTTTGTACTTGCTTCTTTTAGTGTTATACTTTAAAAAACTTTAAATGTTCATCAACATTTATTATGTTTTTTTATTTTTTCAAATTGCAGTTTGCTTTTGCAGGTTATACTTACAAGTGTTGTCTATTCAAAGAATTTTTATTTATTGCTGATTTTACTCAGTGTTCTTCCTTAGATTGTTTTATGATTGATATGAATGAAAACCCATGAGATCATCATGTTGTTTATCTTACTAGTTATAATTCTGTCCAGATTACAATATACACTGGAAATATTTTTTATTCATTAAATAGACAATCATAAATTATAACATCATGAAATACTTAGTTACTAGTTTATGTAAACTTGAATAGCAGGCACAGTGGATATAGCTTTTCTGCCATTCTGTTTGATTGACTTTATGTTTGCTGATCATAACAAAGGTAATGAAGGTAGAAGGATGATAGAATTGCTTTAAGAAAAAACAGGGGCTATTCTGGAGATAAAGAAGAGTAATAAGAAAATAAAGCCTTTAAGGTTGAGTAAAATGTTAAGGTATGAAATGTATATTTGCTTAGTGATATTACAATTGATTGCTATTCATTTACAGCTTTAATAAAAAATCCCAAAAATTTTTGTAGGAAAATACTGTTATTCGTATTTAGAATTTTACCCACATAGAAATAATTGTTTTTATTATGCAATATTTCTTAAAGTAAGGCATGTTAGAAATATAACTGTGTCATTATTATAGCTTCAGTTTTTAAATAGACACAACCACCTGCCAATGTGTATTCAGACTTGGCTATTTAATACAAGTTTATTATATTATCTCACAATACAGGATGTGGTCTTGAAACCGCTAGGTGGCATTTCAGGGGGCTCCAAGGATTTCTGGTTCTTTATGTCTCAGCACAGAAAGAATTCAACAAGAGGTAAAATGATAGATAAGAAGTGATTTATTAGAATAGGATGCTTGTGAGGCTTACAAGTGGGCACATGAGAAGGTGTCATGCTGTGAGAACTTAATGGGCTACAGTTTTATAATCAAAGGAAAAGTGGGGAGGGGAAAAGACCACCTTCTTCCTCATTCTTGAGTAGATATCATGCTTCCATCATCAGTTCCTCCTCCACGTCAGGTGGGGGAGTTTTCTTGTCCCGACATGATCAAGCTGGGACTGTCATGGCGCAATGGAAATGAGCAAAAAGGCAGTAACATATGTTAAAAATGGCAAATCATTTCAGGTTTCAGTATAATGTCCCCCTTTTCTCATATATTTGTCTTTAATGTACCCAGAGAAGTATGTCCTAAGAATCATTAACTGACTGAGCTCACTGGGCAGTATGTGGGTCTCATGCCACCATTGTTTTATTGTTGGGGCATGTCTCATGCTTCTGTTGCATGGTTTTGTTGCTAGGCAAGCCTGCATGGTTTTGTGGTTAAGCAAATCTGCTTTCTTGAGTGATCATTAACTTACAGGGGTCTCCCATACTTTTTTCTTTTCTTATAATCCTCTAGTAGTATTAACTATTTAATTACCTACTTTGTCCCTTTACTCTGTCCCTATCAGTCTCTGTGGTCTTTTCTGAGCTATGGACTCCTTGACACACATACCATTGAGGCATGGGGTGGAAGCCTTTTTTACAGTCATCAGAAATTCATTGGCCATGCACTGTATATCTTCCTAGCCAAGGATGCTCCTAAGAGCCAAGGGAAATTCTTCAGAGAGCTAGGATACCTAAGAAACTTTATCAGCCAAAACTCACTAAGCAGCTGTGGAATGGTTGTGACGGCCCAATAAAGGGGAACAGAGTGGGGCACTAAATCACATACTGTACATCAGTAAGCAAATAAAATCAAGTCTTGTGACCAAAGTAGAGTAGAGTCTCAAGTAGAGTCAGTAGGGTAGCTTCAGTTACATTTATATAGTAAAAACCAAACCAAACAATACAAAAATATTTTTTTCCATCTTACCTCTTCTATTGGCTTTTTATCTACAATGCTGTGTGTGTGTGTGTGTGTGTGTGTGTGTGTGAGCTTCTGAGTTTACACTATGCATTCTAAACCTTCTAAAATCAATCATGAATTAATATTATGCCAGTTCACATTAAAACAGAAAAATTGACAACAGTAAAATGTACTTATACATCCTCTAACAGTTTGTGTTATTGCTGTCATATATTTCAAATCCATATACACTAAAAATTCCATGTACATTGCTTCATTTTTAGTTACAGTTAATTAAAGAATATAAGAAGATAAAGAAAAGTGACCTTTTGTTTTTACCCACATATTTAGCATTCCTATTGCTCTCTATTTCTGTACATCTAAGATTACATCTGGGGCCTTTGACTTGAAGAGCTTCCTTTATCAGTTCTTGTACTATATGTTTGCCAGTGATAAGTTAAAAATTTCACTTATGTGAAAATGTCTTTATTTCACAAACACAGCACTATAGATAAAAAGCCAATACAGGAGATAGGATGAATTAATATAAATACACAGAATTAAATCAAAAAATGTCAAGAAAGGAAAAAATAATCAAAATACAAACTGAACATATAGAAAATAAGCAGCAGATGGAAGATATACACACAATTTTATCAAAAATTTTTAAAATATAAGTTAAAAGAGATTGTAGGAATTGTTTAAAAAATAAGGGTCAAGTAGTATGTGTACAAAAATTGAACTTTAAATACAAAGAACCAGACAATTTGACTACTCCTGCTTCTTTTATCCAAGAGAAATAAATATATATGACCATAAAAAGACTCATACTGGAATGTTCAAAGCAGTTTTATTTATAATAGCCCCAAATTGAAAACAACCTAAATGCCCATCGATAGGTAAATGAATAAATAGTTGGAATATATTTATTCTATGCAATAATACTCAATAATAAAAATGAATAAAGTATACAACACTGTGATAGATCTCAAAAATATTATGGTGAGCAAATGAAGCCACATATAAAATAGTACATATTTGTATGCAGTTCTAGAACAGGCAAAATTAATCTACAGTGATAGAAATCTGAACAGTGATTGTCTGTTTTACAGTGAGAATTAACTGAAAATGGCTATGAGGAAAATTTCTAGGGTGATGGAAATATTTTGGTGCTGTTTTTAGTGATTATTACCCAGGTATATTATACATTTGTTAAGTTCATAAAACTGCAATGTTAAAATCCATGCATTTTATTATATGTCAATATGTTGTAATAAAAATGGAAAGAAAATATCTATAGAAGGTAATGCAGAGCATTTCTGAAAAGGGATAATAAATAAAAATAAAATTAAAGAAGTATCAGTTATAATTAAAAATCCTAAAGGGCATGTTTTTTTGTTTGTTTGTTTGTTTGTTTTGTTTTTTTGCGGTATGCGGGCCTCTCACTGTTGTGACCTCTCCCTTTGTGGAGCACAGGCTCCGGACGCGCAGGCTCAGCGGCCATGGCTCGCAGGCCCAGCCGCTCCGCGGCATGTGGGATCTTCCCGGACCGGGGCACGAACCCGTATCCCCTGCATCAGCAGGCGAACTCTCAACCACTGTGCCACCAGGGAAGCCCCTAAAGGGCATGTTTGATACATATATGGTAAACCCTATTATTGGACATAATCAGAAAAAATAAATCTCATAAAAAAGAATGATCAGTTGTTCATATCACAAATGGAACTCTCTTTTTCAAGGTTATGGAAAGAATTAAATATTTAGCTTTAACATTGTTAGAGTATAATTTAGCAGTATAATTTTAGGTTCAACCAAATCTGGGCTATTTCATATGTTATTAATAGGAAGGGCTTTAGAGCCAAAGAGACTTCACTTTAAATACTCGTAATATCACTAAATAACAATTGATTTTTAAAGTAATATTATTCACCGGACATGGCAATGTTGTCAGAGGGAGAAATAAAGTTATTATATAAGTCTCCAGCACATAGTGTTACCAAGTCTAAGTTCGTACTGCTCACCACACAACAGGTCAATAAATGGAGAGACGAGTTGGTGGGGCAAGGAATAGCAACTTTATTTGGAAAGCCAACGGACTGAAAAGATGGTAGACTAATGTCCCAAAGAATCATCTTACCAAAGTTAGAATTCGGGCTTCTTTTGTACTGAAAGGGGGTGTGTGGTTGGTTGTTGCAGGAATTCTTTGTTCTTACAGCTGTCCATGTAGGTCTGGTCACAATGTTCCTATAAGCCTCCAGCAGGACATTTATTATTTTCTGTTTTGCAACTTTTAATTTCTATATGAATGGAAAAGTATTATACCTTTAAAGATCAGAGCCTTGAGAATGGGCTATCATGTATATTTCAGGCTACAGGCAACATTTCGTTTGCAAAGGTGCAGAGCCTGCATGACTAAGCACAGGCAACAGAGCACAAGGGTTAAAGCTAAAGGAATAGATCCAATATGGAGTCAGGTTTGTTCCTCCCTGTTACAGTTATGAGATCAAATTGTTTTCCCTAATCTTGATTTAGTAATAAATAAGAGATTACATCAGTATAAGTCCATCACTGAAAGCATAAGCTTTCTTTCCACTCCATAGAAAAATAAATATTTGTTCATGATAATATTTCTGGGTTATAAAATGCTAGGTGATAAAATATTTTTAAATACATATTTAGCAAAAGGATCTTGGATGTAACCTAACGTGAATTAAGTTGAATTTTGTGTGGTTTTTCATCTGCTCTCAGAAAAGTTAATACTATGCAGTATTGATTGCCTTCACTAGAGAGTATGTTTCTATTAAATTAATAACACTAAAATGAAATAATTCTTTCAACAATGCAAATGCCTAGAACTGCTTTCTGATAGTGATTATTGAAAACCTGTGGCATACAAAATGTAGTTAGATACATAGGATTTAGAGACCATGACATTAGCCATTTTTAATAATTTGTTTCTTTGAATTCTTTAACAGGCAGAATGCCATTCTTCCTGTTCACTTGGGCATAAAAATATTTCCAATATGTTACTGAAGTCATTTTTTGGGTTTGGGCAAGTCACTTAGTAAGTTCAGCCTCCTGAATAGTTAAATCAAAATTGCCTGAAATCAGACCAACTGGATTAAAATTCTGGTTAATATTTGACTTTTTACTTAGCCAGTTTGTATCTGATTTTCCTCATCTTCAACATGGGTATAATTACAAAATCTACCTCATAGTTGTGTGAAGTTTAAAGATGACACTAAAATTACTATGCTTAGAACAATGTCTGCCATAGACTAATTAACCCATCATCAGTAGATTCCTTCACCTACCAGGCAAAATCTCTAAAGTAGAAGATCTCTAATGTTCTCCCAATTCAACTTTCTCAGTTTATAATTCTGCTATTTTTTTCTACCAACTATAGTTTGTGTCTACTATATTTTAAGGTAGTTTTCCCGTGAGCCAATATATTGTTTAAATATTATATTTGTTTGCTATTTATTGCATATTTCAGTATGAAACTTGGTTTACTAATGCAGATAACATTTATTTTAGTTCTTTCTTTGCATAATATACACATCCACAATTTTTAAGATAATGGTACTGATTCATTTGTTTCTTGAATATTGTGAGTTGACAGATTCTATTTTCATTTCAAACTTTGAATCAGGATTTTCTAGTGTGTTTTTTCATAGAGAAATTTTTTCTCCTAGACCATTTAAAGGGAAAAAAAAGGAGGAAAAAAAGCTAGAGACATGTGGTTTTTTTTTTTTCTAAGCTGTGTATTGTGTTCTCTCTCTTAACCACCTTTATTCATGCTAAGGGAGGGAAGGGGGGTAAAAAGCTGAGGAGCGTAAGACCTCTCTGATGGTGTGGTCAGCATTGTGTAATCATGGAGGTCCCTGATCATCATGCCTGAACAAAAGTAGCCAGGATATTCAATCATACTTGGCAGCTTGAAAGCAGCTGAGCAAATGGTAGACTTATCCTTACATGATTGTTTTACCTAATCTACTCAGTTAACTGTAAATATAATGTGATAAAGTACCTGTCTATTTGCTCTCAGCTGTTAGAACCTCAGCCTCTCCCAGGTATCTTACTTGTTTTCTTTGTCCTGTGTCCCCTTCATGAGTAAAATGCTCTTATTAAATTGTTCCTATTAAATATGACTAATAGATTTTTTCATGAAATTACCTCATTCCCTATCTAATGAATATCATTTTTATCCAATGTACATCACTGTCATTACCTTAAGCAGTTTAAAAAGAACTTAGAGCATGCATGGTTAAATTTGACTGGTGAGAATAATTTTTATTACATAATTGTATACATAGTAATTTTTATGTATAAGCAATACTTCCTTTACTGAAGAACTAGAGATGGAATCATTATCAACTGAGGAGACTAGAAAGGTGGAAGGTTGTTTTTTTTTTTTAATAAGGTGAATACTGTTAGCCAAAGGTCTTTATTTTATCGTATATTGGTATATTAGAAATCTTTGTGTCTACCCTTTCATGGTGCACAGAGGACCAAGAAATAATGTCCTTACATAATCAATTCAAACCTTAGAGGTCTTTGTGTGTTTTTTTTCTTTTACACATGCCCTCATTAATATCCACTTAAATTCTGACAGTAATTAATCAATCTTGAATTGCAGAAAAAAGCAGCTATAAAAAGTCATTATACTTCGTAGTGTGCATTTGATAACTTTTCACCAGAAGTTATACAGCATTGAAACCAAGGTTTCTAGTTAGAATTTAACAAACAAAATTTATTTAATTTTTCACATTCAACTTCTTTATTTTGGAAAGCAACCTTTACCGAGAGGCTGAAATAATTTTTACCTGAATTTATTATATAGTTGAACTTATGAAATTTGTTGGCCTCCAAAAAAACATTCTCTTAGCTTTAATTATTTAATTTTTTTGTTTTATGATGTTGATTTTGATAGTTTTTGTTGTCATTGCTATTGTCGTGTGTGTGTGTGTTTATTTCTGTTTTTATTTTAGCTTTGTCTTTAGGGTATTAACAATCAAACTCAAGGTCTTATAGATTCTAGATTTCTCATTGGCTGGTGCAGGAGTAAAGTCAAAGTTGCTCCATAATTTTAAATGTTACAGCATTTCTTTATCTGTTTCACACAATACTTTAAATGATAACCAATGTTCTCTTTATCCTTTTCTGTAGGAGATAAAGTAAATCTTTTTCATTCTTGGTATGTGTCCTCTATCATACTGGATTTGGAGGAGAAACCCAGACTCTATAATATCTCATTGTGTGTCCAAAGTTATTGAGGCAACACAGGAAAATAAATGGGGACCTTAAAGGATAAACATATGCTCTTCATAGATTACATTGGCAGATGGCTCTTCTATAGACACCTTTCTGTATGTCAGAGTCTTTGAAGAGGCTGCAATTAAAGTCTTCCCAGATTCCTTAGTTTCAGGCCACCTTCTTTCATCTTTAAAGTTCACAAGGTGGCATCTCTTTCTCTGACCATTATTCCGTGGTCACATCTCTGTCTGCCTGACTACCTCCAGGAAATTTTCTCTGCTTTCAAGGATTAAAATTATTAGATTGACCCGACTTGGATAATCCACAACAGTATTTCCATCTCAAGATCCTTAACGCTAATCACATACACAAAGTGACTCTTTTCATCTAAGGTAATACATTTGCATGTTCTAGGGATTAGGGTGTGGCAATCATTGGGGATTATTATTCTGCCTACCAGAATTTTAAGGACTTTCACTAATAAAAATAATAGACTGTGCACAAAGTAAAGGAATACCAGTAGCATTTGCTATGCACTGAATTGTGTCCCCCCAAATTCACATGTTAAAGCCCTAATCCCCAATGTAACTGTATTTTGAGATAGGGCCCATAAGGAAGTAACTAAGGTTAAATGAGGCCATAAGAGTGAGGTCCTAATCCAATAGGGCTGATGCCCTTATAAGAAAAGGAAGAGACACCAAAGCTTTTTCTTTCTACCATGTGAGGCCACAGAAGGACGGCAGCCATCTACAAGCCAGGAAGAGAGCTCTTACCAGAAACCAAATCATCTAGCACCTTGATCTTGAACTTCCCAGGCTCCAGAACTGTGAGAAAGAAATTTCTTGTTGTTAAAGCCACCCACTCAGTGGTGTTTTATCATAGTAGGCTAAACAGACTAATACAGCATTATATTCATTTCAAATAGTAGCAATATCTATAAAGTAGATATTTCTTCATTTCATGCCAGATAATTCTTAGTCTCACTCTTCCATAAATACAAGAAGATGCTTATACATGTGTTGTCTTTGATTTGAAAACTTAAGAATATCAAGAAATAGTATTTCCTATATATCTTTCCAAGCAAATATTTACATTTAATGATTTAAGATGACTCAAAGCTCTCAGTATAAAGAAAAAGGTATGTTATTAAGACTACGCATATTAGAATTTTATATAACAGACACTTTCATTTAGGAGGCACTGGAGATCTTAATAAACACATTGAAAAGTACATGGATAAAAATATAGCACCAAAGATTTATTCTTAACATTATTATATCCTGAGACGAACATAGAAAATTGAAATTACCTGTAACTTTTACAAAAGTTGAGAAAGAGTTATACCAAATATTTCCTTATTAATAGCCATATCTATGCTCTTCAGAACCTATTTAGACAATAGAGTGAAGATTCCTTGTGATTTAATATAATATTGAAGGATATGATCCTACTATGTATAGGCTCTTGTGCCAAGGATATTGCTTTCTAGGTGTAGAATATTGTGCCAAGCACATGGTTTGATTTTCTGGATTTTTTCTTTACTTATATCTTATGAATAAGAGACCTTTTATTCAGGATGACAAAAAGAAAGACTAGAGAGTTCATTAACTTACCTCATGTCACTCAGGTGTATGTGCTGGAACCAGAAATCAAATTTAAACAGTTGACTCAAGAACCAACATGGTTAAGCATATGTTATTCAGTCCCATTAATATATCATTGCATAAATATGCCATATTGATTTAATTAATTTCATATATATGGGCAGAGGGTATTTTGCCAAATTTTGACATTATAAGCAACACTATGTTTGACTTTTAACATTTATACTGGTCCTATTCTATATCTAAATGCATGCTACCTGACACTTCTAGGAATGAATTAAATATGAACTGACATCACTCCATATATTCTCTTCCCAAAGAAGCCTGTCTGCTCATCATTCTTCCCCTTGACATCTCAGAAAGGGTGATCAAATTTTCATCACCTACTGTGCAATTCCTAAGTCTGCACAATATACAAATAAAAGAATAAAAGGAAAATATATTTGAGCACAGACAAAGAAATAGCACAGGGTAACATCTAAGCTCAATAAAGGCAGGCACCATATACTTTTTAATTTGCCAAAAAATATCTAACAGTAGTACTCTAACTAAATAGAGTCATTGTTGAGTGACTGAATAAAAGTAGATCCTTTCTACAAAAATGCCCAATAGAGCCAATTTAAATTCCTGAAATAAATAACAATAGCAACTATTATGCAAAATCAAAGATGCACAAAGATGAGGCTAAACATTTTATGTGAATTTAGTAATTTAATCTTTATCCTTAAATAGTGGGTATTATAATTGACTCCATTACATAGATGAGAAAAATAAAGCTCAAAAAGTTTTGCTACTTTATTCAATGTCAAATACAGTGAGCAATTTGAAGGCCAAGGACTTGAATACAATATTAACAGATGCCTAAATCCTTGTGTTTACATACATTATACTATCCTGCCCCAATAATAAGTAACTTAACGTAACAGATAATTTAACAGCCTGTGAACACAGAACAAGTTTGTCCTGGTGAAGCATCTTCAAATTTTCATATAGTAGGATTTATTTTTCTCCTGTGTATGTTGAATATAACATGAATAGCATTTACCCAGTTAGAAAATTTTGGTTAGGTCTGTCTTCCTCTTCTGCTTGCCCCTGGAACATCAAAAGTGGTGTTAGAAATGAGCTTGTGCTCTTTCATCTTGGCTATTGATAGATTGTGTTCATCCTTATAATTCAGCGTCTCCCAGAGCCTGGAGAATATGGAGCACCAGATTTTAAAAAAAGTTTGGATATGATGATGGAGAGCAGAGAATTTTCAGATCATGGATTCCTAAGAGAAGAAGATTTTATAAGGCCTGCCATGTACCCCAGACATTTCCAGACTTCTCAAGGCTCTGGCTTTACTAAATGTTCACATAAATATTCAAAGACAACACACACATCACAACCCCAAACAAGGGGTTTCGGACAACTAAATTTGAGAAATGTTTATTTAAAAGAAGTTCATTTTTTCTTTACCTTAGGACTTATGAAAGCCTATAACATGGCGATGTTTAATGTGCAATGTCAAAGAACATAGCCTGATGCCTTTACCAAACGTACTTAATACCTAACCCCTTAATACCTGATCACTATTCTACCTGACACACTTTGGGAAACACTGGTTGAGTGATTTCAGAACTCCTTAAAGCACTTTCAAAACCACACTGAGGATTATAAAATGTGTCATTAACAAACCTAAAAGTAGAGTCAAATATAGGCTAGCTTCACATAATTTCAAAGGCAATGTAAGATACCAGTGCCATGTAAAAAAAGAGTATTACTTTTTAAAAATGCTGTGTCTCCAGTGATCTTGATGACATAAAGGATGACATTGTGTGGACAAGTAAGGATATTGATGTCTACGAACAGAAGAGTATTTCGGAATAAGGCTCTAAATGCTAACAAATTTTAGGAATAACTGAACTAATTTATTTTGCTTCTATTTTCTAGTTTTTTTGGTATATCTAAGAGTGATATAGATAAGATTCTGGGCTAAAATAAATACTTTCAACATGTGTACAATAAAATATAATTAATTAAAAAATGTCGGGCTTCCCTGGTGGCACGGTGGTTGAGAGTCCGCCTACCGATACAGGGGACATGGGTTCGTGCCCCGGTCCCGGAAGATCCCACATGCCACGGAGTGGCTGGGCCCGTGAGCCATGGCCGCTGAGCCTGCGCATCTGGAGCCTGTGCTCCGCAACGGGAGAAGCCACAGCAGTGAGAGGCCCGTGTACCGGAAAAAAAAAAAAAAAATGTTGTGACATAATTTAAAACCAGTGTTTTCTATTTCTTAATTAAAAAAAAAAAGTAATGGAATGCTTTAAGCTCAACATTGTCTTAGATAGAAAAACTACAGTAGTTTCAGTTTACATATGAGGAAGATGAGGCTAAGCTACTTGCCCTGGAAGCTTGGATCCGAAAAGACATAGACTGGTTAAATAATTTCAAAAAAGCATAAATATCTATTTTTTGCTTCATAAATTGTTATATTGAAACCACCTTGGAAGGAGGATTTATATGTATATCAAAACAAGTCATTTGAGAAGCCTCAGGTATGTCCCTGGGGAAGAAATCCTGTGACTCAGTTACTCTGCAGCAGGGTGATAAAAGCAGACAAAGGAACATGCTGGGTTAGCAGTGGTTACCTTCTTCTTTGGCACTGGGCATTCAACTCAGTTGAAGAAAACATGTGGAACCTATGAAAGCCTTGAGAGAGCAGAAAAAGCAAATCTTCTCTTCCTCCTGTGAATTCCTTGAATCTATCTTCTTACAAGAAATGAATGATCAATGAACTTTATTGACTCTTTCAAATATGTATATTTTTATATTTAAAAGTGTTTACAACAGATTAAACTATTATTTTATAAACAACTCGCTCTCTTTCATTCGTTTGTCCTTTTATGTATCTTGGACCCTGGGCCAGGAATCTCTTTTCCTACTTCCATTCCCGTATCCAAGACTCAGCTCCATTAAATATGTATTCTTCTACAAAGCGTTTCTTTTATTTTTAACGTCTTTATTGGAGTATAATTGCTTTACACTGGTGTGTTAGTTTCTGCTGTCTAACAAAGTGAATCAGCTATACATATACATATACCCCATATCTCCTTCCTCTTGCGTCTCCCTCCCACCCTCCCTATCCCACCCCTCTAGGTGGTCACAAAGCACTGAGCTGATCTCCCTGCGCTATGTGGCTGCTTCCCACTAGCTCTCTTTCTTACATTTGGTAGTGTATATATGTCAATGCTACTCTCTCACTTTCTCCCAGCTTACCCTTCCCCCTCCCCATGTCCTCAAGTCCATTCTTAACATCTGCGTCTTTATTCTTGTCCTGTCCCTAGGTTCTTCAGAACCTTTTTTTTTTTAGATTCCTTATATATGTGTTAACATATGGTGTATGTTTTTCTCTTTCTGACTTCACGCTGTATGACAGACTCTAGGTCCATCCACATCACTACAAATAACTCAATTTCATTTCTTTTTATAGCTGAGTAATATTCCATTGTATATATGTGCCACATCTTCTTTATCCATTCATCTGTTGATGGACACTTAGGTTGCTTTCATGTCCTGGCTATTGTAAATAGAGCTGCAATGAACATTGTGGTACATGTCTCTTTTTGAATTATGTTTTTCTCAGGGTACAAAGCGTTTCTTGTCTCACATTTGTTTCTCCCTCCACCCAAGATACTATTTGCCTCCCTGTTGTCCTTATATTCATGTATGTCTGCCTCTTTCACTAACTTGTGGGCTCTTTTATAAATTCCTGAGCTTAGCGTTGTATCCAACACACAGTAGCTCTAAAGCAAATCATTATTACATATAATATAAAAGATTATTTAGTCTGGAACTTTACTCTGAATTTTTCAGCTTTGATCAGGAACCCTGAAGCAAAACATTGTATGAAAGTTTAAACGTATTAAGAAAAAGAAATGGAGGTTTCATATTTTATGTGGCTCCCATACATTTACTGAGTTCAAGATGGCAGCGTAAGAAGATCCTGAACTTACCTCCTCCCACAGAACAACAAATAGACAGGTACATACAGATTAATTCCCTCTGAAGGGAACCTAAGAACTAGCTGAATACCTGCTCCACAACACAGTATAAAAAGGATCACACAGAGATGGGTAGAATCCAAAACACAGTCTTGTTTATATGTTTGTTCAGCTCTTAACGTTCAGCTTTTAACAATTTCCTCAGAATGTAAACACTATGACTTCACTCTCAACCGAGAGCTTCAAGTGACTCTTTTAAATATAACAAAATGCCACTTCATAAAACTGTTTTGTTTTGACAGCATCATAAGAGTAAATGTTAGTAGAGAGTGATAAATATTCTCAGAATTAGCGTTTGCCTGCAGCTTTCACGGAATTAAATGTCTTGATTCAATGGTTGTAAAGTAATGGCTCAGCTACCTCTAGAATCCAATCCCTCCCTCTTCCCGGAAGCCCTTTCTGTCAGTGAACAGAAGTTTTCAGACTGAATGCATTTATTTTTTAAAGTGTTGTTTATTAAACCGTTTCAACTCTACTCCCAGACTAGCTTTGCTCCTTTGAAGAAATTAACTTTTCCTGTTTTGATCTTAAAATATAAAACTCTGAAATGAGTGTGATATCCCATTGATTTTCTGATATCTAGTACAGAGCAGGGTAGTATTTAATCCTATGTACTTCTCATACATCCTAAAATGGCATTTGTTCCTTCCTTCCTTTGTTCCTTTCGTAGTACACAATCAATGGTATGGAAGCCTTACGCTATAACATCACATTGCCAGAGCTATGCAAACTAGTAAGTTTGAAGTCCTCATGAATAAAATATTTTTTAGGTCAGCCCTGGACTTTATATTACTATTTCAATTTTCACTGTGTAATTTTTAACTTAAATCCTTACTGCTTCATCCTTCCATTTTTGAGGAGATCCTACGCATTAATTTCATGCCAATAAGACAGCTTACTTTAGTAATTTTACAGGGCAAAATTGGCTTGTCAAAAACTTTTACTAGCTGAGTGATTCAGTAACATCAATTCATGATGAAGAGAAAGGAGAAAATATAAAGAAGACATATAAATATATATATGTATACATATATTTATACCTTAAAAAGTAGGGCTATCATTAATTTCATTTCTACATTCAGCAAAAAGATATTCAGGCTTTTCTACTTATCTTTCAATGAGCAGACCTCAGAAATCAGTGATTGATTGTCAAAGTGTGGTTCCCAAGACAGCTGCACTGCATTCATGTCAACTGGGAACACTGAAAAAGCAGAGTCCAGGGCCTCATCCCAGACATACAGAATCAGAAATCAGGGATTTGGTCCAAGCAACCTGTGTTCTTAAGAAGCCCACTCGATGACTCTAATCTACACTATATTTTGAGAACCACTAACTTGATGTGATTCTTCACTTTGAAGAGCCTTCTCATCCCCACCTGATGAGCCCCTCACTGTCTTGTGTACTCTCTTCCTTGCGTAGGATGTCACTGCTCCAAATGCACAATGCCAAAAAAAGATTTTTTTCCACCCAATAAATACAATATTATGTATGTTTTTTTCTTTAGAGATATTAACTTTTAAGTTATGAAGTTAAAAAAGTACTTGTAGGGGATTCCCTGGTGGCACAGTGGTTGAGAGTCCGCCTGCCGATGCAGCGGACACGGGTTCGTGCCCCGGTCTGGGAAGATCCCACATGCCGTGGAGCAGCTGGGCACGTGAGCCATGGCCGCTGAGCCTGCGCATCCAGAGCCTGTGCTCTGCAACTGGAGAGGCCACAACAGTGAGAGGCCCACATACCACACAAAAAAATAAATAAAATTAAAAAAAAAAGTAACTTGTAGACTTACAATAATCACTTTATTTCCAGATATCATTTATATTGTGTTTGCTTAGAGCTCTTCAAGCTGTTTATTTAATGAATTAGTTGAGCTATGTAAAACAAAATAATAAAACAGAGGAGAGATTATTAAGCTTTAAGAATATCTTGAAAACTTGATTTATTGGCATTAAAATATTTACCGATTATTGTTTTATTCAGTTATTGCCACAATAATGCACCATAAGAAAGTTCTCCCAAACTCAATACTTAAAACAATAATAAATAATTTGTTCTTGTTGGTGCATCTGTGTTCATCTGGGGGCTGACTTATCTCCACTAGGCTCTTTGGGTCTTGCCTGTAAGTTACAAGTTGCATTTCAGTGTGCTTTATGCATTCGTTCATCCTTTCTGGACCAGAAGGAGCATATTCTCCTCCCAGAGATGGTAGAAGTGCATGTGAGATTAGTGGGGAGAGAACACTGCATGCCTTGATAAGATTTAGACTTGACACACTGCCACTTCCATCTACATTTCACTTGCAGAAACCAGTCATAGAGCTACACTCAACATCAGTGCAGAAGGAAAATATATTCCATCTCTAGAGGGAGAAACTGCAAAATCATATGGCAAAGCCTGCACATAAAGGGTGGAGTCAAGTATTGAGTACAATAATGTAATTTACTTAAGTTCTCACTGCATTCTAGTCACTTTTCCTAGCACTGAGAATGCAGAAGTGAATGCAGAAGTAAATAAAATAATTTCCTGTCTTTTTTGAAGCCTATATTCTATGGAAGATATAGACATTAAATAAATAGATAATACAGCAGTTAGTGACAAAGAAGTACTTGGGGAAGATAAAGCAGATAAGCATAGAGAGCAGTGTGAAGGAGGGCAATTGTTACTTTATATAGGGTGATAAGGGCAGGTGTCTGAGGAGGTGACATTTTGGTGGAAATCTAAATAATAGGAAGAGGTAAGATATTAGAATTCCTGAGGAAATAGCCTTCCTAATAGGTGAAGTGCAAAGTGCAAGGACCCTGGGATACAACATGGTTGGCATGTTTGAGGAGCAGTAAGGAGGCCAGTGTAGCTTCAGTAAGGAGTGTGGGAGAAAATGAGAACAAAGTAATAGATAGGAACTGATCTCATGGACTTTTTAAGTTATGATTTAGAATTTGAATTTTAATCTACAGATGATGACAAGTCTCTGGAGGGTTTACAGCATAGGTGTTATAATATTTAAATTTTAAAAGGATAATTCTGGATGCTTTGTGGAGAATAGACTGGAGAGAGACATGTAAACAAGGAATTTGCAATTTTCTTTTCACATTTTCAAGGTTTTCAAAAGACACTAAAATTTTCAATATATCTGTTTTGAAGATGATGTCTTTTTTTGTAATCACAGAAATTCTGCTTTTTGAATAGTCATTGTTCATTGTGATTCTGGGCATACTTAGTAATAAAGAGATTGGTGAGGCTTACGTAAACTTGGAACAGTTTAATTGCTGCCATGATGAGAGTTTTATCATGGAATAATCTTATAGATATATCTTGCTTAGTTTCTTCTATGAAATGAAATGTGTTCCCACAAAATCCATATGTCGATTCCCTAATCCATAATGTGATGGTATTTGGAGATGAGACCATTGGAGATAATCAGGTTTAGATGAAGTCATGAAAATAGGGCCCTCATAATGGTATTAATACACTATAAGAAGAGAAAGAGACATCAGACCTCTCTCCCTGATTTATGAGGACACAGTTAGAAGGCTGCCGTCTACTAACCAGGAAGAAGGTCTTCACCAGAAATGAAATTGGCTGACATCTTAAAACTTATTGGAAGACTTATGGAGAATCATATGGGTCAGATCTTCAACTGCACTGGATGAGTGAGGAAATTTTGCAGAAATCAGAATCAAAAGAGATTTATAAGAGGTGATAAATAATAAGGGCAGCCATGAGTCTTGAACAGGCATCATACAAACAGGTCAGAAGAAGAACCACCCAACACAGGATGATCAAATACTGCTCAGAAAACTACATAGCATGAGAGGCACATAACCAATAGAAACGGAGGGTGAACCAGGGGCTTTTGGCTACAGGAGTGGACTGAAAGTAGACTTTGCGGGAGTCTGAAAATTCCTTTGAACCAGGATACATTATCAGAATGTGGAATCATAAAAGAACTTATAGCTAACATGTTACCATCTTTCCCTGGAAGCAGGACACTATCATCTCAGTATGTTTAAGAAATAGTCATTTAGATTTTGCTTGAACACCTTTCAGCAAGAAAATTTCACTTCCCTATACAGGAGTCATTTCCACTCTTGGATGAACCTCATGGTCAGGAAGTTCTTATATTTACAACACCTCTGTAAGACTTCCCAGGTCTTCCTTTTTTATACCTTCTGGAAACTCAATTCGAAGTGGATGAGTTCAGATCTTCAAAGGCATTCTCCATTTGGTTATTCAAGGACTTGTGTCTCCACAAAAACTCAGGCCTTGACACTCCCACAACAGCTAGAATTTAGTCTCATGGACCTACAAAATTGAAAAAAGAGTGTGTGAAATGTAGTCTATGTCTGCACCTCAATGCAGTGGAGAATGGATTTGTTATGTTAAGGTACATGTATACATCTAAATAAGCAATGTGGAGCCACTGAAGCATATTGTGAAGCTGGGGAGTGACAGAGCACAGTAAAGTTAGAAAGAGCATACATGTTCTGTACAGTGAAGAAAATAAACTTTAATGATTTACTAAGAGGACTTTTATCTATGTTTGACTCAATGCAGAAAAATTAGTCAACTGTCAATTAGGCTTTTACTTTTGCATCTAGAACTAAGAGTACATGGTGACCATTATATCACCTACATGAAAGATAGACAAATATTTTACTAAAACCTCTCATTGTTTCTGAAAACTCAAGTTTAAAGCCCTGTGAAGATATAAGGATAACAGAACAGGCTTTGTTTTAGGTTCTTAGTCTCACTTTGAAATAACCCACATAATAATTAGATTTCTCCATCTTTCCAATAAGATTTTATCAAAAGTTTAGTTAGGTCACTATTCATTAAGTAACTATTTGGGCCCCTGTTATGTCCAATATGGTAGAATATTGATTGGTAGATTCAGCATTTCTCATAAAAATGGGCTAAATAAAGGTCAGAATATATAGTTAAGTCTCAAAATGTGTGTAAAATTATGTTTTGAAAAATCTGTCAATGAACGTCTCTGTTTTCATTCAGCTGAAAAACTAATGATAGCATTGTCATGAGCAAGGCTGACTTGTCATGGACAGATTAATTTGGAGAGTAACTGGTGCAGAACAGAACTACTTCTGGGAAGCACAAGGATCCAGGGTGATTTTGAGCTTAGCGGGTAATGCTGTAAGCAGTGACAGATACTTCAGATCATAAAAATGTCACCAAACAGTAAAGTTCCCGTGTGTGCCTGTGAGTAGGCTGGGCAATGGTCCTACAGTGCCATGTCTTATTTTATCTGGTCTGTGAAATAACATTGGTGAATGCTCTTAGCACTAAGATAGAAGGCTAAAACCAAAATCAGGCATGACCTGTGGTTCAAAATGATGTAAAGGCATGAAGACAATGATAACAGTGATTTGAAGAAGTCAAAGTGTATTTGTGCATAGGGTGACAGTTGTTTAATGAGTGAGAAAATGAATGTGAAATGACAAAATCTGAGAAAACTAAACGAATTGTGGCTATATGTGGGGCTAAAGACAAAAGATATAAACAGGAAAATAACAAATGAGTAGTAAAGGCTGGATGACTTAGGACAGTGTATTTCCTATAGTCAACCATTTTATATACTGATCTCTCTTATGTATATCCATGTTCCATCTTCATAACCCCATCAAAATCTCCCTAAAAGGGAAGTTCTCTGAGCCCAGCATCTGCATTATCATCAAGATTTCAGAATAAACATATTGTTTTAATATTAAATTTTTTATTCTTAAACTATTACAGCTTTTGCATTTTATTTACAGATTCAGCAATACAAAATCCAATAGCAAGTTCTGAAAAAAAATCCAAATGATTAAATACAAAATTGTGTTTCCTTTGTTAGTGTCTTTTTTTATTGACTGCAATAAAGTGCCTTGATTTTATATGGATATTTTCCACAATGGTACTCTTTATTTGAAAAAAGTGAAGACCATGTCTCTTTCTAGGAAATGAATATATTCAATTTCATAAAGGGCTACAAAAGTATGAGCTAAAAATGAATTTGCTATTCTTCAGACCACTGGAAAACTTTATTGATATGAGGGGCCAATGTAACTATAAAATCATTTCTTAAGGTCTCAGAGTACTATTCAGTTAAACAAACGTCCTTCTAAAAAGATGAAGGATCTGCTTTGTAGTCCCTGTCTATCAGACAACAGAGCTTCCCACAGTGTTAAAGATTTTATCACTCAACCTTCTCAGCAGAAGCCAGAAATGAAAAGGACCTTATATCAAATGGATATGTGAGTGTGGCTTTTTCCATATGAAGTGGACATTGATAAGACTCACAGGCAACCCACAAAGCTTTAAAAGAATGATATGTTTAGAAGTGATTCCAGCTTGGACTGAAAGGAAAAAGAACAAGTGAAAAATTAAAAAGAGGCCTTTAGTCTCCCTAAATTCGTCTGGCAGGAATAAAACTGAGAAATCTACTCAGCTGGAAGAATGTACTACCTTTCATAAAAAACAGGATGACTCCAACAGTGGAATCAAGAGCCCATAAGCAGCACCAATAGCCATGAAGAATATCGTCCAGTACTTGAGACCTAATCAAAAAACATCCAACAATTGCCAAAACATATCTCAGAATTGCCAGGGACTGGTAACTCCCTGATGTGTACTATTTTCTCCCCTTTTAAAAGGTAACATGTAGAGTGATTATTTTATGCCTGTTCTATTATTGTATGTTAAGTGTCTGGGAAAGATAATTTTGTTAGGTTCACAGTTTGGACGCCTGTACTCAAGCAGCCATATTTAATGAGCTATCTCTGAGGAGCCTCATCTGGACCTCAGGTCTCACTTAAAGAGAAGTTTCTGGGCCTTGGAAGGGACTGAGTGTTTATTGTACATGAGAAGAACATGAATCATTGTGGACCAGAAGGCAGACTAATAGCCAGCTCCAGGATGGTTCCAGACGACCCCTGTCTCTGGTATTAACACACTTGTGCCATCCTCTCCCATATTGTGCTACAGTTATTCTGTGTAACCAGTAGCATATGACAGTGGTGATGATATATATCTTCTAATATTAGGTTATAAAAGAGACTCCAGCTTCTCTCTTGCTCTCTCTTTCTCTCTCTCCCTCTTTCTTCTCCCTCTTTATCCCTCCCTCTCTCTCAACACTTCCTCTGGGAAAATGAAGCTGCTATGTTTGGAACAGCTCTATGACGATGTTCACATGGTAGGTTACTAAAGCACCTAGCCAATAGCCAGTAAGGGACTGAGACCTGCCAAGAACCACGTACGTGAGCTTGGAAGGAGTCTCTCCAGCGCCAGTCAGGTACTGAGATGATTGTAGCCCTGGTCTACAGACACTGAGCCAAAACTACCCAAAAGAGCTGTTTCCAGATTCCGGACCCTCAGAAACTGTGTTAGAGAGAGAGGCTGTAAAAATTTTTCTCTAGCAAGGGGAGAACAACATATTTCAGTGGAGCTTTTGTTTTCCAGTAGAAGGAACTGGGTTTTACTGCTGTGAATTTGGGCTTAATAATTCTAAAGAGGGATTAGGAAAGCAGAGACCAGCTCTGGATTAAATAGTGTGAAGCAGCAGGGACTGTTGCTTGGGAGAAAGAAAGAATGACATGATACTGGGAACATCACTAGTGAGAAAACAGCAGTCACTCAGAAGAATATGTTTGTCATTTTAGTTATATCCTCTTAGAAACATTATTTTCTGTTTTCCCTTGCCCTGTCCAATTTGAAACCTTGTTGATATCCTGTTAGAAATGTCCCAGTCTGATTACCAGTAGAGCTGATTTTCATTCTCTTAATTTTAGCATTAGGAAAAAAAATTGAAGCACAGAAAGAATAAATAAATTACAAGTAAAAATAAAGAATTTACAGTGGTCATTTTAAATCTATATAGGACCAGGAATCAGTTTTCATAACTCTATAGGACATCAATCTTTCTAATATGAACATAAAAATAATTATGAAAAATCAGTCCATTTTTGTGTTGGTGTTGCTTATGATCAGCAAATAGGTGAATTCCCAGGACAAAGGCTTTGATTTTATTTTGTGGGATTATTTTGTATATTATCATTCTTATCAAATTCTAATTTAACATATTCTTAGTAATTAGGTTTGTGTATATGGGCACAGTAGTAGTTTTCTTCTGTAGCAAAATAACCAATTTTCAGGGTTTTTTTCCCCCTTAATGATACCTACAGAAATGGTTATATTAAATAATTACCCAGAGTGTGAGAAATGTCTTGTGCTCTGCTGCATGGCAAAGATCCCCAGCTGAGTATTTCAGTCTCTTACTTCCCACAACATTAAACAAGCTTAGGGAAATGAGCCAAAGTGTGAGGAGAAGCTCCAGCTTGTTGGAGGTGTGCTCAACCTGAAACTCAAAGGACTTCTTGTAAATGTACTTATTTTTCATCGTTAACAGACAGCTTCCTTCACCCTGCCTCCCGTATACAGAGGCAGAGGGTGTGTTCATACACATCCTCAGACTAAAATAAAGATTAGAATGGTGCATTATCCAGAATCATTCATTTCAGTTTACAGATTAGATAAATACCTTCTGAGGTTAACTAAGCTCAGTCTGGGTCATGATTCTATCATGTGATGTTAATCAGTGTATAGTGTCCAGCCCTGCTTGACTCTATTTTACGATATGTTAATTATATCGTATAATATTCTCAAGCCCTGCAAGTGTACAAATCTCATATCTGGCCCCCTGGCATATATCTGTTTTCCTTAACTTTGTTCCCTTATTGGTATGTTCATCCCCTCATTTTTCTCATATAAATACACATAATTTTTAATGTTTTATACAGCTTTATTGAGGTAGAAGTGACAAAAATTGTTGAAGGTGTACAGCATGATTTTTTTGATATATGTAAACATTGTGAAATAATTGTCACAATCAAGGTAAGTAAAGTATCTATCACGTCACTGAGTCATCTTAACTAGAATCTTTGGCACCAGTCTCTTCCTCAGGATGCTCCAGTTTTCTCAGTTCTGTTGCCAGAGTCACTTCCAAACCTCAGGTTGTATTTTGTTCTTATTAAATACGGTAATGAAAAATTTAGCTTGTAACATCAAAATATCAGTTCTAACATGTACCTTGAGTTATTAATTTTCTAAGCCTGTTTCCCTGTTGTTTTAATTGTGCTTAGTACAGTAATTGAAATCTTGTGAGTTAACAATATTAACTATTGTAAGTCTTAGCGTTAATGAACAGGTATCTGAACAACAGACCAAACAGCTGATTGTGGTGTTTTGAAAGCAAGGAATTCTCATTAAAAAAACTCCCTGGTAATTTATCCTTCAGTACCAGGAAAGTTGAATAAATGTATCAACTCCTAAGGCATCTTATAATGATATATTGATGAAAAACTGTCTTGCTTAATTTAAAAACATACACTTTTACCTTCTTGCCCAGATGCCTTTACTTCATACTACCCTTCCTGTGGAATACCCACATTTTGACCACTGTGAATCCATTTCATCTTTCTAAATTCAAAATAAATGCCACATCTCTCATGAAGCTGCCAAAAGTCTCTGCTTGGCTGCTCAAGGTAAAACCCAGCATTCATATTTGAGTATCCCTCCCTGTCACTCTCCCCACAAGCCCATCAGCAAGTCCTGTAGATATTTTACCTCCAAAATATATCTTCAACTATCTGAAGTCCATTTACTCCTTCCATCTCCATTACCACCCAGGTTCAATTCATGATCATCTTTCTCTTCTATACTAAAAGCATTCACTTTTGAGACTGCTATCTGACACATACCCCTAGTCCATTCTCTGTGCAACAACCGACCTGACTTTTTAAAAATCAAACCAAGTCATGTCTTTCTCTACCTCACTTCCATTTCACATATATTAATATCTCAACTTAGGATGACTGGTAAGGTCTTTTAAAAAATGGCTCAGCATGCCACCTCTCTGCCTTCATCTCTCTCTATTTTTTTTTCTATTGCTACAGTTAAATTATCCTCAGTCTCTTTTTATTCTAAAACAGATTTTTTTTCTCCCACAAGGATCCTTGAACTTCTCTTCCCTCTGCCTAGACTGCTCTTCCCTCGGGTGTGCACATCATTAAGTCTTTGTGATAATACACCTCCAGGGAGACCTTCCCCAACCACCTTTTTAAATGTAAGCTGCTCACTCCCTGCCTTTTGATATAATCACTTTCTGTCATATCACCTTGTCTCTATAAGAATTATCATTACTTAAAATTATCTTTTTTTGTTAGTATGTTTATATACCACAGAATGTAGCTGTATGTGAGGATTTTGGTTTAGTGATGTATTTCTAAAATCTAAAAGAGTTTCCTGGCACATAGGAGACAACAGAAAAATAGTTTTAAATAAATAACTCTCCCCCAAACAGACGTTATATTTCTTTGCTATGATTTCTGATAGCATTTTCTTTTCATCTACATGTTTTATGAAGCAGATCACACTTACTGTAAATGTAATATTTTGTGTATATGGTCTGTCAGGTCAACTAAAATCAAAGTGTCTCGAGGACACATTGAATGTAGCAAAGGTAGATTGAAAAGAAAGCATTAATTAAAATAATCTGGATACACATTATGTCTTCAATATTTAATAATTACAGAGAATTTTCTTCGCAACTTAATTTATGCATCTATAAAATAGCTTTAATAATAGTCTTTAAAATTGTTAAAATTAAATGAATACTATAACAAGTATCTGGCAAATTGACACTCAAATTATATATGCATGCTTTATTAATTAGTTTCTAATAATGTCTAATATCCTTTCTAGGATACATACATTACTCAAAAATTCATTTATTAAACATAAAACAAAAACTTTATTGTGCAGCTATTGTGTACCTGGAGTTGTACTAAGTGTTTTTCTTGGATTACCTTCCATTTTTCTAACAGCTCTGAAAGGGAAATAATATCCCCCTTTTATACATGAGAAAACTGACAAGGTATTAAACAACTTCCCCAGGTGACTTTGTTACTTACTATTTAGAAGTTCAAAGATATGAACCCATATTTGTCTGTGCTTTTACACTTGACAATTCTGACTTCTATTTATTTGTTTATCTGTTCATTTGTTCATTTATATAGAAGAATTGAAAACATTTTTTAGATTGTGATCTGTATTAGGAAAACTATAAATTCTAAATTGGAAAAATATAATTTTATTTATTTGTATTTTTAGGCTAGGTATGAGAAGAATTGGAATAAATATAAAATATAGATTTAAAAAATAACAAAGAGATTTTTTCTTACCTTTGATCATATTATCTTTATTTCATAAGTATTTCACTAATTACAAACTGTAGAAAATGGTAACAACGTTAATTCATCAGTTTTTAGCATTTTGTCTCATAAATTCAACTAGTGTCTGGGGATAACATGATATGATTTTAATAATAATTATTAAGAATGTTTTGTATTTTGTGTTTTTTAAAGGAAAGGGATTAGAAATCTTTACAATAGAGGTTCCTAGAATAGGATACTTCCTCTGCTGGAACACAACCCTCATTGTGTATCTTTTAAGAGGAAGGACTAACTATTGAATTTACTTCAGAATAAAAAAAACCTTCCAATATCTCAGTGACACAAATATGCAAATTTCATTCTTTTTCTATAAAACACTAATGAATCCCAGAGTGCTGTGGAATTGATGTAGAATTTAACAAACTGATCCTCTGAGTGACGTCTGTATTCACCGAAAAAATTCTACTTTGCTGCATTCTTGATACATTTGTTGGCTCATAAATTTACTAAATGCAATGTTCAGGGATTGATTATGCTTATTTAGCAGGGATATTCCTCTTTGCAGTCAATATCCTGTACATTTCTACATAACCAGACGACCTCAGCATCTGGAAACTCTTGCATAATTCAGTGTATAAATAAGACGGGAAAAATCATGAATGATTTACCACTATTAACTCCATTTGTGTGTGCTTTCAATAGCAAAATTGCTCAGTTTTTGACTTTGTGGATATTATTTGATTGTCAAGGAACTTCTGCATAGGAAACTTTTAAATTTTTTAAATTGAAGTTTTTTGTCAATCTGGTGTGCAACAAAATATAAGGATGAGATAGAAAGCTCCCTTGAACTTGCTCTTTATTTTCACACTAATCACTCTTTAGAATATCTCTGAACTCATCCACACTCTTTTTCTACCCTATAAATAATGACTTTGATAGCTAGTGTAACATTTTAACTTTCAAACCATCCAGTTTTGATCATCAAAGGCAACAATTTTAATAATTACAGTAGGATAGCAGGTATAATCCAGGATTGGTGTCTTCTCCAATCAGGGTTGCATGTCACTATAAGCATAAAAAAATGGGTATGGAATTCAAATTCAGGCATGCATATGAATCTTACTTCTGTTCCTTGTTTGTTGTATGAATTTATGTAAGTTACTTTATTTCTTGTGTCTTAGATTCCATAGTCAAAAAATCCAAATAATAATCTAGTTGATAGTATAATTTCTGGTGATTACATTCAAACTGTTTCAAGTACAAAGAAGGGATTTAGTGATAGTTAATTTATTGCTATATTTATATTCTCAGGACTGAAAATAGCATCTGACACATGAATGATGATCAATCAAGATTGTTGAATGAATGAAAGATCAAAGTAATCAAATTAATAAAACCAATAACAAAGGAATGAACAGTTTAAATGTATACTAAACGAAATCATGGGTGCCACTTATAATCCTGCAGATAATAGATGGGTTAGCAAACTGACAAACCATGTGTCCTTATGAAATGTCTCTCAGACACAGAGAAATAGTGAAATAAGGAAAACAATCCCAAATTTAACACTATTAAGCAGAAAAGTAATCTAAATACTTTCCTGTAAACATTTAGATCCCCAGAATGGTTTTAATCATAATTTCTATGCATTTGTGTGAATCTTGTAAAAGAGATTAAGAAATTTGCTACTTTTGCTATCAAATTTTTTTTCCTTGCTCTGTTTTTTTTTCATTAATTTAAATTGTTTTTTAAAATTTTTATTGGGTCATAATTGATTTGCAATGTTGTTTTAGTTTCAGGTATATAGCAAAGTGAATCTGTCATACAAATACATACATCCACTCTTTTTTTAGATTCTTTTCCCATATAGGCCATTACAGAGGATGCTGCATTAATTATGATAGGCTGTTATGTCTCATTACACAAATAACCACAGAATAGCAAATGCAACCAGGATTTTTTTTCCATGTGTATAAAGGCCTCTGTGGCTCCAAGTGACTGTACAGAGCAACTGTCCTCATTAATGTAGCTTGTGACTCCCTCATCGCCACACAAGGGTTCATCTCTGATCTCTCTTTTATGAAACATTCTTTTCTGTTGCTTGCTTTCTTCCGATGACTTGATCATACTGGTCACTTTTCATAGCACATTATGGCAACTCTGGATACTCCACTGCCCTCCTCGTGGCTTATTTTTTTGTTTGCTTACTGATTTGTTTACTGATTTTGCTGGACTATTTTAGCAAAGTCTGTTTCCCAGGCATTGCGCAGCCTCTGAGGTTGGTCCTTAGAGAATGCAGCCTTTGGGCATGCACACAGACATCTGAGGTTTTAGCAGGAGGGCTCATTTTGTTTCCCTTCCCCTGATCCCTCTGTTGAGATGCCTGCCTCCATCAGTATTATACTCACTTGTTAGCTTCCCCTCATTGCCAGCTGATTGATTTACTGTTTTCTACCATGGTCTGGAGGGATAAAAAGTGTCCCACCTTCTGATCCCATTAAATCTGGCTGCTTTGCAGGGATGGTTTTGAAGCCAGTTTTTAAGGTGTTTTTTTGTTTTGTTTGTTTATACTAACTCTAGGTGAGTTCTTAGTTGTTTCCTTCCCCAGTTCTCCTGGTCAATTAGTTGGGTTTAACTTGTGACTCTCATAAAGCTACAAGCCTCTTCTTAATTGCTTACTGCCAAAATTTCCATCGTTTCTGAGAATGCCCTTAAATTCCTCATACTCTGTTGCAAATAAAGTCAGTTCCCTTGGGAAAGCTTTGAATCTCTCTGTTCTTATGGTTAGCCTCCTTCCCCCTGCAAAATCTCGGCCACTGCTGTGGAGTTGGGGACAGAAAGAGTGGTCCTCTGTTTTGGATTGACACTAGTTTTACAAAACAGGGAGCTGGGCAGGAGCAGTAGTGTGTGGTTTTCTTGGCTTACTTTTCATGGTGGGGATCTCCACCCTACGAGCAAACTGGAGAAAGGGAAATTGGGGCCCCAGTATTTTCAGTTGACTAGGGTAGAGCCTCTACCTTACCAGCGGGGGCAGAGTGGAGGAAGAGGAGACCCAATTTTTTACTTTCACTTGCCTGAAATTTAACTTCTGAAAGGAGAGGGGAGGATGAGAAATGATGGCAGTATGTCCTTCCTGGGGAGATACCATAGCTCTTGACCAGTAGCTGGGAGAGGCCGGAGTTCCATCTTCTTGTCAATTCCTGGGTAAAGTGGAACTTAAATTACAGTGAGCCAGGGAAGAAGGAACATGTTGTGACTCAACTAGCATAATTCTCTGTCCTTAACTAGATTCACTGTTTTTCTTGAGTAAATGCTTCTTTATTTGCTTTATGCCCATAGGGTAATTTCCAGAGACTTTGTTGCATTGTTGTTATTGTCATTACTGTTTTTCAGCATTTACAGCTGCTTTGTTGGGATAAACGTTCATGGAGTGCCTCAAATTGCCATTCCATAGTTACACATCTATACTAGTATTTCTTATGTCTCACCAGTACACATTTCAATAACTTGAAATAAAAATATAAAATTATCAATACCTAGCCCAAACCTGCAGAAATTCTGATTTAATTTAAAGAATGATATTAAAGAGAAACAAAAATTAATGGTCATAAACCATACTTATTTATAGTATACCTTAATATACTATTAGATAGTATTGGTGTTCATTAATATTTCCTTTTTTCCCCAGTTACCGAAAACACAGAATGCTATTTTCCTTCCCTTTTTTTTTTTTTTTTTTTTGCGGTACCCAGGCCTCTCACTGCTGTGGCCTCTCCCGTTGCGGAGCACAGGCTCCGGACGCGCAGGCTCAGCGGCCATGGCTCACGGGCCTAGCTGCTCCATGGCATGTGGGATCTTCCCAGACCGGGGCACGAACCCGTGTCCCCTGCATCGGCAGGCGGACTCTCAACCACTGCGCCACCAGGGAAGCCCTTTCCTTCCCTTTTAACGTTGGATAGATCTATGTGACAAGATACTGTGAAAGACAAGAGGTGACATGTATCATTTTGGGGATCAAATGCTTAATTAAGCACTGGTCATCAATTTTCTATTCTCATTTTATTTACTTACCTTCTTGCTCTGATAAACCCTGAAACCTCATCTTATGGTCTAGATGCCACAAGATTAATGCAGCCAAGAATTCTGAATCCCTGGTAGAGATCAGTAGCCCTGAAGAGATATCTGAGCCTACAGCAGAAAAATGAAATTTTGTTGTGTTGGTATCCTTATTTCTTGGGCAAAATCTAGTTTAACCTGACTGATACAATCATTATTAGCCTTTCTCCCCAAGTAACTTATAGACTGAATGGTATTTGAATGAAGATGCCAACAGCATTTTGGGGGGACTTAGTTGACAAGTTTATATTAAAATTTAGATGGATGAGCAAATAATTTCTCAAATAAGATTTAAAAAGTGCTAACAAAAATTATTGCTTATTGTATTTGACTACATTAAAGTTAAGTACATGTCCCCAAAATACATCTTAGAGCAACTTCAAGTCCAAGCTATAAACAGGAAGTATTTGATACACCTATCACTAACAAAGAATTAATGTCACAAACATATGAAGTGAAATTTTATTTTAAAAAGTGCTAAGAAAATAAAGCAGATATAAAAATTAACATTTAATTAAAAAGGAAACACAAAGTAAGATAGTCTCCCTAAAAACTAGGGAAATGAAAACTGAGACCATAATCAGATGCAATTTTTAAATAGCTCAATGAGATTAATTAAACTATCTGAAAAAAATGAGTGTTGGCTAGTTTGTGGTTCAACTCAGTATATTATACAGTTCTGCTGGTAGTGTAAGTTCATCATCCGCTTTGGAAAACAATTTGGCATTAATTTTTAAAGTTGAACATGCACGTATTCTAGAATTCAGCAGTTCAACTCCTAAGAAATCTGCACATAGATATTTTCAGGAATATTCATAGCAGAACTAATTTAATAGTAAAAAAACTATCTAGGCACAATCCACATGTTAGCAAGAGAGAAAATGACCAAGTTGTGTTCTATGCACACAATGAATGTTACAGCAATATGAAAGAATGAACTACATCAATCAACAGGGATGAAACTAGAGCATAATATTAAGTCAAAAAATGCAAGAACCTAGAGGTTATTTTTAATGGGATTACAACTTTAGGTTTTAAATTGGCAAATTTAAATAATTGTTTAGGGGTGTGTGTGTAAGAAAAAAACAGCGAAAGAGTGATTAAACACAAAATTCAAAATGGTGATTCTCTCTGAGGATTGGAGGAATTGGCATAAGGGAGGCATTACATATACAAGTGTAAATAATAAGCACTGTTCTAGTCCTTGGGTTGAGTGGTGAGTTCAGGAATAAATTAATAATAATGGACCAAAATTGGATTGATGATATTATCACGTCTTGAACCACGGGTTATTTTAAATTTAATACTATGCACCTGAGATCCAATTAAAAAGACTCCCCTGGTAATTTGAGTGTGTAGCCAAGGTAGAGATTTGCTGTACTAAATCAATCCTTGCTATTCATGGTATGTTCTGACAATTAGCAGAATAAGAATCTCCTGGGAACTGGTTGGAAATGCTGAATCCGAAGCTCCGTCTCAGACCTACTGAATTAGGATCTACATTTACCAAGATCCTCAGGTGATCCTTACGCATGGTAAATTTTGAGAAGTACTGCACCAGATTATCTCTAATATGTCTGCCAATATATATATATAAACATACTTGAAAAGAATTCCAAGCAAAAAATGAAGAGGTAAAGACTTCTAAAAGTTTGAATTGTTCTTGAAAAGAATGAATTTTTTTTTTTTTGCGGTACTGGGCCTCTCACTGTTGTGGCCTCTCCCGGCTCTGGACGCGCAGGTTCAGCGGCCATGGCTCACGGGCCCAGCCGCTCCGTGGCACGTGGGATCTTCCTGGACCAGGGCACGAACCCGTGTCCCCTGCATCGGCAGGCGGACTCTCAACCACTGCGTCACCAGGGAAGCCTTAAGAATGAATTTTTGAAAAAAATTAAACTTCATATTATTTTAAGTGTCTTGGTATATAATAACTGCTTGAAATGAAAATTTTCAAATGATAAAAGGTTAAATTTTATTTTATGTTACCAACTCAAATAATGAATACAGGAATTATTGATTAGGAAAGTAATGGTGCCTATGAGTAGAAAGACTTTATTTACCCTGAAGTACAGAAATTGTACCATGAAGTCATATTGGCTAACTTGTTCATTTACTTACTTAATGGAGAGAATGTGAAAACTTTAAAGTAGACACTTTAAATCAGTGAAACTTCAAGGGTATGATGACTTTAGTCTCTCTTGTACATTAGGATCTTTGCCTCAAAATCCAATATCCTTGTACTGTTTTTATGAACACAGTACAAGAATCTGTTGGTTTTCCATCCCTGTGAATATGTTGTTTATTTTAACACAAAAGAAATATTCAGAAATCTAAGAGACAAATAACTTCAATTAGCTTCCTCAGTTTTAAATAAGATTACTTCTTTAGCTATTACTCACTTATCTCACTTTCCCTTTTCAAGAGCTTCAGGCAACTGCTTTCAAACACTAAAGCCAGGTAAAGGGAGTTAATTTTAAAATATTGTCAGCGATTTTCTATTTTCTCTTGTGTTGGACTGTGGTAAATATTCCAGGGAGCATCTGCATAAGGAAACTTTAATCATAATCATTGTAGTAAAAATAATAATATTGAGAAAGATAACGTTTTAAAAGACACATTGGGTTCATAAGATATTCTTTATAATAGAGAAAAACATAAATCAGTTGTAAAATGTTTCTAGAAAATTCAGGGAATATTGGGAATATACTGGTTTGAAGATACATCTCTGACCCCTCCCCCTTTTTCAGTCCCAATCTGGAAAGCTACCACTTGAAGGAAGTCAAGCTGGTGGAGTAATCCGTGTATTTGAGGTAGAGGGTTCTCATCCGGTGACCGGAGCTGCAAGTCTAGATCAAGCCAGGAGGCGGCGTCCTTGAGGAAGCCTCAGAAAGTAGAACCTGTGAGGTCCTTTAGAGTCAGATTACACCTGCTTGCACCCAGAGTTTGTCCAAAGTGGTTGTGCTTAATTCTGCTTCTTTGCCATTTTCTCTGGGTGAGGCGGCAATGGGCTGCTGTCAGAGGTTGCTCTCCACCGTACATTTGAATCTAAACAGTTGCTTGCACTCCCAGAAACCTGAGGGCAAAGAAGCTCTATTCCATTTCTAAGAAGAAGGATAAAGGTTTAATCCTGCAATCCTTTTCTGATCATTCATTCATAAATCACAATAGAAATTGCTACTTTTTTTTAAAACTTGTTTTTTAAAGGCATTGTTTGGATTCTTAATTGAAGTGCTGATCAGTAACAATGGGCACCTATATATACATATGCCAGAAGACAGTGAGTGAGTAAATAAGTGATGCTATAGTTTTCCAAAATCTTTAAAAAAAATTTTCAGAGCTCTTCTAAGAAAAGTATAGTGAATACCCATGTGTCTACCACTAAGTTCAACACTTGCTATAATTTTGTTATTTTTTCTTCATCTACTTATGAATGCCTTATGTCATCCACTGCCTGCTGGTTTGCCATAGCATGAGAAACGTTAATGGCCTGATTTGTTCTGGGGTTGAAAGAACACTGAATCACTTAAAATCAGGGATAGGCAAAAGTGAAAGAAAACAATGAACACCAAAATACTGATGTAAAAGACTCAGACTCTGATGATGGAAACTGATATAGACCAGGTGGTTTCCTTGAAAGAGAACTGATGGAAGAGTTAAAAGAGAACCAGAAATTGAGACTCTCATTGAGATACCACTAGAGCACACACACACAGGCACACATGCAAAAATGTCTGGGACAACAGAATAAATACAATTTTTAAATGTAAAAGTTAATAAACAAGATTTCTGTTTCCAGCCACAATGTGATAATAAACATGAGGTTTACCCTACTAGAAAAGCAGTTATCCTCCAGGTTTCCTAAACATTTTTTTAATACTCTAGGGGCTTCCCTGGTGGTGCAGTGGTTGAGAGTCTGCCTGCCAATGCAGGGGATACGGGTTTGTGCCCCGGTCCGGGAAGATCCCACATGCCGCGGAGCGGCTGGGCCCGTGAGCCATGGCCGCTGAGCCTGCGCGTCCGGAGCCTGTGCTCCGCAACGGGAGAGGCCACAACAGTGAGAGGCCCGCGTACTGGAAAAAAAAAAAAAAAAGCCTATAAAGAAAGAAAAAATTGAGCAGAAAAATGAGAATACAAAAGTGATTCTCTTGAAAATTTCTAGTCTACATAAACTTGTTTCATCCACTCTTCTGCTCTTCACATAGTGATTAGTTCCTCTGTGGGGGAAATGAATGAATATAGTCAAAGGTTACAAACTTCCTTTTTTAGTATGTATGTGTTATTAGGGTGTAATGTACAACAAGATGACTATAGTTAATAACACTGTGTTGTATATTGGAGAGTAGCTAAGGGAATAGATCTTAAAAGTTTTCACTACAAAAGATTTGTAATTATGTGAAGTGATTAATGTGTCAACTAAGCTTATGGTGGTAATCATTTCACAGTATATACATATACCAAATCCCTACATAGTATACCTTAAAATTATACAATGTCATACTTCAATTATATCTCAATAAAGCTGGAAAAATAGGCAAGTGGCATAGCAAGTCTAATAAAAAAGAAAAAAAATATGTAGACTTACTTGAGACTAAGTCCTTGATTTATTCTTTGATCCATTGCAGCATGTGAAATTTGGACAAGGACTACTTTTATTGGGAAAGCCAAGAAAATATTAGTCTATTATTTAACATATTAATTTTGTGATAATTTTGTTTACCTGATAATATGACTGCCATTTCGTGCACTAGTGCATTAAGTGCTATTATTAAGACGATTGGCTTTAACAAAACCTATAATACTAATAATGATGACCAAGTATTTTAGAAGATTGAATTAAAATCTTCAAAAGATATTACTATTTACTATTCCACCAAGATGTTCTAAAGTGTTGTGTCTTTTTAAATAATTCTAAAGAATTACACAACAGGACTCATGTAAAACTACACAGTAGTCAGAAATACAAAATCATCCAGTTATATCTGAAGTGTGTCATGTAATGAGCAACTTCGTTCTTTTACTGAGGATGATTTTCAACTGTTATCACAAATAATCATTTAGTTTTCTATTTATGCTCAGCAATGAATAAGACAGAGAATGTTAATACAACAATTTAACTTTTGTTACAATGGGTTTTTGCTTCAAACTCATGGGTTTCTGAAGCAAAGTTTTCTCTTTATTCATGAAGCGACACACACATGAATACAACTTGTATTACTCCAAGAGGTAAACTTTGCTTCCCACGAATATATCTGTGATAATCAAATTAAAAAAGGATTACATCTGTGGTAGCAACAAATTTCTGAACACCAGATTTTCTCTCAGAAAAGTTAAATCCAGAGAAATGTGTGGATGTTTGTTGCTGCTTGTAATGGAAGCTAAATTGATTTCCATTGCTTGGTAAACCAGTTTAACAGCTAACTGAATCTAGTTTTATTTCACTTTTCTCTTACTTTTCTTTGAATTATAAAGGAAATGGAAATAAACAGCAGGAGTAACATGTGATATCACAAAATATACAACAGCTCAATGTCAACAAACCTGGTAAATAAAGTTAGTGCTGTTCTCATTAAATTTTTAATTTAGGGGATAAATCGTGAACCAACTGATATACCAAGGGAAAGTTAGAAAACATTTAGTCCAACTTAATGATTTTAAACATAAGGACCCAGAGAAACGAAGCAATTTCACTATCATTTAATACTTTTGCACCTTAAAATGTTAACCGTTTGTCTTGCATTGCCAATATTTTTGGATATTTGTTAATCATACAATTATTACAATTATCATGTTCTTGAAATCTATTTTGGAAACTACTGAGGTTAGTCTTAATTATATAATTTTCACAGGTGTGTCAGCATTTCCGTAACGGAATGAGATCTTGAAACCTTGTAATATTGTTCTTCATGAGAATAAAGTTCTCAATTATTGCTTTTACTTCTAATGAGAACCAACCTATGGGGTCTGAAGGAAGGTGAACATGATGTACCATGATATTCAACTGAAAGAGAAAGTACGGATATTGACAATAGCGTATGTAAATCTTTCTCAGCTTGTGAGGTTACATGACCTAGTGGAAACTTATCTGTAAGGGTCTCAGAAGGCTAAGATCAATCCCAAGAGTGCCATTAATTTTCTGGTATCCCTGTGGTTTGTGACTCCATGAGCTTCAGTAAGAATATCTGTAAAAGGAAGTGAAAGGGTTCATTAGATGCTTAAAATATATATGTCCTTTTCTAAATTCCTTTTTGTGATCCGAGGAATAGGGCACCAGGCTGTCTCTTGACATTCTCAATGTGACAAGCTTTAGTCATGTCTTTAACAGAGTGCAATTTCTCTACATTGTCATTTTGCATATTTAAAACCGAATTTTTTGTAATTCTCCTGTGTATAATTTCAGTAATTTAGAGATGAGGATCATGTGTGAGATACCAATTTTTCCTTCCGTTAAATTTAGGCTCACTGAAATAACTTTAAATTAGAGAAAATGGTTTTAATATGGCAAGTTATCAAATCATCATTTACAGATGTGGCCTCATTTTACAGGGATTTATTTGTGTGATGAATCTTTGACTCGTTAATAGAACAATACACTGACAATTAAGCATTGGGATTTGTTGGCCTAGTTATATATTGTTCAATTCTTTCATTTCTCACATCTGTCAGATCTGAACTTTTAGTTAGTATTAGTTCATTTTTAACAGAATTCTAACTGCTGCAATTTGTGTTCTAGAGATAAGTACTTCAGTGCCCTCAAGAGAAGCGGAGGCATATAATGTCAATGTGTTTATCTCCATACTGTTCAGCGTTTCTTTAATTAAGTAGCTAAAAGAAGTTTCAATAGACTCTATATAAAATGCTCACGTTTGCTGATATTTCCCTTGTGTGAATCAAACTTGATCAGCAAATCTAGGGGAAAATTTTAGTTCATCATTTGGACAGTTTTGCCTTATATAATTATTTTGATTCAATAAAGGCCACAAAAATGTTCAACTTTAGTGACATTCATTGCATCGTATAAATAAACTAAATCACCTATTTGCATGAGATAACACTTTTCTTTACTAGAAACTCATTAAACTTTTCATAACATGAAGACAATGGCTTGATCATTTTAATGACAATATTAGCTCAGTTCCTTGACAAAATTATGGGCTTAATATCCTGGAATATTTAATTTTGTTTACTTACAACATATTTAAGACTCATTTTGTATAGCTTTAATTATACACAGTGTTATCTAAAAGTAAAAGATATCTAAACTATAGCCACACAAGAATGTATAGAGTATATAGACTGTATAATCTCTGAAACAAACATTTTGAGAAAAAAAAAAAAAAAACTTTGAAATAATTTTCCTTCAGTGGTTAATAACCTTTAGTAAGTTCTCATGACCAAATAAGCCAGCATAGACTTCTGTACATATTTGGAGTTAATGTGGTCACAGGAGCATCTCACTACCCTCAATATTTTTTTCCCTAGATCCTGAAAGTACACACATAACAGCTTCTGGGCTGAAAACAAATGACTAAATTAAGTTTGATGTCCTTTCACTTTTTGGGAGGACAATCTATTTTGCTATCAACCTCTTTTCCTTCACTCTAACACATTATTATCTACTGCCGCAGTCTCAGGACCCAGCATGATGCTGAAACAGAAATTTGTAATTTGAGAAATAGCAATAGCTATCTTGCATCTCTGAAGTTTATTTTTTTATTTTTTTTTTTTTTTTGCGGTACGTGGGCCTCTCACTGTTGTGGCCTCTCCCATTGCGGAGCACAGGCTCCGGACGCGCAGGCTCAGCGGCCATGGCTCACGGGCCTAGCCGCTCCGCGGCATGTGGGATCTTCCCGGACCGGGGCATGAACCCATGTCCCCTGCATTGGCAGGCGGACCCTCACCGACTGCGCCACCAGGGAAGCCCCTGAAGTTTATTTTTGTAGCATTTTGTGTTTAAAGTGCTTTCATTTACATTTTAATTCCTTCATTTCAAATAAGTAAGGCTTTTGAGTAGGCACAAAAATTCCTTTCTCCTTTTATTTGTATATTTAAAATTTTATAGACTCTCCTTTTTATTATTACTGAAATGAGTTAATTTTCATCATCATTTAACAATACCATTTTCTTGTCTTTGGGTAGGACCCAAATATGTGAGAATAAGTTGGCTTTGAAAAGTCTATTAATAGACTTAAATGATTTTAATTATATAAATATGTAGAAACACTAAATATATTTCCCTGAGGCTGACCAAATTTTATTCAAAACTTTACAAAAGTGAAAAATTAAAAAAGATAGTTTATTCAACATTTAACTTTTTCTTGCTATATATTCATGAAGAAGCATCAATCCACTGTTAGAAAACATATTTCAACTGTATATTTTTAAAATTTACATTCCTTTAGTTCTCCATAAATGATCTATCTTGGAATATGTCAAATGCTAAGTTCTCAAAATTACCACCAAAATAATCTGTTGGTAAGTAAAACTCAATGCATCACTTATAGCGTAAATGGGGTCAATTATTTAACAGAGTCTTAGTAGCATCTCAGAATGAGATGAGAGCAAGTTTGGGATATTTATGAAGCTTTTGTTAGGGGTCATGTTTAAGGCAGGTCTTTCATGCAGGGGCATGATTAGGATTTGTAAGCCTCCTGATTTAATAATTTTGAATTGGTAGACTCAGTGTGGTGAGACTTTCAAGGTGAGATTTTCCAGCAACTCTGAGAGATTGTTATTTGCTGCTATCTATTGAAAAGTAAAGTTGTCTGATGTTTGTTTAAATAGGTTTGCTAAAATTTCCTAAAAGAATAATAATTTCCATTGTTGCTCTTACCAGACAAAGGGCAAGATTTTTTTTAGAATAGTAAAGTTGTGTTAATGTACATAGCAAACTATATAAGGGTAGATGATTTAGGTTCTAAGTGTCTCCCTGCTTCCAATGCCCCTTCCCATCAATTCTACCCCCAATTCCTCCCATGATTATTCTTCATCTTGATCTAAAGAATAGACCATTAACAGCTGAGAATGTGATCGATCCAGATCTTCACAGATATTTATTGTGTGATATTCACGTATGTACATTTTCCAGGGGTAGTTGTAAGATCCCAGGTTTTTTCGTTCTGTTTGTTTGAAGGTCGTTTGTTGGATCACATGATGGTACAGCAGTATTTCACAACAAAATTTAAGGCTCTTGAGATAACACATCTGAACATTGCAATGTGGACAAATAATACAAGGAAGATTATAATTGGAGTCTGTAGTACATTTCCAAATCAAGAGCCAAGAGTACCCAGATTAAGCTACGTAACAAGATCTCATGCTCAGTCTAAAGCGTCTACAGAACCAGATGTGGGTGATCAGCCCAACTTTCTAATTTTATTGTTTGTTTATTTCTCAGATGTTTTTAGTAATATTTGAGAATAGTAATACTCAAGAAAGGAGTTCATGGATGTAGCCACAGCTTTCTTAAGACTCTTTCCCTAAAATATCACATGATCCCCTCAATAGCACATGTGCCTGTCCAATTTGTGATCCTATCAGGCAAAAAGATCTATAGTACTGGGGGCATTCTCTAGCTCTTTATGCTATTCTCTAAGCCATTGCATGTCTTCCTATTTCCTTGGCTTGTTATAAAGCATCAAATAGAAGAGACTTGAGGAGAGAAGACCCCGGTTCAGAATTCTTCATGAGTAGTTAGGCTCCTGGTTCCCAACTGAGGCTCAGTTTTTCTCCTTCTTGAATTAATTTATCCAGTGATTTCTTTCATCCAAGAGGGAAAACTGATATGTCAAAAAGGACACTGCGTGAAGTCAGTTTACCAAGGTAGCAAATCCTTGTATAACTTCCAGGTAGTAGCAATTACGCTTTAGAGCCACAAATCCAATACTAGTCATTGGGCATCACCCACCAATCGGGTTTCAGCCAAAATATCCCTAAGGACTGTCACATAGTATGGTAAAATTTTCGTGCTCCTGATCCTTGAGATCTTCAATTTTGGCTCAATTTATAAAGGTATCAAGAAGTCAACATCTAAATTATCTAATATCCTCATGAATGGGGGCAGATCCTTAGAAATGCCAAGGAAAAAACAGCAGAAGAGTGTTTAAAGGAAAAAAATAAAAACAGCAGAAAAGCATTTAATCTAGTAATTTCATCTGCTCTGAACATCCCTCTCTATTAAATTAGTGGATGTGATGTCACAAAAGACAAAGGAATGTTCCTCAGTTAAGGTTAGAGGGTGACAGTTAGGGACTGGGACACAGGTATTGTCTGAGTATAATTAGATCTCCTGGCCACCTGAGTAGTGACTTCAAGAGAGCAGTTTAAGGGTAAAATAGGAAATTAGATGCTCATTCTCTTGCAAAGCTATTGTCCTTCAGAAAAGGTACTCAAATATAGTGCATAAGTATAATCTCAATACAGATACTGGCTTTTTAAATATGCATAAATGTGGTGACCCTTTAGATTGTATAAATGTGAAAGATTCCTGATTTCTATTTTACTTTTTGGTTTATTCAAGCTAGTGCTGAACCCTTTCTAAAACATGGCTCATCTTTCCTACATATATAAGAAGTTTGGTGGTAGCTATCACTGAACTTGCATCGATGATATTAAAAAAACTCTTCATTTTGGTTCTGTTTAAGCAAGATGCAGAAAATTGATACTTCAAAGACAATTAAGTAAACTACATTACAATCTGCTATAACACTTTAAAATAGCATTTACTCAAAAGCTTTAAGATATTCAATACTCTTATTAAATTGCAAAAACATATGAACTATATGCTGTAAGTAAATCCTTGTATTCACTGTTATTAGGGGTTATGTAGCTCATGATAGAAGTCTAGCTTGTTCAGTCTTTATGCAAATACCATTTTTCCAGAATACCGAACACTTTTACATTAAGCAAATTGAATTTTGGATATATTTTATACAATAAAAGGCATGATTCATGAGAATTATTTTACCAGCAGTAAGAAAAGTAAAAATACACCCGATGTGATAAGTAGCATATATTTTAGTATACATCAATAATATCAATAATACCAAATCTTCCAGTTTTATATTTAATCATTATAATGAAACAAATTTAACCATGTAAGTATGAGTCAGGCTCACAACGTAGCATATCTTTGAAAAGATTTGACTCTTTGTGAAGCTTAGGTTTGCTTCATGCTCTTTTTCTGACATTAAAACTCAGTAAATTTTAATTTCTTCTCTCTATTATTCTCAACAAGAAAGTAAACAGTGAAAAAATGAATGAAATTCATTTATATGCACATGAGATTTCTAAAATGTAGATAATGAATCAAATAATTAGATTAGCATATTTCTGAAAGTTATGTGAGAAATTTTGTTGATAAGAAAATGAATATTTAGGTGGAGATTTTTTAAATGGATTTCTCTAATGGCATAAAGAGGAAAGAACTTTTGTAGACACTGGGAATTTGTGATGAGGTGGATTTCTATTGGATTAACCATAGGGATGCAAATATAATCAAAAGTAATGAGACAAATATTATTTTGTAGTATAGCATGTTTAATATTCTGAGCTACCCATACTATAAATTAAGAAGATATTTTCAAAAACAATGTACATAAAGGGTCAAAATTAATACAAAATTGTTGATAGGATGGCGTTAAAATATACTCTATCAAAATTGATATTTAGGGAAAATGATATCTATTTTCTTCTGTTTGTCAAAGGAAGAAACACTGTTTAACCTTTTTTTTTAACATCTTTGTTGGAGTATAATTGCCTTACAGTGGTGTGTTATAACCTTGATTTATGAAAAATTGATGAGGCATCCTTACATCCATCCTTTTGTCCCAGTTTTTTACCAGTTTTGTTAGTATGTGGAGGATTTGCAATAGACTATGCTATGTACTGAATTTTATCTTCCCCAAATTTATACGTTGAAACCTAATGCCCAATGTGATAACATTAGGAGATGGGGTCTTTGGGAGGTAATTAGGTTTAGATGAAGTCATGAGGTTGAGGTCCTCGTGATAACACTAGTGCCCTTATAAGACACCAGAGAGCATGTCCCCTCTCTGTGCCATGTGAGGAAACAGAGAGAAGGTGGCCACCTGCAAGCCAGAAAGAGAGCTCTTACCAGAACCCAACCATGCTGGCACCCCGATCTCAAATTTTCAGCTTCCAGAACTGTTAGGAAACCAGTTTCTCTTAAGCCACCCAGTGTACAGTGTTTTGTTATGGCAGTCCAAGAAGACTACCTGTGAGGAAAAAATGCATCCCATTCAGTTTTATGGTAAACAAAGGCACTTTCACTAAAGGGTTTCTCTATTTGAATAGAAAGAATATTTTCAAAAATCTAGAAGATACTGCAATGTCAGTTTCACCAAGATCATCAACGCTGGTTTATTGTAACCTGTTAGCTAATCTATCCTGCAGAAAGCCATAGTTTACTTTGTGGACAGATAATTTTGTTGTGTCCAATGAGTTTGTGAAACGCAGAAAATGCAAGAGGACTTCCTGCTGAGGTTTTCCAATTCATAATAATAATTATGATAATAATTTATTATTTTCAGTGACTTGCTCTAAAATACATCATTCAATTCTCACAACAATCCGGGCTGGGAGGGGTAAGTACTATTTTTATCATTTCACAGATGTGGAAAGATAGAGCCTGGTGATTTCAGAGGCTACCTTTATCATATCGTAGTATTGTATACTGTGTTCCCTACTTATGTCTGTATTTTTATAGCTGACTTGATGCCACAGGTCTCTGTCTAATCATGCTTAATTATCACATTGTGTAATTATAGAGTCTTCATGGTATGTTTTAATATCCAAAAGGACTGCTCACCCAATGTAGTTTTTATTTTCAATATTTCTATAGATATTCTTGAATATTTACTTTTCATATTAATATTACTATCAGCCTGTCTAATATCATTAAAAGAACTTGCTTGTTTGCTTTTGAGGGGAAAATCATATTAAATTTATAACCTGACTTAGGGGCAAATGACTTACTTATTATGTTGAATCTATCTGAAAACAAGAGATGCCGTTCCATTTGTTCAAGTCTAATTAGTATCTTTCATGAGTGTTTTATGCTTTTCTTCATAATAGATTTTTCACATTAGTTTTAAAGTTAATCCCTACATATTTCATCATCTTTGTGGTTATTGTACATGGCACTTTCTCTACCATTATACCATATAAATTGTTGTTAAGTTTATGAAAGCATTTGATTCCTGTATGCTAATTTAATACCCTGAAACCTTACTAAATTGTTTTATTTTTTTTATTGATGCTTAATGCTTTCCAGATATACTACCTTAATATCTACAAATAAAGATTGCTTTGCTTTCTTTTTTCAATTTATTATATCTTCAATGATGTCTTTTGTTTCATTGCATTTGCTCTTTCATCTATTACAGTGTTAAATTATATAAAGGAGATGGTAACAAACCATATGCCTTGCTCATGGCTGTAGTGTTTCCCACTGAGTAAGATGCTACACATAGTTCAAAGGTGTACCTATCTATATTTGTACTAAAACTATGTTAACAAATTCCATTTTCTTACATGTTTTTGTCAGAGACAGGTGCTGAATTTTGCCAAAGGATTTTCTTCATGTGTAGAGATAATTATATGACTTTTATCCTCAGATCTATTAATAAAGTGATTTATATTATAGGTTTCTAATATGGACCATTTTCTGAAATAAATCCACATTGGCATTGTTATTTTTGATGTGGTTTTAGATTTTGATTGCTAAAATTTTAATTAACTTTTGTTTTTGATATCTTTAAGTGATAGTCTATAATATTTTGTAGTACATTTATTAGGTTTAGATTTCAGTGTTATATTTGCTTCCAAAAATGGAAGTTGTTCTTCATTTCCTATGCTCTGGAATAATTCCTGTAACCTTGAGACAATCTGGTCTTTGAAGATTTGGAAGCATTTGCTTTTAAGCCATTTGGCCATGGAGATTCGGCGGAAAGTCTTTTGATGACATTGTCTACTTTTACAGATATCAATTTGCTTAGACATTCTGCCCCTAGTGGTTTAAGTTTGATAGTGGATTTTAAAATTATATTTAACTAAGAGATTCTATTTCATCTAGGTTTTCATAAAGAATTGTAAAGTAGCCTCATGAATTTTAAAAGCCCTCCTGTGTCAATGGTAATTTATACTTATGATTTCTTATTTTGTATTTTTTTACTTTCTCCTTTTTCTTGATTAACTTAGCTAATGGTAGCTTCATTTTGTTGTATTTTCAGAACAGTGTTTTATTACTTAGGGATATACTTTTTCCATTTTTACCTAATTAATTTCTGTTTTCTGCTTTTCTCTTTATTTCTTTTCTTGTCTCTTTTGTATGCAATCAAATTATTGAATAATACAAAGAACTCTGCTATACACTTTATCAAATTCACAATTTTTTTTTTTTTTTTTTTATTTAAACTGTACGTGGGCCTCTCACTGTTGTGGCCTCTCCCACTGCGGAGCACAGGCTCCGGACACGCAGGTTCAGCGGCCATGGCTCACGGGCGCAGCCGCTCCGCGGCACGCGGGATCCTCCCAGACCGGGGCACGAACCCGTGTCCCCTGCAACGGCAGGCGGACTCTCAACCACTGCGCCACCAGGGAAGCCCTCAAATTCACAAAAATTTTTACATTTGCCTCATTTGTTGTGACTCTCTCTCTCTTTCTCCCATTTGAAAGTGACTTTAATGAGTTTGGTTCCATTAGCCTTAAATATATCAGTTTATATTTCCTATGAACGAAATATATTTTCTTACATTCTGCAGGTCAATTCTCAAAATCGGGAAACCTGGCATTGATATAATACTTTTATCTCCAACTAGTATCCACAGTCTATATTCAGATTTCCTCACTAATCCCAGAAATGACCTTTTTTTCCCCCCTCAAACCAGAATCCAATCCAGGCTCATGTGTTGTATTTAACTGCTATATTCCTTTAATCTCCTTTGATCTGGAAAAATTTTTAGCTTTGCTCTTTCTTAACATTGATACATTTGAAAAGTCCAGGCCAATTATTTTCAGAATGTCTCTCAATTTGGATTTGTCTCATATTTCCCCTTAATTAGATTCAAGTTAAACTGTTTTGGTAGGAAATAGCACAGAAATAAATTTATCACAGTATTGATGATGTTTCGGCACTTGGTCATAGTGGTATCTTCTAAGATTCTTCACTGTAAATTACATTTTTCTCTGTTATTGAAAAGTAATCTGTGAGAGTATTTTGACGCTGTAAATTTCTTAACACTTTAAAATTATGTTTTGATGCTTAAAGTGACCTGTACTTAGCCACTGTAAATACGTTCAGTCTCATTCCCTTGTCATTTTGATATATTTTTATTATTCTTTGAGTACTTTATTACACGAGAAGATGTTTCAGGCTCATCTTAAATATATTTTTTCATCCCAATCTTGAGATATGCCTTTGCTAGGAGGAGTCCTAGTTTCCTTTAGTAAAGAATGGGTTTAGAAACAAAGATTTGAATAATAGGTGTGCTTATTCCTACTGGGGTGTCATGGCTTTTGGGCTTTCTAAGTAAACAGATATGGAGGAAACATAGATACACATTCCATATGCATACTGCATATATTCACATCTATTTGTATGTATTTATAAACAGGTATATATCTGTATTTTATACCTATATCTTTATCTATATATCTATATTTTATATCTGTATCTGCATATCTAGATATTCAGTATCCTGAGTGCATACTTACATCTCTGTTATAAATCAACATTACAGAGTACACTCTAGATTTCCTCCTTCTGATATTTGTAACTCTCTTCTCCAACAATGAGAAACCTGTCTCCCATTACTATCAATATATAATTTTTCTTTTGCACAAGTCATTTCCAGCATTCTTCATTCTATAAATCTGAGTCTCCATCTGTCAACATATCTCTTGAGAATGAAGAATTTCCTTTAGTATTTCTTGTATGATAATCTAATGGAGAGTTCTTTTTCTGCTCCAATTTCTCTTTTCTCTTCTACTAGGTCTTCTGCATATTTTATTATTACCAGGTATTATTTCAAAGAAGGCTGACAAAATTCTAGATTTTTAATATGATTTTCATAAAAAGTGTGGAAAATTTTTGCATTTTTTATTATATCATGTTTTGGTAACTTGAACTCTGCATGATCATTACTACCTAATCTTTCAGGGAAATCAAATGTTACAGCATCAATCTATTGATAATTAGTATCGGCAAATGACCTACATAATGGCTTTAAAGTAATCAAGACTGCTATTATTCTATGTACTTAACCGTCTTGAGGGAAGGAAATAATTTTATTAACACCCTGTATCCCCTACTGTGCCTGGCTCAGTGAGCAGCTACTCAAAAACCTTTTGCTGATTGCTTACATGTCCCCTATTGGTCTTGTCATTTAATTCTCCATCTCCCCAGGGCCTAGAGCAATCTAATATTAGTTAAACTCCAGAGAGTGGAGAAACAATGCAGTATATTACCTGTGTTTACATTGATAGCTTTTTATTAAAAATATGTATTATGCAAGCAACATTGTTATGGCAAAAATCAAAAGGAAGAATTCGTTACTTAACTCTATCTCCTTAACAAATGAACTGTCTTATTTCTCTGTTTTATTTCAGCCCTTATTGGTATGCTCTACAATTTTATATACATACCTAAAAGTAAAAGTTGGTTAAAATTTTATATTCAACTTTGATTACATTTTAACAAGACATTTATGAAAGTCTGTAATATAAGGGCACACAAAAACTATAGGCCAAGCCCTGGAAAATTATAGAGAAAATTATAGAGAAATTATATCAATCCATAAACACACTGAAATGGCCCTGGAACAGAGACTACTAAAGATTACGAAAAAATGATGTAAAATATTGGACTTTTCTGTAATAAATAATAACTCTCTTAAAATTAAGGCTATAGAAATATGCATGTTATGCAATTTTATTCATTTATAAATGTAGTGCTATGTGGAGAAATGCAGCTCAAAAACGAAAGATACATAACTTCGAAAACATGAGTTGAGAATATTTTGAATATGGTAATGCTAGAAAGAAGTTTAATAAAATAAGATAGTAAATGGAGTTAAATATTATAATTCTACTTGTTTGATTACTTATTTACTCTCTTTTCCCAAGACAGTTTGGATCTCAGTCGTACATCTTAAAATGGGCAAGTAACACCAAAGTCCTTTTCCAAAGAATATAGTACATTCTAGATGGTACTATATTGCATGACTCAAAAAATGTGGCCTAGAGGAATATATTCATTGAATCAAGTCACCCAGAATTTTATTTGGTCTTTTTCCTTGTGGTATAAAGACTACGTGCTTTCCATATGTAGAAATAATCTAATTAGTATGTAAAGAAATCACACACAAGGGGGTAGATTATTTGTATTCCATCTTAATATGTAGCATAAATGTTCTCTATGTCAATTTACTAGATTTAACACTAATTCTCCTACTGAGCCTCTTTCATGTGCTTATTATGTCTTTTTATGTTTATTTGCTTCCTGAATGTTTAATGGGAAGATAATGGCATCTGAGTAGAAGGCTTGAAAACACAGAAATTATTTTTGAAGTCTCTGTTACAATTGAATATAAATACTTCCAATTAATAAAATATTTATATCCCCAGGAGTAAAAAATCAGCTAGATTCAATGTGACACATGCCAACTGCTTACAGAATTGCTATAGAGTTGGGATTGTTTATTTGCAGATGCAGAGTACAAAAATGACAGGCAAAAATTCACAGCTAAAATTTACTGAGCATACCCTGTTGGCCATGTCCCATGTTAATTAATTTTTATATGCAATACTTTATACTCAGAACAGCCCTGAAAAATTTGCATTATCCTCATTTATAGATGGAAAAACAGAGAGCTAATAGAGTTAAAAAGAAAAGAAAAAAACCCCTAAATTCTCATACCTAGGAAGTAAGTGACAGATCTGACCTTTATACACAGATCTGTCTGAATTCAAAACCCGTATTATTTTAATATGTACTTGAAAATTGGAACCTTTCTGTCATTTACAGTGGAGTCTATATTGGGGGAAGTACCACCCAAACCTTTCTAATTCATTAGCAGAATGAATTACTCATGTACACACAGCCCTATAGATGGCATTAATTTTGATCTGTTATTAAAGTCAAGTTATTACCTTTCAGAATTGAACAAATTCTGCCTTCAAAAGCACTATCAATTTATTTGATCATAGTTTTTGATCATATGTCACCGTATATATATTTTAGAGTTTATAAAACATCGTTACATAAATTGTCTGATTTGAGTCACATAACAATCCTGTGACATAGATGAAGGATTAGAATCATCATTTAATATAGCGGGGGAACAGTCTCAGAGAGGCAGAATCTAATGCCTCTAAGTTGTCTGGAACTCAGTGTAATGTTTATATTTTTTAACAAATCTTTGAAACTTTTGGGTTACAATTTTTTCTCACATGAACCCATTTTTCCCCTAGTTCTAGAAGTGTACTGTACTTTATCTTCTTGCCACAAGGTCTTCTTGACTCCTCTAGGTGGAAAACTGCTCTACCACCTTCCAAGGTCCTTCACCCAACCACTTACAACTTTCTCCTCATGGAATCTCAGCTTCTATTATCCTGTCAAACTTCCCTTCTCTTATGTATCCTCTCAATGAAAAGGAGGCACTTTTTGCCTAATGTTCTTTATTACACCATCAATCTTTCTGCTCCAACAATGATCACATTTGTAATTTTACATTTGTTTGTAAAAGTGTTTAATTTCTATCTTCCCACTCCACCCCACTGAAAGCTCTGTGACAACATGACTCTCGGCTCTGTGAACGTTCTACCTCCTCAGTAGCCTTTAGCGCTTTGCTTGGCACAGGTGTCTGATCAATAAACGTATCTGGAGTTGAACTTAATATAGTTACTTATTTCAAAATGTGTTAGAAGTGATTTAATAGAATCTAATTAGACTAAATCAGAATTTAGAGTTGATTTGGTTATAGATGAGATGATAACCTCACCAGGTAGCGATCTGAAAGAGAAGTTTGCATGGGGGGAGCAAGTGAACTGCTTGCAGTGCAGGTTTCTATGGTGTATTTTTGAGCTCTGCCTCAGGGGTAAGATCTGAGGCCTTTGAAGCAATAGTTTTTTGTTTGCTTGTTTGTTTTTCTTCCTTGTTTTTTCCTCAAGTCTGCATGAAGCACAGAAAGACCTTGGACAACAAGAATAAAAGAAGACTTAGTTTCTTTTTGGAATCTTCCAGGATAAGCATATTTAAGAATGCAGGACAACAGAGAAATGCCATCAGTAAAGACCATGTGGTGGCATGTGGCAGAGGCTCAGCAAACATAGTGCTTCTTCTGAACCATTTTGGTTTCCCTGGTTGTGGAAAATTGTACTCGTGAATGGGCCATGCAGATTTTAAAGTGCCTGATGTCATATATATATATATATATATATATATATATATATATATATATATATATATATATGGGTATATATATATGGGTATATATATATATATATTTGGGTAGACATAACATCCTCTTGATTAAAGTTCAAAAGACAAGTATGAGTAAGTTTCATCCAAATGAAAGGTTTGCCATAAATATGCTCCTTTGAATATAATGACTCTACAATTTAATGTACACATTGGGACACTTCTGAGAGTGAAAGGTGACCTTGTGACAATGATGCCATGATGGTAGGCACAAATCAGCCTCATCCTGAGCAAACCAGGACATATGGTTTTCCTGATTTTATCCCAATGGTAGTAATTGCTGTGACTACTTCTTGTTTACCTTGTTTATGTCTGCTGTGTAAACTGTGAAGGTCACCATACCCATACTATGTAGTGTCACTAATCACGTAACATTCACACGGTGAATGCTGTCCCCTAGAATTGTTATCTCATCCTTACACCTACCTAAGCACTTTTAAAAGGCTTTACACATTTTAAATTATCTGTTCTTCGTAACAACTCTGAGGTACATATTATTATTATACCCATTTTACAGACGAGGAAAAAGAGTTAAAGAGCTTGAATTAATCTATCTGTAATCTCACAGCCAGTAAGTCATGGAACTGGTTTGGATGCAAGAACTTTACCATTCTATTCCATGCCATTAATCATTAAAATAAAGTTTTCCTTGTTAACACTTTTTCTACAGTACAACTTCCTCAGCACTAAGAATAATGCTCTGAGGTTATAAATATTTGGGGATTCAATGTAATTCCTCAGAATTATTCCACTCAAATTATTTCCATTGTATTAGTCAAAAACATGCATGCAAATTATACAGAAATGCATTGAGAAGATTCATGAAGCATAGTTGGAAGTGATAGACTGTGTAAGTCAGAGAGCTTCACTACTGTCACATTTTTTGAAGTTTAAAACAAATCACATATTCTTAGAATTGCGTTCATATGTATAATATTCAAGCTCTGTGAATTCCCAGTCATTTAAAGATTCAAAACTTCCCTCTCTCAACACAATCCCTTAGTTAGATAATTTGACCTAGTAGTCACTACCCAGTGATCTAAATATGCACCTCCCAAAATCTCCCTTCAAAAGGGGAATTAAATCAATCTCAGTTTTGAAGTTATATCAGATGTGAAGTAAAATGTGTGTTTAGTTTTCCTGAACCCATAATTTTTAAATTAATGTTGAAGTATTTATATACTTGTAGTCAAACTGAAACCTAAATATGTAAATCACCCAAGGGAAGAGTGGGTGCATAATAGGAAGAGGGTAGCAAGTGGAACAGGGAGTCAGTGAATGTATTAACTTTAAATATTTATCAGGAGTATGACTGCTTTCTCTTTTATGTAGCTCCTAGTTACTCTACAGCAGATGGGTAATGCAAAATGGATGTTAACATGGTGAATATTAAGTGTTAACAAAGTGTGTCATTCTTAGGAAAAAGTGTTAACTTCCCAAACTGTTGAAACATTATTTGGACTTAACAGATCAAACTACCCATCTAACTAGTTATATATTTTTTCAGATAAAGAACATTAACAATTTAGAGAATAGGTAGATAAGTAGATATAAACATGTAAGTAAACAGATAATTATGCATTCTCTCTGTATCTGTATAAATCAAATTAATATTTCCACTCGTCCATTATTATATTGTGTGAAAATATCTAAGTGGGTCAATGGACCTTTTAGCCCTTGATTTGTCACCAGTATACTATGCCACCCCAATATGCTGTAACACACCAACTCTATACAAGCAGAACAATTAAATTTAAAAAATAGTGAAGTTGCAAGTAGGAATGGGCAGTAGGTTTAGCCTGTAAATATAGAGTGATAGTGTTCTTGTCTTATAATCAACAATTTTATACTTTCTAGAAAAATTAATTAAGATATGTGTTACAAAAGTAGGAGTAACCACTGAAGGACTAGCAATAAAATGTATGTTTCCCAAATAAGAGTGGGGAAAAAATTAGAAAAACTTCGACCATTAGAAAAAAAAGATTCAAAACAAATTAAACATAAATAATAATAATTAATAGACAAATATTTGCTTATTAAATGGTAAACATTAAACGTTTCTACATATTCAGCGTGTTTTAACAACAAATTCGCAAAGTGAATAAAGCTCAGGCAGTAAGTATATCAGTCAGGCCTGGTTTCTCATCTTTGCCTTGCCACATACTGGCTGTGTGGCCTTAAGCAATTTATCTCAACATGTTTTAATTAGGTCTCTTCTTCCACTTGTAGTTCCTAGATTGGCAAAAATTTATTTCACAGTTTTCCCACTAAGTTTTAGAAGTTAAGCAAAAGACCCTGATCGTGAATAGATTTCATGTATACAGTTGTCCCTTAGAATCCAGGGGGGATTGGTTCCAGGATTTCTGCAGATACCAAAATCCATGGAAGCTCAAGTCCCATATTCAGCCCTCTATATCCGCGGGGTCCCCACCCAAGGATATGAAGGGAAGACTGTATATGAAATATTTTACAGTGATATATATTTTTTAAAGTGTATGCATTTGTGGCTTCTATCAGTAGTAATCAGGTAGTTATGAGTTGGGTTTCCAATGTACAAGTAATCCTCTCTACATTTCAAAGTATATGGCTAAAAGCCTATCACATGTTAACAATTCAAACATAGCATTTGAAACTAAATTTGAACTAATATATTATTAGTAATTATCTAGTTACTAATAAGGCCCATATAATTCAATAATTTTATGGCACAGTCTGGCCACCAAAGTGATAAAGTCCTATGACAGATTGGCATTTGCTTGGAGGGCTCAGGTCTTATAAAAATGGGAATTCTTCCCAGGGACTCCTACTATAAGAATTATAAACCCACAATAGAAACAAGATTGTGAAAATGTAGGGTCCTACATACTAAGTTCTGTACCCTTTTATATATTATGCATTACCTTGCTTTCTCCATTGAATGTTCTATTCCTCTTTTCAAATTTTATTAAAATGAGAGTTTCCTAGACAATGCCTTCCCTGGTAGGAGCTATTGTCAACACCAGCAGCCCCAAGTCTGAAGGTGTGGTAAACTGTTTGTCAAAACAAAGATGTATATCTATCTTCACATCAGAAATTCAGACACAATCATATTTTTGAAAATATTAACTTGGTGTCTCCTTGAAGTATGATTTTTATATGAATATGGGTTTATATTTGTATGTGTTTGCAATATTTCATATAGAAGGATACTAACTTCCTAAATGTAGTTACAATTTATGACAATGTCAAATTCAAACTAGTTTTTCCTATGTCTTTCTATGCTTTTTGAATAACGGATTGAGCCAAGTGAGCTGCATGCTTACTGGCTACCTAGGATTAGTTTTCCCTGCAGGAATAGAAATAATTTAATTTCAACATTGCAAATCTAAGCTACTTCCTTGGAGACTGAACCTCATCCATAGCAGTGTTGAGTGCAATACAACATACTACATTTGAAAACACTACCAAGAGCATTTGAAATTCTGATTACCCAGAGAGTTGTTAGAACACACCACCATGCAGTCTGTCAAAGTAAAATCATGCTCCCCATATTCACATTGACCTTTTATCAAGGGTTAGAAATAAAGATTGGTGATGCCTAGGTAACCAATGCCATATCCTTCCAAACTATCTGTTTATGCAGACAAATTCTCGGTTTAAATCTCCTCTTCTACGTGGAAAACACACATTCAGAAAGATTCTTTGGCAATGTAGATTTTTTTTTTCCCTAATTACTGTGCTAATTCCTTCTGGCAATTTTCCCTTCTAATGTCAACATAGAGCTACTCCACTATAAGCAAAGGCTCTGGCTTTGTTATGAGAAATACCTAAAAGCAAAACTAATTCACATGTAAGTTTATCTGAGGATGAAAATAAATGAGACCCCAACAAAATACGAACTCTAATGTTTGCCTAATACTCCTTACAAATAAATACTCTGGAGAACACTCTTGAAGGGTAACGCTCAGTAACTGTTGCTGGCTGTTTTTCTACTACTTGTCATGCCATGTCTCCTTATTCATCAGCTCCTCAATTCCAGGAAAACAAGCTAATAAACAGAGTTGTTCCAATAGCATCCTCACTGCCCTTGAGTGCAAACCACATTTAACAAACTGCTTCATATTCCTGAGCCTCATACTTTGAGATGGCATTACAGGGACATGGAATTTTCAGTGGCAAAGCAGAGTGCCCTCACACCATAAAAGAAAATACTTTTATTTACAAAATATGAGTCAGATAATTGGCTACTAACCAGGTATCATTATTTACTTACCTCCATAGCTCCAAATTTTCTGACTCCATCTCTTCCAGCATTGTGGGACTGTGGTCAATACAGATCCTGTAAAAGTAACCATTATCTTGGCTTCCCTGGTGGCGCAGTGGTTGAGAGTCCGCCTGCCGATGCAGGGGACATGGGCTCGTGCCCCGGTCTGGGAAGATCCCACATGCCTCGGAGCGGCTGGGCCCGTGAGCCATGGCCCTGAGCCTGCGCGTCCGGAGCCTGTGCTCCGCAATGGGAGAGGCCACAACAGTGAGAGAGGCCTGCGTACCGGAAAAAAAAAAAAAGTAGCCGTTATCTTGATTCATCCAAAACTGGAACAGTAATATTTCTCAAATTCATTTCGCAGCCATTTCTCTTCCAGAAAATTAGATCCTACAATTAAGTACTAGCTCACTAAATGAAAAGAATTATCACTACACTATTATTCAAATTTAGGAATTGCATGAAACAATTATTATACTATGGCTTAAAAAACATGAAGCTCAGTGAGAATAACCTAGAAATAAAAAAAATAAATGTTATTATCTCAGCTCATATGTTAGGACCTTAATAATACCTGATATTTAAAATATAACAAAGGGCTGCATAGGTATGCATTGTATTTGCCTGTTTTTGTTTTTGTGGAAATCACCTACAGCCTGAAAATAAAACATAAACATTATATTCTACCTAGTTTTTCTCTTTGATAACCCTTTAACACCTTAAGTTATGTTCTCAATGTTTCTTCTGAGCCCTAAAGCCACATGATTTAAAAGTAGGTTTTCCCTCATTCTCCCCAAGCAAGGTGTTAAGAGGCCCAGAGATTATCAGTCATGGATAACGTTGCCCAGCAACTACCACCATCCACCATTCTAGAGCTGCCTCAACTCATTAGTTCCAAGAACAGCTGTCCCATTGATCAATTTCTAAGAAGAGTTCCCCATGGGTAAAATGTTACTCAAGTGTTAAAAATCAAAATTTCTACCAAATCTCTCTCACTCTCTTTTATCACTATTATTATTTTTATCACAATTGTTCTTATTATTATTGTATCTCTGTGGATCTTCATATTTGCAAAGGCTTTAAGAGAGAAAACCTCATCATTGATGTACCCCACAAGTAGTCTTGTGCTGAACAAGAATCAGTGGCCTCCTTATAAAGCATTTCAGTGACATTTGGCATGACAAAAGGAACACATTTTAATGCAACTTTTCATTATTTCAAGAGCTTTGAGAAAAAGAATTCTCAACCCATTTAAGTAAGATGTAGTTTAAATGATTTTTATATCTCCAAAAGGAATTTATTCAGCTGTTCAATTTTTCAGTCATTTGTTTCTTTTGTTTCTGACTTAGCTTCTTATTGGAGCCACTTCCCAGGAGGCAGAAGAGTGAAATAAAAGTACACAAAACAAAAAGCAATCACAGCTCATGTCCCGTGTCCTTAGAGCTAAATGCCATCTGTATTCTGAGCTGTTAAGAATAGATGCTGTCACAGTTTGAGTTCTCCAAAAAGCAGTCTCTCAGAGTTGAGCATAGACTGTGGATGTTTATTAAGGAACTCTTTAGAGATCAACACTGTAGAACGAAGGGTAAAGAGGCAAGACTGGGCACAGAGAGAACTGTGTTGTAGCTAATCACACAAGGAGCTCTGAAAGTGAAATACGTCATCTGACTTATTTAGCACTGGGTTGAAATGGCCAAGCCATTATAGTTCCACAAAGGTAAGTAGTTAGTTGTGCCCTACACCTAAAAAAACATGATCTAGAATTTTCTATGTGAAATGTCACAGAATGATTGAAAGGAATGAAGACTATTTATTAGTCTAAAATATGCCATTTTGTGTAAACTTTGCTTTTTAGAAACACAGTTTTTATTTTTAAAAGTATGCAACCATTTACTTATTTGCATAAAAATTATTTTTAATTAAAACAAAGATTCAGTGTTATCCAGAAACAAAAAAGAAGTTAAGAGTTTGCCGAAAATAAAGGAATAAACCTTGAGAAAACATCTTTGTTTTAGAGCATATATTTTACCAGAAAATGGTCTGGTATCCTAACCTTTACCATAAGAAATGAGTAACATTTTGTGTAATTAAAAAAATAATAATATGGAATTTTATTAAAAAGAAAAAAATGTGTTTTTCCTCTTTGTCTTTTATTCTTTCCTGTTGCCGAAACAAAGCTAAATGTTAATTTTATCTCTATAAGAGATGACATTTGTGAAAATAAGAAAACAGTTTCTAGGTCTTTCTCCCCCAAAACACAACACTTTTATTTGAAAAGTCAAGGTGACATTCCCCTCCAGATAAATTATGTATGATTTCGGAAATATTCTCTCATTTCTTGCAAGATCTGTAAGTTGAAAAATGTGAGAATAAAATTTTCTTGTGATATCAGTGAGCACTCAAGGTCTCTTCAAAATAAGTGCGGCCATTGAGAACAACCCACAGTCATGGCTGGCACCTCGTTTATTGTAAAAATATAACTAAGTAGGTATTATAATATACGGGGGCATAGGATAATATGCTTTCTGAGGATCACAGACCAGGATAGTTTAATATTCCTTAAGAGTCAGGGAGAATAACACTTGATGTTGTTGTTGTCTTGCTTTGTAAAACATATTTATCCTGTCGGAGTTATTTTAAATCTTATTTCATTCTCTTTACCTTCCACAAGGCCTCTAACCAGCACGCCGCTAGATAATAGCTTTACATCTCTGTGCTCTGCCCTGCAGTAGAGAAGCTAATAGATTTGGTGGAATCCTGTTTTCTCAGATTCCCTCTTGGATTCAGTCAGTCTCTCAGGATCTATACCCTTAATTCTAAACTACTTGGTAATCTCTCAATATTTGAGTTTCGATCCACTCAGAATTGCTCTAATGGAAAAATGAAAAGCTCTATAGAAATAATGGGACTTGTTGATCTCTCTCCTCCCCATTGATACCTTGCAAGGAACATATGTGCTGAAATAAACTGGTTCTGTGCAAAAAGTTGCTGCAGAGATTCAAATCAGTAAGTTAGTACATGGTCAGTGAATGTTTCTTTTGGAAAAATACGTAAATACTGCCAGATGCCACTGTTTTAGGCAGCATTTTGCTGGCACTAAGGAAAACCCCTGGGGCTCTTTTCATGCTATGTCTTATTGGCTCAGAAAAGAAACCCTAGCTTTGCTTTGTTACTTTTTAATAGTTAATGGTCTGTATATTGAGACAATATTGAATATTCATAGCATATACAGAGACCGAAGATGTGAGAATAGAATTATGGTTGGGGAACGAAAAATGGGAAATGTGTATAGATTAGAAAAATATACTAAAAATACACATACTGAATGTATTGTTTCCATAGCACATGAAACTAACTGCATCAGCTCCCTGGATATTTACTTATGCACAATTGAGATTTGGGTAATTAGAGGAGAGGAAGTTATTTGAATAAAGAGAAAGTAGAAAATGATAACATCAAGCAGTATGATTTTTCTGACAGTTGGCAAGAGCTAGGCTCTGGGGTAAGGCTGAGGGAGATTTGGGGCTTAGAGTAAACAACATCCTAACAGCTTACACACACCATCCAAGGCTCATGACAAGCTTCTGGGGAAGAGGAAGGGCCACTCAATATGGGATCTTATGTTTCCTTGAGGAGAACCATTTATCAGTATAAGATGGGGTAGTGGCAACTGAAGAGAACAGAGGATCTTCAGAAGGGCTTGGGGTCTGTCATCACATGGAAAACTAATAGAACTTGAAAGGAGCCAAGCTCCAGAATCACCATGAGCATATCCTTACTGGTACCAGTAGACAAATACTAAGTCCCTTGGAATGAGTAACTAAGCTGGGCCACGTGAACATCACATATTGTATTTCAAATTGATCTGAGAACTAGAATGAAGGAGAAGGGACCAGAGTCCCTGTCCTACCCATTCCATCTCACAGCAAGCAAATAAAACAGCAGATAATTCTCATAGCTAATGGCTCACCAACACTTCACAGAATGAAAGTGCTAAGCAAAGACTGAAAACATTCCACGATTAACAAAAATAATGGGACACCAGCAGAAAACATCCTAGCAAGAAAAGTACAAGGCAAAAAAAAGTTGCATTTGCAACTTCAAATGCAAATGTGAGATGAAGTATAAACCAGAAAGTTTTCCCTTAACCAAGCTGGTTAAGAAATTTCACTTGTTTTCCAGTGAGTTGGAATTGGGAGTCAGTATCAAAACAAATAGCATATCTGCTGTGAGCCATGATATATTGATGTATATAATAAACACTAAGCAGTGTGCATTATGAAATGTGGATTCAACTATCCTAGCAAATCTTTTTGTTTTCATCAAAAAGTTTCAAAAGTAAGCTGCCAAATACTGCTTTACTGTTGTGCATTTATATCTAGTTCATTCTGAAAAGAACTGATATTTTAATAGAGGATGTTTTTATATAAAGAGACCTACACTGTATAAACCCCACTAAACATTTATAGCAAATTATAGAATATGAAAAAATATGTAAGGCTCTAACTTATAAATGTTTAGTAGGAGTTTTTAACCTATTTGAATGTGATATATATATATATATTATATATATATATGCAGTTAACAGAGTAAAATTAAACATAATTTAATATGGCAAACCTAATTGTACAATTTCTAATGTTACTTTGCACTTTCTCCCTTAAAGGAAATGAATATGGTTGATAGAGTACCTGAGGGACGTGAGTCTGTCCTGTCTGATTATCCAGTTTGGACTCTCTGTTGTCCTTGTCCCACACCTGATTTTCTTTTTTTTTTCTTTTTTTTTCTTTTTTTGCGGTACGCGGGCCTCTCACTGCTGTGGCCTCTCCCGTTGCGGAGCACAGGCTCCGGATGCGCAGGCTCAGCGGCCATGGCTCACGGGCCCAGCCGCTCCGCGGCATGTGGGATCTTCCCGGACCGGAGCACGAACCCGTGTCCCCTGCATCGGCAGGCGGACTCTCAACCACTGCGCCACCAGGGAAGCCCACACACCTGATTTTGATCGAAGGACAGACCTCTTCATTAAGTTGTTTACTAACAAGGATATTAAAATTTACATCTTGTCAGCATTTCCTCAATCTTCAATTGCAGCCTAATCACCAACTCAAATTTAAGACTATTATTTTTTATTCAATATGCCTAGAAAAAAACCCTGACAATAGTTATTTGTGAATGGCATCTTGCATTTTTGTTAATGTCTGCTCATCTTTCTCTGGAAGATGCCATCTGTTGTGTGCCTTTGTCCCTATCCAGATGCCTGGTGTCTTTCCGGAACAGCCTTTGAAGGTACTGTGGTGGGTAGAGTGAACTATGGTTTGTACTTGGCTCATTTCGGGAGCGAGAATGACTTCCAGCTTGGATATGAGTTGGAAATGATCCTCAAATAGGCAGTCATGGACACCTTGAAGCATCATTAAACTCATATTTTTCTGCTACTTGGGTTTTAATATTTAACCACTTTCAAGCTCATTATTAGGGTACACAGCGATTACAGTCACACTGGTTGTAAGAGGGTGAGAAAGCACTCGTAGGTTTATACTCTGATAATATTTGGTGTACGACACCCATTTTCAATTACGGTCCAATGAAAAGAGTTGGTACAATTCTTTGTAACAGAATTCTAAAGTTTATGCCAGCTCCCAAGGGGTCATAAAAGTTGGCTAAATATTTGTCTGGATTGTACTTACCCCTATCTATGGCATGTTCTTCTTCAAACTGTTTTGTCGTGGAAGAAGGGAACTGTTGGTCTCTTCTCTCCTGTGTATGGCTTGTTAGTTTCTGAAATTTGATTAAATTGAGTATCTTTGTTTCCTCAGCTCTCTGTTTCATGTTTTAAAACTACGACTTGGTAGCTTACCCAGTTTTTTCTAGTGTTTTGGAGAGAGTAATACTCATTTGTGACTCTGCGCCTGAATCGTAAACAGAACTCCTATCATAGTTATTTTAAAGTTCTTTTCTGGTAATTCTAATATCTGACCACCTGTAGGTCTGATTACATGGACTTTTTTCACTTGATTGTGTCACATTTTCTTGCTTCTTTGTATATCTTATGACATTTTACTGTGTTCTTTTGTGTAAATTTTTCAGAGCAGAATTCATACATGTCCCTTGCTAGGCTCTCAAGACTAGAGGAGCCCATACATTCCCATACCTTATGCTTTATATCTCAGCCACCAGCTATATGAGATTGTATGAGATCTCACCAATTGTATGAGATCTCTGTTTTCCAGCTTTACTTTTAGTGTTTTTTTTGTGTGTGGGGTCCCTGTAGAGTTCTATTTGCTCTTCAAACCCATTCTCAGTGTTCTGCATCTTGGGACATAGCTCTCCACTCTACAGCTCTTTTCCAGATTTTGAAGGGCCATTGAAGTCCAGTGAAGGCCTGGTGTTCCTCTGGGGGGAATTCTTTCAGACCCCTGTGCACTGTTCAGCATTTAGTGAATGGACACAAAAGTTATAACATCATATTTCTAACTCATAAAGGAGCTGAGGACACAAATCTAGATGAACAAAATTTCAGAAAGTGGTAAGTCCTTCCTAGAAGAGAAGAGACCCACTAGTGCCTTCATGACCCCCATCAGCTGCTGTACTATCTCCTCAATTACACAACTGCAAATAAATATGCATAGTTATACTTTCATTCCCTAACCTCATGATTATAAGAACCGACTCTGAGTCCACTTCCACACTTATGGTTCCATTGAATGAGCTCTGACAAGGTTATCAGGGCCCTACATGTTGATAAATGCAACAGGTATTTTCAGTCTTCCTTCATGACTTTTTGGTCATACTTGATATTATAGAATATTTCTTCTGCATGAAATACTTTCTTACTTAGCTCCCTTGTTATACATTTCCTCCTTATTTTATCTAAACTCTCTAGCTAGTCTTTCTTATTTCTTTTGCAGATTTACTCTGTCTACCTGTTATGAAATATTATTCAAGCTCATTCAGTAATATTCTTCTCTTATTATATACTATCTCCCTAGGCAATCTCATCTCTGTCTATGGCTTAAATTACCACTATATACAGATCACTCATGAATGTAAATTTTCATCCCAGAGCTAAATTTTCAGCCCTAGATAGATTCATTCAATAGTCCACTTGACACTTCCATTTGAAAGTCTCAAAAGCACTTTTATAAAAGAAACATATGTTAAATTGAACTCCCATCTTTTATGCCTTTTTCTTTCTAATATTCTCTCCTTCATAATCAAAATGCACAAACCAGAAATGTAACTCTTCTTTGACACCTTTCTTATATAAGCCAGTCCTGAGTCTTATTGATTTGCCTTCCTAAACTTTAACTGGTTTGTTCACTTCTTTCTAACTGTACCACCGGCTTCCTAATTAAAGCAAACACCATCTCCAGCTTGGATCACTGTAATAGCCTCTTAAGTAAATTCCCTGTTAATCATGCTAACCTTTCAAATATGTGTTCTACGCTCTTACCAGACTATTTCTTTTTCCTTTCTTTAATATGCTATTGGTTTCTTTTTATTTTTTTTTGCGGTACGCGGGCCTCTCACTGTTGTGGCCTCTCCCGTTGCGGAGCACAGGCTCCGGATGCGCAGGCTCAGCGGCCATGGCTCACGGGCCCAGGCACTCCGCGGCATGTGGGATCCTCCCGGATCAGGGCATGAACCCGTGTCCCCTGCATCGGCAGGCGTACTCTCAACCACTGCGCCACCAGGGAAGCCCCGTTATTGGTTTCTTTATGCATGTGTGCATATGTATAAATGTGTGCTAAAGTATTGGGGCTGGCCAAAAAGTTCCTTCGGGATTTTCATTTTACAAAAAACCTGAACGAACTTTTTGGCAAACCCAATATAAAGAAACTAAATATAAATGATTTTGTTTTCTACCACAGTCTTTTTCTTTATAGCTCTTATGAATTTCCTGCCTCACCCTCCTCTCCATACACATCAGTCCTATATGCCCTCAGGTAACCCATGTAGACCTGCTGGTATGTATAAAACTTTCTTATTTTCCATGTTCATGTGATCACTTACAAACAATATGCATATACATATCCATATACACACATATAAACACATACGTTTTTTGCCATTGTTTTATACAACTGTGATTATATCATAGATAATTTTCTGAATTTTTCATTCTACTAAATAATAACTTGTGAATATTCCTATAAGTCAATGATATCTACTTCATATTCTTATAAGCTACATTATTTTCCATGATTAGGATATATCACAGTTTTTCTAGTTATTCCTCTATTGAAGGGGATTCTCTTTGTTTTTATGGTTTCCCTCAGAGTGATCTTTCAGAATGTGAACCTGACATGTCTACCCACAGCCCACCTACCCTAACTCACATAACCCTTTAACGGCCCAAAGTCCCTATTTCTTCTTGGCCTTACCTGTTGACCACCACACTTTATTTCACAGGATGCACTCCATACTCGGTAATTCCATTTCCTTCAACTATTCCATCTCCCTCTCCCACATGGCTTTGGTAGTACATGCTGTTCCCAGTGGCTGGAATAAATGCATCTCTCTCTCAATCTACCTCTTTTGCTCTCTTTCTCTCTCTGTCTCTCTCTCTCACACGCACGCGCGCACACACACACACACACACACACACACACACACACGTTTGCTTTGTTAATCCATTTTTTTCCTTCGGACTTTTAGCTCAGTCATCATTTCTTTTCTTTCTTTCTTTTTTTCTGTCCCTCAGGAAAGGCCTATAGTTCTCATGATCTCTTCAGCTCCTTGGAGCAGCCAACTTTTCAGGCTTAGGAAATAAAAATGAAACCATAAAGGAGAGTAGCATCAGCTGGATTATTTATGCCCATATCATTTCTTTGATTCCTTAAATAGGTCATTTACCCAGTTAAATGATCCTGTAGCACCATGCAGCTGTCTGTGGTAATTAATATTGGAACTTTACGTTGATTTATCTGGTTATTCATTTATGTTAATGTCCTCGATGAGACAATGATTTCTATGAGTGCAGTTTTGTTTTGTCTGATTTTTTGGTAATTTTTCTTATCATTGCATTGAACCACCAAGCACCTAGCACAAAATGTTGTATATAGCAGCGTTCAATATATATTTGACAAATGAACGCGTATAAATGGTATAAATGCACACAACGAAAACAGTAAACTATACAGAAGAGCTAAAAAACAGGACTATTGGAACTACAAATTTATATTTAGACTAGAGGAATGAGAGACTATAATAAGAATAAGCTGGCCCTAAAATTTTACACAGTTGCCAAAGCAGATGTGGCTTTTAATGGCAAAGTAAAAAGAGAAACATTAGAGATGATATGTATGTTCCTAGAGAAAGAAGCTTCTTTCCCAGCACTTAGCTCCCAAAGAAATAATTTTACCCAGAATTCTTATTAATAATAAAAATTTTAAGGAAATATTTTCTCCATCCATTTTTTCGGGGACTTGCATCTCTCTTTGATATAACAACAACAACAGCAATAACAATTAGAAGGAAAACTTATGTGGCAACCACTCTGAGATTATGCAAGTGTTTTTTTCATCAGTATTTTATTCAACCATTTCAACAAGTCTGTGAAGGAGGTATAATTACTATCCTCATTGCAATCAGGATTCTGCATCTGAAGTACACAGAAGCCAAGATCCTAAAGCTAATAAGTGTTGAAGATGGTATTTTTTAACTTGTCAATTTGTGGTGTCAAAGCAATCGTTAGTAATGGTGAAGAAAACATAATACATATAAAGTAAATTCATAAGAAATCCAAATATGGCTTGCTCTCTAGTTCCCATTTCCTTTCTGCCCCAAACTTCTTTTCTAAATATAATTAAATAATAAGTAGTTGAGGGACTGGTCTATATATCCCCTTAATTTCTTCAACTTGATATACTGATTGCAATCATTATTAAAAAAGTAAAATGGAAATATGAATGTAATATGAAAGAAGAGAAAAATAAGGTAGTCTAAATGATTCACACTGTAGTGAAATGTATCCATATTCCTACTCTAAAAAATATTTTGCTTGATAATTCCTAACTTACATCTAGTACAATAGAGAAAATTATTGAATCACCATATAAAATGCTTCACTTGCTCTCTAAAATAATTAAGGATAATTTGCTTAAATAACGATTTTTGCCCTACTGTAAAATCTATGAACCTAGAGAAAGAACTTTGAGATATAGATATCCAATGCAATGATTAGACAAATAATTATAATAATGTTAATCATGTATTGTGTTTGTTGTGTGGTAAGGACTAAACAATTTCTTTTATTTGATCCTTTCAACAAGCCTACGAAGAATTTATGTATTATTATCACCATTTCAAGGTGATGGAAATTTGGATTTAGGTCACAGAATTAATACATATGTAGGACATACAGTTACAAAGCTAAAACTTAAATTCTGTAGGCTGACTTGAGAACACAATCTCATAAACACTACCAAAGGAGTGGAAAAACCAGCAAAAAGCTAGAGAATGAAATTCCTCAATGACTTTCAGTCAGCTTCATCTCTTATCTTTCTATAAATCACAGTTTATCTCATAGTCTGATTATAAGTCTCACCTTCCTGCAGCTATTACCACAAATTGTCCTGTCCTTTAAACACTTCTCTACTATTCCAATATCATATATTACTTTTTTATTTTGATTATTACAATGGTGTTACCCTTTTGTTTAACAGGAGCATGTATGTGTAGAAATATCAGTGGACTCCTAAATGTTAAATAAGTTATTTAAATTAGAAATATAGACATAGATTTCCAAGTAAAGGTTACATTATTATATTAAGAAACAGCTAAGGCAAATGTTAACAGTGGAGTAAACAAAGTAAGAAAAAATTCAAGATGTGGAATCTGGCCAGAAGAGTAGACAAAAAGAGAGAAAGCACTGAAAAATGGAGAAAAAAATGAAATTTCAAAAACTGGTGCTTGTATTGCTTTTTTAGTTTACTGACTACTTTCACATCATTATCTCTTTAATGTAGCTGGTTTGTTTGTTTTTTACAGGTGAAGCAAATTCAAATCAAGGTTGACTTGTCCATAATAAAGATTAAAACAATATATGATTTCAGGCCTTCAAATCCAGATGATTTAGTAATTTCAATAGGGTTCAGTTCAACAAACATGATGTATATATACTCTTTACGAAACATTGTATACAGCATTGCCATAGATGATGATAATGATAATAATAATAGATATAGAACCTCAGGAGCTCACAGTCACACAAATAACTCATGTAAATAAATTATTTGATTCAAAGATCATCATAAAGTTCATAATAGAAGTGGAAAATATATTACAGAGAAGTAAGAGATGTATATAAAAATTCTTGGTATACGTGGGAAGGCATCTTAGGGAGTGTAAATGTGAGAGGACATGAGAAAAAAATTGCATTACTTACACAGAGACAAAGAAATATTCTAGGCAGAAGTAACAACTTGAGCAAAGAGCCAGAGGCAAGAAAGGGGAACAAGGTTTCAGAGGATAACCTGAAAGGCAGTAGGACTAAAAACACCTGGGGCACGAGAGTATAATCAGACTTGGGTTTGAAAGCTAGAGAAGGGACAAAATGTGGAGGCTTCGAATGACAGGCTGAGGATTTTGAACTTGACATTTTGCCCAGAGCCAGCCCCCGGCTTACTTCTGTAAAACTCAGTAGAGACAACACAAATACTAAGGAAGAATTAGAATGGAAATATTTCTACCCACTTTACGATTATCCGACTATTGTCCAATGTTTAATGTTTCAGGACACACCTTTCCATGGCTTTGAAATGTGACCACAAAGGAGCTGACAAGCATATCCCTTAATACTGCCAAAGCTAAATTCCTCTAGTGTTATTTGTTTTGGAAAAGTGGGATAATCAGATAAAGAATCTAAGACACTTGTTATTGAATGACAATGCATAATGAAATTCCGAAAGTCATCTTTTTCTGGTTAAAAAAATCATCTATACAAAATTCACTGCTGCTGCCAATTATTTAATAAATGTTGGGGGTGCAACTAATCATTATGAACAATCCAGAGCTTAAAAATCTGCTGAAATGAAGACACGGCGCATTATCCATTCCCACGTGTCATACCGCCTAATAGCCTGAACAAAACCAGCTGTGAACATAGTACAAAAAGCAGAAACCTTGAAGGGAAGAATGCCTAAATACTTTATCTTACTTCATACTTCTTTGTGATTGAAGAAACTAATTTATGAGTAGAGAAGAACTAAAAATGGGAAAGGAAACCTAAAGCTTTTGAAATATATTTTGAGTAATCTACTCAGTCTTTATTTAACACAAATAACCCTTACAAAATGCTTGACACAGTTCTAAGAACTCATATTATTTTGCCTCTTCAAGGCCAGCAGGAGGACCTTTCCTTCCAGTCACCTAAGATCACGGGATGACTATCCCATCATCTTTGCCATATTCTGCTGGCTTGAAGGAAGTCACAGGTTCTGACCACACTCAAGGGGAGGGGATTATACAAAGGCATTAATCATTGGAGGTAATCTTAGAATTCTGCCTACCCCAAGTATGTTGTCCTAAGATGGTTTCTCAGTCTTTTATGTTTAGAAACTCCCCAAGATGAAAAATAAATGTTTTCCGGTCCCTATTTTTGATGTTCCTAAAAAGGATTATCACATCTTTTTCTCTTCCTTAGTATAAAAAATTGTATGTCCCTTCAATCCTTTTTTTATACGACTGATGTATGAATCCTATTCAGATTTTAGATGTTCCCAATAATCATTACAGAGGAAAAAATTGTTCAAGAAAAACAGAAATGAGAATTACTTTTTCAATTTTCGAATCCATGTATCTTAATCACATGTATTGAGATACAGTTATGTTATTTAAACATATAATTCTAAATTTATCTTCTATTATTGCTGTATAGCCAACATATAATCAGTCAAGATTTAAACTCTCAAATTCTGCAATCTCTAACAATTTTAAAGCTTGCTTTTCTTGAATAGTACTTTAAAGTAGGGACACAGAACACACTTGAAAGCCACTATAGTATATGCCCCACCCAATGTTGACTGTGCTAATATTACTCTACCAGGATGGCAGTCATTTGCTCCTCTTATGGCAAAATATTTCCTTTGAGAAATTTAGTCCCTTGATTTTGACAAAATTAGCCAGGAAAAGAGTTTCAACAGAACAGAAATAGACTGAAGCAAAAAGGGATAAATTCAGGGATGGGGCAGGAGTTGTAGCCTCGGAGCAGCACTAAACTACAACAGTAGCAAAACGAAGACAGTATTGGAGACAGAGGTACAGAATCTAGGAAGAACAGGTTCCTAGTCCATATCTTTTTCCCTCAAATCTAGCACTTCCCCACTTGGCTTCTTTTAATTAAGCCTGAGATCTCCTGAAATATCTAATATACTGTAAGTGTTTCTGTGTAAACTTCTAGCAAGACATTGTAGGATCCCCATATTCTGGCTCAGATCTACACTTCCAGCCAAAAAACCCTCAACTCATTACCAACACTCTGTGTTCTAGCTACACACATCATGCACCCTTCCACAAATAGGCCTCAATCTTCTCATCTGTAAAATGGTTCCAATCTAATAAGTCACCTACCTTATTTTGATTTGCATTCTACATTTCCATTCCAGGGATAATAAGAATCAAGTGAGGTTATAGCAGCATGCCTGCTTCAGCAACCAGGTTTAGAATTAAACTTTATAGAAAGATAACTCTTATTTCCAGTGCAAATGTGTTGAACCTTGAAAGAAGAGGAGAAAAACCTATTATTATAGGTCAAAAGAAGAAGTTCAGAGGAAAGCCTGAAAGGATAGCTAGAAGAAGCCCAAAAGCAACCAAAATGCAAATAAAGAATATTTGCTGTGTGATGGGCTTGTACTTGTGACTAGCTTCCTGTCGAGTAACGTCATAAATAAATAAATAAATTTATTTATAAAATAAATTTATTAATAAAAAATAAATAAATTATGCTAACTGATATAATTAAGATATGTTAAGCTGGATTATGAAATATATATATACATATATATATAAATAGGGAATTGGAAGAATTAGGGATATATTTGCCTAGACAGTCATGAGAAATTCAGCAGAAAGAATAAGCACTTGAGCACTTGATATCTTGGAAAGAGCCATCCAGTCCAATCAATGCCCCATTTTTCAGGTAAGAAACTCAACACCAAGAAAGCTGAAAATTGCTTGAGATCACATAGCTGAAAATAAATCTGAAGTAATACATATAAAACTATAGAGCAATATTCAATTCTGGGAACATTGCAAATACTCAACACATGCTAGCAAGGGCAGCTTTTATCAGTACTATTATTATTAATGGTTATACAGTTGCTCTGTAATCCTGTGTCTAATTCCCAAAATAATGTTCTTTTCATCATGTCTTATAATTGTTTGGCTGGTCCTGCTTATACACTAAACTTCTGTTAATATTTTTAATACTTAAAATTGTATCTAACAGTTTTCTCTCCTACTCTACCAGAGTCAATATTCAATCCATCCTTTGCAAAACTCCTGTATCTGTACTGCAACTAAATTTGAAACAAGACAACTTATCAAGGTTAATATTGTTTGAAAGGGATTTATTTATTATTTCCACTCTGCATTTATTATTTATAATTGAAAGTACATATTTGGGGTAAATGACAGCTTTTCCATGACAGAATTATTTTGGATTTAACCCAAAGTAAGAGCTAGACTAGGTTAAATTTAAGTATTTTTATTTAAAATGATCAGCATTTGTTATCCCAATGAAAAGATGGTCAATATCTAGACTTTTTATTTCTCTTTTGGAGAATAATAATCAATTAATATTCCACACTTAACAAATATAACTTTCAAACATATGGTACCTTCAAAATTAAAATTCCAATCTGCAAAGAGTGATAGAGATCAATAAAAAGGAGAATGCAACCAAAATTACCAACCTTTGAACAGATTCTTTTTTAGTTTATTAAACCTCAGCTGAAGGAAGTAGAATCTAAATTGCCTATTATTTAAACTTAAATAGAAAGCCCAACATAGCTCTGTTTAAAATTATATTCACCCTTCAAAACCAATTATAATTGGCATTTTCCATAAAAAAAAGAATAAAAACTTGTTTTTAGCTGGAACCAATTGTGTACCAGACACTTTTCCATATATCTAATTTAATCCAATTGACAACATGTATGAAAAAAAACTGGACTCAAAAATGTTAAGTGTCTTCACAGAACTAGAACAAAAAATTTCACAATTTGTATGGAAACACAAAAGACCCTGAATAGCCAAAGCAATCTTGAGAAAGAAAAATGGAGCTGGAGGAATCAGGCTCCCTAACTTCAGACTATACTACAAAGCTACGGTAATCAAGACAGTATGGTACTGGCACAAAAACAGAAATATAGGTCAATGGAACAGGATAGAAAGCCCAGAGATAAACCCACGCACATACAGTCACCTTATCTTTGATAAAGGAGGCAAGAATATACAGTACAGAAAAGACAGCCTCTTCAATAAGTGGTGCTGGGAAAACTGGACGGCTACATGTAAAAGAATGAAATTAGAATACTCCTAACACCATACACAAAAACAAACTCAAAATGGATTAAAGACCTAAATGTAAGGCCAGACACTATCAAACTCTTAGAGGAAAACATAGGCAGAACACTCTATGACATAAATCACAGCAAGATCCTTTTTGACCCACCTCCTAGAGAAATGGAAATAAAAACAAAAATAAACAAATGGGACCTAATGAAACTTAAAAGCTTTTGCACAGCAAAAGGAAACCATAAACAAGAACAAAAGACAACCCTCAGAATGGGAGAAAATATTTGCAAATAAAGCAACTGAAAAAGGATTAATCTCCAAAATTTACAAGCAGCTCATACAGCTCAATATCAAAAAAACAAACAACCCAATCCAAAAATGGGCAGAAGATCTAAATAGACATTTCTCCAAAGAAGATATACAGATTGCCAACAAACACATGAAAGAATGCTCAAAATCACTAATCATTAGAGAAATGCAAATCAAATCTACAATGAGATATCATCTCACACCAGTCAGAATAGCCATCATCAAAAAATCTACAAACAATAAATGCTGGAGAGGGTGTGGAGAAAAGGGAACCCTCTTGCACTGTTGGTGGGAATGTAAATTGATACAGCCACTATGGAGAACAGTATGGAGGTTCCTTAAAATCTACAAACAGAACTACCATATGACCCAGCAATCCCACTACTGGGCATATACCCTGAGAAAACCATAATTCAAAAAGAGTCATGTACCACAATGTTCACTGCAGTTCTATTTACAATAACCAGGACATGGAAGCAACCTAAGTGTCCATTGACAGAGGAATGGATAAAGATGTGGCACATATATTCAATGGAATATTACTCAGCCATAAAAAGAAACGGAATTGAGTTATTTGTAGAGAGGTGGATGGACTGAGAGTCTGTCATACAGAGCGAAGTAAGTCTGAAAGAGAAAAACAAATACCGTATGCTAACACATATATATGGAATCTAAAAAAAAAAAAAAAGGTTATAAAGAACCTAGGGGCAAGACGGGAATAAAGAGGCAGACCTAGTAGAGAATGGACTTGAGGATATGGGGAGGAGAGAAGGGTAAGCTGGGACAAAGTGAGAGAGTGGCACGGACATATGTACACTACCGAATGTAAAATAGACTAGTGGGAAGCAGCCGCATAGCACAGGGAGATCAGCTCGGTGCTTTGTGACCACCTAGAGGGGTGGGATAGGGAGGGTGGGAGGGAGGGAGATGCAAGAGGGAAGAGATATGGGGATATATGTATACGTATAACTGATTCACTTTGTTATAAAGCAGAAAGTAATACACCATTGTAAAGCAATTATACTCCAATAAAGATGTTAACAAAACAAAACAAAAAAACAAACAAAAAAAGGATTTCTGAAATCATTAAGAAAGATTATGGTTGATCTATTCATATTAGATGATGCGTTAAACTCCCATTGCAACAGACCTCTGCACACCTCAGAGTTTCTTTTGTGCTTATGACTAATTTTCTTTAAAATTCTATGTGTGGCAAAAAAAAAGAAAAGTGTTAAGTGTCTTAACACAAGTTAGTAAGTAATGTAGTTGGAATTCAAACCTAGGCCTTGTGCCACCTTTGAAATTAAACATTTTAATTACATGTTCTTAAAACATTTCTCTCTTTAAAGTGGAATACAATCGTCAGTAATTGCTTATAATAGTATTCAAAAAAAGCTTAATAATGACTGTACCTTGAGTACATCTATTCCACCATACACTATAAAATGTGTTTTGTGTAGTAAGTACACGACAAATAGTTGTGTGTGTGTGTATGCGAGAGGCTGAGTGTTTTAATGAGTCCTTGAGGGAGAAATTTATCACGAAAGATTTTAGAATCCTTGTCCTTGATGGTAAGGAAGGGGGCGAGATAAGCAGTTGGAAATCAGCACAATGCTTATCCTTTTATGTATTTTATTTATTTATTTATTTGTCCAAGAAGATTTTAACATTTCGCTGAACTTGACTAAACTTTGGACACGCCTCTTTGTAACTCTAGGACACTGACCTCCATTTTCTTAGAGCATTTACTTTAGAAAAGCTTGTCATTATAAACCATTTCTCTGCCCATTTGAGATTTAAATCTTTTGAAAGTCTCTCCAGTTTTTCGGGCAAGGGATGTCTTTCCCAAGGACCTGGGAGGCATCTCTTTGAAATGTGGTCATCGAGGAAGATACTGCCACTATCTCCCAGTCCCTGTGAGAGGGTAGAGGCCTAACTTTCAGTGGGTATCTTGCTCCATTGTGAAACTGTCTTTTGTCAAAGACAATATGCTTACTTTTCCTTTGAGTGAAGCCAGTTAGGAAACACACATGGCCTGTGTTCTCCTCACCTCTCTGTATGAGTTCTCCCGCCCCTGGTTTCAATGGAGCTGAATTCAGACTGAGCTCTAGTCTCTTTCCTCTCTTGAAATTGCCTTGAATAAAGCCCTTTTTGCCTGGTGCAATTTTTGTTCTGGAAAAATAGGAAACTTCATTTCCCAGAATCTCTTGTCAGAAGAATTCTGATTAGATGCCACCAGTGAAAGGGGCGCATATAAGATTTTCAGTGCTGTAGGAAAGCTTTTCTGGCTGCAGCAGGCAGATGCATGGCCTTTTGGTCAGAGATCTGGCTATTCCTCTGTGAGTTACCTACTTCAGTGCAGTAATATACTGTGACCACTGTTGGTAATTTCCTGGTCTGGGGCAGTAGTAGCAACTTTCTGATTCGATGACTCCATAACAGGACCAAAACCAAACACTGTACTTTGTAGAGCTTTGTCACAAGATCAGTTCATATGATCTGATCGAAGGACATTCTAAGCCATTGAAGTAACAAATACATTTGAAGGTAGAACTAAAGCAGTGATCCTCAAACCTAGCAGCATATTGGAATTATCTGTTGAGTATTTTAAAATACAGATAATGTGGTCCAACCCAAATCTAATAAATCCAAACATTTAGAGGATAATCACTGGGGAAAATGAATTGTTAAAATGCTTACCAGGTAGTTTTGATGTACATAGTCTTTAAGTAGCAATTCAAACCATTGAATTAGATTTTCTTTTCATTTATTTATTTTAAGAATACAAAAAAAAAATACCCAATCCATAAAAGCATATCAACTTTACTTTAGTTAAGTATTTACAGCAAATAAGGTAAATTCCAGGACTATGGAATTCTGCATTGCTAATATTAACACAAAGGTATCATTTTTTTCCATTTCAAATTTATCCCTTCTTGGATAGCCAGAGATTGAGATTTCATCACTTTGATAAAGAAAGTTCTTGATTTGAGTTAAAGTTGCAGCTGTTTTGTTTTTTTTTCCATGCATACAGTAAAAAGTATGAGAAACTATCGTAGGCCAGGCTCTATTCTCTTTAACTCTCTGATAATCTAGAATCATTGCTTAAAAACATCAGATCTACATGCCTCAAATCTTCAGGCATTCAGCCACTCAAAATTCTGCTGACTCTAAATTTCTACTTTCAGTGACAATAAGATATGGGGAGGAAGGCATACTACACACAGGCAGGTGTACATCTCCTAAGATGCCATGCACCCCAATCCCTGCCTGGATTATTGCACAGTAAACAGCACCATGGGGACAGTGACCTCTCTCAGCCCTGGCTCAATACTTTTTCTACCTCAGTTTAATGAATCTGTGAAAATCATTTCTATGTATTTTACAATTAAGGCTCTTCATGATGAAAACTCAGAAATGTGCCAAGTACACAGAGACGCTAAATGGAGTGAAGAGAATTGGCAATAATTTGGTACAGGTTGTGAGGAAAGAAAATTTTTACTCTGTAGATCCAGTTAAATGTAATTTAACAGATGCCCCTCTGTAAATATAGTAACTTTTCATTCTGCCATCTGTGCTATAACTTGCTGAGTAAAACCATGCATTTACCAAAGGTTTTACTCCATTTACTAGAGGTTACCCTTGTGGGGTTTGCATGTAGGCTTTCTCTGGATTCCAGCTGTTTTTCATTCGGCAAGCATGCAACTTGTGAAATAGGAGGATCAAAGGTCAAATTTAGTTAGTTTGAAATGTCATACCTAAATAAGATCACATAGAGACTCTGCTCCAATCCTGTTTTTTGTTAAGTTAAACTTTTTTAAAAAAATTTGAGATAGTTATATCTTCACATGCAGTTTGGGAAATAAGTCAGAAACACCATGTACCCTTTATGTGGTTCCCCCTAATGATAACATCTTGCCAAACTACCACAATCCCATTTTAACATTTGTAATAAAGATCACTTGTTAATAGATTATAGGATTCAACTTACCTACCAAATCTGTTAGTACAGAACAAGAATCAAATGTTTTTCACTGATGTACAATCGCTGAAAACAGAGTGACCATTGTGATTCAGTCATTGTTGGAATAACCGGTCTTTACTACCCAGAGGGCTGCGTCACCTAGAGGCAAGGAACCAGGTTGTAATTAGATTTCAATTTCTTCACAAGGTAAGAAATCTCTATAACTGATCTCTAGCGTATCAGTTATAGAGATCAGTTATAAAGAGATATAGAGATCAGTTATAACAGTTATAGAGATATAGAGATAACAGATATAGAAATCAATTATATATCAGTTATAGAGATATAGAGATAAGAGATATAGAGATCAGTTATAACAGTTATCAGTTATAAAGTTATCAGTTATAAAGCGTATCTCTATAACTGATGACTAAAAATACCATTGGAATTAGCTCAACCTATCATTCAATCTCTGAAATAAAACTGGGACCCATTTTTCTTCCTTTGCTCAACAAAAAATTGTTTTAAATGATTTGTTACGAATTCCAAAATAATAAGTAATCCATACATCTGTATTTCCAGGCTTTGGAACACAGACTTGTAATAAGTTTTTTTGGATGTTTACAATTAACATATTAAAAAATAGTTTTTTATTTGATTTTTTAAAATCTTCAAATTTCAAGGAGTCAAATAAGTTTTAAAATACATATATGAATAAATAAATGCATATAAAATATAAGTACTTATCTATAAAAGAATTATGACACTGACAAACTATTTATTCACAATATGTATCATGGAATATTACTCAGGTAATTCAGAATGCAACTTATATTTTTCAAGCACATAAACTAGTTTTCTTGGCTTTTCTTGTTTTGTCCATCAATTACACATTTTATTTTTTTTTCCATTGTGCCACTATGAGAAAGAAAAATAAAAGTAAAATATACATTAGTAAATTTGGCTCGTTAAAAACTCTGGGAATTAAAATAGACTAAAATTAAGATGCATGACTCCTTGGAGATTTAGTATAATAATTCGATAAGCCATAAAGGTGAGTACTTAAGCCTTGGTATTAGTCAATAGATTGAAACGATTGGCTAATTGCAGGGAGAATGCTTGGATCACTGGAAGACTTCATTATTCCCTGCATTAGCTTTCTATGGCTAAATTACTGCAAACTTGATGGCTTGAAATACCACAAATTTATTATTATCTTATAGTTCTGTAGTTCAGAAGGCTGAAATGTGTCTCACTAATGCTGGCACGGAAACATTCCTTTCTGAAGGCTTGAGGGGAAAATCTGTTTCCTTGCCCTTTCCAGGTTCTCGAGGCTGCTTACATTCCTTGTTCATCGCCCTCTTCCTCCATCTTCAAAGCCAACAACTATGGAGTTGAGTTCTCAAATCACATCAATCTAAATTCTTCTGTAATCATATCACCCTCTGTCTCTTCTGAATCCTTCTCCACTTTTTAGGACCCTTGTGATTATCATCCAGGATAATTTTCCCATCTCATGATCCTTAGCTGCAAAGTCTCTTCTGCATGTAAGGTAACGTATTCATAGGTTCTGGGGATTAGAACTTTGACTTCTTTGGAGCACCATTATTTTAACTACCGCAGTCCCTGAATTGTATGCATTGCTCATTAATCCAACATGAATTGAGTGCCTATTATAAGCAGAGAGCTTTAGGGGATTAAATAAATCTATGCTATAGTCTTTGTGCAAAAGTAACTTCCAGTTCATTTAGGGGAAAAGGGCTTTCACTCAGAGAAAGGAAAATGATCCAATAAATGTCTTCACATTTAAACCTGGAGTTATCCTTGACACTTTTCCTATTCTGTGCCCAACTCCATCTATTCAGTCAACAAGTCTTATTGATTTTACCTCCTAAATATGTCTTCAATCCTCTGCCACTACAACCCTGACCTTACAGTATTTGCACTGCAAGGCATTAAAGACAGGAATGCTGTCTCTCTTCTTGACAGATTGATTGCAGTAAGCTAAAAGACTGATCATTGATCAGGAGGGTTATAAATAGTGTCTAGGTTAGGGTAGCTGGAATAGAAATTAAAAGGAAGGCATGACTTCTGCCATAGATTATATCACATTATACAGTGTATTTGTGAGAAACTACTGGTTTGGGTTTTTTTTTTTTTCCTGTATAAAAACCCTTTTAAGTAAATTAATAATCTTCTGGAAAAGAAATGTCAGTGTTAAATACCACAATGGTTTAAAAAATGTTTGTGCTCTTATCCTAGTTTAGGAAATGGAAATGTGCTGCAAAGACAAGCCTTCAAGCCAAGTTCTGACAGTGCTGTAGCTCTTTTATCCCATTTTGGAATAATCTAACCAAGTAACTGTAGGCAAATACAATTGATATTCAGCATGTCTAATTTTATTAGCTGGGAACAAGCCTCAGCAAACTAAAAGCACATGCAAAACAGAAAGATATGATTTTCTTAGCAAGGTGTTATTGGTAGAATTGTGCCTTCCCAACAAATTTATATGTTGAAGACCTGACCCCAGTACCTCAGATGTGACTGTATTTGGAGACAGAGCTCCCTCTCCTGTTTGGGTCACCACACTAGGGGTGTGGGTCCTGGCAAGACCATATCTCAGCCCCTCCTACTCATCTCAGCGTGGCTTCTTCTTTCTATCCTTAGCTGTGTAAAACCTTTTCGCTAGTCTTCAGGTCATTCTCAGAGATAGTTGTTCCATATGTAGTTGTAGTTTTGGTGTGTCTGTGGGAGGAGACAAGCCCAGGTCTTCCTACTCTGCCATCTTGTCCCCCCTCAATCAGAGCTTCCACTTTTGAAAGGTGCTGAATGAGCAGGAGAGAATGGCTGCCTTATAAATTCTTCTTTGTATATGTCAAACAATGAAACAGGTTAGGCTTTGTAAATCTTTTACTTTACTCATTCTTTTTAGCCACTGCTGTATATAAAATAAAGAATAAGGACCTACTGTATAGCACAGGGAACCCTACACTATACTCTGTAATGGCGTATATGGGAAAAGAATCTCTAAAAAAGAGTGGATATATGTATAACTGATACACCTTGCTGTACACCTGAAACCAACACAACAATGTAAGTCAACTACACTCCAATAAAAATTTTTAAAAATGGCCTTATAACTGCATCCCATTCAGTAGTAGTTTTTAAAGTTATCTACTATATTAATTTTCTGACTGCCATAAAAATTCCGCAGACTGGGTGGCCTAAACAACAGAAATTTAAATTCTTACAATTCTAGAAAATAGAAGTCTGAGATCAAATTGTTGATAGGGTTTTTGTTCTGAGTCCTCTCTTCTTGGCTTGTAGATTGCTTTCTTCTCCCTCTGCCTTCACGTGATATTCCCTTTGTGTCCTAATTTCCTCTTTTTTCAGGACACTAGACATATTGGATTATAAGCTACCCTAAGGATCCCATTTTAACTTAATTACTTCTTTAAATACTCTGTCTCCAGATTATTTTAATTTTCAAATGTCATTACCATAAAAGAAGAAGAAAGAGTAATAAGAAAATTTCAGGAAATAGATAATTTGGTGGAAACATCTGGGGAAAAAGGTGCTCTAAAGGGTTTAATGACCTTTCATTCCTTCGCTAAGTGTAACTAATATTTGTTCAGTACATGTTATACTCCACACTGTCCTACATACTTCACACTGAATTTTAACAACAACCTGTGAGATAGGTATTGCTATTATTATATCCATTTATAGATAAGGCCCTCATCTCCAGCCTAAATGTGCAGAGGCAAAAAGTGAAAAAGCCAAACTATATTCAAGACAAAGAACTTGTCCACGGAATCTGCACTGGTCTTTTTGAACCTTTTTGCCTACACATTTGTCACTCAGATAGCAAGAACCACCAGTGTATATATGTCATCAACAATTTATACTTAATTCGTCCAACTTGCATTCTCCCCATCACCAAAAGTGTGCAGCCAAACAGTTTCCACCTCCATTTGATATTTCTGTTTTAGAAACAACAGGCTGACACTAACCCAGACTTATCTGGGTGCAAGTGCTCCATATTCTAATCCTTGCTAGAGGTATCAAAATATACGAAAGATAAGCATTCAATTATTTTTAGTTATTTAATTTCCTTTAGGACCATGAGACTTATAAAAAAAAAGAGTCTTATTTGGAAATTCTCCACATCTTGAAACTGTGAATTAAAAGCAAAAATGTTAGGCTTCCCTGGTGGCGCAGTGGTTGAGAGTCCTCCTGCCGATGAAGGGGACACGGGTTCGTGCCCTGGTCCGGCAAGATCCCACATGCCGCGGAGCAGCTGGGCACGTGAGCCATGGCCGCTGAGACTGCACGTCCGGAGCCTGTGCTCCACAGCAGTGAGAGGCCCGCGTACCGCAAAAAAAAAAAAAAAAAAAAAAGCAAAAATGTCAATTGTTTAGCAAGATTTCGCAATATTTATGTATACACACACACACATAAACCTTGGAAATGATACACAATATCCATGATTATCTTCAATCAAAACAAATTTCAAACTTGTTCTTTTATCACAGAGGTTTATTCTATAATGATGACATATGACTTCATGTTTGGTATGGGAAGAAGGTAAATAAGTCTGAATCTTTATGTTTTATTCATTCCTCTGACAAACTGGTATGCTACCTCTTTGCTAATAATAATTATTTAATTTACTATTCAGTACTTTAACTTTCATGATGAGAAATATGCCTTCTTGATTTTTCATTAGTCCTAGGTTTCTACCTCTAACGTTTTCATTTTAAAACATTTTGAGATTTGTCAAGCACAGAGAAAATATAGAAATTGTATAACAAAGAATGAGATACTGAATTTCTATTCTGTTTGCTACTATTATTTCTAAATATATCCTCTTTTCCTTAGAGGGAACTCGTATCCTGAAATATATGTTTATCATAGACATGTATGTTTTCCCACTATTACTCTACATGTATATATGCATAAATATATTATTTTATCAAATATAACACACCAAATATAAGATATACCATCATGTCATGTACTACCTAAAATAAAAACACTCTGAAATTAAATTATGACTTAAAATCTCAGAATTCAGAAATGTCAATGTGAAAAATATATCTTATTTCTATGAAGGATGGAATATATTATGGTCTGTGTGTTTAATTTTTTCATGCTATCTTATATTTTTATCACATCATTTATCATCCTGTTATATGATTTTCAATTTGCATTTTCTCTGTACATTACACTCATGAAATATATTCTTATCTGCATTCATATACTTAAACCGATTTTATGAAAATATTTATTAATTCCCTTATGAATGAATAGTTAAACATTTCTTGCTTTTTCTCTATTATCAGCAGTGCTTCAACAAAGATGTTCTCCGTGCTCCGTTGTGCACATATTCAAGATATTTTCTGGAGTACAAACCTAAAAAAAATTGCACATTTTCTCCACTGAACTCCCAGACCAAATAAGGTCATGTTCTGAGGTACTAAAGATTAGGACTTGAATATGTGAATTTTGATGGGAAACAATTCACTCCATAATAGTAAGACTAGGCTTACTTGTCGTACCTCCTTGTCATCCTCCCTCTCCTATACCAGGGCCCAAACCAGTGGCCTTTGAGCCCTCTTAGAAGGAAAGAACACAGTAGATTGAGTTTGCAGACATCCACCGTCACAGTGACAGTAGCCTTTATGATGTAGGTTTGACACCCATTCTGGGAAAACTGCCCTTGGGAAGACGCCCAACTGGGTACAAATGAGATCAATACACAGGCACACACACAAAAAAGAGCAAAAAATAAATGTACCTCTTGATTTTTCTAGATACTACACAATTGTTGATCAAAGTACAATAGTACTCATTTGTATCTTCACTGATTTTTAAAATCAATCTTGTCAATCTTAATAGAAGTTTGGATATTTTGTAAATAAAACAAATTTTGGATTTGATTTTTAATTTCCAAATATGTGGAGATTTTTAAAAACTTTTTACTCCTCTATGTTTTATAATTTTGATAACACATTTTACATCTTTTTATGCATCCCTTAAATAATTGTTGGAATTTTTAGTTAATTTTACTGCTTTAGTCTCTTTACCTTCATGCCTGCTTTATAAGTGATTGATCCAAACCTATTATATATTTACTTTTTCCAGTGAGACTTTTATTTTTGTATGTTTTCCTTCTACTAATTAGCGGCATTTCTTTTCAGCTTAAAGAAGTCCCATTAACATTTCTTGTAGAGCCAGTTTAATGTTGGTGAACTTTTTAATCTTTTGATTATCTGGGAAATTCTTAATATTTCCTTCAATTCTGAATGATAACCTCACTGGGTAGAGAATTCTTGGTTGGAAGTATTTTTCTTTTGGCACTTTGAGTATGTTATGCCACTCTCTCTATTCTGGCCTATAAGATTTCTGCTGAAAAATCTGCTGATAGCTTTATGGTGTTTCCTTTGTATGTAACACATTGTTTTTCTCTTGCTGCACTTAGCATTCTTATTTATCTTTAACTTTTACCACTTTAATTGTAATGTGTCCTGGTATGTGTCCTTTTGGGTTCATCTTATTCAGAACTCTCTGGCTTCCTGGTTCTGGATACCTGTTTCCTCCCCCACATTAGGGAAATTTTTAGCCACTATTTTTCCAAATAATTTTCTGGCTTTTTATCCCTCTCTTCGGGAACCCCTATAATGTGAATGTTATTCCACTTGATGTTGTCGAAAAGGTCCCTTAAGATATCTTCATTTTAAAAAAATAATTTTTAGTTCTTTATATTTTATTTTGTTGGTCTGTCTGGGTGAGTTCCATTTCTTTGTCTTCCAGCTCACTGACTTGTTCTTCTACCTCATCTAATCTGGTGTTGAACCTCTGTAGTGTATTTTTCAGTTCAGTTATAACTTCTGTTCGGTATTTTAAAAATATCTTCTATCTTGTTGTTGAAGTTCTCACTGTGTTTGTCCCTTCTTCTCCTGAGTTTGGTAAGTATGCTTATAAACCTTACTTTGAACTCTTTATGAAAAGATTGCTTATCTACATTTCATTTATTTTTTTTCTCAGGTTTTATCTTATTCTTTTGATTCAAACATATTCCTCTGTCTCCTCATTTTGCCTAATTCTCTATATTCGTTTCTGTAAGCTACCTCTTTTATAAGTCAGCTACCTCTCCCAGTCTTGATGGCGTGGCCTTATATAGGAGATGTCCTATGGGGCTCAGAAGTGCAAACCCACTTGGCCACCAGAGCCAGGAGTTCAAGGGCTGGCCCTTAGGTGGGCTGTGTATGTTCTCCTGTTGTGTCAGGGCTGCTGCTGTGTGCTGGGGGGTGGGGCTGACGCCTGGAAAGGCTGCAGGCCTGGCTTCAATGGCTGCCAGGCACTAGTGGCAAAGGTTATCACCTGGCCAACTGTGAAGCCTGGCCAAGACCTGGGAGGGAGCAAAGCTCTCACTAGGGTGTGTCCACTGGCAGTAACAGGTTAGATGGAAAGTTCCAAAATAGTGACCACCAGCACAGGTAGTAGCAAGTTAGAGATTTTAAAATGGCTCCTGTCACCATCTCAGTCTCCAGGGAGCATCCCAACTGGTTCCTTCCTCTTTGTCAGATGCTTCAAGATTAGTAAGTGGATCTCCTTTACCTATGGTCCATGTGCTTTTCAATTCATTGTTTTTGCACAGGTTTTCAGGTCAAGTGAGTGCATGCTCACTCACGCACTTTGAGTGGATTTTCCATTCCTTGTAGTTGTGTAGTCTTCCTGGACTTATTCCCTGTTGGTTTTCAATACCAGCTATTATAGAGGCTCGTCTCTCCTGTGCCAGATTTAAGGGTTGGGGTGCCTTATGTGGAGCTCGAATATCTCGCTCCTCAGGAGAAATAACTCTACCTTTGTGATCTTTCCCACGTGTGGATTGCTGAGGCTGGTGTGTAGTTTTTTTTCTTTAGCATGACTATATCTCTGTTTTTCCTATACATCTCAATGCTGTCTTTTTACCCTTTGTTGTGGAGACTCTGCTCATTCAGTTCAGAGGTTACTTTCAAAGGGAATTATTCCATATGTAGTTGTAAATTTGTTGTGTCCATGGGAGGTGAATTTGAGATTTTCCTATGCTGCCATCTTGAATACTCCTTTTACTTTTTCAATTTTTATTAATTTTTGTGGGTATCTATGGATTAAATATGAATATAATTTATTCTTACAAAAATAATTTCTATCCTGGCCCACACTTTAAAATTTTTCACTTTCAGATATAGCTGTCTATTAAAAGCAATAACATTGATATTTCTACTTTGGATCACTTTTTCCACATTATATTTGCAAAGAATATAGCTTCATAAAAAAAGGAAACTTATCAAATGTTTATTATCTTAACTGTAGGTTCAATACCTCTCGATGGTTTAAGAAGAAAAGAGAAACTTTTTTCTTTGTTTTTGAAAGAAGCAATGATTCCATATTTGAATTTAATTTTTAGAATTAACATTTTTGGGGAAAAAAGCAAATCTTGCCCACTGGCTCTGTGGGCCAATTTCATATTCAGAACATTTTACATAGATTGCTCCAGGAATTTTCAATAAGTAACTGGGGGATATTATTTATTGTTCTGCTAAAAATAACCAGATGTTACTCATAATATCTCAGCATTTATTGAGAGCATAAAGGTTATCAAAATTAAGTGCTGAAAACAACTGAATTTGAAAATATTTCAAATTTGAAAATATTTCTATTGGAAAAATTCAGTAGTTCAATAACTGAACATGAAAGAAATGCCCTATTTTTCTTTCTGAAAGATTATAAACATCCTGACAAAGTAATTTGGAATAAATTTAACCTTAAAAACAAACAATGCAAATTCCAAGTCAATATGAAAGCAGATTACAAAATATTTATATTACTCTCTTGCCTATATTTACCTTTTGCTCTTTTGATATTTTTGGAAGGAACTACCTCAAATTGATTTGCTTTCCGGAAATAATAAACTGTTATGTAAAATACTGTAAACTGTTACGTAAAATGCTGTGTTTATGGTTTTTTCCTAGTCTTATTTTGCTCTGTATTTCATTCTAAATAGTTTCTATTGCTATGTATTCAAGTTCACTAATATTTTCTTCTATAGTGGCTGATCTGCTTTTAATATCATCTATTGTATTTGCTATTTCAGATGGTATTTTTTCCATCTCTAGAAGTTTGATTTAGATCATTTTTTTATATTTTTATATTCTTTGTTCAAAATGTTCAATCTTTCCTCTAACTTCTTGAACTGTATATAGTTCAGGTTATAGTTGTATTGTTATAATAATTGCTTTCATCTTTCTGTTTACTAGTGCTATCATCTGTGTCATTTCTGGGTCTGTTTCCATTGATTAAATTTTCACCTCCTTATGGATTGCCTGCTTCTTTACATACAGATCATTACATACAGCTGCTGTGAATTTTGTTTTCTTGGTGTTGGGTATTTTCATAACGCTATAAACATCCTCAGTCTTGTTCTGAGTCACAGTTAAATTATTTTGAAAAACGTTGAGCCTTTGGAGGTTTGTTTTTAAAATCTGTTACATGAGACCAGAGCAGACATGAGTTTAGGACTAATTTTGCCGACTACTGAGTCAAAACCCTTTTGAGTACTGTACTTAATACCTTGTGAATCATGAGGTGTTTTGGTTGGTTTTTTGGTTTTTTTTTTTTTTTACATTTTGGCTTGTGGCAAAAATAATAATTTATGATTCTGGTTTTGTTTCAGATTAAGTGGTAATGCAGTTGATCCTTGAACAACCTTGGGGCTAAGGGGGCCAACCTTCTATAAAGCCAAAAATCTGTGTATAACTTTACAGTCAGCCCTTCATACCCATCCATGGTTCTGTGGATCCAATCAACTGTAGAGCCTATGGTACTATAGCACGTATTTATTGAAAAAAGTCTGATACAAGTGGACCCATGCAATTCAAACCTGTATTGTTCAAGAGTCAACTGTACAATTCTTACCGGTTGTTTCACTGGCCTGGGATGGTTTCCTCACCATTACCTGCTGATCATTTCTCAGCTAAGGGCTCTAAGGTGACCTTTTTGCAGATCTCTGGAGCTCTCTCTGTATAGCCTTCTTTTCTATGGTATTCTGCAAAGCAAACTCTAGTGACCTTGACACCCAGTTCTGACTTTCTCAACTAAACAAGACCACTAGGATCTACCTAGGTTTCCCCTACCTCTGTTGCAGCCTGGAACTTGCTTCAGGCAATAAAATGGGACAGTTGCATGACTTATTTCATTAGTTTCTGCTCTCTCAGGGATTATTCTCTGCACTACATGATATTCAATGTCTAAAAAAACATTGTTTCATATTTTGGTTTTCAGTTGCTTCAGGTTAGAGTATAAATAAAGTCCCTTTTACTTCGCCTTGGTCTGAAGAGAAAGAATATTAATAGTGACTTGACAATACCTCCTGTGATCCCGCCATAATATGAAGCAGTCATTTGTTGAAATTACGTGGTTCTTTAGATTCTAAATAATTACATTTTTACCACAAGAACTTTTAAAATTTCTTTTCTTCATGTTGGTTACATGTCCCTGACATCTTCTAAGTTTAGTTCACTATGGATATTGTCTCTGTTGGGTTCCTGTTACTTTTTAATTCAATGCACTACCGCCACTCTCTTGAAACCTGCATAATCCATAGGTAAAATATTACAAAGAGTTTAGGTAGTTTGTTATTCTGTCCTTCTAAAACTACTGCTTTTCTCTTGCTTCTCTATCACACGATTATTCCTTGTTACATTATGTTAACATTTTAATTACTTTTTTATGATATTTTAAGCCAAGGGTAGGCAAACTACCACTCAGAGACCAAATCTGGCCTTCAAACTTTTTTGTAAATAAAGTATTTTTGGAACGCAGCCATATTCTTATGTTTACATATTGTTCATGGCTGCTTTCATATTTCAATGGGAACACTGAGTTGCTATGACAGAGAAATTTTCACTTTATAGAAAATGTTTGCCAACCCTGTTTGACTATGTAAGTAGTGTGTGTGTGTGTGTGCGTGCGCACACGTTTGTATTTATTTTTCACATATCAGAGCCAAAATTGTTTTGAGAGTTAGTATCAATGTATCTGAATCCAAATTTCAGCTCTAAAACTTATCAGCTATTTGATTTTGGCCAAATTATTTTACTTGTTTCAAACAACCTAAATTCAAAATGGGAATATTTATACCTTTAATACTTATAATTAAGAATAAATGATAAAATGTGTAGAAAGGGCTTCATTCATAGTACACATTCAATAAAGACTCTTATTACCTCCATTACTAGAACGAACCTCATGAAAAACAAAACAGAAAATATATACGTTTCATCATCATTAGAAGATTGGAAGTTTGTCTTCTTTCCTTTATGTCTAAGTGTATGATGTTAACCTCTAAATTCTTAAATTCTTGTAAGAAGCAAGTGTCTCATAGAAAATATTAAATATGGACCTAATGTTTAGATTGAGACTTTTGGGCAAATTAGATCACTTATAGCTGTGGGATATCATGAAGAGTCTCCCTATAAGCCCAGATATGATTTCTAGCAGGAATCATTTTTCAAAAATCCTTTGTTTAAATGTAGAGTAGTCTTCCCTCTCCCTCTTTTTTTAAGGTTTATTTATCATTCAGTGGTTAGATACCCAGAGACATAACAAGTGAAAATGTCAGTTGTGAGCTGAGCTATATCATATCCATGCCCACACCATTTTCTGTACCATCACCCACCTTCACCTTTTAAGTGCTGAAAATCCATTCTCACGTCTGAGTTATTTAAGCAGGACATTTCCCTTAATGGCACCTTCTCTCTGTGTGAGAAAAGATGGGTAAAGCTGCCCTAGTCATGAGTATCCTCTAGCTCCCTTGGGACTCAAAAGACTTTGAAAGTATTTCTCTCTACAGCTCTGAAGAAGAAAGGTTTGGGGCAGGCCACACAGGCAACTGTTTCTCCTCCTGGCACATTTGTTCTGCAGGGCACAGAAGCCTGGAAGTTTGATGTTTGCTTTCCTTTGTAAGTGTGATGCTCAGGTGCTGATGGCTGAGCTTTTAGCTTCTGTATCCAGTCTAAAGTGCCAACAGGGAGACCATGAAAAGCTAAATTGAGAACTGTAACTTCAGAAAACTGAAATCATTTGGTGGGGAAAGCTTTATTTTCTCCTACGCTGCTTTACTTTCCAATGTTCTAAAACTGTGTGCATGACATGATGTCAGGCATACGCTGCAAAATATATTTGTAGAAATAAAGACAATATTTTAAAATATACATTTATATTGCTTATGTATTTGGATCCAGACTAAGAGAAAACAAGAGAATGAATAGGCTGATTTGTTTAGTCATGGGTTGGCGACTTTTTTTTATTATTTTGAAATGCCTTACTATGTTTCATAATTAAAAAATAATACTTTACAAAGTGTACTTTTTTTTTTTTTGCGGTACGCGGGCCTCTCACTGCCGTGGCCTCCCCCATTGCGGAGCAATGGCCCCGGACGCACAGGCTCAGCGACCATGGTCCACGGGCGCAGCCGCTCCGCGGCATGTGGGATCCTCCCGGACCAGGGCACGAACCCGTGTCCCCCGCATCGGCAGGCGGACTCCCAACCACTGCGCCACCAGGGAAACCCTACAAAGTGTACTTTTAAGATGAAATGATAAAATGTGAAATTGTTTTCTAAAGAAACATTGTACTCTATATTGTGCATATAACTTTAAAATACCAATTTAATTTTTATTAATAGGATTTAGTTTTAAAGTTTTCTTTTTAAAGTTTTCTCCTCAGTTTCAATTCAGCCTGTTCGTAAATCCTTGGAAAGTAAAATTTGATACCTATTTTTTTTCACTAAAAGACAAAAAAAAAATCTTGACTTTGTTTCTTTAAAATATTTTACTGATTAACTGCTCACTTATTATTGATTTAATGAATGTCTGGGAGGATATCTGGGGTTCTTTACCAAAACCCATAAGCCTCAGCCATGGCTGTTCATTGCTTTCAATCAGGGATTATTAGATTCAGAACCCAAAGGGATGTTAATAGACTAGTAATTCCCTTGTCTTGCATCTTGTCAGAAAATCAGCAATAATAGCCAAGGTAGAAGATGTGGCTCTGCATGTAGCATATACTGAAAACACCTTAGGCACGTGAACTGTGGATTTAGTTACACTTCAATGCAATTTAGTTGCAAAAAAAACCCAAAAACCAATATAATCCAACTGGGAACTAATAGATAAAACAGTGTCTCAGAAAAGAAATTGGGACTCCCTTGGCCGCCAAAGGTCCGTCTTTAGTATCCCATTCAGCTCTGGCTGATGAGTTTTAAGAATAAAACCAAAGCTGAACCCATTCAGGACAGTGAGGGCATTTTGAAAGTATCATTTTGAAAAATAAATGTGGGAACTAGGCATGTCTACCCTGAAAAAGATTAAATGACGGGAGGAATAAGTTGTTGCCTTAGTCTCAAATATTTGAAGGATTACATGTAGCATAAAGTTGAAAACTGTTCTTTCTGGCTTCAAGATGGTATAATCAAGATCATATGGCAGAAGTTTAGGTAAATGAATTTGTACTCAGTAAGAATTAGAATTCCTCTGCTAGCCAGGGGTAAAAACTATAGGCTTTGATAAGTAGTAAGTTCCCCATCTCTATTAGATCATCTCTTGTCAGGGATATATACTCAGAAGAACTGAGAGATTGTCAGCTACTTTAGGTTCTTTGAGATCCTTTCAAACTCATGGAATATGTAATCTTGAAATCTGTTCATCAAAAAAAAGCGAAAACTTAATTTATTTCTGCATAAAGTCATAGGCCCTGATTCTTCAGGTTTTATGCTTATTTCACCTTCAGTAGTAGAAAGGCACTAAATAAGGACATAATCACAGAATGAATGTCAATCTGATTGGATCTTGACTTTTAAAAATGTAATGTCTTGACTTTTCAAAAAACTCTGTTTTTGTGATACAGTAAAGGGTGAAAAGGAAAACTGAAGGGGAGCTGGAGGCTTTAAAGGAGAATACAGGCTTGGATAGAGCAGCACCTCTATTCACCCCATGATGCTGTTGAGCCTAAGGTTGCGGCAGATATTGGTAAAGAACTTTGATTCTGATGTCATAATGATATGAATTCACATTCTAACTTTGCCTGTTTCTCTAACTTTGCCTGTGTCCTTAAGGAATTTGTCTCAGCAGTCTTAGCCTCAGATTTTATTCGTCTGCAAAACTGAAGAAGAAAATGTATTTCTGTATTGTTATTTTAAAAAAATGAGACATAACTTATAAAGGGCTTGACACTTTTAGTCCTCAATTATTATTGCTATAGTACTCTTACACATGAACTTTACTTGCCTTTATACCAATAAATTTTCAACTTTGATGATACAATTACAGTATTTACATTGGGGAGTGTGTGTGTGTGTGTGTGTGTGTGTGTGTGTGTGTGTGTGTGTGTAGACCAGATCAATAATTATGAATTTTAGTGCATGTAGAGAGTGGAAATATACATTTTTGGGGTTTTTTTTTGCTATTGGTAAGGGAACTTGAACTTCTGCTAATCAGCAAGGATTTATCGTTATCTAAAAGAATTATCCTATCTAAGTAGAAAATAAAACGATATTTTTCATGTTCCCAAAATATGTTGAATGCTTATTTTCAATTATTTTGAGCCAAAGCATTCAGATTAAAGAAATGCATTCATATATATGGCTAACCTCATCTTCCTGAGAAAGAAATGCTGGTTAAAAGTAGATATGATTACTTTTCTTTGAGTTTGTTCTCCCGTTCAATCCATCTACAAGTTCCTGTTTCAGTTGTTTACTCAGTGGAGAATGGTGCTCTTTCAACTGACAAAATACATTCTAAATTACAGTTTCAGCAGCATCAGCAAAACTGACAATATGAATCAGATGATTGTAAAAACAAAATCTTATGTAAATTTCCAACCTCCCTCCAAAAAGGGTTAAACGTTTGATGAAATAATGTTCTGTTATATGTAAGTCCTAACGAAAAACCATAACATCTGTTTTTTTAAAAAGTATTTTCCTGTGCCTAATTAAGCAGCGTTGTTTAATTTAATAAATTATGAATGACCATATTACAGGGGATTCTAAAATGACTAAGACCTGCCCTTAAGAAACTAGTCTAGTGAGAAGGGAAGATAATTTACAAATATATACAGTTCAAGATATTATATTGGAAGGGGAAAAAACTAAGCAAAGTTATACAGATTCAGAGAAAGGAGGCAATGCATTTACTCAGTTAATTTAATGGCAGACTTCATAAGGGAGGCAGCATAGGATGGACACATGAAAGAGAGTGTGAAATTTAGAGAGAGATGAAGGAATGCACTCTAGGAAGAATTGAGTCTGAAAAAAGGCTTTAATGGAGAACTGTGTTTAGGTTATATCAACCATTCTCCTGTGGCTAGAAAGACTTCGGGAAGCCTGGAAAATCAGCGGCCCATACCAAACCCCTCTCCTGATTTAAGTAACATTCATCTCTATCATTAACCTTGTTTACCAGGCCCGTTGAGGTTTTATTTTAGCTCACTACCCACCCTCTTCTCTTAGAGCATCCCTCCTGTGCTTACTCCACACAAACATAACCACTCCTCCCTCTCTCCCTCTCACTCTCTGTCTTATTTATTCTCTCATTTTCTCAAATGAGAAAATGGGTTTGCAACTGATCTCATAAGTTCAAAAAACTTGGCTTGAGCTTCTCCCAAAACTAAGATTCCTTGCATAGATCTCGGTGGTACAAGGCAAAGACACAGGGGCTCTTGCACCTGAGATATCTCTTGGCCTTCAGATAGAAAAAACCTGCATTCTATTCCTCTTGCTGCACTGTATTACTTGCCTTTAAAAATTTTATACAAGAATGCCCTGAGTTGGTATATCTATGAAGAAGCCAGGCTTCATTTCAAAGACTTCAACAAGATTTTGAAAGTATGATAATCAGTTTATGATAATACTAAATTGGACACAGTTAGTATTTTTCTGAAAGGTAGGGAAAAAAGTCAAGACAGGATTGAAACATGAGAAAAGTAGTCCCATATATGGAGAATGAATTTTGGTGGGAACATAGTCATGATATTATGCTTACAGGCAAAAGTGTGTGTGTGTGTGTGTGTGTGTGTGTGTATTTGGAATAACTGTCTAGGAATAAAAACAGTAGAAAAACAAACACATAAACACAAAAAATCTGAAGGTATAGTTGACCACAATTTAAATCAAAATATATAAAATTGTAAAGCTTTATGACATTTCACAATAATCATAATCTCTGTGAGAAAACCATTTCTGGATAAGAAGCAGAAAAATTATTTGCTCTAGTTGTATTTATAAGCTGTTAGTGCTAGAGTATAAAATTCTGAAAGACTGCTATAACTAGAGAAAATAGGGTAAGAATTGATTGTCACAATGGAAAGATGGAATGGTCCATGTAAAACTAGATGTCAGATAGGAACTCTCTCTCTACAAGTGAATAAGAAACTAGCATAACATTTTTATATAATAACAGGGGATTTGAAGGCACTAAAATTAACCATAATCTTTGTCTGCTTAGGAAAGAGAACAAGTTTCAGGACAGACACCATAGGTGTAAGGAAGGTCTAAAGTGAATGAGCATTCTTTTCATGACGAGTTACCAGCAAGTGATTAAAGCCTCTTGGTTCAAGCAGTTCTGAGATTCTAAGGATGAAATTCTGATATCAGTGGGCTTTTCTCCTCCTGAAAAATACATGAGGAAAGTTCAAAATTTCTCCTTCAAGCAGAATACAGAAAAATCTGGTAGAGAGGGGTTGATGTTCAGTGAGAGAAACGGATGCCTTCAAACTAAGGGATGGAATTAAAGTCAAGCTTCCACTGAGTGTGAGTCACCATGTAGGTGCTGGGGATACCAAAGGAATGAGGCACAATTCATGCCTTCAAGATAGTTGAAGAAAGGTTCAGTTCCCACATCACTATTTTTAGGTAAGCAGATACTACAGTTATCTTAATATCTTTTGAAAATTTTTCCATATTTTACAAATCTATCAACTCACATTTGACTCAGTACTAGCTTTCATTTTTTCTATAAGCCAATACCTTTATTTTACATTATAAAGATTATAGTGACACATTTTAGATTTTGTGCACTGGGTGTCTAGATAAGAAGAATAAGTATCAAATTGGGAAAATTTGAGAATTTGGTGGGGAGAATCCACATCTGAATAAGTCTGTGTCTAATCAATGTCACCAACTGCTGTTTGGAAGTGACTGACAATGTGAAAATTAAAAGTGCAAAAATCAAACATGACAACAGTTCAACCAAATAAACCAGGAAAATACTTTTGTTTTTCTGATGGATAACAGAGAATTAACTTTTTGAGTGAAATCTAGAGAAAGAATTGGCATAGCTGAAAAAGGAGAAAAAATGGTGGCAAATGCAGTTAATTAAGTAGTTGATTAGTTATTTGCACAGAGGTATGGTTTGGTTTGAAATGTTAAATACAAGAATTGTAATAAACATTCTATTTTGAACTTTCACGATTTCTTTGAAATGTAAGTGAAAAATATAGCTGTTTAAACATAATTATATAATTGCTCACTAGAAAATAATGATTCAAGTTGAGAAAAGACCACAGAAAGTACAAGGATGAAGCTCTTCACAGAGCATGTGAGAGTCATACTTCAGACTCATTTTTTTCAGTTTGATTTGTTTTCTGAGGAGTCTTCAAATCATTAATACATTTCCTATAGTAATTCTTCTTAATGCTTTGTTTATCTTAATGGACACTACTTGTGCCTTTCTAGAGCCTTGTAAGAAGCCAAATATTCATTTAAAAGTCATGGTAGGGGCTTCCCTGGAAGCGCAGTGGTTGAGAGTCTGCCTAACGATGCAGGGGTCACGGGTTCGTGCCCCGGTCCAGGAAGATCCCACATGCCGCGGAGCGGCTGGGCCCGTGAGCCATGGCCGCTGAGCCTGCGCGTCCGGAGCCTGTGCTCCACAACGGGAGAGGCCACAATAGTGAGAGGCCCGCGTACCGCAAAAAAAAAAAAAAAAAAAAAAAGTCATGGTAAACATCTTTTTCCTTCCCTCCTTCCTCCCTCCCTCCATACCGTCCATTCTCTTTCTTTCTTTCTTCCTTCCCTCCTTCCTTCCCTCCTTCCTTCCTTCCTTTTTCTTTCTTTCTTTCTTTCCCTTTCTTTCTTTCTTTCTTTCTTTCTTTCTTTCTTTCTTTCTTTCTTTCTTTCTTTCTTTCTTTCTTCCTTCCTTCCTTCCTTCCTTCCTTCCTTCCTTCCTTCCTTCACTTTCATGATAGCTACAGCTTATCCAGTTTTAATAAACTTTTTTTTTCATTATTTTGAGATAAACAGGAAGGCTCACTAGGGATTTCTCAAAGGCCAAATTACAGAGCAAGTTTTGGAAAAACAAACTTTAAAAGCAATGCATCATATATGCCTGCCAATGCATCCAGCAAAATTACTTTATAATTCTTATATATTCATGGTTATTTGTATTGTTAGATTTAAGAATAAAAAGACATGTGAAGACACATAATTATACTTATCTTAAAATCGAGTCATTAAATATTTAGTTGCCTGATTCGTTTCTCAGGTGTAATATATCAAGTGGAAAAATTACAAAAAAAAGAAACAAAATCACTGCCTTTCAAACAGCACATAACAATAATTATTGTGATTTATAGACTGCAAATTCTGTGACAGGCATTGTGATAAGCCCTCTACCTCTCTGTTCTTACTTGATTCTCTCACTTAGTAAAATAATTATTGGTTTACTCATTTCATGAATGAAACTTTTCTAATTTTAAACTGAAATTCAGATTGGATTTAATATCAAGCTAATGTATTAATTCACCACTGCATTCAGCTAAAAGGAATAAATGAAGTAGCTTAAAATAAGGATTTCATTTGTTATCATAGAAAAAGAAGTCTGGAAGTAGGCATTTGGGGACTAATACCGTGGCTCCCTGCTGAAATCAGGATTCGGGGCTTTGATTTTTCTATAAACCCATCCATGACTACTGTGCCCATTGTTTCATAGCCAAAAAAGTATTGCTTACATTCTAGAATTTAGTCTTCCTTCCAGACAGAAAAAGGAAAGGGCAGAATTTGGCAGTTTCTTGCCAACTGAGTCCATGTCCCCATTTTAAGATCGTTTCTCCAGCTCTTTCTAAAAACTTCTACTTAAGTATCAGCAGCCAGGAATGTATCACATAGTCAGATGTAATTGCGAAGAAGGCTGGGAAATACAACTTTTTTTTTTTTTTCTTCAGTATGCGGGCCTCTCACTGTTGTGGCCTCTCCCGTTGCGGAGCACAGGCTCCGGATGCGCAGGCTCAGCGGCCATGGCTCACGGGCCCAGCCGCTCCGCGGCATGTGGGATCTTCCCGGACCGGGGCACGAACCCATGTCCCCTGCATCGGCAGGCGGACTCTCAACCACTGCGCCACCAGGGAAGCCCAAAATACAACTTTTTATCTGAGCATTTTGCTACTACAGAAAATATCAGGATTCTAGTAAATTTTTTTTAAAAATAAAGGGAAACGATATATTTTGTAGCAACCAGGAATCTATATTTATAAAAGAGCAGAACTAGGATTTGAAGCCAGGTTTTCTAATGTCAAACTCTGGCCAGATAATCACCACGTTACAGAACTTCCCTTACTTGCTCTGATCTCGGACACATGATAAAACTGGAATGAAATGGAATGGAATGGAATAGAATTCACTATTTTGTGAATCTAATAACTGTCACAAATATCTGTATATCTACAAGTAGGGAGTGGAACAATTGGGGAAAGTTGCATAAATATAGTGGATCATAATGGACATATGAAGAACTTCTTTCTTTTCCATTTTATTCTCCTAGAAGTCATATAAAATATTTTTTCTTTGCCAGACTGACCTTAGTTGACTGAACTAGTTTTACTGTCAAAGAAGACATGCCAAGAATGAGAGAAATAGTCTCTTGTAGGTGAAAGATACAATTTATTTTAGGTCCTTGCATGAAGTCTAAGGCAACTATAGCCATGTTAATTTATTAATATTTCCATTCCCAATTTTTATCAGGCATAGAAGCATATTTCTGCAAAACTATAGGAGCAAGGTTACCATAAATGCTCAAATTGCTCTGGTTTCAGCGTTTGATTCCTTTGCCCTACAAATCCATATTCCTGACCTTGATCAAACCCTAAATCATGGTGGTATTGAAATCATTACAGGATCATTAGGGGCTATTTGTTTTTTCTTGGCCCTTGCTAGTAAAACAAGCCACTTACATGATGTATTGAAAAAGTACACTTAAGTAGCAAAAAAGTCATGTGGAATTAAGTTAGCTAAATGTATCCTAACTGCAGATAAATACATTTAAAAGAAAATAATTTATTTTTTTAAGAAAATCAGTTGTATGTTAGGAATATTGCAGTTTAGAAAATCAACTTCGAGTGTTTACTTTAAAAAATATGAAGAATGTGGTCAATAATGAATGTGGTCAATTCCAAAACTAATTTATTTTATTCTGAAAAAAAGAAAAAAACCTGAGAAATCTCTCAAGCACATGTTAAAAAATTAGAAAGCTATCAGTGGTATTCATTTAAGCCACTGATACTGGTTTTTTAAAATTTATTTATTTATTTTTATTTTTGGCTGTATTGGGTCTTTGTTGCTTTGCCCAGGCTCTCTAGTTGCGGCAAGCGGGGGCTACTCTTCATTGCGGTGGACGGGTTTCTTATTGCAGTGGCTTCTCTTGTTGTAGAGCATGGGCTCTAGGGGCGCGGGCTTCAGTAGTTGTGGCATGCGGGCTCAGTAGTTGTGGCTTGTGGGGCCTAGAGCGCAGGCTCAGTAGTTGTGGCACACAGGCTAGTTGCTCCGCGGCATGTGGGATCTTTCCGGACCAGGGATCGAACCCAAGTCTCCTGCACTGGCAGGCGGATTCTTAACCACTGTGCCACCAGGGAAGCCCGAGCCACTGATATTGTTTAAGCACCATTTTTCTGTCAGGTAATAGACATATCCTAACAGAGACAGATTCTAAGTTATAAGTTCATATCTACTCTACTCATATACTAAATTCTCAGAAATTTTCTATAAAATACATTACAAGGAAGGGTTTGAGGCAAGACACATATGCTGTTCCTCGTAGTTATGTTCGTAGCACTTAGCATAGTGGCTGGCGTAAAATAGAAATTCAATAAATATGAATAAATTAATAAATAAAAATATTAAAGGAAGTTGGTGACAGGATGTCTGAATGGACATATTAAATGATATTTAAAAGAAGCACAGGATAGCCTAGTTGTTTCCATTTTATGTCTGTTTTATGATTTCAGCTGCCATGTGAGTACAAGTTACATATGCACATATCTTGAAATTTTTTCTTTTTATTTAGCTCAATAAAACTAGTCAACTTATTGAAATGAAACTAACTTTAGGTTTTATTACATTCTTGTTCAGTTTAAGGACAACAGTCTTTGTGTCTTCTCTCTTTGCTTCAAACCTTCTAGATAAGACAGAAGTAAGACAGCTGTGCATCTGTTGCCTACAATATTGGGAAGATTTATTTTCCTTACCCATTAACTGTCATATCAGATAAACAGGCTGAGAGCTTATCCATGATAAATGTACTCTGTTTAATTCAATGAGACAGTCTCTTAATTTGAGCACCTAGCATAGTGTCAGCAAAAAGCTCCTCTGCTGATTTAATTAGCAAGAGCTCAATGTCAATTAATTTGCATTTAAACATTGGAGTCTCACAGATGAAAAATATATATAATCCACTTGCAAAATGAAAAAAAGTCCAGTAATAAAACAGTTTGCATGGTTTTTAAGAGTGTGTAAATGTGTTAAACAGTTAATGAATTATTCAACACTGTACATTCTTGGAAGATATACATATTTTAATAAGCCTCTCAAATGTGACTTTCATACCATCTTACATGATTTTATCCCAAGTTGTTTTTATTGAATAGTGTTCATTAGAAAGAAGTATTCATCAGTTTACCATATTCTGCAAATGAAGAAACTTAACATGTTTATTTGTCAGGAATTCTTAGTGTAGTTTTTGTTCTAGAAGTCCTTCTATTGATAAAGATCTTTTAAACTAATTCATTTTACTGCCCTATATAAGGTAAGCAAAATATAAGTGGAAATCTCCTCATTTTGGTTGTGCTTTTATCCAGAAGCTACTTGTCAAACAATTATATAGAGCCCAATTTTAAATATGTGTCAACACTCTAAGCTATTTTAGTATGCCTCACTTTTGAGCTCCTGGCTTTGACAAAGCTCAGTAAGAAAGAATGCTGGGTGTACAAAACTTTACTTTATCAATTGTTTTTTCAGAATGACAGAAAGCATCTCTTATTCTTTATACTGGCAAAGTGATACTGGGATGTATTTGGATGGTTCTAGCCATTCAATGCCAGGAAGAAAGGTTTCTGTTCTGTTTTTGTTCTTAATTTTGCTTGAAAGAAATTAAAGAAGGACAACCTCAAAATAACTGTGTTTAAGTATGTAAAGAGCTGTCACATCTCAGAGGATAGAGATGTACTCTCACATCAAAGGATCTGGAAAGCAATGCACCAAGGGGTTTGCAGTGGATGTCTCCAGGTAGGAAGAATTTGGGGTGTCTCCTTGCTTTTTCTTTTTGTGTATCCACATTTTCTGCAATATACATGTTTTGTCTTTTGGAATAATATAGGTTTTCAAAAAGGCATAATCAGAGACTTCTAGAGCTAAAGGGTTGCAGAAGAATAAGTGAGTGTCTAAGTGGTACTATTTCAGAGCACAAGATCTCAGTATATTTTACCCTCAAATCCTCCTTGGTGATTATATCTCTGTGTTGGTTGCCATTTCTAAGTCGACTATTAAAAGGTCAACTGGTAGTGTATATATGTCAATGCTATTCTCTCACTTCGTCCCCCCTCCCTGTGTCCTCAAGTCCATTCTCTATGTCTGCGTCTTTATTCCTGTCCTGCCCCTAGGTTCATCAGAACCATTTTTTTTTTTTTACATTCCATATATATGTGTTAGCATATACTCTACCAAATGTAAAATAGATAGCTAGTGGGAAGCAGCTGCGTAGCACAGGGAGATCAGCTCGGTGCTTTGTGACGACCTAGAGGGCTGGGCTAGGGAGAGTGGGAGGGAGACACAAGAGGGAGGGGATATACAGATACATGTATACATATAGCTGATTCACTTTGTTATACAGCAGAAACTAACACAACATTGTAAAGCAATTATACTCCAATAGAGATGTTAAAAAAATAAAAAAAATTTAAAAGGTCAACTGGAACCAGTTAATGTCATAGTCTATCCTGGTGTAGAACATGGACCTGTGGGGAATCAGTACTAAAAACTAGGAGCAGGAATTCAGAGACATCTTCAAGAAAGAAGATACATCTGGGAGGGTGAAGATGGTTTAAGACGGGAAATAAGCAAATGCCAAACTTTGTCCACTTAGTTTGGCTGAATTCAAAAGATTTTCAAGGAAAGTCAATCCAGTGTACTTAACACTAGCCCAATGCTGTAATACTCCAATTTATTTTATTTTAATTTTGGAATTCAGTTTCTTGCAGTAGTTTAAGGTCCCTATTAGGAACAGTAACTCACTTTGTATAATGAAAGAATTTATTGTATAAGGGCTACATGAAGCAATGTTATGAAGTTATGAGGTAGTGAGGATGTGAGAGCAGTTGAGAAGGCTGACCACATATGGCCATTTCTCTGATTTGATCAAGGGGGCCTAGGACAATAATGGCATGAAGAGCACTGAGTGTGCTTTCATAGAATCCTCTGTGGCCTACTCTAGGCCATCTTCCATTCTTGGTTACTGGCCTTATTCTACAATTGGCAGAATAACATGTAAGCAACCCTCCTTAAAACATACTCACTGTGTCTAGATTATATGTTCCTACAGATACAAGATATTACTATGTCAATTCAAACTTAAACACATAATCAATCAAACAAGCTGAAATTTCTTAGCTAATTGTTAAGAAATGGTTTACTCTGTCCCCTTATTCTCTGCTCTGCATGGGCTCAGTTTCTTCTTATATAGTGGTTTGGACCCGTATTAGAGGGTTTATGTTGAGAGAGATAGTACATCATTTGATGAAGGTCCAGACACTGGAACCAGATTGCTTTGTTTGAATCTTTAGCCCTGTCTTTTACTCTAAGACTGGAAAGTAACTTAACCTCATCATGTTTCAGTTCCTCATCCCTCAGATGGAGAAAATAATAGTATTTACTCTATGTATATATGTGTATATATAAAATATATGTATATCTTTATAGAAAATTTAGGATAGGTTTCACATGGAAGATACTGTGTGTTAGTGCTGCAAGGATCTTTGTACAGGATCCCTATGACTCATTCTTAAATATTAGTAAACTCTATTCCTTTGCAGATATTCTGTTATGAGAACGTGAACACTAGTTTCATTCTTTATTTTTACTTTCTTTCATTTTTATTCATTTCAATTTGACCTACCTTCCACCTCTTCCCATACCCTCATCTCTCACCAGCCCCACCAGCGATCACTCTGGTCCCCTAGCTGAAATTCTGGTGCAACATCCATATGTCCTCCATACCTGAAATATATGTAAGCTGCTCTTTATTTCTTTCTTTCTTTATTTTGTGGTATGCGGGCCTCTCACCGCCGTGGCCTCTCCCATTGCGGAGCACAGGCTCCGGACGCGCAGGCCCAGAGGCCACGGCTCACGGACCCAGCCGCTCCGTGGCACGCGGGATCCTCCCGTACCGGGGCACGAACCCGCGCCCCCTAAATCGGCAGGCAGACTCCCACCCACTGCGCCACCAGGGAAGCCCTGCTCTTTATATTTGATCCTCAAGTCTTGTGCCAAAATTGACATTCATTTATTATTGTTCACCTGCAAAGAAAACCACTTGTCTTTACCCATTCTGTAATGATACATCTGGTATGTTACTCTCTAGGTGGTTAAAGGTGAATAAACATCTTAATTTCTCTTGATCAAGCAGAGAGCCCTCAGTAACCTAAGAGCTGTTGCAGCAGCAGCTTTTCCACAGTTGTTTAGGTCTCATAATTGAAGTTACTAAACTCAAACTACCTCCATATTAGGAAATAAATTGTGCTCCAATATTTTGAGCTCCTTGATAAATGGGCAATGGTAATAGAAGAGTCCTTATTAGCACTTAGCCTACTGACAGACCATATTTGGTACTTAATAAATATTTAAGTACCAGAACTGTAGAATACAAAACACACTGATTTGAAAGGAAACTGGATGAAGTGGTTAATACTGCTCATTTTGACGCTCCTCTTTGTTTTATAGGCACAGTTATAGGTGTGGAAAACAAAAGTTATAATAGCTGGTCTTTTCCTTTGTGGAATTCACTGCTTAGATTCATTGAAGTTTCTAAAACTCACTCTCAACACAGAAACACAGCACTATCACAAAACATCCTGACAAGGGTATGAAGCTTGTTGCACTTTGTGAACATGGGAAGAAAATGTCACTATTTCCTTATTTACCTCCCATGATACCAACCAAGGTCAAAGATCAGTCTTTTATGAATGCTCTACTGTATACTTTTCTCCATAAATTCTGAGTTCCTCCGATTACTTCTTATCAAATAAATGCTTCAATTATCATCAAAATCTTCAAGGAGCTATGAATGCAATAAAGCATTTCCTTTTGGACAAATTATTTTATTTTTGGATAAAAGGAATTCCAGATCTTGCAGGGTTTTGAAAAAATCATAAGGTTTATTGAAATTAGACCAGATTTTTCTGACGGATGTTTTCAAGGCAATTGAAGATATTCCTGGGAAAAGCATTTCTGAATCAAATAATTTCAGAAACACTACATGCCATGCCCCTACCTTGGAGCTTGAGAGTGAACTTAGACATAAAGCATCTGAGAAGAGTTTTAATAAAGAAACGTGTGTAAGATGAATTAGCCAAATGATTCTCAAACTTACCAGAGCACAGAACTCCCTTTATTCCTTTCCTCTTGTTTGTAGCTTGAGTACCACTGATATTTTGAGAATCATCTTGCTGAACTCATATTAATTCTATGAAACTCAAATGCTGAAAAGATACATTTTACTTTTTCATAACACCCATAGAGGATTCTAGGGTGAACGTTTAGATTCTAAAATGATCTCTAGTATTTAGTACTAGGAATGCTTACTGGCTTGGCTCCTACATAAAATATAAAGAACAATTTTTTAAAATTATTTTCAATATTTAATTATGCCCCTCTGTGTGAAGAGTGTTGTCACTGTGTAGTCTGAATGGTAAAACATCACAAGGGGGGGGGGGTGTACCATGAGTAAAGAAGTGAAAAACAGGAAAAGAACATAAAAAGACTTTTTTCTTCAGATCATCTATTCACTTGACTTTCATACCTTGAAAGACAGTAGGAGCACCACAGTGAATACTGTCTTTGAAAAAACAAAAACTGTTTCAAACAATCTGTACATCCAGTGAAACTGTGTTTGACCGGGTCTGTCCAAATGCTATCACCTAGGATCCAAGACTGAGGCTTACTTGTGAGTCAATAGCCAGTGTCAGGTCCAGATTAATTTTTATTGTTGTGAGCTTCTTGAGTCATCATTTTAAGTCTCACTGCATCATTTAAACCAACAGAGACACCTTCTCTAACTTACTTTAAAAATTTATCTTATTTCTACAATTCATAATATGTTGTATTCATCACCCTCTTTTCTATTCAAATGGTAAATATCCTGTTCCTTTCAAATTGAGAAACAACAAACAAATTCTGGCCTTCTGTGTGCCTAGTCTCTGCTGGAAAGGACTTTCTCAAGGGTCACTGAGAAAGCCTTTTTGGATAACATAGTCAATGATCAAATAAAAATAAGAGGAGGAAAAGTTGCTACGGTGACTCCTGTTCTTTTGATTGTCACATGGACCTATCTCAGCCCGTTTTTCTCCAGCTCACAAAAGGAAGGTAAAACTTTGACACTGTATTCTAAAATAATATTGCTAAAGTTAAATATTAGACGGTGCTAAAGACTTAAGAATACATTTTAATGGCTGAAGACAAAAACTAGCCATTTGTGATAGTCATGGTAAAGAGAAGAAAAAAGAACTGGTAGCACAAAAGATTCAATATGCAAGTTCTTTTATTTATGAACAATTCTAAACTTTCCCTTTATTTTTTTCCACCAGCAATACTTCTGCTGCCAGTTAGACTATAAAAGAACAGAAAAAAGCTTTGTTCCAATGTAACAAGTAAAACAGACAAAATAAAAATCATACTTTTCTACGAAGGTACAGCAGAGTGGTGGAGTTAAGAAGCAAAATAAACTGAATTCCATAGAGAAACAAACCCTTCAGAGAGGAGGAAGGCAGCTGCCACCTCCATCTGGGGGTCATTGCTAAGTTTGGATTCAGACTCCGATGCCAGGACTGAGGACAGGGCAGGCCAGTGGAATGGACTATAGGTTGGAAGAACTTCAACTCAGCTAAGCAGTTATACCTCTCCACACTCGCCACTCTCGTGTTTAACTAAGAAACCTGGTAAAAAAGCCTGGTAAGTAAAGAGAAGTCACCTAGTCTTGGGCATTCTCCAAATGATTGGATTCAAGGACTTTGTGAGGTCAAAAACAGTAATGAAGCAAACCTATCTGAAACTTCAGCCAAGTCTTCCAGCTCAAATGCAGACAATCATATATAGCTAGCAGAACAGAGCAGAGATCAGAAGACAGTCAAGAAATTGATTCATACTTGTATAACCCATTGGTTTCAACAAAAGTGCCAATGCGATTCAAAAGGGAAAGAAAATCTTCTTGAAGAAATGTTGGAACAACTTGACATCTATATGGAAAAAAAAATGAACTGACCTCTATCATACACCAAACAAAAAATATGAAGTTGAGACGGAGCATACCCTTAATGGAAAAGTTAAAATTATGTAACTTCTAAAAGAAAGATAGGTGATATAGCAGGCTGCCTCTTACTCGGCATCCCTTACCATTGTCACACTTGCTGTGGGATAGACTTTGCAAGTGTGTCCCCAAGACTTTAGCCTCACCTTTCTCCAGGGAGAACATGCAGGGGACCAGAATAATGGCCCTGGGGCTCTTGAAAGCCAGGAGAGAAGAAACATTCGTGTCATTCCATGATGTGGCTGTGGACTTCACCCAGGAAGAGTGGCAGCTGTTAAGTCATGCTTAGAGGACCCTGTACAGGGAAGTGATGCTGCAAAACTACAGCAACCTAGTCTCCTTGGGAATTTCATTTTCCAAACCAACACCTGTCATTCTGCTAGAGTATGGAGAAGAGCCCTGGAAAGAGGAGAGAGGACATCAGCCCAGCCCCTGTTCAGCAGATCCAAAGCCAGAAATTCCACCTTATTCCTCCTCCGTTCTGGTCTTCTGTGGTCAGCAATTACATCAACATGTGCTGCATGATCATCACCTTCCAATCTGTCCAGGCTTGTTTGCAGGAACCCTCCAAAAAGCAGATCTCTGCCCAGCAGATCAGAAGCAGCAGCTGCAGCTATTCTCTTATGAAAGCTTCTGGGGTGACAGAGTGGAAGGTGAAGACAGAGAAAGTGGCTCCAAATCTTTGTTTAGGAGGACAAGGGAGAGAGTTACTTCAAGAACTTTCTCCAGCCCATCTGAAGAACAGCTATTAAGCTCAAGAGAAAGCAAGACAGTGATGGAAATAAGGTTCAGCTCATCTGGGAAGCCAAAACCTTTAGAAACAGACAAAGCATTAAAGTGGGTAGAAATCTCGGGATTTGAGGTAGTCATTTGTGGAAATTGTGGGCTTGGCTTTAACCAGAAATCAACTCTCTTTAGTCGTCAGAGGACTCTCTTAGGAGGAAAGCCTTATTTCTGCAGTGAGTGTGGCCGAAGCTTTAGCTATAAATCAACTCTCATCACACACAAGAGATCACATATGGGGGAGAAGCCTTACCTCTGCAGAGAGTGTGGGCAAACCTTCAGCCAGACGTCAAACCTAGTCACACACAAGATGGCGCACTCTGGGGAAAAGCCCTTTGCATGTGAGGATTGTGGGCGAAGCTTTAGCCAGAAGTCAACCCTCATCAGACACCTTCGAACACACTCAGGGGAGAAGCCCTTTGTGTGCCAGGAGTGTTGGTGAGGCTTCAGGGCTAAGTCAAACCTTATCACACACCAGAGGACTCACTCGTGGGAGAAGCCTTACGTCTGCAGGGACTGTGGGAGGCTTTTTTGAGATAAATCCACTCTCGGCAAACACCAGAGATTTCATTCAGGGGAGAATCCTCATTTGTGCAATGAATGTGGCTAGAGCTTTAGTCAGAAGTCATATCTCGTTAAACACAAGAGGACACACTCAGGAGAGAAGACTTTTGTGTGTCTGGAGTGTGGGCAAGGCGTCAGTGATAAATCAAACCTTACCACACACCAGAGGACACACTCAGGAGAGAAGCGTTACATGTGCTAGGAATGTGGGTGAGAATTTAGGCCTAAGTCTACTCTCATTGCACATCAGAGGACACACTCAGGAGAGAAGCCTTTTGTGTGTGGGGAATGAGGGCAAGGCTTTCAACAGAAGTCACAACTCATCAGTCATCAGAGGACACGCTCTGGGAAGAAGGCTTATGTTTGCACTGAGTGTGGACAAGGTTTTAGCCAGAAAGCAAATCTAGTCAGACACGAGCTGACCCACTCCAGGGAGAAGTCCTTTGAGTGCATTGAGTGTGGGTGAGGCTTTGGCCAGAAAGCAGCCCTCCTAAGACATCAGAGGACGCGCTCACGGGAGAAGCCCTATGTATGCAGGGAGAGTGAGCGGGGCTTCACTGATAAGGTGACCCTCAGCACTCATCAGAGGACACACTCAGGGGAGAAGGCTTATATTTGCAGTAAGTGTGGGGAAGGCTTTCGGCTGAAATCACTCCTCATTAGACACAGGAGGACTCACTCGTTGTAGAGAAGTTTTATGTCCAGGGAATGTAGACGAGGCTTTAGCAATAAATCACATCCCATCAAGCAAGAAAGGACAACTTTAGGGGAAATCTTATGTGAACAACGAGTGGTCTTCAGAGATACGAACTTTCACCAGAAGACAGGAGAAGACCTAAATGTATAAAGCAGTGGTTCTCGGCTAGAAGTAATTTTATCCCTTAGGTAACATGGATGATGTTCAAAGATACTTTTCAGTAATCACAACTGGGAGACTGCTACGGGCATCTAGTGGGTAGAGGCCGAGGATGCTGCTAAGCCTTTTACAGTTCAGAGGACGGCTCCCCACAACAAAGAACTATCCAACCCTAAAACACTTGGCCCCTCTAAGGCTAGCTCTGGCTCCAGGGCCACCCATTGGCTTGGCGGACGGTTTCTTAGACTCTGCTTCAGCTGAGAGCCTTCCTCCCCAGCCTCCTTCCTTCCCCTTCTCCCCCATGTCTAGATCTGAGGCCTCTCCTTGCCTTCTCTGCCTCCCTTTCCATTTTTTTCCTCAAATATGATTTTCCTGAAAGTCTCTTGAACATCTAATCCTACCTGCTTTCTCAGAAAACTCCAACTGAAACAATTACAAAGAAAAAATGGTAATTTTATAATGAAGCAACTTGGCCTAGATCACCTTAACAAAGTTAGCCACAGTCCTCCTACTAGGATTCATTGGAAAGGACACCATGTCATTTTTTTTTAAATATTCCTGCCAAAGAATGTGTAACCTAAATATTGCCATAAGAACTAGACAAACAACACAACACTGTAAATCAACTATACTTCAATAAAAAGATGTTTGTTTTTTAAAAATTTCCACACAAAAATGAAATAGACAAACAGAAATTTTAAAATATTCTATGAAACTACTGCCCTGCAAAAATATCAAGGCCAGGAAAGACAAAGAAAGGTTGATAAACTGCTTTATATTTTAGGCAACTACATACACATGAAAACTTAACACAATGCTTGGTATATGATTGGATCGTGGACAGAAAAACATGTAGTTACAAAAGACTATGGACTAGAGAATAGTGTTTAATCAATATTGGGTCAGTGATAAATGCAGTGTAAGGTGGTCATGGAAGTCATGCCCTCAGTCTGGAAGTGTACAGGTGAGTTTTTAGAGGTAAAGCAGCCCAGTGACTTCAACGTATTCACAAATTGCTCAGAAAAAAAATGGTCTCAAAGTGTTCATAGAAAAAAAGTGTATATAAAATATAAATACATTTTCCAGGAGGAAGGGAGGAGAGAGAGCGAGCGATCAGAGAGAGAGAGAGAACAAATGGAACAAATATAAACCATTGGTTAAGTCCAATTAAAAGGTATACAGTAATGCCTTCTACTTTCCTTACAATTTTCCTCTAAACTTTTTATTATACCAATATAAAAATATTAGCACAAAATAAAAAGGAAGGGAGGAAGGAAAGAAGGAAGGAAGAGTAAGGACGAAAGAAAGAAAGGAAGGAAGCTCTCGTGTTGTTAGGTTGGTTGGTAGTTGGAGTACTAATCACAGTTAAAATTGGACTTGAAACACAGCCCAGAATAACTCAACTCCTACAGAAATTAGAAAGATTAGCTCATATCCTGACTGTCAGATGAAAGAAAGGGCTTGCACTCTCTTGAAATATCCATACAATAGTCTCTAACCATTCTTTTCAAATACACAGTGTTCTGAATATAATTAAAAATTAACAGATATAGAATAAAGTAGGAAAATGTAACCTGATTCAAAAGAAAATAATAGAAATAGACCAAAAGATCACCCAGCTATTGGAAATGGCAGCAAGGGCTTTAAATCAATTACTATAACTAATTTAAAGAACTTGAGGGGAGGAAGGATATTTCAAAAGGAAAATCAGAACTCCAAGAAAAGAACCAAACATGAATACTAATATTAAAATATGCAACATCTGAATTTTTTTCTCCAAATCTGCCGATGCAGTAAAATTAACTGTCATTTTTTCTTCCATTTCTTTCTGAAATAACTTTCATGGAGATTCAAATGAGTGATTTAAATGAACGCAGAAATAACACTAGAAGGGAGTTGTTGCTTTGAAAGTTACTCATCACCTCATTCTTTAGAACTGGGAAAACCAGTCACTAAACCCTGATCTAGTCAACCATATTAGGAAGAGGCACTAAATTTAAAATTTGTTCTCATATTTTGGACTCTAAATAAAAATTACACTACTTAACTCTGCCACTTGCTTCTGAAGCAGATGTGCTTCTGTGATTCTTATTTAGAAATGTTTTTAGTTCCAAATTTTAAACAGGATATTTGCTTTGTCTTAAGGCACTTGCCTAAGTAGTTTTCTTTTTCATAAATAATTTTTCTTTTAAACTTACATCATCTTCTAGCTTGAGCAAGAATCTTCTCTCTTTTTCTATCTCTCTTTTACTGTCTTTGTCTCTGTATCTGTCTGTCTCTTTCTCTCTCTCTAATGTATTTAGACCAACCCTCTCTCTTAATTTAGTAAATATAACATGTTAGTTCTTGCAACTTCAATTTCAAATAAGCAATAAACCACTATAAATTTTCATGGTTGACCCATTCTCATTAATCAGTATTCCCATATTAAATTAGTTATGAAAACATTAAACTGGCTAGATGTGATCCACTTATTATTGGGATTAAAATGAGTGAAATTTCTAGGGAATTATTAGCATTTATTATATAAATTGACCCTGCAACAGATATAATATGATCAAGATGTTTTGGGCAACTGTGATTTATGTTCCTTTTTTAGCTTTCTTTGACATCAGAGAATGATCTGAATCAGTCTCAGTTCACTGTGTCAGTGTAAAACAAATAACATTTATTGGTTTGGGGTTATTAAAATTTATGTTTCCCCTTTTGGCAGTGTGAGGTTGTTTGACTTAACTATATGACTTTATTTTTTGTATATCTCAAATAAAACTTTTTAGGCAAAGGATTTTACTTGGGATTTCATACACACACACACACACACACACACCCCCCACAAAATCTAAAATTTAATATAAGATTCCTATTTAGAATACTTTCCTTGGAAAAGTTTGGCACTAAATGAGCAGCAAATACATAAGAACTTATAAGCTTTATGTAATAATTCAACACGTGCAATCTTGGGTCATTCTACGATCTCTGCTCAAGTTCAAACACACACTGCCTTAGGAGTCTAACGTTTGGAATTAATATCAAAATGTGAGAGGAGTGAGCCATAGATGGTGCTAATCTGGAGCTGTGTATGTGAGAAGTGGGTAGTAAGTCTGTTTACAATATCTGCTTGTCAAACTTTTCTCTCTGGAGTCTCCTCCAGCAAGAGCAGAAGGAATCTGGATGGAGGAATTTCTTTCTAGACATCTGGTCCTTGGATAAACGTTTAAATGGATTCCTCATCTGTAAAATCTAGTTTAAGGGACAAGATCCTCTGTCAACTTCAAGATGCCAGCTATGATATACAATAGTAGGGAGGCCATAGGAAAATACTTAGCATAATTAAGGCAAGCTGCCTTTCTGGGCTGGGGGAGTATAAATTGATAGATTTGGATATTGATGGATTCAGTTACCTCCTACTTCTCTCACCTTCTTAAAACCAGATAACTTAATCATAATTGCTGTTTGTATGCGGTACCTTGGCAAATAAAGACAAATAAGCTGCCATAGCAGTAAAAAAATCTTCAAAATACAGTGGGAAGATTCATAGGAATCATCTTGGTTCAAATTTTGGCTCTGTTTTTTAATTTGCTCCACAAGGTTGGACTTCATTGGCTCTCTCTAAAAGTTTAATTTCCTTATCTTCAGTGTTATTAAGATTAAAATGATACTATATAAACTAGAATTATGGTAAGCAGCCGTTTAAAAAATACTCTTTTCCCTTTGCTGTCTCCTATTAGTAGGTCCCCCTCGTTTAAATAAACAAGAAACTTAATTGGTCCAGGGCAGCTGCAGCTTCAGGTCCTTTTAGGACCTTGATCAAGTCATGTAACTTCTCAGAGTTTCTGTCTTGCCACCTGCAAAACCAAGATAATCATAGTTGACATCTGCTCACCATGCTGTGAAGATGAATGTGGTAACATCCACAAAGCAGGCTGCACTCTGGGAGAAGCCAAGTGTCACTTGCAATAAAAATAACAAGTGTAACATTAAAAAATATTTATTTCCCAGGTACTCTCTAAAGAGATTTGGGCGTCTGTTGCCCAGGACACATTGGCCTTTAACTAAAAACAAATACCTGCCAGTTTTCATTTAAGTCCATTTTAGCAAATTGTTACTGCTTTGTAATATACCTATTGAGTCCTTGTAGATTAACAAAAAGCCGCTGGGAAAAAGCACTGTACCTTGCCGGCAGGAAATGGAGAATCCCACCAGGGCAACTCTGTGCACAGTTACCATTCAGCCAGCGGCACTTCTCACTGTGATTTGATAAACCTTGCACTTAGCAAAGACTAAGCATTTTAATTGGGAGATTTTGCAGGAATTTTTGATTACACTCTGTCTGATAGCAGTATGTGCCAAATATGCCTGGTGTCATGAATCTCTTAGTGTTACATTTAAACAGGTCTATCATTGTCTTGTCTCCTACTAATATCTAGGGGACCTTTTTACATTGAATTTGAGGTTTTGATTTATTACCATACCTCTAGGAAAAGTACTGTTGACATTAGAATGTTTTTTAATGAAATTATTTAAGAGATGAGCAAAACATTGTGTCCAAGTGCATGATATGTGCTTATTAAGGAAGCCAGCAGGTTTTATAATATGTCTTAAATTTTTAAAATGCCTCAGCTATCATTTTCTAGGTATGGCTTTCTACATATGACTTTTAAAATGATAACTGGAAGCGTTTCTCCTAGTCAGACTTGATTTGTGAACATCTTCTACTGAATGCTGAATGACTCGATGAAACTCATTTAAAGCACAGTCTCTATATTCAGGGGTAGAAAGCTGGAAGAAAACCTTTATCTGAATGTCATTCTCTGGATTGAAAGAGAAAGTGTAATATAAATAACCCTCTAAATGTGTTGGTGGTCAAGTTATTACCTAGTGTGTAAAGAGGAAAACTATTATTTCTACTAAAAGTCAGGGCCAAATAATAATAGGAGTAGGAAAAGAGATAGAAAATTAGAGAGAGAAAACAAGAAACAGTTTTTCAGTAGAATTCTTTGTGCTTTTAAGAACAGAGTCTATTGAAGATACGTATCAGTGATGCGTAAAATTCAAACAATGCCTGTTCTTCAGTTTTCTGCAGACTCAAATGGACTTTTAACATTTTCTCTGTAAGATTTGAATGTTACTTTAAAATAGAATGATTTACCAAAGACTCAGTTTTTCTTACATAAGAAAACAAATTAAGAGGGTAAGAGAATAAAAGGGATCCTTACTTACAGGACTGAGCATGTTCAGAATGTTAAAGGCAAGCTCACACTCAGTAAATCTCAGAGGTGCAGTGGTGATGGTCTCCCAGTAGAACCCTCCCCTTCTGTCATGCCTCCTATCCATCCTCCACAGAACTGTTAGGCTACTAATTCTAAAGCATGTTGACTCCCAGCTGTTTTACAAATAAATGCATTCAAAGCCTTCCATGATCTCAACTGCAGCTGATCTTATGATTTTTCTGCTGTTCCATTGTACTTAGTCGACTTTCCCATCTAAATGACCTACTAACTGAATCATCTTCAAGCTTCCTGACTTACATCCTTTTTCTCACATTTCCCATGGCATCGACAAAGTTTTGATTTTTTCTGTTTCCAAGTTTAATGTGTGTTTTTTCTTTAATTATTATTCTACTTCTGCCCCATAAGCCATAGTTAATTTTTCTCTCTTCAGAACTGCCATAGCAATGTATCTGATCTTTCATGCAATGTTACATTATATCCTCTACTATACATTACACCATCTATGTATATGCTTCCTACTCTCCACTAGGCCTGATATTTTGTTCCATATGTTATAAAAACTTCCTGAGGTCAGAAATCAATTTGTGGTTAGGCCAGCTCAGGTACATCTACCTCCGAGAGCACATTACATTTAATGAAAGCCATATAACTCACTGAATAAATACAAAGGGGAATATTTTAATCCTAATTTCATCAATTCTTCTTTCATTTGGTACAATTTTATATTTTATTTTGTTTGCATTTTTCTTCACTTAGTTCTGTTGAAAACGACAAACTTGCTTTACAGCCCAGAAAGAGGAGATAAAAGAAAGTACAGAAGGCTAGAAACGTAGGCTTCAGAGCCATCAGGATCCAGGTATTAGGTGATTAGGACCAAAAAGGCAATTTCACAGCAGGAACAACCCAGTTAATAAACTGCTGCTCAGAAGAAATGGAAACCAAACAGTTTTCTACTGATTTGTCCAGTTCTGAGAAAGGGGCATCTAATTGGTCTAACTGGTCTGTTAGGCTTCTCTTGGGGAAGATGTAACTACTATTTACAGTGTGTGTCTTAAACACTTCCAGTAGTGAAGACATAGTTGCAGTAAAATAAATGAGAGGGCTATTAGGAAGGAAAAATAGAGGCTGTCAAAGACAGGCACACATCCATTACTGAAGATTCATTACGTGGAGACATTAGGTGAAGTGTGGGAGATGACTGTCATTATTTTTTATAATCTGTAATTAATGAAGGCGTTCTTGAAGTGTTTTATTATACTTCATTGTGATGCATTAGACTAAGACTGTGTTTACTGCACAAAGGGAATATCTTGCGTAATTTTCCACATGATTGCCACAAAATACCCCCAGGTATGATATAACATCATTTACTTTTTCTATAATCAGATTGTGGGTCAGCATATATTCAGAGGTATCAAACTTTCTGACTCTATGTATAATATGCTGGATGGTGTGGCTTTGAAGATCTTTAAATACAGGCATATTTAAGAATGAAATAGTAACTGACTCAAAAAGAGGATGAGATATGATGTGCCTCTAACAGGAGCTATTTCTTCTGACAAAAAGCACATATCCAGTCAAAGCAGCAGACTACGTGAATTCTAGGACTGGCTGGGCTTCATGACAAGACATCCTACGTTGCATGAAGCAAAATAACATATTTTTCTTGCAGTATACACTTGGTTAGCACTCCCTACCACCTTTACTCCAGAAAACAGTTCAGACTGTAAGAAACAGTATTAACACATTTGTTGCCTGGCTAAAAAACTTTCACCAAGCACCTACTCCTTGTTTTGTAGGAACAGGAGTATCTGGCCAGATTCTGAGAATAAAATGAGCAAAACCAGAGTTGCTGCCTCCCAGCGGCAGTATTTGTAAGAGACAAGTAAATTGATGATTTCAGTGATAATAATAAGACCCATTATTTCCAGTGATTTATGAACCCAGAAGAGGGCTCCCAAGAAGTAAAGGAGAAGCAGAATGTGGCATCAATAACTTTTAGAGAAGATGATGCTTGAGTAACTTATTTAAGTACATTTTGGGATATTTCAGATGAAGAAGGTATGCATGTATGTGGGTAGGGTTGGGAGGAAGTGAGGACAGATAGACACTAGACGTTGAAGTACACGTCTCTCCTTCGTTGATGGAAGGAAAAATAAATTCTGCCACTTTGTCCCTGAAAATGAGCTAAATGAGTTAGAGTCAAAGTTGTCTTTTTAAAGGTAATTCACTGGGTAGGGGTTGGAAGGTTACTATGCTATCTTCAGAAAAAGAGATTTGCCACAGTAAGGAAGCAATCTGGTTTGTGTCGATCTAAAATGAAACTTGATGGGATATGGGAAGGCTACCGCTGTTGACAGCACAATGGAATATTTCTGCCTCTAAAGAAACAATAACAAAGATAGACTTGTTGGGCTTCCCTGGTGGCACAGTGGTTGAGAGTCCGCCTGCCAATGCAGGGGACACGGGTTCGTGCCCCGGTCCGGGAAGATCCCACATGCCGCGGAGCGGCTGGGCCCGTGAGTCATGGCCGCTGAGCCTGCGCGTCCGGAGCCTGTGCTCCACAACGGGAGAGGCCACAACAGTGAGAGGCCCACGTACCGCAAAAAAAACCCAAAAAAGTCAGGAACAAATAAGTTGGCATAGTAATGATAATGAAAACTTTGAGTCTGCACAAATGGCCAAATGATTGTTTTTTATTCAGCCAAGCTAGATTGTTGTCTTTGAAAAAATTTTAATAGTTTATCTAGATAGATAGCTTATAGCCAAAGCTTGTTTGTTTTTATACTGTTTGGGTTCTCAACTAAGGTTTATCGGCCTCATTTAAGACAAATGTTTTTCAACCAGCAGCAAAGAAATGAGGATGTTGAGACAGTCTCTCCTTTGTCTTTGAGGCAGTCAAGTGGAAAGAAAGGCACACAGAGTCACCAAAGGCCTGTGCTACAGTTGAACCAGGAAGAAATACCAAGGTTATAATTAACATCTGATGTCAATATCATCACCCCAGATCTGAATTTATCAGTGAGTCCATGCCAGACCTTCAGTGCCAGATGGTCAGCTGACCTCTCTGATTGGTTATTTCCCTCTTAGATGATAGCACATTTCATCTTTAGGCCACTTTAATCATTAGGAAATCCTTCCATGTTTTGCTTGCAATTATCTGCTGAACCTACCATTTAATATTTTAATTGCTTAAGATATTGCTTAATTGTTTTTCTGATTGCTTACCCTTCCAATGCCCATATATGGCAAATATAGTTCATAATTTTTTCCTACCTAGGCTAAACAACTCCCAGTCCCTTCAAATGTTCTGCATGTGACATCATATGTGTTCTCTTCACCCGCCTCATTTAGAATATGCTACATTTCCTCTATATTTTTCTTAAAATGCAAGATCTTATGAGACCTCCCCTAGTCTGAAATATGTGTCAATGTCCCTTAGTATTTTAGAGACCCTATTAACTTTGGGAAGTAATAAAGATACGAATGTTTCTTTTACTTGTATTGTCTTCATGCAATTGTCATCACCAATAACCCAAATCTTTTCCCAATCACTTGCACACTCAGGTATATGTTTCTGCTTGTAGACGTGGGAGAGGAGATTCAAATATTAATGCACTGGACTTCTTTTTCTTGAGATTTTTAGGGTTCACATGTCATGAAATGTTTCCCTGATGTTTGAGTATTGGCATAAGATACCGGAAAACTCAGTCTGCAGAGAGATCCATGTATAAATCCTGTTCTATCACATCACAGCCCTGTGACCTTCACCTAATTATTAACGTCCCTAATTCTCAATGTTTATATCTACTAAATGAAGACCACTTTCAAAAAATTGTGTTAATATTAAATGAAAGGATGTTTGGAAAATATGAAGAATAGGTAGTGCTTTGTTCATAGGGAATGCTCTATGAATGTTACAATGCTGCAGGGAGGACATCTAATTCACATCTACTTTAAAAATAATGGCTTCTTTCCTAGACAGTAAGTGCTAGCAATAAGAACTTCAAAACTGAAATGTCTTGCCCAAGTTTATTCAGCTACCTAAAGTAAGAATAAAATGACAACCCTAATTCCCTGTATCACATCTTGCTTTCTTTAAAAGATACAGATCCATGTATAGGTATAACAGAATCACTTTGCTCTACACCTGAAACTAACACAACATTGTAAATCAACTATAGTCCAATATAAAATAAAAATTAAATAAATAAAGTTACAACCATCTATATGCTCAAAAATAAAAATAAATGACACAAGTCACTATTACAGATTATACCCTTGTTTCTGCTGATATAAATAAATGCAAATCAAGGAAAGTAGGTATTGAATTGAGGAACAAGTATATATCATAACAAATATTCTGTTGGATTCATTTCAAAATACCTCTGTGCAATAAAAATCTAAGGTACTGCTATCTTAAAAATGCAAATAGTATTTTAAAGATTAATATGGGCACAACACTAAACTTGAACTGTGTTCATTTCTAGAAAATCCCAGAGGTAGAGACAGCACCTGAAAGGTTATAAACAGTTTCCCTGTGTCTTAGCCAGATCTGTGAGTCCTTGATCATGAGAGTAATTCCGGGATGTGAGATACAGTTACATACAAACAAACCCACATAAACATGTGTCTCTACCCTAGCAGAAAAAAAGATTTAGACACTGTGGGGCTTTATTTATTTAAATATTCCAGGATTGTGGTGATTATATTTTTTAAATGAACTTTATTATTTTGTGGTTAAAGCTGGAGGAGGATAATTAGCCACAGCCCTTAAATTCTCCCCATGCTCTAAAGTTGAAATCGATAAAAATATGGAGGGAGGATGTAAATGCTTTATCTCACCTTTCGTTTATGTAATGCTCCTGCTTACTCAGCCTCACTGCTTCTCTTTTCTCCAGCTGCCATTTGGCTTCCCAGAGCCAAATGACAGACTTCCAAACAGACACCTGGGAAATTCAGCCTGAGCCATTGTATTACTACAGAGAGTGAGCTTATCATGTGCCATGTCTTGACACTGTGACAAGCTACTAAAGGACCATTGATTAGCCCTTAGTGTTTGGAGAGCTTGAACTCCACTGTAAAATCTGTCCTGTTGCTCTAAGTACAGTAAGAGGTCATTGAGAATTTGATATACCAACAGCATCACTAAGGCACCTAACAGTACATTTCCAGGAACTATAGGACATCTTAAAGGGCTGTCGGCATGGCTTTCTGTTGAAGACTCTAAACTTGACTAAATGGAATTGAAATAAAATATAAAATGAGGAAGCAACTAAAAGGTAATAAATGGCAGATAATAACATATACTTTCTACAAATATCTTGATATTTAGTGCCTTTCCTTGAGAAAGACTTTAGATGTGAGAGCTATTCTTATTTAAGGCCTATCTTCCCTATAGACTCAGATCTCCTTGTAAAACAAGGATGTTCATTTTGTTAGCCACTGTCCCAACACCTAGCACAATGCTTGGCACAGAGTGGGCACACAATAGACATTTGTTTAATGAAAGAATGTTGCTAGGCATCCTGTCTTGGATGGAGACATTTGTTTAGTGTAGCCAATAAAGATTATTCAAAGGTCACAGAATTCAATGATTCTTCTTAGGATTTTTGAGTTGGTTACTATTACTTCCGGGCTGGACCAGTCTTCTTGTATTCAGAGCTTTCAAGTGTTCAGAATTCTAGAGTATTTTGAAGAGGTACACCAGAAGACTAACTTCTGATAGTGGCATTGGGACTTGGACTAATGAATAGTTTTTTATAATATTTTGTTACATTTCATGGTTTGTAATAATATTCCTTATTTGACCTACAAGTTCCCCAATGTCTATAAATCTTGACTTTGGAGGGCTATATATGTAATAAAAAACCTTAATTTGTTTTAATTTTCTAAATCTTGCTCAATTAGAACATTCATTTATAAGTTATTTAACTCTTTTTTCCTAGCTTCATTAGGATATGACTGAGAAGTAAAATAGTATATGATTAAGGTGTCCAACATAATGTTTTGATATTCGTATATTGTAAAATGGTTACCACAATCAAGTTAATTAACATAACCATTCCCTCACATGGTTGCCTTGTGTGTGGGTGTGGGTGTACATGTATGGTTAAGAACACTTAACTTCCACTCTGTTAGCAAATTTCACATATAAAATACATTATTATTAACTATAGTTAACTATGATACACATTAGGTCTCCTAAATTTGTTCACCTTATAACTGAAATTTTGTACCCTTTAACCAACATCCTTCCAACCCCGCAACCCCCATCCCTGTTAACTACATTCTATTCTCTATTTCTATGAGTTTGACTTTTTAAGGTTCTGCGTATCAGTAAGATCATGCTTATTAAGTGCCATTTGTGTTCTGGGAAGTGGAGATGTGATAATAAGTAAGGCACAGCCTCCACACCAAGGAACTCAAAATTTAGAAAATAAAACAACAACAATAACAAATAACACTTGAACGTTGCTCATAATGTACCAGGCACTGTTGGAAGAAATTTACATAGATATCTCATTAAGTGTTCATAAAATCCTATGATGTAGAAAATATTATGTTCAATTTACAGATACACGAATTGATACTATATAAATATCATATGCATAAGAAGGCAAGTAAATGTGCACAATGTAACAGGATGTGCTCTGTAGTAGATATTTGTAAACTCAGGCAATACTTGTTTTATTTATGTGAAATGTCTATGCCATGAAATACGATTCAGAGTTTGCCAAGCAGAGAACTAGAGTGGAAAGATTATGTTTCTGGAAAAGAAAACAAACATTTACAAAAATATTGAGATTTGCTTCTGCATCAGCCTCAGTACCATCATCATCATTATCATAGCTAATATTTATTGAGAGATCACTGTATTTCATGTTAGTCATTAGACATTTAAGGATGAACCCTTTTATTCTTTACAATAGCTGAAGATGTCAATACCATATTTATCAATATTTTACAGGTAAAGAAATAAAGACACACAAAGAGGATCCTAAGTTACACAGCTAATAAGTGGCAAAACAGAACTTAAACAAGGATGTCTCTCCCTAGAGAGCCCACACTCTTAACCATTAAATATACTGACTTTCATGAGGGACATAACATATTTGGGAAATGGCAAATAACTACGGTTGTGATGTTAAGATAGTCATAGTAGATGAAGAATATAAAAGTCTTAGAGTGTACAGTCTTTGTGATGCCATTATATTTAGACTTGTGGAAATATTGAGTCTTTGATGAATCCATGAAACGACATTTGTTTTCAAAAGATCACTCCATGGAGAATTGATTCAGGTAGTGAAGATATTTGAGGAAAAGAAATATACTTGGAGAAAAGAATAGTCTAAGACAAGAAGGATGAGAGTTTGAACCAAGGAGAACAGTTATGGAAATAGAAAAAAGAAGAAGAAATTTAAGGCTTAGTAAATTAAAAATATAGTAGAGCAGATGTGATAATCAAGTTTCTGTCAAAGAGTAGCTAAACTAACACACCATTGTAAAGTAATTATACCCCAATAAAGATGTTATTAAAAAAAAAAAAAAGTAGCTAAAAGGAAAAGGAGAAAGTTTCTGACTTGGACAAATTGCGGAGGGAGGGGCCATCAGTAAACACAGGGAATGCAAGGGAAGAAACAGGTTTTAGTGGAGGATAATAATTGCAACTTTGGAACATTAGCAAAATTACATTTCCTGAGCTCCATTTTTTTGGAAAATGACTTCAAATTTCTGACTTCAAATCCACCCTTGCTGTCACTGTGAAATCATTTTGTTATGCTATATTTTCTATTAAATATGACCTAACTTTGAAGTAACTCTATTGGTACTAGTCTTCCCACTCCAAAAAATAATTTAGTATGCAGTCCTCAAGTTAGCTTGGAAATGTTATTTTCTTGTGAACGAAATAGTTTTATTTTCCTTTAAAGGGAATCAATGGTTTGTAAAACATGTACAGCCAGGTGAGTATGGGTCTTACATATTTTGTGTTGGAAATAAACATGTAAATGAGATAAGCATTTCCCTCATCAACTAATCCAATTTTTCTTCAAAAGCATGTTGCAATGTTGAGTTTACTGTATATAAACAGTTTATCACAGACATCTTTTGGCTCTTAGAGCAAAGTCATTTTTTAATTTAAAGCTAATAATATAGCTTAAACATTCTTTTAAGATGAAAAATCCATCCTTAGGTTCTGTTGCTTTAATTTTCTTCATTGAGGTAGATTTTTCCTTTCCTGTCAGGTCCTCTTGTGTCTGGTTTGGTTTAATTTGCAGAAGTGCCATACCAAATGATTGGCTATAAATGTGTCTCTTTTCCTTGTCTCTGTTGTGTTAAGAGCAATCACACCAGCAGTCTATTTTATTTTCTTTATCTTTGTAAATCTAAAAGGGACTTTTACTTATCATATAAAGTATTTTGTATTTTCCTTCTTTACAATTTCTCCCTTCAAATGGTACAGAAGCACCAAGAAAGCAGTTGTTTTATTTATTGTACATATGTCTCTACTTGCAGAGCAGAGAAGAATTCCTAGCATATAATAAGCCTTAATAATTCTTCATTGAATAAATAAAAAATGAAGTATGGATGAATCTGTAAGTCCTCTTCCAAGTTTTTGTTTAGTTTCTGGCTATTACTTATTATATAAAAACTAATTTTGGACATGAAAAAAGTTGCAAATACAGTAAAGTATCTTAGATACTTCACCCAGATTCTCCAAATGTTATAACTTACACAACCAGAGTACAAATATCAAAATCAGGAAACTTACCTTGATACAATTCTATTAAGTAATCTAATATTAAGTAATAGTAACATTAAGTAATCTACAGGTGTACTCAAATTTAGGAGTGGTCCCATTAATGTCTTTTTTTTTCTGATATAGGATCTAATTTAAGATCTCAGATAATATTTAGTTTGTCATGTCTTTCTGGTCTTTTTCAGTCTGGGACAGTCCTCAGACTTTGTTTGCACTGATAACCTTTACATCTTTGAAGAGTACTGACTAGTTACTTTGTACAATGTCTACCTATCTGGGTTTGTCTGATGTTTTCTCATGTTCAAATTCAGATATGTTTTGCGCTAGATTGCCATGGGAGTGATGATAAACTCTTCTTAGCGCATAATATCAGAGGATTCATGATATTCAAATTTCTTATTTATTGATGCTAGTTTTGATCCCTTATTTAAGAGAGGTGGTGTAAATCAGGTTTCTCCCCTGTAAGGTTACAATTTTTCCCTTCGTAGTGAACAAATATGTTGGAGTAGATACTTTAAAACTATGAGTATACACTTTTTCTCATCATGTTTGCTCCCTAATTTTGGCATTCATTCATGAACATTTTCTACAATAAATATTACTCTGGTGTTTGCTGAATGATAATTTCCTTTAGTCCTTCTGCATTTATTAGTTTGAGTTCTAATTAGTTTGAGTTTGAGTTCTGCTTTTATTAGTTTGAGTTCTCAGTAAGGCTGTCCCTTTATCTCATTTATTAATTCAATTACCAGTATAGACTCACTAATATTTATTTTATTCAATGGGTTTTAATCCATTACTCTACTTTATAATTTTGCTCAAATTGTCCCAGATCCAACCACTGGCTTCTGTGTAATTTCAAGTGGCCTGAACATTATTTTAAGCACTTTCTTGTGCCACAAAAATATTAATACTTAGACTTATGTTGTACTTGCCTTGCCCCAACCTTGCAATTTGTCAATTTTCCCAAGGAGTTCTCTCTTATATAACAGTGATATTTAGAAATCAAAACTCTGTGTTCATTGCTACTGGAATGCCATTGTTTTTAGACCCTTTCAAGCAACATAGCTGGGAAACGAATATACCATCAACACGGAAATACACACATTTATACTATTCATATACATATTTTTACTATTTCTATATCTGTATCTATGACATTCTCATATTTCTGACTCTAATCCAACACTGAAAGGTTGATTCAAGTCTTCCTCTTTCTTTATTTGCAAATTCTTTCCTGAATAGCAAGTTCTATACAATATATTTATTTTTTTCAAACCTAGAATACACAGTTTCAGAATTGTTAACCTATATTCCTGTGAAAAACAAATTTATCAACTAGAGCACAGTATTCGTGTACAGTTATTTTGAATTTCTGTCAAAATCCTGTTTCTAAAATTAACTTCATTTTTTCCACCGTCCCCTAGTGAGTTATAAGTATGCAATATATTTAGTGTTATTTGTTGCCACTTGTATTTCATTTTATCTTCCAATTCCTTCCTGGTTGGTTTTAAGTACTTTATTTTGGTAGTATGTCAAATTATATCACGGTTTGAAAAGTAAACATATATAAAAATGTATGATCAAGGAAGCATTACTTCTCCCATATCGTGTACCCTGTTTCCATTTCCCCATTTTTTTTACCCCATTCCAACCTATGCCCTATAGGTAATATATTTTTTTAGTTTCTGGGTTTTCCTACTTGTATTTATTTAATTTTTTGCACACATGTATGTTACATACATGATATCATATCATATACATGCACTTCCTTACATGAAAGGAAACATTAAAGATACTATTTTGCACTTTGATTTTTTTAATTTAACAATATATGCTAAAGTTCACTCACATAAGTTTGTAGAGATCTTCCTCCTTCATTTTTATATAGCTGCATAATACTCCATTGTGTAAATGTATTATAGTTTACTCAACCACTCTCTTATGTAGGACATTTAGCTGTTTGCAAAGTTTTGCAATTACAAACAATTGTATAATAAATGATAGTACATATATATGTTTGTATTGTTGAATCTTCAGGATACACTCCAAGAAGTGGATTGCTGGATCAAGTGGCAAATGCATATGTAGCTTCTATATTTCCCATGAGAAAGTGTTGTTAACAGGTTTTATTCCCAACAGCAGTGCATAAGAATGCTCCTTTGCTCACTGGTTTCTAACAGAATACGTAGCCACTTAAAAAATTTTTGCCAATCTGATATGTGAGAAATGGTGTATCAATAATTTTCTGATTTGAATTTCTTTAACTGAATTTGAGTGTCTTTTCATGTGAGTCAGGACCATTTTATTTCATTTTTTTGTGAATTATCTATTCATGAATTGTTCTATTTTTCCATGTTTTTGTCCATTATTTCTCAATTTTTTTGAAATATTTTGCAAAGATCTTCTCCCTTTGTCAATTGTCTTTTGATGTAGTTTAAAGTGCTTCTTCTGGACATATAATTAAACAAATTATATATTCATATTTATCAAAATTGTATTGCCTCTGAATATTAAATCAAGTTTAGAAAGACTTTCTTTACTTATATTATCCCCCTAGGGCTTTTATGACTTCAATTTCTAACATTTAGATCTCTGACACATTTTGAATTTATTCTTATGTATGTTATACTAAAGGTGGCATTTCAGATCACAGGAACAAAGATGGAATTTTAAATAAGTGATGGCCAGACAACTGGGTATCCTTTTTTAAAGAGATAAAATTAGATCTATACTAATACAATTGAAATTAGTATATTTTTCTATTCATGGACCAGTACTACACTGTTTAATCACAGAGTCTCTGTAATATGTCTTAATACATGGTTTGTCTGTTTTAATATCCTTATTTTTAGATTTTCTTTTTTCAGTGTTTTACTGGCTATTCTTGACTGTTTGTTTATGTACATGAACTTTTGAGCCATCTTATTGCACATAACACCTTTATTTATTTTTTAAAGTTGTATTAAATTTATAAGTCAGCATAGGGAGAAGTGATATCTTCTTAATATGAGTCATTCTAAGAGGAAGGGATGTTTTACTATTTGTTAAAGTCAACTTTTGGTTATTTCAGGAGCACTTTCAAGTTTTTCACATTTGGGTTTTGTCTGTAATTCATCTACTTCATGGAACTAATCAACATTTCCTTTGTGGCCAATTATATGATCATTTTCTGTGAGTGTTGCATGAGGACCCAAGAAGAGGTTATCTCTCTCTTATTAGGGCATAAAGTTTGACTTATCTATAAGAGCTATCCCACTTATATTATTTAGGCTACTTTCTACTGTATCTGATATCAAGATCACTACCAATGCTTTCTCATTTTTTCCACTCATCTTGTCCATAGCTTTAGTATTAGACTTCCTAAATCATTTTGTTTTAGATGTATCTCTTATGTACAGAGCATAGCTGGACCTTGCTTTGTAAGTCCAATGGAAAAATATGTCTTTCAGTGTGTATATTACACTATTTATTTGTGTAACATATATGTTTCATCTCAATTCAGTCATAATATTTTGTAATTTTGTGCATTGTGTTACATTTGCTATGTTTCTCTAGAAAATGTGTATTCATTGCTATTTAATTTACAAACTTTTTGGGGGGATATTTAGGGAATTTTTGTTCTAGTCCTAATTTTTGTATTTATACCATTAAAAAAAATTCCTTGGTTTTCTGCTATCTTATTTAATGTACTAACTGCTTTGTCAGTTTCAATGTAATCATTTAACTTCTGCTTAGTGACTAATCAATGAGTTTTTTCTGCTTTCCTCTTTTTCTCTCTCTTTTCTTCTATTTTTCACTTGTGTTATTTCTACTTTTTTACAACACATCATATTTTTTTACATATAATGTATTGTAGGCACCAATTCCTCCAAAGAAATGGGCCAAATGTACTCAACTAGAAGGCATATTTAGTGAATCTTCTTATTTTATTTACTTTTAAAGGTGTTCTCTCTAATCCGAAATACAATATTTTCCATAATACTTCTGTATATGTATGTGCCATACCAAACATAGTGCTATATGTACAAGGGTATCTTCTGTATCCTCAGGCCAATAATTATTTAGTGCAATTAATGTTAGTAGTAAGTTTCACTGAAAGAATGTTTCGAAAAAGTTTTACTAAAAGTGGTCATTATTTTACTCGTATTCTTCTATTGTTCTCATTTGCAACCTTGTTGTTGCCTCCTGTCATATCGAAAGTATTTTTGTGAATTCTAGTTTCAAGTTTTCACTAAATAGACATATTTTAGTTACTGAGTCCAAAACCAAATTCTAATTTCTTCAACTCCTTGTAAAAATGGTGTACTGAAAAGCCACTTTTGAGTTAGAATCTGGTTCCAAAATTTGTATGCTTTAGAGACCATGGAAGAAAGTAATTTCTAGGTTTTTACTTACTCATAAAGACTGAAATGAGAACATTTGTGAAAGTTCCTTAAATAAAAAAATTTAATACTGTATATATTTCTTCATATATTTCAGTCCAGAGATACCAAACTCATTTTAGCTGTCAAGATAGATTTTATCTCACAGGTTTCAAGTTCCTCATTTACAAAGTAGAGATACTGATAATACCTGCCCATTTTTGCTCCTGAAAATATTGCAGCAATGAACGTTAACTTGAAGAGTGTTTGTAAATTATTGAAAACCTGATCCATTTTCTTCCCCATATTGTGAGGATTACATTTGATAGTGTGAAAGTGTTTTTAAAAATGGCAAGGTTCTATACAAATGTGATTGTCTGGGAACTGTAGGTCAGTTTAGCTGGATGACACAGTCTGTATGGTACCAGAATCACCAATTTAATATCATAAATTTAATTTGGAATTGTAAATTTCATTTACAGTTTAATTCAAATAAACAAGTAATTTTTAAATAAAACCTGATCTATTTATTGATAGCTGGAGTGTATATCCTGTGGAACAATCACACACACACACACACACACACACACACACACAACAGGAGCAGAATATTAGGCCACATTAACATGACTTCAGAGAAAAAAAAATTTAAGCTGTGATTTAATTTACCAGTCTTTAAACCTAAATCTAGAACTGATATTTAGCTGGTACACAAAAGAATAATTATGATGGTTTTCTAAATGTTGAAATTTTTTCATCATAAAGCTACGGTGCTGAGTCCTCAAGAGCCCCACCACAATAGCCTGATTCTACCTTCCTAGAATATCCAAGGACCCAGCTTCTAAGGGTTAGACCCTAGACCAGCAGGGTCTTCCTGGCCCCTCTTCCAGTGCTAAAGCAGCTATTGTTCTCATTGATTGATATCATAATTTCCACCTTTTCCTAACTCAAAAGATGATGGATGAATCAGACTTGGGTTGGTTCTAATCTTGATAATTTGATCTCTACTCTCCTCTCCAGCTTCTGTATCTCTTATCCACCAGGATCTACTCTTAGAGGCTAGTAGTAGTGGGCTACTGCAATATGTCTTGACTCTGGGCTACTCGCAGTTCCTCTAGCTTTAGAATGCTTTTTTGTCTTCATCTGACTAACTCTTTTTATCCTCATCCAGCGTAGACATGCCTCCTCCTGGAAGTTTTTACTGACACTCTGGCATATCTGGAAGATACTCCTGTGTATTCTCCTAACACCATGTATTTTTTCCATCTATATCGCTGTCACCCTACACTGAAATTGCCTAATTTTGTGTGTATCTTTCCTTCTAGATTCATGTTTCTTAGGCAGGAGTTTGTTGTCCAGTGCTTAGCATATGGTGTCACAAAGAAAAGAATAGATATAGTTAATACATGGAGGCAAAGTATATATCAGGCCCTCTGATAGGTTCTTTATAAATTTTACCTTTTGAAATCATTCTTTTGAAGAAAAAATAAAAATTCAGAGAGATGAACTAACTTCCTTGAGTGAATAATCCCTAGACTTGAGCTGGAGTCTCTCTGACTCCAATATCATTATTCTTTCAGCAATATCACACTGCCTTCCTAGTGACTTGCAAATACATCCTTTTCTGTTTAGCTTCTAAGGGAACTGAGCATTTGTGTATTTCTCAATATCCAATTTGCTTTTCTCCATTGAAATCTGGAAAAAAACCATCTAACCATTTGTAAAGTAGTTTATCCTATATTGAATTCTTGGAACGCAAATGGCATACTGGATTCAGCAATCAAAATCAAAATTGGCTTAAAGGTTAAAATTCTCTTTGTCAATAGTTAAAATTCTGAGACTCTTACTCTTGAAAGCTTTGTGTTTCTATATTCACTTATTTTTTTCTTTACTGCATCTATGCAGCAATCTTCTTTAACGGTGTAGCTTCTTAAAAACAGTTTACAATTTTCACGCTCACGCAGAAGAGTTACAGTCTCTGCAATTTAATAGAAAACTGTCTTCATAATTTGTCTCCCTATATTGTCTTTATCAACCTGAATTCTGTGGGAAAAAATATTAAATTAATAGCATAGGGTGGCTTGTGATCTCACTGATTATGTTGTGGTTTCTCCTACTTTTTATAAAGGAAGAGCATGTTGTGAACACAATAAAGAAAGCCTCATACACATTAAGCAGGTAGGCATGCAGAGTGGGAGACAGTGTGTTGATTCCAAGATCTATTACAATTGCATGTTGAATTTGGGCACGTTATTAATCTTGCTGAGACTTTTATTTTCCTCATTGTTAAGAAATATTGGAATAATCAACATATAAATATAATATTTAAAATACATAAGATTTTATATAAAATGTAAAATAATTAAAACTTAAATATAAAACTCAGGAAGGAAAATATTTATAAAACTCATAAAGGTTAAAAAAATTAATCAAACTTAAACTTAATAAAGCCAGGGTTTGGGGACTAAGGCTTTGCCACTCTAATGCTAAGAAGCATTAAAAATGTTTGATTTTTGCTCTCTTTTTGTTTTTCTCATCCAGTTTCGTATGTAACAGACTCATATAAAGCACAGTATGTAAGGTGTTAGTCTTTAGTAAAAAGTATCACAATGAGTTAAGAAATCAATGTCTCTCCAGTAGAATATAACATAAGCTCAGTGTCATTTGGTCCAGGATGGGTTTGTGTGATCACTGTTATGTCTTCAGCACCACAAACAGGGACATGGCAGGTAAGAGGTAAGTATTTGGTGAATGCTGTTTTCTGTTATTACTTTCAAATAAAATATTTTTTAGAGAAGTTCTAGTTTCACAGCAAACTTAAATGAAAGGTATAGAGATTTCCCATATACTCCCACCCCCAACACGTGTATAGCCCTTCCACTAACAACACCCCCCACCAGAGTAGGACCTTTGTTACAATGATAAACTGACATTGACACATCATAATCGCTCAAAGTCCGTAGTTCATGTATTAGAGTTAACTCTTGGTGTTGTACATTCTATGAGTTTGGAAATATGTATAATGTATTGCATATAACATTATATTATTGTACAGAATAGTTTTACTGCCCTAAAACTCCTTTGTACTATGTCTTTTTTTTTTTTTAGAGGTCTTTCTGTGTGTGTGTGTGTGTGTGTGTTAGTTTCTGCTTTATAACAAAGTGAATCAGCTATACATATACATATATCCCCATATCCCCTCCCTCTTGCATCTCCCTCCCGTCTAGGTGGTCACAAAGCACCAAGCTGATCTCCCTGTGCTATGTGGCTGCTTCCCACCAGCTATCTATTTCACATTTGTAGTGTATATATGTCCATGCCACTCTCTCACTTAGTCCCAGCTTACCCTTCCCCCTCCCCATGTCCTCAAGTCCATTCTCTACGTCTGCGTCTTTATTCCTGTCCTGCCCCTAGGTTCATCAGAACCTTTTTTTTTTTTTTCTTAGATTCCATATATATGTGTTAGCATACAGCATTTGTTTTCCTCTTTCTGACTTACTTCACTCTGTAGGACAGACTCTGGGTCTTTTTGACCTTCCCTTTCCCCTACGCCCTGGAAATCACTGATCTGTTTACTCTCTCTGTAGTTTTGTCTTTACCAGAAAGCCAAATAGCTTGAATCATAAAGCATGTGCCTATTCAGATTGGCTTCTTTCACTTAGTGCTATGCATTTAATTTCCTCCATGTCTCTTCATAGCCTAATAACTCATATCTTTTCAGTGCTGAATACTATTCCATTTTCTGGATGTATCACAGTGTACTTATCCATTACTTACTGCAGGGCATCTTGATTACTTCAAAGTTTTGGAATTAGAAATAACACTGCTATAAAATCCATGTTCATGTATTTTGTGGATATAAATTTTCAGTTCATTTGCGTATATACTCTGGAGCACAATCAGGATCATATGATAAGAGTACATTTCATTTTGTAAGAAACTATCAGGCTGTCTTTGAAAGTGGCCGTAGAATTTTGCATTCCCACCAGCAATGAATGAAATTCCTGTTTCTCCACGTATTTGACATCTTTGGTGTTGTCAGTGTTCTGGGTTTTGGCCATTCTATGAAGTGTTTGGTGGTACCTTTTTGTTTTAATTTTCATTTTCTATTGACATATGATGTGGAGCATATTTCCATATGTTTATTTGCCATCTATGTACCTTCTTTGGTATGATGGCTATTAAAGTTTTGGGTCCATCTTTTAATCTGGTTGTTCATTTTCTTATTACTGAGTTGTAATAGTTCTTTGTATATTTTAGATGATAGTTTTTCATCTCATGTGTCTTTTGCAAATATTTTCTCCTTATCTGTGGCTTGTCTTTTCATTTACTTGACAGTGCCTTTTATGCAGCAGAAATTTTTAATTTTAATAAGTTCAGCTTATCAATTCTTTTTTTCAGGAATAGTTTTTTTTTTTTTTTTTTTTTTTTTTTTGCGATACACGGGCCTCTCACTGTTGTGGCCTCTCCCGTTGCCGAGCACAGGCTCCGGACGCGCAGGCTCAGCGGCCATGGCTCACGGGTCCAGCCGCTCCGCGGCATGTGGGATCTTCCCGGACCGGGGCACGAACCCGTGTCCTCTGCATCGGCAGGCGGACTCTCAACCACTGCGCCACCAGGGAAGCCCTTCATGAATAGTTTTTGGTGTCAAATCTAAAAGTCCATCACCAAACACAAGGTCATCTAGGTTTTGTCTATGTGATATTCTAGGAGTTTCCATTTAAGGCTCTGATTTATTTTGAGTTAATTTTGTAAAATGTGTATGGTCTGTGTCTATCTTCTTTTTTTTTCCTTTGTGCATGTGGATGCTCAGTTGTTCTAGCACTGTTTGTTGAAAAGACTATCTTTGGTCCATTGTATTATCTTTGCTCCTTTGTCAGAGAACAGTCTATTTCTGAGCTCTCTATTCTGTTCCATTAATATGTTTGTCTATTCTTTCTCCTAATACTCCACTGTTTTAATTACTATAGCTTTACAGTAAGTCTTGAGGTCTAGTAGTGTTAGTCCCTCCAAATTTGCTCTTCTCCAATATTATGTTGGCTATTCTTGGTATTTTGCCTCTCCATATATATTTTAGAATCCATTTGCCAATATCCACAAAATAACTCCTTGGATTTTTATTGGTATTGTCTTGAATCTATATATCAAGTTGGGAAGAACTGACATTCAGACAATATTGAGTTTTCTATTTGTGAGCATGAAATAGCTCTCCATTTATTTAGTCATCTTTGATTCTATTCATCAAAGTTCTATAGTTTTCTTCATATGGATCTTACACATATCTTGTTAGATTTACACCTAAGCATTCTATTTTGGGAGTCATTAAGGTAAATGGTCTTGTGTTTTTAATTTCAGTTTCCAATTGTTCATTGCTGGTATTTAGGAAAGGGATTTGATTTTATATACTAACCTTATATCCTGCAACCTTGCTATAATCGCTTATTAGTTCCAGAATTTTTCATTGACTCCTTCAGATTTTTACACAGACAATCATGTCATCTGCAAAGAAAAGCAATTTTATTTCCTTCTTCCCAGTCAGCATACCTTTAATTTCCTCTTCTTGTCTTATTAGCTAGAACTTTCAATATGATGTTTAAAGGGGGTGGTGAGAGGGGCCATCCTTGTCTTGTTCCTGATCTTAGCAAGAAAGCATTTAGTTTCTCACTATTAAATAAGGTTAACTGTAGCAGTTTTTGATGTTCTTTATCAAGTTAAAGGCATTCCCCTCCATTCCCAGTGTACTGAAATTGAATGTGGTTTTATTCATCAATATATCAATGCCACAATATACTAATTGTCAAAGGACAAAATTTGTCAAGTAACAATTCCTAATATTTTGTAACTGTTTACAATTCATAAACATGCTCATATTCATTTTCTTATCTCATCTTGGAGGTACCATTTGCAATACAGTAAACAGATAGTATCATTTCAAATTTAGTCAAAAAGGAAATTAATGGCCAGAGATGAAATATATTTTAATGATTCACAAAGTTTGAAAGATACCAATTATGAAGTCCAAGTAAAGCCTTTGTATTACAATCTGTAAGCATTCCTTTTTTCCTTCTTCTCCTTCTTTCTTCCTTCTTTCCTCCCTTCTTTTCTCATTCTCTTTCTTTCTTTCACATCTTGCAATAACTGAGTGAGTGCTATTTAATTACCATGTTTGTTTCTAAAGACTTAAGAAAAACATTAATTGAGGGTCTCCGCCTTCAAGGACTCATCATCTTCTGATTGATACAGATAAATGAAATAATAATAACAATATATGTTAATAAAACATCTAGTTAAGGATAGCATATTGAACATACTTTTATTTCTTCTCTATCACAATAAATTTAAGTATTATTAAAGGGATAAAGATACACAAATGCTCATAACTGAAAAGAAAACAAGGAAAGATTACTTAGCACTAAAGGTACTTCTTTTTGTTGATGTTGTTAAGATATGAAGGAAAATAATTATTCCTATGTCAGGGCAGAGGTATCTAGAAAGTATTCCTCTCTGGAATATTCAGAATGCTTTTAGAGAGAGTCCTAGATATGCTCATACAGAGGCATCCAGAGAATAGAAAAGTGGGTTGTTCAGGCAAACTCTGCAGAGGATAAGACTTAGAGACTGACTATCATTCAAGGAAGAGAAAAATGTGAGGTTGAACACACAGGGAAAATCATAGTTTTGTACCTGGCACAGTCCTCTTTTGCATAACCCTTCTTTTATGAAACAGAAGACACAAGAGTAAATAGAAATGCTACATTAGATACTATAGGTTAGCTAACTCTATATTCTTTCTCAACTTTCTTCTTTCTTTCTGCCCCTACTCTGAGGCCTGAAAAACTAGATATTCACCCTTCCAGACTCTAAAGCAGCATGAGTGGCCACATGAAACAAATCAGGCCAATACATTTTAGCCAGTATGACCAAAGTAGAAGTCTGTAGGAGGCTTCTAAAATGATGTGGTTCATGAAGCTGCAGCATCTACACCAGGAGGCAAAGGCCAAAACAATTAAGGAGCTACAGCCTTTGACATTGCTAAGCTACTAAATCAATGACAGCAACTGCTTACTTCCAGAATTTCTGTTAGGTAAAGAAAACCTCTATTTGTTTAGGTCACTCATAGTTGTGTTTTCTGTTTCTTGCAGGCAAAGCGTACATAGCATGTGCAGTGAGTCAGTGGATACTGGAAAGAAAAGAGAAGATATAATTAATAGAGAAATACTTTGATGGTGCAAGATACTGAGGTGTCATTTCAGAATACAAATGAAGAGAGATAGATTTTCTACTGAGAAAGGAGGAATACTGTGAGCATGAGTATAGGTTCGTATAAGAGGCTGACAAGTAAGGAGGGGCAGATGATTGAGAAATCTCTCAACTGAAACTTCAAATTTCTCCATGAGGAAGGATACAAGATCATTTGATATGTACGTGCATCCATGTGTGTGTTCTTATATCTACTTGTTTGATGAGAAATATAAGAATCGAAGGAATAATAAACTTTGGAGTGTTTAAATAAATGAGAACAGAGTTGACTAGAATAATACAGAGAGATCAAGCACAATATTGGATTCACAGCTATAGTTTGAAAACATGACCTGATGGCAGTGTTTTTCCACCTCTCTTCTCCCTCTAAGTAGCCTTTTTTAGATTTTTTTTACTTGCCCTCCTGATAAAATTTAAATATTATTATATATTCTGTATGTACATTATACCTTTTGAAGGGTGAAAAAACATTATAATATCTAATTATTTGCTATTCTCTCCCCCCCCGAACCAATTTTTTTTTTTTTTTTTTTCGGTACGCGGGCCTCTCACTGTTGCAGCCTCTCCCGCTGCGGAGCACAGGCTCCGGACGCGCAGGCTCAGCGGCCATGGCTCACGGGCCCAGCCGCTCCGCGGCATGTGGGATCTTCCCGGACCGGAGCACAAACCCGTGTCCCCTGCATCGGCAGGCGGACTTTCAACCACTGCGCCACCAGGGGAGCCCCTAGAACCAATTTTCATTGGAGTAAATAATGATTCAGAGGTTGAACTCTGCAAGATAGGTGAGAATAAATATGATCAAAAAGATGACAGATAATTAAAGGACTGTATCTTTGTTATTGTGGCCGTATGGTGCAGTGAAAGGAGTATGACTTTGGAATCACACAGGTGGACATGTTTTTCTATTCTAATTATATAATTTATGTCCTGTTTGAATTTGGGTGCTTTGCTGTACCTCTATAATCCACAGTTGTGATAACATATAAAGTGCCTAGCACATAGTTGTTAAAAAATAATACATGGCATTATTTATTTTTGATGCTATCATTTTGCTATATTGAGATAATGGTTGAAAAAATAACAGATTTAATAGACTGAGATAAAAATAAAGAAGTCGAGACATGAAAGATAATAAAGAAGTAAAGAAGAAAAGTAGTAAAAGTAATAAAGATGAACAATTGGTTGTGTTTTGAGTACAATGTTGGAGTGTAATATTTCCTATGTCAAGCATTTTGGGTTAATGGCCACGTTTAGGCACATCCCAGGGTATAGTTTGCAAGAGTGGATGTGCAGGGCATTGGAGAAGTGATTAAGAGATGTTAGTATTAAGATATAAAGTAGATGGTCAACATGAATATTGAAATCATCCAAGTCCAGGGACAAAGGCTCAGTATAGACAGTGAAATAAACCAGGAGATTTGTGGATGATATTGATAAAATAATGATATACAGAAGCATAGCAGGATGACATGCCATTCAAAGAATCATTTTTACACATGAAGGTGGAGGTATAGTGAATAGGAAGTGGTAATAATGGCCTGGGGAATACTGATGTTCCTCCACTTAATGGGGTTATGTTAAGGGAGAGGAAAAATTAGCAGTTAAGAGCAAGTATTACAGCTCAAATGCTCCTACACACTGTGTATCTAACATCAAACAACTTATTAAAGTCTTCTGAATATCAGATTCTATAAAATAGGGTGATAATATCAAAATTAGGAGATGATGGTTCTGATAAAAAAGGCAATTCTATGAAATGCTGAGCAGAGGACTGGACACTGGTAATCCCTCAACAAATGGCAGCTCTTTCTATTATTATCCTTTACTGGGAAAAGACAGAAAGATACAGTCCTGGAGAAAGGTAAGTTTCAGTTAAAATAAGGAGTAGCAAGAAAGAGTCTGTATTGCTCCAATCATATCTGTGGAAAGCAACTTGGAAACTGTCATTGCAGCATCCTGTGGCAATTACCTATGGTTTAAAACACTGGTTTATAAGCAGGAGAAAACAAATGGAATTACCTCTCAACTGTGAAGCTTAAAACAGATTCCCAAGTGGAATTTCACAGTAATCACAATTGCATTTTCTCCCTGTAGACATTTCATCAATACTTTCTATTGCCATGCCTCCTGGTAGACTTTCATCAATGAAGGTAAATTTTAGCCAGCTATAGAATGATGCAGGAGAGCGGCAATCAATGAATCTTATAGGTTTTGTAAATGGCACAGCCAGTTTCATAATTTCTAACCTGCTGCATTTTACTCAATTATTTGTAAAGAAAAGGCTACTGTGAAAAAACTCAACTGTTAATATAATAATGATGGCAAGGTAATAACATGATAGAGATGGAGAGAAGATGGATTTTAATTAGATTTGAACTAAATGAAACTAAATGTTTAAATGAACTGAAAATTATGGTATTGAGTACGTATTTCAATTCGTTATGGCTCACAAATTCAAGGCTTGATTTAAAATCCAAGTTGGCATGTGCAAAAGGCCATAGGAAATCCTTATCATATTATTTAATGTGCTAAATGAAATTTTGCTACAGACCTTAATATTAATTGGTCGGCTAAGCAAGAATTTTTCATATATTTAATGCTGTGGTTTATAATAAGAAATACATGCCTGTTCTTTATCCCTGTTCCCGCATAGAGCTCCTAAAACCCTTGGAATTTCCTAAGTGATAAAAGTGATAAAGGCTTCTTGATATTCATAACAAACACCTTTGAACCACACCTGAGTTTATGTTAATGAGGTGACTGAGGTTTGGAAGCACTTAAGAATGGGAGCTAGTTGCCAAGGAAATCAACCAACCAAATGATTACGGAGTTGGAATTTTCAGACCCACTCCAACTTCCAAGGAGGAGAGAGAGGCTGGAGGTTGATTAGATCAACAATGACAATGGCCGGTGATATAATCAATCATGTCTATGTAATGAAGCCTCCAGAAAAATCCGAAAGGAGAAGGTTCAGAGAGCTCCTGGGTTGGTGAATACATGGAGATGCAGGGAGACTAGTGTGGCCGCAGAGAAGATGGATGCTCTGTGCTCCTTCCCACATACCTTGCCCAATGCATTTATTGCTTCCATTTGGCTGTTCCTGAACTATGCCCTTGGTAATAAATTGGTAATCTAATAAGTAAATTGGTTTCCTGAGTTCTGGAGCCGCTTTAGCAAATTAATCAAACCCAGAGAGGGGGTTGTTGGAACCTCCAATCTAAAACTGGTAGTTCAGAAGCACAGGTGACCACCTGGACATGTAATTGGCATCGGAAGTGAGGGTGGGAAGCAGTCTTGTGGGACTGAGCCCTAAACCTTTGAGAACTGAGGCTATCTCCAGGTAGATAGTGTCAGAACTGAGTTGAATTGTAAGACATCCAGCTGGTGTTGGAGAATTGCTTGGTGGTATGAGGAAAAGCCCAGAAGTTGGAGTTGTCAGAATTGCAATATCCAAACTTAAGATACAACATTTTCTAAATGTGAAGAGTAAAATAACACATTGTATAAACTACATCCATTAAATATGAGTTTTATTTTACCTCAGAGACAAATAATCGCTTTTTACAAGAAAATCAAATTTGTACTTTTTAATTGAGATGTAGTTGATCAATTTTACTATTACATGCTGATGCTAAAATTTCCCAAAGCAATCTGGTCTCTGAGAAGCACAGAAGTGCAGAAATTCAAAGATTTGAATTAAGTAACTATTAGAGACTTTGGGGCATTTGTTGCCTAATAAACATAAAGGGAGAAATATGATAAATCACCACTGTATAGATAATAATACTAAAGTAAGTCCACCACTTAGAAATGTTCCTAATATAAAAGTTTAGTATACAGACGCTACAGACAAATCCTTCAAAATATAAGAAATATGTGAAATTTTGTTATCTGAGAATATGATTCTGTAAAATTATATTTAATGCCTTAGGACAGATTATTAGCAAAGGCAAATGGCTATCATGCTGGCAAGATGTGACCATGATCAGTTAATTGAACATTGGAAGAAAGTGTCCATGAAAAAAAGAAAAATTTTAAGACATGTAAATATGCAAGAGAAGGACTGTATGTAGTCAGAGCTGGTATCCATCAGGTACTCTCCAAGGGTGAAAAGGCTCTTTTTCTTCTCTATTACTAGATCTTTTGGCTTTGGTGGGACAGTATACCCCAATTTAAGGAATGTGGGTATTAATCTATTTTTTTGCTGCTGTTAAATCAGGGTTTCTCACACTCAGCATTATTTGCATTTGGGGACCAATACTTTCTTATGGAAGGTGACCCTATACATTATAGGATGCTTAGGTTCATTCCTGGCCTCTACCTAGTCATGAACGCCAAAATGCCTGCAGACATTGCCAAATGTCCCCTCGGTGTGACTGATATCCCTTTCTGTGATAATATGCTAACTTTAAGATCAACTTGTCAGTTTGTACAAAGTAGCCTTTTGGGATTTTCATAGGGATTGCATTGAGTTTATATATCAAATTGCAAAAATCCCTACCCAATGAGTCTTACAATCCATGAACGTGATGTACCTCTGTTTAGTTACATCTTGTTTAATTTCTCTCAGCAATGTTTTACAATTTTTCATGTACTAATCTTGCACTTTATTTGCTAAATTTATTCTTCAGCATTATGTTAGTTTTGATGCTATTTCAAATCCAATTGCCTTCTTAATTTCATTTTCAGAATGCATTATTCTAGGTACATAACAACGTAATGATTTTTATATATTGATCTCTTATGCTGCAGTACCACTAAACTCACATATTCATATTCTTGTAGAGTCCTTAAAATTTTTTGCTTATAAGCTTATGACTTCCTTGACAGCTTGATGGGGCTACTGCACCATAGCTAGGCAGGACGGAGTCCCAGAAAAAGTCTGGACCTGCCAAAGAGGCAAGAGACCATTGTTTTAGTGTGCACAAGGAGAGGGGATTCCTTCCCCGTGTGCCCACAGAGGCAGAGCACTGCCTAAGTGAGGTCCAGAGATGGGCATGAACCACAGCTATCAGCTCCCCAGAGATGGGCATGAAACGCTAATGCTGCTGCTGTCACCCAGAATCCTGTGTGCAAGCACAGGTCACTAGCCACACCTCCCCTCCTGGGAGCCTGTGCAGCCTGCCACTGCCAGGGTCCTGTGATCCAGGGACAACTTCCTTGGGAGAACTCACAGCGCGCCTCAGGCTGTTGCAACATCATGGTGGCCACTGCCGCCCTGCATTTCAGTTAGGACTACCATATCCCACCCTCTCCCTGGCCTGAGTGAGCAAGAGAGCCCTAATCAGCCGCTGTTTTAACCCCCTCCTGTCTGGATGGGGAACAGATGCCTGAGGGCGACCTACACACAGAGGTGGGGCCAAAACCAAAGCTGAACCCCAGGAGCTGTGCAAAGAAGAGAAAGGGAAATCTCTCCCAGCAGCCTCAGGAGCAGCAGATTAAATCCCCACAATCAACTTCGTGCACCCTGCATCTGTGGAATACCTGAATAGACAGCAAATCATCCCAAAATTGAGGTGGTGGACTTTGGGAGCAAATGTAGACTTGGGGTTTGCTGTCTGCGACTGATTTCTTTCTGATTTTTATGTTTATCTTAGTTTAGTTCTTAGCACTCGTTATCATTGGTGGATTTGTTCATTGGTTTGGGTGCTCTCTTCTTTTATTATTATTTTTTATTTTAATAACTTTTTGAAATTTATTTTATTATTATTTTTTTCTTTCTTTTTTTTCTCTCTTTTCTTCTGAGCCATGTGGCTGACAGGATCTTGGCGCTCTGCCCTGGTGTCAGGCCTGAGCCTCTGAGGTGGAAGAGCTGAATTCAGGACATTGGACCACCAGAGATCTCCCAGCCCCATTGGTGAGAGCTCCCCCAGAGATCTCCATCTCAATGCCAAGACCCAGCTCCACCTAATGGTCAGCAAGCTCCAGTGCTGGACGCCCCATGCCAAACAACTAGCAACACAGGAACACAGCACCGCTCATTAGCAGAGAGGCTGCTTAAAGTCATACTAAGTTCACAAACATCCCAAACACACCACCAGACATGGCCCTGCCCACCAGAAATACAAGATCCAGTCCCACCCACCAGAACACAGGCACTAGTCCCCTCCACCAGGAAGCCTACACAAGCCACTGAACCAAACTCACCCACTGGGGGCAGACACCAAAAACAACGGGAACTACAAACCTGTAGCCTGTGAAAAGGAGACCCCAAACACAGTAAGATAAGCAAAATGAGAAGACAGAGAAACATGCAGCAGATGAAGGAGCAAGGTAAAAACCCACCAGACCAAAGAAATGAAGAGGAAATAGGCAGTCTACCTGAAAAAGAGTTCAGAGTAATGAGAGTAAAGATGATCCAAAATCTTGGAAATAGAATGGAGAAAATACAAGAAACATTTAACAAGGACCTAGAAGAACTAAAGAGCAAAGAAACAATGATGAACAACACAATAAATGAAATTATAAACTCTCTAGAAGGAATCAAGAGCAGAATAACTGAAGTAGAAGAACGGATAATGGACCTGGAAGATAAAATAGTGGAGATAACTACCACAGAGCAGAATAAAGAAAAAAGAATGAAAAGAATTGAAGACAGTCTCAGAGACCTCTGGGACAATATTAAGTGCACCAACATTCAAATTACATTGGTCATAGAAGAAGAGGAGATAAAGAAAGTGTCTGAGAAAATATTTAAAGAGATTATAGATGAAAACTTCCCTAACATGGGAAAGGAAATAGTCAGTCAAGTCCAGGAAGGGCAGAGAGTCCCATACAGGATAAATCCAAGGAGAAACATGCCAAGACACATATTAATCAAACTATCAAAAATTAAATAGAAAGGAATAATATTAAAAGCAGCAAGGGAAAAGCAACAAATAACATTCAAGGGAATCCCCATAAGGTTAACAGCTGATTGTTCAGTAGAAACTCTGCAAGCCAGAAGGGTGTGGCTTGACATATTAAAGTGATGAAAGGGAAAAACCTACAACCAAGATTACTTGACCCAGCAAGGATCTCATTCCGATTTGACAGAGAAATTAAAACCTTTACAGACAAGCAACAGCTAGAGAATTCAGCACCACCAAACCAGCTTTACAACAAATGCTAAAGGAACTTCTCTAGGTAGGAAACACAAGAGAAGGAAAAGACCTACAAAAACAAACCCAAAACAATAAGAAAATGTAATAAGAACATACATATAGATAATTACCTTAAATGTAAATGGATTAAATGCTCCAACCAAAAGACATAGACTGGCTGAATGGATACAAAAACAAGACCTGTATATATGCTGTCTACAAGAGACCCACTTCAGACCTAGGGACACACACAGACTGAAAATGAGGGGACGGGAAAAGATATTCCATTCAAGTGGAAATCAAAAGAAAGCCGGAGTAGCAATACTCATATCAGACAAAATAGACTTTAAAATAAAGACTATTACAAGAGACAAAGGACACTTCATAATGATTAAGGGATCAATCTAAGAAGATATAACAATTGAAAATATCGACATAGGAGCACCTCAATACATAAAGCAAATGACAACAGCCATAAAAGAGGAAATCGACAGTAACATAATAATAGCAGGGGACTTTAAGACCTCACTTTCACCAATGGACAGATCATCCAAAATTAAAATAAATAAGGAATAATAAGCGTTAAATGACACATTAAACAAGATGGACATAATTGATATTAATAGGATATTCCATGCAAAAAAAACCAGAATGCACTTTCTTCTCAAGTGCTCATGGAAGATTCTGTAGGATAGATCATATTTTGGGTCACAAATGAAGCCTTGGTAAATTTAAGAAAATTGAAATCATATCAAGTACCTTTTCCGACCACAACGCTATGAGACTACATATCAATTACAGGCAAAAAACTGTAAAAAATACAGACACGTGGAGGCTAAAAAATAAATATTAAATAACCAAGAGATCACTAAGAAATCAAAGAGGAAATCAAAAAAAAACCTAGACACACATGACAATGAAAACATGACAACCCAAAACCTATGGGATGCAGCAAAAGCAGTTCTAAGAGGGACGGTTATAGCAATATAATCTTACCTCAAAAAAAAAAGAAAATTGCAAATAACCTAACCTTACACCTAAAGCAATTAGAGAAAGAAGAACAAAAAAACCCTCCAAAGTTAGCAGTGGATCAGAAAAGAAATCATAAAGATCAGATCACAAATAAATGAAAAAGAAACGAAAGAAACAATAGCAAAGATCAATAAAACTAAAAGCTGATTCTTTGAGAATATAAACAAAATTGATAAACCATTAGCCAGACTCATCAAGAAAAAAAGGGAGAAGACTCAAATCAACAGAATTAGAAATAAGAAAGGGAAGGTAACAAGTGACATTGCAGAAATATAAAGGATCATGAGAGATTACTACAAGCAAATATATGCCAATACAATGGACAACCTGGAAGAAATGGACAAATTCTTAGAAATGCACAACCTCCCAAGACTGAATCAGGAAGAAATAGAAAATATAAACAGACCAATCACAAGCACTGAAATTGAAACTGTGATTAAAAATCTTCCAACAAACAGAAGCCCAGGACCAGATGCCTTCACAGGCGAATTCTATCAAACATTTAGAGAAGAGCTAACACCTATCCTTCTCAAACTCTTCCCAAATATAGCAGAGGGAGGAATACTTCGAAACTCAATCTACGAGGCCACCATCACCTTGATACCAAAACCAGACAAAGATGCCACAAAAAAAGAAAACTACAGGCTAGTGTCCCTGGTGAAGATAGACAAAAAATCCTCAACAAAATACTAGCAAACAGAATCCAACAGCACATTAAAAGGATCATACACCATGATCAAGTGGGGTTTATCCCAGGAATGCAAGGATTCTTCAATATACGCAAATCAATCAATGTGATACACCATACTAAGAAACTGAAGGATAAATACCATATGATAATCTTAATAGACGTAGAAAAAGCTTTTGACAGAATTCAACACCCATTTATGAAAAAAACTCTCCAGAAACTAGGTATAGACGAAGCCTACCTCAACATAATAAAGGTCATATATGACAAACCCACAGCCAACATCATTCTCAATGGTGAAAAACTGAAAACATTTTCTTCAAGATCAGGAACAAGACAAGGCTTCCCACTTTCACCACTATTATTCAATACAGATTTGGAAGTTTTAGCCATGGCAATCAGAAAAGAAAAAGAAATAAAAGGAATCCAAATCGGAAAACTGTCACTGTTTGCAGATGACATGATACTATACATAGAGAATCCTAAAGATGCTACGAGAAAACTATTGCAACTAATCAATTTATTTGGTAGACCAGCAGGAAACAAAATTAATGCACAGAAATCTCTTGCATTCCTATACATTAATGATGAAAAATCAGAAAGAAATTAAGGAAACACTCCCATTTACCACTGCAACAAAAAGAATAAAATACCTAGGAATAAACCTACTTAAGGAGACAAAACACCTGTATGCAAAAAACTAGAAGACACTGATGAAAGAAATTAAAGATTATACAAACAGGTGGAGAGCTATACCATGTTCTAGGATTGGAAGAATCAACATTGTGAAAATGACTCTACTACCCAAAGCAATCTAAAGATTCAAGCCAATCCCTATCAAACTACCAATGGCATTTTTCATAGAACTAGAACAAAAAAATTTCACAATTTGTATGGAAACACAAAAGATCCCGAATAGCCAAAGCAATCTTGAGTAAGAAAAACGTAGCTGGAGGAATCAGGCTCCCTGACTTCACACTATACTACAAAGCTACAGTAATCAAGACAGTATGGTACTGGAACAAAAACAGAAATATAGATCAATGGAACAGGACAGAAAGCCCAGAGATAAACTCACACACATATGGTCACCTTATCTTTGGTAAAGGAGGCAAAATATACAATGAAGAAAAGACAGCCTCTTCAATAAGTGGTGCTGGGAAAACTGGACAGGTACATGTAAATGTATGAAATTAGAATACTTCCTAACACCATACACAAAAAGAAACTCAAAATGGATTAAAGTCCTAAATGTAAGGCCAGACACTATCAAACTCTTAAAGGAAAACACAGGCAGAACACTCTATGACATAAATCACAGCAAGATCCTTTTTGACCCACTTCCTAGAGAAATGGAAATAAAAACAAAAATAAACAAATGGTACCTAATGAAACTTAAAAGCTTTTGCACAGCAAAAGGAAACCATAAACAAGACCAAAAGACAACCCTCAGAATGGGAGAAAATATTTGCAAATGAAGCAACTGACAAAGGATTAATCTCCAAAATATACAAGCAGCTCATGCAGCTCAATATCAAAAAAAAGAAACAACCCTATCCAAAAATGAGCAGAAGATCTAAATAGACATTTCTCCAAAGAAGATAACAGATTTCCAACAAACATATGAAAGGATAATCAACATCACTAATCATTAGAGAAATGCAAATCAAAACTACAGTGAGGTATCACGTCACACTAGTCAGAATGGTCATCATAAAAAATCTACAAACATTAAATGCTGGAGAGAGTGTGGAGAAAAGGAAACCCTCTTACATTGTTGGTGGAATGTAAATTAATACAGCCACTATGGAGAACAGTATGGAGGTTCCTTAAAAAACTAAAACTAGAACTACCATATGACCCAGCAATCCCAGTACTGGGCATATACCCTGAGAAAACCATAATTCAAAACGAGACATGTACCACAATGTTCACTGCAACACTATTTGCAATACCCAGGACATGGAAGCAACCTAAGTGTCCATCGACAGAGGAATGGATACAGAAGATGTGGCACATATATTCAATGGAATTTTATTCAGCCATAAAAAGAAACAAAATTGAGTTATTTGTAGTAAGGTGAATGGACCTAGAGTCTGTCATACAGAGTGAAGTAAGTCAGAAAGAGAAAAACAAATACCGTATCTAACACATATATATGAAATCTAAAAAAGGAAAGATGGTTCTCATGAACCTAGGGGCAGGACAGGATTAAAGACACAGATGTAGAGAACGGACTTGGGGACATGGGGAGGGGGAAGGTAAGCTGGGACGAAGTGAGAGGGTAGCATTGACATATATACACTACGAAGTGTAAAACAGATAGCTAGTGGGAAGCAGCTGCATGGCACAGGGAGATCAGCTCAGTGCTTTGTGACCATCTATTGGGGCGGGATAGGGAGGGTGGGAGGGAGGCTTAAGAGGGAGGGGATACGAGGATATATGTATACATATAGCTGATTCACTTTGTTTATATCAGAAACTAACAGAACATTGTAAAGCAATTATACTCTAATAAAGGTGTTAAAGAAAAAAAGATTATTTCTTCCTTGAATAAAGAATGTTTTGCCTTTCCTTTCTAATTTTTATGACTTATAACTTTACACTGGGTAGACCTTCTAGTACTAACGTTCAACAGGAGTTGTGAGAGAAGAAATTATTGCTTTGTCCCTGAAGTTAGAGGGAAAACATTCAGTCTCTCACTATTAAGCATGATGTTAGTTGTAGGATTGCTGTAGGTGTTTCCTTTTTTAGTTTGAAAAAGTTGCCGTTTATACCTAATGGCTTGCTTGTATTTATTATGAATGGATGTTGAGATTTTTCCATTGTTTTCTGGGTCATTTGAGATTTTCATGTGTTTTCTATCTTTTATTCTATTAATATGTTGCAATATATTAATTGACATTCAGATGTCAAATGTACCTTGCATTCCTGGGATCAACTTTACTTGGTCATAGTATGTAATCCCTTTTATATGTTGCTGGATTTGATCTGCTAATGTTTTTTTAAGGGTTTTTGTATCTATGTTCATGAAGTACATAGGGCTATAGTTTGTCTTATTTTGTGGATTTTCATGTTCTCTTAATATAAATTTAAAAAAATGGTTTCTCCTGAATCTTCTGATATATTTTATATGGGATTCATATTATCTCATCCTTAAATATTTGTTAGAATTCACCAGTGACACAATCCAGGCTTGAACTTTTATTTGTAGGAAGATTTTTAATTACAAATTTAATTTATTTATTCAAAATATCTATTTCTTCTTCAGATAGCTGTTATGTTTTTCTAGGAATTTATCTATTATATAAGTAGTGTCATGTGTTAAAATGAAGTTGTTCATAACATTCTCTTACAATTTTTGAAATTTTGGTAATGATTTCATTGCTGGTTTTAGTGACTTGTATGTTCTCTTTTTTATTTTGGTCAGTCTAGCTAAGGTTTATCAATTTAATTGAACTTTTTAAAAATTGACTTCTAATTTCATTGATTTTCTATATTATTATTTTTTTAATTAAATAAATAGATAATTTTTTTCTTTTTTTGATTTTTGCTCTTATATTTACTATTTTCCTTCTTACTTTGGGTTTCTATTTTTTTTTGCTCTTCTTTTTGTTACTTTCTGAAATGTTATCGTACATTATTGCTATTAGATACTTCTTTTCTAACATATTCATTTATAGCTGTGAATTTCCCAACTTCACTTTTCACTTGGTATGTGATCATGAATGAATTACTTAATACTTCATGTGTCAGTTATCTTGTCTGTATATGTCGTAAGGATTTTTTGAATTATTAAAGGGCTTAAAATGGTAACTGACATGGAGAGTGTCCTATATGTGTTAACGTTTAATATTATTTTTGTTTGGAGGATCTGCCATTTAAATTCAGGCAATATAATAAAATAAACTGTTTGGTTGACATGATAGAAGAGTTTCAAAACTAGTTAAAGTTAATTTTTGACACAGTAAAGCTAAATCTTGAGAAAACACAGTATCATCACTTAGACCTCTGAACTCCTCCTATTATTAAATGAAAGACACAGGCTCTAGCCAGAACTTTTTTTTTACATCATTCAAATGAATGTTCTTCAATTTAGTCACCCTCGATAGACGGGGAGTTATTTCAATGATACATGAGACATTTCTAGACCTGCTCAGTAGGATATGTCACTGGAACCTGGAACAAATTACTTTGAACAAACTCAGTAAATGAACTTTTTCATTCTTCACAGATAGGTGATCAACTTTTAAAAACAGCAAATTGTTCTAGTTGCTATATAAGGCAGATTATGAAGTTCATCGTAATATGGTTTTTAATGAGATGAGATAAAAATAATGATTCATTTTTCTCTCTACAAGATGGTAACTTGTAAGGTGAAGTTTTATAAAATGTCTTGAAGATGTGTAGTCTTGGGAGATGACTAGTTAAGACATTAGTGATCACTTAATTTTATCTGGGTTTGGAGATTTGTTTAAATCAGAATCAAGTAAATAAACTAAAAAATCTAACACTATAGTGAAACAGCTAAATGTGACCCTCATGCATTTATGGGCTAATCCTTTAGAAACACACATTATACTGTTTGAGTTCTGTGTGAGTTAAATCCTATTTGACTTCATCCACAGTCAGATATTATTGAGCTATTTTGTCTAGGCTTTCTCATGTTAACTGAAATCATGCTGAGTTTATGGAAGCCTCAACTGAAAACACAGGATTCCAGGTGAATAGCGGTTGACGGTTTTTTTCTGCTCCAAGGCCATCAGAGACACCTCAGTAGTGGTGGTTACTTAGAGCTTATGTTCAGGATTTGCCACATGTGGGAATAAGTAACTCTAAATCTGCTTCTTATTCTCTCCTTTTTGATCAGTCTCCTTCATCTTCTAGTCTACATGTATTTTTTCTACATGAGTTGTTATTCATAGTTTCTGCCATTTCTCATCTTTCTCATCTTTTCTCATCATCATTTCACATCTTTCTCATCTCATCTTTTTTAAAAAATAAGTGATCCCTGGGCTGCTGCAAAACTGGTGAATTTCCATAGTTCCAAAAAAGTTAATTCTGACAGTTTATGCCACTTCTTTGTTACTTTTATGGAGGAGAAGTAATTCTTTTTCTTTAATTGAAATATAGTTGATATACAATGTTAGGTCAGTTTCAGGTGTGCAACATGATAATTTGACATCTGCATACATTATGAAATGATCACCATAATAAGCCTAGTAACCACCTATCTCATTCAAAGTTATTACAATATATGTTGGCATTGCTTATGCTGTAATTACATCCCTGTGACTTACTTATTATATAAATGGAGGTTTGTAAATTTTAGTCCCATTTCACCTATTTTGCCAATCCTTCAGCCACCCTCCCTTTGACAACCACCCATTTGTTTTTGGTACCTATGAGTCTATTTTCAGTCTGTTTTGTTTGTATGTTTTCTTTTTTAGATTTCACATATAAGTGAGATCATGTGGTATTTGTCTTTCTCTGTCTGACTTATTTCACTTAGCATAATACCCTTCATGTCCATCCATGTTGCTGCAAATGGCAAGATTTCATTCCGTTTTATGGCTAATATGCCATTGTATACATATACCACTTCTTTATCCATTTGTCTGTTGATTGACATTAAGGTTGCTTCATATCTTGCTTATTGTAAATGCTGCAATGAACATTGGGGTGCATATATCTTTTTGAATTAGTGGGTTTTTTTCCTTCTGGTAAATAATCAGAAGTAAAATTGCTGAATCATATTGGCAGTTCTATTTTTAATTTTTTGAGGAACCTTCATGTTTTTTCCATAGTGGCTGCATCAATTTATAGCAATGCATGAGGGTTACCTTTACTCCACATCCTCACCAATACTTGTTATTTGTTGTCTTTCTGATGATAGCTACTGTGTCAGGTGTGAGGTGGCATCTCATTGTGCTTTTATTTTGTAGTACTGTGGTGATTAGTTATGTTGTGTATCTTTTCATGTACCTATTGGCCATCTATATGTATTCTTTGGGAAAATATCTACTCAGGACCTCTGCCTGTATTTTTTTTTTAATGTTGAGTCTTCTTTTAATTAATTAATTTTTATTTTTGGCTGTGTTGGGTCTTCGTTTCTGTGCAAGGGCTTTCTCTAGTTGTGGCAAGCGGGGGCCACTCTTCATCGCGGTGCACGGGCCTCTCACTGTCGTGGCCTCTCTTGTTGTGGAGCACAGGCTCCAGATGCGCAGGCTCAGTAGTTGTGGCTCACGGGCCTAGTTGCTCCACGGCATGTGGGATCTTCCCAGACCAGGGCTCGAACCCATGTCCCCTGCATTAGCAGGCAGATTCTCAACCACTGCGCCACCAGGGAAGCCCCCTCTATTTTTTAATCCGGTTGTTTGTTTATGATGAGTTGTATGAGTTCTTTTTATATTTTGGGTATTAACCTTTTATCAGATATATCATTTACAAATATCTTCTCCCATTTAGTACATTACTTTTAAATTGTGTTGATAGTTTTCTTTGCCATGAAAAAGCTTTTTAGTCTGATGCAGCCCCATTTGTTTATTTTTACTTTTGTTTCCCTTGACTGAGAAGACATCCAAAAAACAATGCTAAGACATGTCCAAGAGCAAGTTGCTTATGTTCTTGTCTACGAGTTTTATGGTTTTAGGTCTTACATTTAAGGCTTTAATCCACTTTGAGTTTATTCTTGTTTATAGTGTGAGAAAATAGTCCAGTTTGATTATTTTGCATGTTGCCTTCAAGTTTTCCCAACATCATTTTTTGAAGATGCTGTCTTTTCCCCATTGTGTATCCTTGTCTCCTTTGTCACAGATTAAGTAACCATGCAAGTATGGGTTTATTTCTGGGCTCTCTATTCTATTCCATTGATCTCTGTGTCTGTTTTTGTGCAAGTATCATACTGCTTTGATTATTTTAGCCTTGTAGTATAGTTTGAAATCAGGAAGCATAATAACTCTAGCTTTGTTCTTCTTTCTCAAGATTATCTTGGCAATTCTGGGTCTTTTGTGTTCCATTACATATTTTAGAATTGTTCTATTGCTATGAAAATTGACATCAGTATTTTGATAAGAATTCCATTGAATCTATAGATTGCCTTGAGTAGTATGATCATTTTAACAAATTAATTTTCCAACCAATGGGCATGGTATGTCTTTCCATTTGTTTGTGTCATCTTCAGTTTCTTTTGTCAATGTCTTATAGTTTTCTGAGTACAAGTTTTTTACCTCTTTGGTTAGATTTATTCCTAGGTATTTTATTCTTTCTGATGCAATTGTAAATGGAATTTTTTTCTTAATTTCTTTTTCTAATAGTCCATTGTTAGTGTATAGAAAAACAACAGATTACTGCATATTAATTTCATATCCTGCAACTTTACTGAATTTATTTATTAGTTCTAATGTGTTGTGGTTTTTTTTTTTTTGGTGACATCTTTAGGATTTTCTATGTATAGTATCATGTCATCTGAAAACAGCGACAGTTTTACTTCTTCCTTTCCAATTGGAATTCATTTTATTTATTTATTTTTTTGGTCTGATTTCTGTGACTAGAATTTCCAATGCTATGTTGAATAAACATGTTGAGAGAGGACATCCCTGTATTGTTTCTTATCTTAGATGGAATGCTTTCAGCTTTTCACCATTGAGTATGTTGTTGGCTGTAGGTTTGTCATGTATGGCCTTTATTATTTTGAGGTATGTTCTCTCTATACTCACTTTGTGGAGAATGTTTTTCTTGTGAACAAAGGCTTTAATTTGTTGAAAGTAGCAATTTTCCCAGTGAAAAACTTGCTATCAATTACTACTGGAAGTAACAGTTTGAGCCAGATCTAGACAATAAAACATCAGCCAAAGTCTTTACTGAGATATTGGAAATCATCAGAACAGAATTATTTGTCCCCCACATATAGCACCCACACGCCACTTAGTGCTATATTGAACATGGATATGGTGGTTAGAAAAGAAATAGTCATATAACACCCATGGCTAAATGCAGAGGAGCAAATTTAAAAGCCAAAAATAGTGAAACTTTAAAATAGAAAATCTTGAGTCTCTGATGGTGTCATTGAGAAACTGAACCACTGATGCCAGTAGTAACACACATCATTACCTCATATCATATAAGGAAATGATACCCTCATATGTAAATACACTCATGGTTGGGCTTTTTTCACTTACAATAAACACTTTTGTAATTGCTACAACCTTTGATACTTATTTGAAACACAACTATGAAATATTAGATTCATTTTCTTTTTTTCTTTGGTGACACTGTATCCTTGCTGCATCACACATGTGCTCAATCCAGTTATTCTGGGCTTAATGGAAATAAATAAGAAGGGGCCTGTAGTCATTGAGCTCTTAACTATGTGTCTGCCTAAGATCTGAAAGCCAGTTCTCCTTCATTTATCCCCGAAAACTTGTATTGAATAAATACAGTGTTATAATTTTCAGAGTTTATAGATAGAATCTGAGGTTCAAAATTATGAAGTAGCTAGTCCAAGGGTATGCCACTAATGTGTACAGAATGTAGTACTGAACTCATGTATGTTTTGCTTCTACTTTTAATCACTGTGCAATATTACCTCCTAAAATCAATGATCCATTTTGTTATACAAGGTTAAAGAGACTGAAATTTAAGTAATGTGCAAGACTTGATTTGCTCAGGATTGATAGAAAAAGAGGGGAAAGTGGAAAAGACTTTTTCTAAGACAATATATGTGTTTATTGTAGGTGGTCAAGTTCATTGTTTATGCATACTTCTATAATTTTCTGTATAATAGCTTCTTTATACTCTCTTGAGAAATAATGGTAACCAAAGTGCCAAAATTTATCCCTAATGGAATTTAAAATGGCCAAGTAATGCATGTTTTAAATTTTTTGGAGGACTACTTCAAGGAAAATACTAACAAGTTGTTAAGAGGCCAATTACCGGGCACTTTGCTGATTAGATTTATTGAAAACAGTGTGTTTCTGTTTGTTTTGAAAAATAATATTTGTGGAAATATCTGAACATAACAACTGCAGCAGTCAAATGTTCATGAGTTAGAGTTCCCACCATCTTACCTTCCCACCCCCGGAGCTGTGTCCTAATTTCAGGATTTTGTAAACTACAGAATCTGCATTTCAAAGAAATGTGAGTGGTTGCAGTCTGGCCAGTTCCTCTCCACTCCTTACAATTATGAAAATAACAATTTGATAATAAGAAGCCTTTACATAAATGAGTTAAATAGCTTCCAATATATTCAAGAAAACTATCTCATGCTCTTCATCTTTAATGAAAAAAAGAGGAAATGCTTGAAAACCTCACAGTGCTATTGTCTGTGTGCTTCTCACCGTTCTCCTGACCCTCTCTCTCACTTTCTTTTCCTTTGAAAACATATTTTCTTCTTTCATTATGAAATTGGCAATAGGTAGGTAGGAAAATAGTGAGCTGAGTATTCAAATCATTATTGTACACAATGTCAGCAGGCTTCAGAATAGCTAGTGTTATACTCAAAAAGGAACAAACACAAAAGCATTTTTCTAAGCAGATTTAGACCAATAACATACTTAGGGAAGGGAGAGAAAATAGAAAAAAGCATTAGAATTAGGGGCATGAAAATTGAATTTCTTTAAATATTTATCACTCCTAACTCTTCAGCCCAATAAGAATTGATATGCTGACTTTTGTCCTTTTTTTTTTTTTTTTTTTTTTTTGTGAGAAGTGTTTTGTTTTTGTTAGGAATTATTTGACAACATCTGCAGTTTTTATTCCTGAAGTTAGTTATACTCCTTAGTTCTGGCAAGAATAGACCAAATAAGAGACAATACTAGTTGCCTTTTATGTCATTGCCTTTGTCTTCAACTCAACTTCATGATGGAAAGAAACTCTGTTTACAGATGATAGAATATAAATATATGTTTAAATACTTTCTAAAGGTTATACAACCAGAAAATGTTGAAGCCAGAATTCAGCTTAGGTCCTGTTGATGTCATTACTGCTTCTCTTTCTACTAGGGGGCATCACGAAAATGTTAAAATATGTGAGTATTGCAAGATGCATTTTCATGAACATTAAGAAGCAAGATAATCTTTTAGAAATTGGATTATTTTTTTCCCCTTGATCAGATAGATCTGTTGAATGCTTGTTTGATCAGATATTCAAGAGGAAGACCTCTTTTCTATTGCTTTCCACAAAAAAATAACAGACTACAGTAAAAGCTAAATGAACAAAACAAAATCAATTACTATCAGCACTAAATTGTTTGGTGCTAACCAAAGATGGATTAGGTATTCAAGACCCAGAGGAAATTTAAATTGACCTCATACTTGTGTAGGAGTTAGATAATATAGAAGAGGGAAGCCGTTGTATCATAAAAATTGATCCTTTTATTCAAGAGAGAAACTCCTAATTTTTTTAAACACTTGATAATTTAGTACTTTATCTTGAATGCTTATTGTTTGTATGTATAGTTAGAAACGTACGGAGAAACACATATTCCATTAAATTGATGTAGCCTTTCACTGACAGAAAAGCGGTTTAATGGGAGATATGAAATCAGAGTCACAATAGAGTGCACAAGTGGACAAGACCATAGGTGTCAGCTTTGAGTCAGATGAGAGTCAAATCCCAGTTCTCTCTGGGTTGGTTTTCTCACTGTGAGCACATTGCTTGATTTCTCAGCCTCAGTTTATCTATAAAACAATGGTAATGGTGCCTATAGAAATACTACTGAGAAATAAATTAGAACACACAAGTAAATATTCAAGATCTAGTGCTAAAGTTCTTGAATATAGCCTGTGTATTAGTATAGTACTTAGTACTTGTGGGTGTTCAGTAAGTGTCTGTTTCTTCCATTTAAATGAGACTATTCTAGAGAACAAAAATAAAAATACATTCCTTGGGTATTGAGCAACCTGCTCAGTCAATGATTTGAGGAATTAGAGAAACTATTCAAGAATAATTAACTTTTAGGGCATAGATAATGCAGGGAATTTCAAGTCTGCTTCCTGGTGCTCGCTGCTTCATGATACGCACCACCTTAGTGCTACTCTAATGAAAAAGAACTATCATGAAATGTATCAGGTGACATAACCTAGCCAATATTTCCACCTGTTTTCCTTTCTGAGTTAGTTTTCTGTGTTCAAGTGCTTGTTGATCTGGCTGTCTTGAAACCTGGCGTGAGTTTTAATGTTGCATATTCAACCCTGCCTGAGTGGGTTTACAAAGAAACATGCTAGTATTTTAGCTATTTATTCCAGTTTTTCCCATTTGGTTTGGGTAGCTGTGCATAAAAGGAGGGTTGCAAGTGAGGGAGGGAGGGTGGTGCACTCTTCTTGATGCAGTGAGAACAGGGGGATGGCAGCTGATGTGGCACTTACCCTTCACTGCACAATTGTATGCAACACCTGAGTGGGTTCCACTGAAGCTCCCAGGGAAAACCGACCACGAGTGACTATCATCATACTGTTCTTACAGCCCTCATCTGAAATTTTCAACTTGATACTGTGCAGGAATGCCCAGCTGCCAGCAAATGACATGATAGAAACACAAGGCAGAGCCAAGGAACATCTTCTACTCTAGAAGCACCATGGGACTGTAGGATAGAAGGTCTGAATTTTTCATAAAATGCTACAAGAGTTGAGAGTTGCAGACACATTGTAGCACATTCAAGGGACAATTGCCAGGATTAGAATCATATCATGTGAGAAATCAATGCAGGGACTTAGAAATAAGGATATTTAATCTACAGAAGTAATTATTAGTCAGGGATGTAAGTATGAAAATTGCCTGCATATTTGGAAGCAGTAGAAAATCAAAGAGAAATTAGAATTCGTTCTGTGTGGCCCCAGATTGTAGATAAATCCAGCATTACTTGTTGAAAGGTAAGGTAATTCTAGTTGGAATCAAGAGAGAGCATCCTAATGTTTAGCATTATCCAAATTAAAGTGTGTAGTCACAGGAAACAGAGAATTCTCCATTACTGGAAGTATTCGAGAAGCACCAACACAATGCTATAGAGCATATTCAGTCTTAGATGAGTACCCTCCAATGATTAGTCATTAATTAGCCAACTAATGATGAAGTTAGGACAGTACACCTAGTCGGCCTGCTTCCATTTCCCTTACAGTAAATCCTCAGGCTTCAGGATCGGTTGTTTAGTCCATATGTGTTCCTAGTTCAATGGGACATTGTATAGACTCTGTGTTGCTGCCATGAGGTAGAAAGAGAATTATAGGTGAGACCAAAATCTTCACTGAGACGGTAGGAATATTAACACTACTCTTGCGCCCCTCCCAGGAGACTAACAGCTACTACGTTTTTCGATTTAGTGAGAAGAATATGTTCTTAGTCCTGGTTCTTCCCATGGTTAATCATATGACCAGTCTTGGCAATAATGAAGCCTTATCATTATAGCACAGAATATATTTTTGTTCCTCACTTCCAATTAATAAAAACATCTTGATTTCACTCCCGAAATAATTCTGAATCCATCTGGGTTATTTCCCTCTTCTCAATCTCTATTACCACCCTTCAAAATTTAGCTTTTTAATCACTATGTTCTGCAATTTTATAATAGGGTTCGGATTGTCCTTCCTGCTTCCCATTGTACCCACCTTATTAGATTTTTCACTGTGCGGCCTTAAGGAGCTATGTAAATTCAAATATAATCCTTTGCAAAACCCTTCAGTGGTTCTATATTTTTCATAATAGTGATTTCCAAAATTTCTAGCTGAGGAATCATTTATTCCACACATAGTTACATGCGAGACTCTAATATTTAAATAATGACATTTTTCTATGTAATTAAACGTTTATATACCATAAAATGTTAACATTTGCTTATTATAAAACTAGTTACTAATTTACTTTTAAATCATTTTAATTTTAATAAAAATTTTAAACTGGCTATTCCAGATAACAGTTGTATTTTATATCAATTTATTTCTCTATTTTAAATTGGATATATACTATCTAGAAAACCTTGATCACCAGACATTGTGAATCATATTTCCATTGTAAAATGGGATACTAAAATGCATTCTAATCATAAATATTATGAATGTAATACTTATGTAATGTCTAAGCAAGCAATGCTCAGCTTGCTTGGGCCAGAAATATGAAAATAAAAATAAAATGCCATTTATTTAAAAAATTAAAGTAGAAAGTACTTTCTTGAATTAGTCAATTTTTCATTTAGAGGGAGTTGATGAGTAGATTAACAGCAACTGTAGTTTAATTTTCAGGTTGGATGTACCTCTCCAAATATACCATATAACATTTTTGCATTCCCAAGAATATAATTTAAAAATCTCTGAGACTGTACTGCTTATTTTTAAAATTAATGCACTCAAAATTGTAAAAGTCAAATTGTTAAATGAGTCCAAACCTTGCTCGAATTTTCTCATTGAATTCTGCATCAATGAGAATTGAATTCAAGGTGGTATCTTTGCAACACAGAATTATCTAATCAAGTTTACTTAGCTTGTTAAAAATAGCAAAGCATGCAAGTTGGTATAATCATGTTATATCAGATAAGTATTCCAATAATGAATTTTCTTTGTCATGAAAAAATACTGATTTCTTGTCTCAGAAAAATTTGTACCATCACCTTCCCTCAGGACAGCCAACGAAATTAAGTATAAAAATGGACATTCTGTAAACCACTTCCTGTTTCATTAAAAATGAATTTGGAATGTCAGCAATTTAAAAACTTAATCAATTCACATTTGTATGGCATAATTTGACATGTTTTTGGTTAATGCTGTCATCACCTTAATTTACTAATGCTTATCTACCTAACACCCCATGACTGTCTGAACACATTTCAATAGCAGATTTAACATGAGGTGACACTCCTTTAAATTTCTGCCATTGTTTTCACACCATCAATACAATTGTCCTATGATTTTCCATTACTTAGTTGAGAGTGTATTCAAAATTTATCTAAATACTCAGAAATATTTTCTCTTGTATAAGTGCCAAATCCTATGAATAGACACAACACATCTAACTCTCATGAAAATAAACTAGAAATATTTTGCTTGAACTACATTCCCCAAGCTATTTCATAAAATATATTAGATGCACAAATCGTTTCATTTAGGTCTCTTTGAAAAGCAACACACCCAATTAGTCAACTATATCTCTCTATCCTTTGTTCTACCTCATTCTTCTTCATGGAGTCTCCAGTTGTATTGCATATTTATTTGTCTACTTATAACAATATATTGTCTATCGTCTCCTCTAGCATGTAAGACTTTGCCTCATTTTCTGCTGTATACTTTGAATCTAGAAAACTTCTGTACTTGCGATGGAAGCTCAGTAGGTATATTTTTGAAAGAACTAATGAATATTTATTTCTAATTTCTTCTTTGAACTAAATGATGCTAATTCATTTTAATCTTGATTTTTAATTGACTTCCTTATCTATAACATTTGTAAGCAATGTCAACATCATAGAATCTAGTCAACATTTCTTTCTGAAGATATATGTCTCTTCCTTACACATGTGCATATATAACATTAAATTTTCTTTGCATTACTATTTTTATAACATAGAGTAACTGAATTTAGGCTGAAAGCAAAAGAGATTTTATGATTATGTTTTGTTTCAATATACTGTAATTTGGCAAGGATCATATGATTATTTTGCAAAATCATTGTAAAATTTCACCTTGTAAACATGGGCAATATATATATAGTAATAATAATTAAATCTATATAAAATAATTCTTTTAATTCTTCATATGTTTTTGTGATTTTTTGTGATTACAGCTACTATATAAGGGTAAATTTTTTAAATGAATAAAAAATTCCAACTGCTTAAGTAAGTAGGTGTCCTTGTTCCACAAGCTGAATTGGGAATATAGTGCAAATTCCAACAATATCCCCCCATAGAAGTGGGATGTATAATTCGTATTTGATGGAGAACATTTGACAAGACCTCTACCAAAATGTCATAGAAAAACAAACAAACCTAGAATCATTTCCTTCAATAAAGTATTCACAGTATTCCTACCGAGTTCTCCCTCTCTTTGGTTACGCCCACATACAAAAACAAAGGACATTTAGATTACAGTTTGGTGAAGAAGACAAACAGGTTTCAGGTAAGGTAAAATTAGTGACAGAAGATTTCCACATAATAAATAAAGAAAATAGATTACATTAAATCTCTTTTAAAAATCATCTAGGTAAAGAAAATTAGGAACAAATAAAAGTAGAGTTTACATGCAGAAGAACAGTAAAAAAATACTAAGAAAATTAAATCCTCTAAGAAGAGTATAACATTTCAGACTCATAAAGAATCACTGTAGAAAAACTTGCTGAGAAAGTTAATTCAATATGACAAGATCTCAAAGACTTGAGGATGAAACAACAGAGAGAAATATAAATTGCAGAACTAAAGAAACAAATTGACGAACAAAATAAATCTATCAAGAACTCATATATAAATGGATGAGATAATTCAAGATTGAAAATCATGTTTCTTCTGTAGAAGAAAAGATTGGTTTTTTCATTAAATGAAGAAAAAATTCACTTAGAACAGTGGAAAAGAGAATGAAAGATATACATGGTCCAAAATACTCCCACAGAAATATAATTAATAAAAAATAATATTAGAAAGATAAAGAAGATATTATGATTAAAAAATGGTTTCCTGAAACAAGAATTGGATCTGAATATTTAAAGGACTAGCTTGTGTTAGACAGAAAAAAATGATCCAGAATGAAAAAAATCAAGCCATGCTTTGTTACATTGTTGAATGTCAAACATAAAAGAAAAACAGAAAAGAACCAAAGAAGTACAATTTAGTCAACTTTAATGAGGAAGAAAACACGGCTGGACTTTCACTTCTAACACAGCAACGTGTAATGACTATAGATAGTAGAAATGTCTACAGCATTCTGAGTGGGGTACAAAGAGCATCCTGATGACATTAAACCTGTTGTATGTGTCTGTACATACTTGTTACATCTCTGTATTGCACTTGTATTATATCTGTTGTATAAAGACAACAGATGAGCATTTGTAGATTTCAAAGCAGCCTCCAAAATTGACTTAGTGACAAAATCCAGTCAATAGACAGTGAAAGACCTACAATCAAAGGCCTAACTATATTCAGAGGGAGAAGACAAAGACCAATATCTCAATATCTGAGAAAAAGTGTGGCAACCATTTTGTACCTGCCATAGTCAATTAAGAAGAAGGAATGTGATAAATCAAGGACTGCAACTCCTCTGATCCCTTCCTAATGGGCATCAAGGATGAGGTTTTGGTTAAATCCAAAGAACAATACATTTATGTTAAGAATTTAGTTTGGAGGAACTGGTTTATAAAGAATGGTGTGAACATTTAACACATTTACATGTAAAACAAAGAAAATAATATATTGTTGGAGAAATACGTTTATAGAGGAAAATAAAAATGGTCTAAATCTCAACAGTCTAAAGAAGTAGAATAACTCAATTGGAGGCCAGGAGAAAGGAAGAGAATAAAGAGAGAATTCTTAAAGGAAAGAGTTAAAACATGTAATAATGAATCACATAGGTAATTGTGACTTCTTTTAAAATTCTTCAGAATCTTAAATTATAGAATGGTCACTTTGAAATAAAATATTCCATTTGAGATGAAAAATTATCTAAATCTGTACTTCCCAGTACAGAACTACACATGGCTACTAAGCAGCTGAACTGCGGCTGGTCTGAAATAAGATGTCTTATAAGTGTAAAGTACACACTAGATTTCAAAAGCCTATGAAAAAAAGGGCAAAAAATATCTCATTAAACACTTTTATATTGATTAAATATTGAAATGATAGTATTTTGATATATTAGGTTAAGTACAATATATTAAAATTAATTTCAACTCTTATTTTTTTATACTGTTAATATGTGGTTACTAGAAAATCTACAATTATGTATGTTCCTCATATTATATTTCTATTGGGCAGCACTGACTTAAAACATTTGATTTACTTTATAAAATATAATATATTTTTTAGCTGGTAGGTCTGCATTTTAAATTTTTTGGATACATTATCCAACATAAAATAAAATAAAATAAATATTAATAATGTTAATTCTTTTCTTTTTGAATTTTTATTTGAAATTCAATTGCTTTCAAACTTAATATGATTGTTCTGTAATACTATGCCAACATTTTAGTGATTGAATACCACTTAGAAATCTATTGGTGAGAAGCAAAATTAACAGTACTTTAAATCTGTGTCATATTCTTATTTAACTTATTGAATTTCTTTATTGATTTCAGAATGCTTATTGATCTGCTTCTTCGTTTTCTGTATTTTATTTCAAGGAAAATGGTTCCCATCATTATCTCATTATTTCTGAGATACTGGCTGTATTAAAATCTCATTACCATTTACAACTATGGTTTGAACTCTTTCTCTCAGCCAAATTCTCAAAGAAAAAAAATATCTATTTTTATATCACTTATCCTTTCCTTAGAACCCTGTGGTTGAAGTACTGTGAACCTCCTTCCCTTCCACCCAATACTTTAATAAAGCAATTGATTTAAGGCCATGATCAAAGTAATTGTCCTCATTTTCTTTGATGCTTATTAAGGTCTTATTGTTTTAATATTTTGTTTCCTACATTTTGTGCCAGCCTTTTTCTGCAAGAATCCATTCTTGTCTATGCTGTTTACCCAACACAAGTCCCATAGTTTTAGTTTCACTCATCTCATTTAAGATAATGACCTGTAAATCTCTGTCCCAGCCCTGAACACCATCCATCAACTCATGTGACACAGTTATGGAAAGAGTTAAGGTACCAGGCTAGAAAATGTATTTCCTTTGCTGGATTTAAAGCTTTATTAAAAATAGATATGGCAAGGTATTAAGTTTAAAATTTTACTTTGTACATTTCCCTCCCCTAATTTTAAAATGAAAGACAGGTTTTAACCTCCACTGACTTAGGGAAAGTGCTTTGCAAGGAGGAGAGCAGATCCTTCAAGGTCATCAAGTTGTTGCCCATAAGCTACTCTTACAATCCTCAGAATTTTGCAGATATAATTAAGGTATAATTAAGATCCTATATTGTGGATGTGAGAAGACCATTTAGCCTTCAAGACTGGGGTATAATTTCTAACTAGACACATGAGTAGGGGTTAGATCATACAAAGAGCTAAACTAGAGGTTGCCTAACAACTAGAAGATCCTAAAAAATATATAGATTCAAAAGTCTTTTTCTGAGACCTCTAAGAAAACAGATGAAACTTTAAAGTTACAAGGGAAAAAAAATTTAGAAGAGCCAACACTAGTGACTAAATTTCCAACACTGAATCTGTCCTTTTGACACTGCACATAGGCATGTTTCCTCTTGGGATTTCCCACATAACATACAAACTCTGCACTCATTTTCTTAGAGTCATCTTTGAAAGCCTAATATTTTACCTTCCATTTTATCAATTTTTATACTATTGCCTTTTATAATGCTTTCTTAAGTATTTCCAGTCTAAGGCAATTATGATCTGTAGGACCCGAATTTCAACACTACCTTGCAATCCATCACTCTCAATTCATTTCCAGATCATAATCCAAAATAGTCTCACTGGTTCTAATTATTCCTAAAAGGAGGGGGTTTGGAGAGCTTCCAGGCTGAGGAAACAGAACACTTCCATATGGCACTGCACTGCGCCCCAAACTCCATGAGGACAGAAACTTCTTTGTTTAGGACCTTGCCCTACATATCTCTTCATGATTGTATTCTTTAATGGTCTTTTTAATAAATTGGTAACCTAGTAAGTAAAATGTTTCTGAGTCCTGTGGGCTGCTCTAGCAAATTAATCAAAAGTGAGGAGGGGGCCATGGGAACCTCTGATTTATAGTCAGTCATTCAGAAGTACAGGTAAAAACCTGGGCTTCTGGTTGGGGTCTGAACTGGAGGGCAGTCTTGCCCCACTGAGCCTTTCACTCAGAATTGAGTTGAATTGTAGGACACCCAGCTGGTGTGAAAAATTGTTGGTGATGGAGAAATCTCCCTCAGGCATTGGAAATTGGGTGCAGAAACCTTTCAGAAGTTATAAAAAGTACTTTAATTAAGAAGACCTAGCAATGGAATCAATACTATAATTTCAAAGTTATGACATGTAAAAAAGATACTTTGAGGTGTCTGCTACAGCAAAGATATTTTATATAAGAATTTCTCTGATTTCTATTGAGGATAGAATCATAATACTGCTCATGCAGCTGTGATTTTTGCTGTAATAATGGAACGAAATTCTAAACATGAATTAAAGGTTAGTAAAAATAAAGATATAAAAATATCTTTATCCGAATTCATGGGTCTCCTGATTCTTATGCAAGGATCCTGTGTTAAGAACATCTGCTCTTGGAGAGGGGGAAGATGGTGGAAGAGTAAGAGGTGGAGATCACCTTCCTCCACACAGATACATCAGAAATACATCTACTCGTGGAACAACTCCTACAGAACACCTACTGAATGCTGGCAGAAGACCTCAGACCTCCCAAAAGGCAAGAAACTCCCCACATACCTGGGTAGGGCAAAAGAAAAAAGAAAAAACAGAGACAAAAGAATAGGGACGGGACCTTCACCAGTGGGAGAGAGCTGTGAAGGAGGAAAGGTTTCCACACACTAGAAGCCCCTTAGCGGGTGGAGGCTGCTGGTGGCGGAGGTGGGGAGCTTGGGGGCCGCGGAGGAGAGCGCAGCAACAGGGATGCAGTGGGCAAAGCGGAGATATTTCCGCCCAGAGGATCAGTGCCGCCCAGCACTCACCAGCCCGAGAGGCTTGTGTGCTCACCCGCCGGGGTGGGCGGGGACTGGGAGCTGAGGCTTGGGCTTCTGTCGGAGCACAGGGAGAGGACTGGGGTTGGCGCCGTGAACACAGCCTGAAGGGGTTAGTGCACCACAGCTAGCCGGAAGGGAGTCCGGGAAAAAGTCTGGACCTGCCGAAGAGGCAAGAGACTTTTGCTTCCCTCTTTGTTTCCTGGTGCTCGAGGAGAGGGGATTAAGAGTGCTGCTTAAAGGAGCTCCAGAGACGGACGCAAGCCGTGGCTATCAGCGTGGACCCCAGAGACGGGCATGAGACGCTAAGGCTGCTGCTGCTGCCACCAAGAAGCCTGTGTGCGAGCACAGGTCACTATCCACACCTCCCCTCCCGGGAGCCTGTGCAGCCCGCCACTGCCAGGGTCCCGGGGATCCAGGGACAACTTCCCCGGGAGAACGCATGGCGCACCTCACGCTGTTGCAATGTCCCGCCGGCCTCTGACGCCGCAGGCTCGCCCCTCACTCCGAACCCCTCCCTCCCCCACCGGCCTGAGTGAGCCAGAGCCCCTGAATCAGCGGCTCCTTTAACCCCGTCCTGTCTGAGCGAAGAACAGACGCCCTCAGGTGACCTACACGCAGAGGCGGTGCCAAATCCAAAGCTGAACCCCGGTAGCTGTGAGAACACAGAAGAGAAAGGGAAATCTCTCCCAGCAGCCTCAGGAGCAGTGGATTAAATCTCCACAATCAACTTGATTTACCTGCACCTGTGGAATACCTGAATAGACAACGAATCATCACAAATTGAGGAGGTGGACTTTGAGAGCAAGATTTATTATTTATTCCCCTTTGCCTCTTTTTGTGAGTGTGTATGTGTATGCTTCTGTGTGAGATTTTGTCTGTATAGCTTTGCTTTCACCATTTGTCCTAGGGTTCTATCCGTCCGTTTTTGTTTTTATATTTACTCTAAAATTTTTTTCTAATAATTATTATTTATTTTAATAACTTTATTTTACCGTACTTTATTTTCTTTTCTTTTATCCTTTCTTTCTTTTCTTTCTTTCTTTTTTTTTTTTTTTTTTTGCGGTACGCGGATGTCTCACTGTTGGGACCTCTCCCGCTGCGGAGCACAGGCTCCGAACGTGCAGGCTCAGCGGCCATGGCCCACGGGCCCAGCCGCTCTGCAGCACGCGGGATCTTCCCGGACCGGGGCACGAACCCGTGTCCCCTGCATCGGCAGGCGAACTCTCAACCACTGCGCCACCAGGGAAGCCCTCTTTCTTTCTTTCTCTTTCTTTCTTTCTTCCTTTCTTTCTTCTTTCTTTCTCCCTTCCTTCCTTTCTTTTTATTTCTTTCCCTTCCTTCCTTCCTTTCTTTTCTTTTCTTTTCTTTCTTTCTACTTTTTCTCCCTTTTATTCTGAGCCGTGTGGATGAAAGGCTCTTGGTGCTGCAGCCAGGAGACAGAGCTGAGCCTCTGAGATAGGAGAGCAAACTTCAGGATACTGGTCCACAACGGACCTCCCAGCTCCACGTAATATCAAACGGTGAAAATCTCCCAGAGATATCCATCTCAAAACCAACACCCAGCTTCACTCAACGACCAGCAAGCTACAGTGCTGGACACCCTATGCCAAACAACTAGCAACACAGGAACACAACACCACGCATTAGCAGAGAGGCTGCCTAAAATCATAATAAGTCCACAGACACCCCAAAACACACAAGCAGACGTGGACCTGCCCACCAGAAAGACAAGATCCAGCCTCATCCACCAGAACACAGGCACTAGTCCCCTCCACCAGGAAGCCTACACAACCCACTGAACCAACTTTAGTCACTGGGGACAGACAACAAAAACAACGGGAAGTATGAAACTGCAACCTGCAAAAAGGAGACCCCAAACACAGTAAGATAAGCAAAAGGAGACAACAGAAAAACACACAGCAGATGAAGGAGCAAGATAAAAACCTACGAGACCTAACAAATGAAGAGGAAATAGGCAGTCTACCTGAAAAAGAAATCAGAAAAATGATAGTAAAGATGCTCCAAAATCTTGGAAATAGAATAGAGAAAATGCAAGAAACATTTTAAAAAGACCTAGAAGAACTAAAGATGAAACAAGCAATGATGAACAACACAACAAATGAAATTAAAAATACTCTAGATGGGATCAATAGCAGAATAACTGAGGCAGAAGAATGGATAAGTGACCTGGAAGATAAAATAGTGGAAATAACTACTGCAGAGCAGAATAAAGAAAAAAGAATGAAAAGAACTGAGGACAGTCTGAGAGACCTCTGGGACAACATTAAATGCATGAACATTAGAATTATAGGGGTTCCAGAAGAAGAAGAGAAAAAGAAAGGGACTGAGAAAATATTTGAAGAGATTATAGTTGAAAAATTCCCTAATATGGGAAAGAAAATAGATAATCAAGTCGAGGAAGCACAGAGAGTCCCATACAGGATAAATCCAAGGAGAAATATGCCAAGACACATATTAATCAAACTGTCAAAAAAAAATACAAAGAAAACATATTAAAAGAGGCAAGGGAAAAACAACAAATAAAACACAAGGGAATCCCCATAAGGTTAACAGCTGACCTTTCAGCTGAAACTCTGCAAGCCAGAAGGTACTGGCAGGACATATTTAAAGTGATGAAGGAGAAAAACCGACAACCAAAATTACTCTACCCAGCAAGGATCTCATTCAGATTTGATGGAGAAATTAAAACCTTTACAGACAAGCAAAAGCTGAGAGAGTTCAGCACCACCAAACCAGCTTTACAACAAATGCTAAGGGATCTTCTCTAGGCAAGAAACACAAGAGAAGGAAAAGACCTATAATAACAAACCCAAAACAATTAAGAAAATGGGAATAGGAACATACATATTGATAATTACCTTAAATGTAAATGGATTAAATGCTCCAACCAAAAGACATAGACTGGCTGAATGGATACCAAAACAAGACCTGCATATATGCTGTCTACAAGAGACCCACTTCAGACCTAGAGACACATACAGACTGAAAGTGAGGGGATGGAAAAAGGTATTCCATGCAAATGGAAACCAAAAGAAAGCTGGAGTAGCAATTCTCATATCAGACAAAATAGACTTTAAAATAAGGACTATTAGAAGAGACAAAGATGGACACTACGTAATGATCAAGGAATTGATCCAAGAAGACGATATAATAGTTGTAAATATTTATGCACCCTACATAGGAGAACCTCAATATATAAGGCAAATACTAACAGCCATAAAAGGGGAAATCGACAGTAACACATTCATAGTAGGGGACTTTAACACCCCACTTTCACCAATGGACAGATCATCCAAAATGAAAATAAATAAGGAAACACAATCTTTAAATGATACATTAAACAAGATGGACTTAATTGATATTTATATAACATTACATCCAAAGATAACAGAATACACATTTTTCTCAAGTGCTTATGGAAAATTCTCCAGGATAGATCATATCTTGGGTCATAAATCAAGCCTTGGTAAATTTAAGAAAATTGAAATGGCATCAAGTATCTTTTCCGACCACAACATGATGACACTAGATACCAATTACAGGAAAAGATCTGTAAAAATACAAACACATGGAGGCTAAACAATACACTACTTAATAACGAAGTGATCAATGAAGAAATCAAAGAGGAAATCAAAAAATACCTAGAAACAAATGACAATGGAGACACGACGACCCAAAACCTATGGGATGCAGCAAAAGCAGTTCTAAGAGGGAAGTTTATAGCAATACAATGCTACCCTAAGAAACAGGAAACATCTCGAATAAACAACCTAACCTTGCACCTAAAGCAACTAGAGAAAGAACAACAAAAAACCCCAAAGTTAGCTGAAGGAAAGAAATCATAAAGATCAGATCAGAAATAAATGAAAAAGAAATGAAGGAAACGATAGCAAAGATCAATAAAACTAAAAGCTGGTTCCTTGAGAAGATAAACAAAATTGATAAACCATTAGCCAGACTCATCAAGAAAAAAAAGGGAGAAGACTCAAATCAATAGAATTAGAAATGAAAAAGAAGTAACAACTGACACTGCAGAAGTAGAAAGGATCATGAGAGATTACTACAAGCAACTCTATGCCGATAAAATGGACAACCTGGAAGAAATGGACAAATTCTTAGAAATGCATAACCTGCCAAGACTGAATCAGGAATAAATACAAAATATGAACAGACCAATCACAAGCACTGAAATTGAAACTGTGAATAAAAATCTTCCAACAAACAAAAGCCCAGGACCAGATGGCTTCACAGGCGAATTCTATCAAACATTTAGAGAAGACCTAACACCTATCCTTCTCAAACTTTTCCAAAATATAGCAGAGGGAGGAACACTCCCAAACTCATTCTACGAGGCCAGCATCACCCTGATACCAAAACCAGACAAGGATGTCACGAAGAAAGGAAACTACAAGCTAATATCACTGATGAACATAGATGCAAAAATCCTCAACAAAATAATAGCAAACAGAATCCAACAGCACATTAAAAGGATCATACACCATGGTCAAGTGGGGTTTATTCCAGGACTGCAAGGATTCTTCAATAGACGCAAATCAATCAACGTGATACACCATATTAACAAGTTGAAGTAGAAAAACCATATGGTCATCTCAATAGATGCAGAGAAAGCTTTTGAAAAAATTCAACACCCATGTATGATAAAAACGCTCCAGAAAGTAGGCACAGAGGGAACTTTCCTCAACATAATAAAGGCCATATATGACAAACCCACAGCCAACATCATCCTCAATGGTGAAAAACTGAAAGCATTTCCACTAAGATCAGGAACAAGACAAGGTTGCTCACTCTCACTACTCTTATTCAACATAGTTTTGGAAGTTTTAGCCACAGCAATCAGAGAAGAAAAGGAAATAAAAGGAATCCATCTCGGAAAAGAAGAAGTAAAGCTGTCACTGTTTGCAGATGACATGATACTATACATAGAGAATCCTAAAGATGCTACCAGAAAACTACTAGGGCTAATCAATGAATTTGGTAAAGTTGCAGGATACAAAATTAATGCACAGAAATCTCTGGCATTATTATACACTAATGATGAAAAATCTGAAAGTGAAATCAACAAAACACTCCCATTTACCATTGCAACAAGAAGAATAAAATATCTAGGAATAAACCTACCTAAGGAGACAAAAGACCTGTATGCAGAAAATTATAAGACACGGATGAAAGAAATTAAAGATGATACAAATAGATGGAGAGATATACCATGCTCTTGAATTGGAAGCATCAACATTGTGAAAATGACTCTACTACCCAAAGCAATCTACAGATTCAATGCAATCCCTGTCAAACTACCACTGGCATTTTTCACAGAACTAGAAAAAAAAATTTCACAATTTATATGGAAACACAAAAGACCCCGAATAGCCAAAGCAATCTCGAGAACGAAAAACGGATCTGGAGGAATCAGGCTCCCTGACTTCAGACTATACTACAAAGCTACAGTCATCAAGACAGTATGGTACTGGCACAAAAACAGAAATATAGATCAATGGAACAGGATAGAAATCTCAGAGATCAACCCACACACATATGGTCACCTTATCTTTGATAAAGGAGGCAGGAATGTACAGTGGAGAAAGGACAGCCTCTTCAATAAGTGGTTCTGGGAAAACTGGACAGGTACATGTAAATGTATGAAATTAGATCACTCCCTAACACCATACACAAAAATCAGCTCAAAATGGATTAAAGACCTAAATGTAAGGCCAGAAACTATCAAACTCTTAGAAGAAAACATAGGCAGGACACTCTATGACATAAATCACAGCAAGACCCTTTTTGACCCACCTCCTAGAGAAATGGAAATAAAAACAAAAATAAACAAATGGGAACTAATGAAACTTCAAAGCTTTTGCACAGCAAAGGAAACCATAAACAAGACCAAAAGACAACCCTCAGAATGGGAGAAGATATTTGCCAATGAAGCAACTGACAAAGGATTAATCTCCAAAATTTATAAGCAGCTCATGCAGCTCAATAACAAAAAAACCAAACAACCCAATCCAAAAATGGGCAGAAGACCTAACTAGACATTTCTCCAAAGAAGGCATACAGACTGCCAACAAACACATGAAAGAATGCTCAACATCATTAATCATTAGAGAAATGCAAATCCAAACTACAATGAGATATCATCTCACACCAGTCAGGATGGCCATCATCAAAAAATCTAGAAACAATAAATGCTGGAGAGGGTGTGGAGAAGAATGTGAATTGGTACAGCCACTATGGAGAACAGTATGGAGATTCCTTAAAAAACTACAAATAGAACTACCATATGACCCAGCAATCCCACTACTGGGCATATACCCTGAGAAAACCTTAATTCAAAAAGAGTCATGTACCAAAATGTTCATTGCAGCACTATTTACAATAGCCAGGAGATGGAAACAACCTAAGTGTCCATCATCGAATGAATGGATAAAGAAGATGTGGCACATATACACAATGGAATATTACTCAGCCATAGAAAGAAACGAAATTGAGCTATTTGTAATGAGGTGGATGGACCTAGAGTCTGTCATACAGAGTGAAGTAAGTCAGAAAGAGAAAGACAAATACCGTACGCTAACACACATATATATGGAATTTAAGAAAAAAAATGTGAAGAAGAACTTAGGGGTAAGACAGGAATAAAGACACAGACCTACTAGAGAATGTACTTGAGGATATGGGGAGGGGGACGGGTAAGCTGTGACAAAGTGAGAGAGTGGCATGGACATATATACACTGCCAAACGTAAAATAGATAGCCAGTGGGAAGCAGCCGCATAGCACAGGGAGATCAGCTCCATGCTTTGTGACCACCTGGAGGGGTGGGCTAGGGAGGGTGGGAGGGAGGGAGACACAAGAGATATGGGAACATATGTATATGTATAATTGATTCAGTTTGTTATAAAGCAGAAACTAACACAGCATTGTAAAGCAATTATACTCCAATAAAAATGTAAAAAAAAAAAAAGAAAAAAAAGAACGTCTGTTCTTGAGTGCTGTGGTAAAGTAAGAAGTTTCACTAACATTCTGTACACACTGCCTAAATTGTAACTGAAATGGTCTTACTTTGTCAGTTAGCCAGAAAAAAATCAATTGAAGAAGGCAGCAATTTCAGTTAGTACATGTTTACTGTGCTCTTTAATACCACTAGAACATTGACATTAGGATTCCAAATTTCATTACTTTTACTCACACTATTTTCAAAAAGAAATTAGGGTTACTTAAGCTTATGATGAGAGACATGAAACTGTACTGTTTAAATGAAGACTAAGTTGAAAATCCATACGACCAGGTGTGAGATTGTGATTTATAGGACATATATACTTGGTCCTCTTCTGCAGTTCCTGGCTCACAGCTTTTAAAACCCTTAGAATTTCCTGAGTGATAAGAGCAATGGAAGCATTCTTTGTCACAATATATAGTCTTATTCTCAGCTTCTAAAATCTGCTTCAGAGCCATAAAAATGAAATGGATAACTTGTTACTCATAATAAGTCCTTTCCATGACTGAGTTTATGTTAATGAGGTAAGGTGACTTTTGGAGAGCATTTAAGGGTGGGCCTGGCTGCCAGGGAAACCAACAATGAATAGAGAGGTAGAACTTTAAGTTCCACCACTTGATTTCCTGGAAGGGGAGAGGGGCTAGAGGTTAAATCATTCACCAATGACCAATTATTTAATCTTGTCTATGTAATAAAACCTCTATAAAAACCCAAAGGGGGATGTCTGGAGAGCTTCCAAATTGGTGAACAGGTGGAGATTTGGGGAGAGTGGCTCAGAGAGAGCATAGTAGCTCTGAGCCATTTCCTCATAAATTGCTCTGTGCATGTCTTCCATCTGCCTTTCCTGAGTTGTATCCTTTTATAATAAACAAGTAATCTATTTCTCTGCATAGTATCTCTGAGCCATTTCCTCATATATTGCTCTGTGCATGTCTTCCATCTGCCTTTCCTGAGTTGTATCCTTTTATAATAAAGAAGTAATCTATTTCTCTTCATTCTGTGAGCCAATTCTAACAAATTAATCAAACTTAAGGAAGGGGTCATGGGAGCCTCTGATCTGTAGCTAGTTGTTCAGAAGTACAGGTAACAAACAACATGGACTTGTAGTTGGCATCCTGAGGTGGGGTGGAGTGGTGTTTGGAACCTCTGATTTGTAGTCTGCTGGTTAGAAGAGCAGGTAATAACTTGGACTTGTGACAAGGATGTGAAGTGGAGGTGGGGGGCAGTCTTGTGGACTGAACCCTTAACCTATGGAATCTGATGCTATCTCTGAGTAGATACTGTCAGAACTGAGTTGAATTCTTGAACACGTTGCTGATGTATCCAGAATTGCTTGCTGTTTGTGTGGAGATCCCCCCAACCCCAACATTGGAATTGGCTCCAAGAACCTAATTTACCAGGGATCAGGAAGAGAAAATTTTATCGGAAACCTAAATATGTTCCTAGTAATTTCTATATTCTTTTATGTTATAGAAGTAAGTTCTACTCTTTTAGGCTATGACAAATAAAAAATTATTTTTCATAGATTATACTTGCATTGTTGTTTTCAGACACAGTTTCTTTTTCACAATCACATATTTTAACTAAAGCACTGAATTCATAACTCCTCAAGGGAAAAAATATGAATCTACGAGATAACACAGACCTTAATCGCCAAGTCATATTTTTACATTATAAAATCATAAAAATTTACTTCATTTGTTTCAGATTTTTGAATGACCTAACAAAAGAATTTGATGCTGTGATACACTAAAAATGCAATATTCTTTGTTACCGTAATCTTGCAGCAATTCTTGCCAATCTGTAGACAATACTGAATATTGAATCCCAGGAAAATTTCAGCTTAGCTACTCTGCTTCATTGTCGAATGATCGCCTATTAGGAGAAAAATCTTGCCCATGTTGGCATATGAATTTAAATGAAACTTCCTGACGATTGTTGCAAGTTAGAAGCAACACCTGCTGCCTTTTTGAAATAATTTGCATCTTTTCTTGGTTTTCTGTGGGCCCTGCCTGTTTAATGGGCTACAAACAGATGTTTGGATCAGATGTCACCTTGCACAGCTGGGGCTGTTGAGCCAACAAGCACATTTCTGCTCCATTCGTCTCTCCTTGTTGGCACAGCTGTCCTTTTCAGTACACTGAGTTTGAGGTTATGTTGTTGATGATTCCACTGACCTCAGTTTTCTCTGGGGTTGAAATCTCACCATATGCAGACAGACCATCAGCCTCTTTTCTTGGGCTGATGAGACTGGTTCACACTCTCCTGGGACTCTGTACTTACATATCTCAGTAACAGAGCTCATGAAAAATAATACTTTCTTAAATAAGGCAAAATATTAACAATTAGAGACAATAGATAAAGGACTTTCAAGAGTTCATTGTATATACCTTTCAAATTTATCAGTGATACCATAAAAAGAGGAGACCCATAGATGGGGATTGGAGCTGTAGGAAGGAAAACAATCTCCATAAGCATTGTTTCAACCCAAGAGTGTCTACTGGACCCAAACTCACCAGCACCAAGTCATTTTTTTTTTTAACCAAAAAAGCTATGAAAAGCGTAAGTAATCCAGAACAAATTTATTTCAGAGACATGTAAATTTCCAAATGGAAAACCACTTTTGTGTTGGTCCTTTCCCCCTCAGGCAAAGAAGGAAAGAGAGGAACAGTTGAAAACTCATTGAAATCCATCACTGTATTTTACATTCAAACATAAAGCTAAAAAGGATGTTGGTAGTTTTCTGAGATGATTTAATTTCCAGCATTATATACAAATCTGATGAAATAAAGAGAAAGTTATATAAAGATATCTGTTCTTACGACCTAGAAGAAAGTTTACGCTCAGATATAGATTCCCATTTTAATGAATGATTAGTGAAGTAGATGTAGGAGAAAGATTAATTTTCAAAAAAGAAAATCCCTTGCTTTCTAAGTTTGGAAGCCAAAATGCTTTTTAATGTAAATCCTAAATAATGGATGAAAAAATTAATGAAGAAGCCAAAAGGATCCTGTCAAGAAATTTGGGAAAGGAGCAGAACACAGTAGAAAAAAATATTTGAGCCAATATCTTAAGACAGTGTTTCAGGCCCTTTATTCCAATACTCACTTTTTTTAGGGCTTTATAAAAATTACTCAACCTCTCTTTTGAGTCCCCTCAGCTGGCCTTATATGGAGTTTTTGTAGAGATAAAAGGCGATAAATTATGGAAATCTGCTTTGAAATTTGCAAGGTACCATAAGTATACTGAATGTCATTATGAACACTGACCAAGAGGAGTTCCTTATTTATTCATGTTTTTGTTTCCAAAATAAACTTATAAACTTATCTCTCAGCTCCCCACCCCCAAATATATAAGTGCTGCTTGAATGAAAAAAAAAAGTGCATTTATTGAATGCCTACTAAGTTAACGAAATTGTAGTAGGTATTTTCTTGGGGAGACGGGAGAATTGGTGAAGGCTGAGAAGACAGAGAGAGCATATATCTTTAAACGATTCAATTGCTGTCACCAGATTTCTTGATTTGCTCCCTCCCCTGCAGTCCAAGGTCCCAAGAACAATTAACCTCAACAATCTAAGGACCTGTGTGGGGGCCAAGTGAGCAAACCCAGTAGGTGATAAATAGATTTAGTCAAAAATATAAAATACACCATAAGAGAAGTCCAGATTTTGTGACCCTGTGTGTCACCGTGACTTTGAAAATGTTCCCAAATGAGGTGGCAGACTAGAATTGGCCTTTCAGCAATCCATGAGCTCTAAAACTGAAGTCTTCTGGTGTACTTCAGGATTTTCGAGCTGTAATACTGCCAGTCAACAACTCTGGTTAAACTATATAATACGTGAGTTTAGAGGACATCTGCAAAGCATTAATAACTAATTTAAAAAGAAAGTAACAATGGCAGGGGAAAAATGTTCTAAAGGGGAAAATAAACAATAATAACACCAATATCAAAAAGCAATCCCATAGAGTCACACAAATTAGAGGAAACTAATGTCAAAATCACAGATGGCACCAGGCTGAGAAAAACTGAAAAATATTAATGAACAACCAAAAATCTTAAGCGATAAGAGTGCCTTGGGGGGACCTTCAAGATGGCAGAGGAATAAGATGTGGAAATCACCTTCCTCCCCACAAATACATCAAAAATACATCTACATGTGGAACAACTCCTACAGAACACCTACTGAACACTGGCAGAAGACCTCAGACCTCCCAAAAGGAACAGATGCTGAGGGAGATCTACATGCAGAGGTGGGGCCAAAACCAAAGCTGAACCCCAGGAGCTGTGCAAACAAAAAAGAGAAAGCGAAGTTTCTCCGTGCAGCCTCAGGAGCAGCAGATTAAATCCCCACAATCAACTTGATGTACCCTGCATCTGTGGGAATACCTGATTAGACAAAGAATTGTCCCAAAATTGAGGTGGTGGACTTTGGGAGCAACTGTAGACTTGGGGTTTGCTGTCTGTGACTGATTTTTTTCTGATTTTTATGCTTATCTTAGTTTAGTTTTTAATGCTTGTTATCACTGGTGGATTTGTTTGTTGGTTGGGTTGCTCTCTTCTTTTATTATGATTATTTTTTTAATTTAATATAATTTTAAATTTTATTTTATTATTATTTTTTTCTTTCTTTTTTTCCCCCTTTTCTTCTGAGCTGTGTGGCTGACAGGGTCTTGGTGCTCCAGCCTGGTGTCAGGTCTGAACCTCTGAGGTGGGAGAGTCGAATTCAGGACATTGGACCACCAGAGACCACCCAGCCCCCCGTAATAGCAATCAGCAAGAGCTCTCCCAGAGATCTCCATCTCAGTGCTAAGACTCAGCTCCACCTAATGGCCAGCAAGCTCTAGTGCTGGATGCCCCATGCCAAACAACTAGTAAGACAGGAACACAACCCCACCCATTAGCAGAGAGGCTGCCTAAAGTTATACTAAGTTCACAAACACCCCAAAACACACCACCAGATGCGGCCCTGCCCACCAGAAAGACAAGATCCAGCCCCACCCACCAGAACACAGGCACCAGTTCCCTCCACCAGGAAGCCTACACAAGCCACTGAACCAAACTCACCCACTGGGGGCAGACACCAAAAATAACAGGAACTACGAACCTGCAGCTTGTGAAAAGGAGACCCCCAAAACAGTAAGTTAAACAAAATGAGAAGACAGAGAAATATGAAGCAGATGAAGGAGCAAGGTAAAAACCCACCAGACCAAAGAAATGAAGAGGAAATAGGCAGACTACCTGAAAAAGAGTTCAGAGTAATGAGAGTAAAGATGATCCAAAATCTTGGAAATAGAATGGAGAAAATACAAGAAACGTTTAACAAGGACCTAGAAGAACTAAAGAGCAAAGAAACAATGATGAACAACACAATAAATGAAATTAAAAACTCTCTAGAAGGAATCAAGAGCAGAATAACTGAGGCAGAAGAATAACTGAGGCAGAAGAACGGATAAGTGACCTGGAAGATAAAATAGTGGAAATAACTACCACAGAGCAGAATAAAGAAAAAAGAATAGAAAAAATTGAGGACAGTCTCAGAGACCTCTGGGACAACATTAAATGCACCAACATTATAGGGGTCCCAGAAGAAAAGAAAAAGAAAGGGACTGAGAAAATATTTGAAGAGATTATAGTTGAAAACTTCCCTAATATGGGAAAGGAAATAGCCAGTCAAGTCCAGGAAGTACAGATAATCCCATACAGGATAAATCCAAGGAGAAACATGCCAAGACTCATATTGATTAAACTATCAAAAATTAAATACAAAGGAAAAAATATTAAAAGCAGCAAGGGAAAAGCAACAAATAACATTCAAGGGAATCCCCATAAGGTTAACAGTTGATATTTCAGCAGAAACTCTGCAAGCCTGAAGAGGGTGGCAGGACATATTTAAAGTGACTAAAGGGAAAAATCTACAACCAAGATTACTCTACCCAGCAAGGATCTCATTCAGATTTGATGGAGAAATTAAAACCTTTACAGACAAGCAAAAGCTAAGAGAATTCAGCACCACCAAACCAGCTTTACAACAAATGCTAAAGGAACTTCACTAGGCAGGAAACACAAGAGAAGGAAAAGACCTACAAAACCAAACCCGAAACAATTAAGAAAATGGTAATAGGAACATACATATTGATAATTACCTTAAATGTAAATGGATTAAATGCTCCAACCAAAAGACATAGACTGGCTGAATGGATACCAAAACAAGACCTGCATATATGCTGTCTACAAGAGACCCACTTCAGACCTAGAGACACATACAGACTGAAAGTGAGGGGATGGAAAAAGATATTTCATGCAAATGGAAATCAAAAGAAAGTTGGAGTAACAATTTTCATGTCAGACAAGATAGACTTTAAGATAAAGACTACTGTAAGAGACAAAGAAGGACATTACATAATGATCAAGGGATATTCATTTTTAAGATTTAAAACTATCTGACATGTTTGCCTTCTAAGCAAATTTAGTGCTGCTATATAAGCAGCACAGGGAAGCTGGAAGCAGCTTTACAAATGTGGAAATAATGAGCCTTGATCCTTTTCTGCCATAAGGGCATCAGGGAATCTTCACCTCCCTTTTGCATGGCTGGAGGAAAGAATTTCATCTGGCACTATTAAATTTCTATTATGTCTTCTCTTCTTTTCCTGGTTCCTCTTACTTTTTCCTTTTTTCTTGTTTCTCTACTTCAAGCCAACCATTGTATCCTGTAACATCTTATGGAAAAACCCAAATGAAATTTTTGGTCAACCCAATATCACAGTTATCTATTTTTAGGAATGCTCAGTGGTGCCAAGCATACAATTCATGAAAATTGAATTGCCCCCTTTTTCTGCTATCAGATATCTTTCTGTAATAGTGGTGCATTTCCATGGAACTGGGCTTCATCTCTCAGTACCTCAGAATACATTCTGTTGGCTCTAGTTAGAAAGAGCTTGGTTTGTCTTTTCTTATTTACATATTATTCATTTTTTTCCCATTGGCATCTGCTTTCCTCAGACACATACCTTACCTGACCAGCAATGCCAGCTTTGTTCACTATTCTCCTTTAGGTAAACAATTTCACTTCTTTCAATAGGTCTAACATGACCCACCTTATGCCAACTGAAATTTGACCTTTCTTGGCATGTGTATTATTTTTCTGGATTTCCAAGTGACATTTAAAAGTCAGTTCATCCAAAAGAAGACCCATAATCCCTATATTGTCACCCCCATTCCGTGCCAAGATTAGTACTTTAAATTTTTGATTTCAACTGGCAATAACATTAGGGAGTCATGCCTGATCTCTTTTTTTCTTATGTTTTCTATAGCCAAACTTCAAGTCCCAGAAATTCTACCTTCCTAATATTTCTCCTACCTTCTCCTCTTCTCTCTTTCCACTGACTTTTTGTCTAAAGCAAATCATCAAAACTTTGTGATTCTTGAAATGCCTCCTAAATCTTTCCTTTCTCTAATTTTTTCTCCCTTTCAACCCATCCTAAACATGATTACCAAACTCATCTTTCTGAAGCTTAGTTTTGCTTTCATCCTTTCATCTGCTCCTTGTTGCCTATAGGAAAAAGAAACAACCAAAAAAGAAATGTTCCACAACCTTACATCTGAGTCTAACCACCATCTCCCACAGTATTTCCGGGGTTCTAAGGGCTTATGTTTTCTTATTCAACCTTGCTCTGTTGTCTCATCCTTTTACTTTAGCTGTTCTCTTTTCTCAGACCCAGATTAACCCAAATAAAACAGTTACTTTTCCCTTAACTGCCTATTTCCCAAAGTTTCCCTTCCATAAAGCATTATGTTACTGAAGTTTGCAAAGGATTATTGAAATAAGAAATAATAGCATATTTAATTAAATGACATATTGCTATAGTTTGAATACTTGTGTTCCCCCAAAAGGCATATGTTGAAATCTTAATCCTCATGTGATGGTATTAGGAGGTGGGGCCTTTGGGAGGTGCTTAGATCTTGAGAGTGGATCCCTTGTGAAGGGGATTAGTGCTCTCATAAAGGACCCCACAGAGCTCCCTAGTCCCCTTTCACCATGAGGACACAGCAAGAAGGCCCTGGCTATGAAGAGCGTCCTCACCAGAGTGTGACTGGCGAGGACTGGAACCTTGATCTTGGACTTCCCAGCTTCTAGAGCTGTAAGAAGTAAATTTCTGTTGTTTATAAGCTACCTAGTCTGTGGTATTTTGTTGTAGCAGCCTGGATGGACTAAGACACATATCAAATTATCTTTTCGAGGCACCACAAATGATTTATCGAATACCTTTGCTCCTAGTAACCTGGCCTCGTGTTGCATTTCTGAGACCATATCTAAGTTAATCTGACATCTATGTTCTCTAAGCCTTACCAACCCTCTCAAAAATAAAATTCCTCACATTTTCTTCTAAGTATAAATTTAGTCTTTGTAGACTGTCGTCCAGATGGGACCAATGGGCAGGGTAAGCAGGTACCCAACATTTTCACAATAGAATTCAAGTTCCCTAGTCCTTCAAGATCCAGCATCCACCTACCTATCAACTTTTTTCTTCTCTCAGCAACCCTCTCATAGGGCCTTCCTACAGTGAATACTAAAACGGCTGCATTTTTCTGAAAGCATCATGCTTTCTTTCCTCTGTGCATTTACACTTGCCTTGCCTTCTACCTGTAACATGATATACAGTTTCCTTTCTCATGTTGTAACCAGCTCAAATATCATCTCCTAAAAGACTTTCCTGATCACCTACCCATTCTGACTCTGCTTAACTATCTATCCTCTCTGTACCCGTAGTCCCCAGGTCATGCATCAACTCTAATTAATGTCTTCTTGCTTATATTCTGTTAAATAATGTAGTCTGTGATTGTCCCTGGGAGGTGAAACTATGTTTTTTATTTTATTGATGTAACTCCTCAGTTCCTACCTAGCAGAGAATAGACAATCAATACATGTTTTTGAATGAACGGTTATTAGGGTTTTGCTTTGCCTAATAGATGGGACCACCTAAAGCACTTTGATGACCTATTCCCAAATATTTGTGAAAGAGAATTAAAGCATGTATTATACTATACTACTTCATACTTGAACAGAATGTGAGGACTTATTCTCTCACGTTTGGTTGACACTATCATATATGTACTATTCACTCCTGACATTTTTAAAATTGTGCATCATAATATTGAAATAGTAGGTAAATCGATCGTATTAATGGTTACTGAGGTTGGCAAACATCATTTTATGCCTTTGTTTTCACTATGAAATAAGCAAGTGTGAAAAGTTGCTTTATAAAACATAGGAAGTTAGGTTTTTAGCAACATTTGGGAAGAAAAAAAGTGTGGTTTGCAAAGTGATAATTCACTGAGTTGATTTCGTTGTCATTTGAATAACTTGTTGCAGCTTTTCATTGCCCTTCACAAAGCCATATTCTCTGCTTAACAGTGGTATCATTTAGTGCTTGGAACAGTTGCTCCCTAGACATTTGTTTCAACATAAACAATTAAGAGGCAGCTTTGAAATGTTCCCAAGCTAGTTATAGGATGTACTGGGAAAGAAGTTTAGTATGTTCTATGAAGTCCCTTTCTCCTTCGTAAAGTTACACATCCCAGCAAATATGCTTTACAAAATCATTTTCCCACTCAGAGACCTAAGTGCATCTGTCCAACATACATTTGCATTTTCTTCCCATTGAATTTGTTCTAGAGGCTCATCCAAATAGCATCTCATCTGGTATCTATAGGAAACAATCCAATACTTCTTAGGAGTTTGGCTTCCCAAATGCTGGCTTCTAGCTCTTTTGGCAGTAATATGATGGTCCAGTGCTTATGAGCACAGTGACATCCAAAATTCTGCTTCTGTTAGGTAGACACTTGTTAATTCTCCCTAATATATCTGGGTTTCAACCTCCTTACATCATAGCTGGAGCCCTTGATGTTTTTATGCTGATGGCCTGACCCTAGTCTTGCTGTTCCTTCTGTCCTCCACAGAAATGTCAAGGAACTTGACATGGAGATCAAACTTTGAAACTTCACAAAATAAGTTTTATTAACATATTAACACTTGCATGGCCAAAGGATCCACTGGGTTGTGCCTCATAAATTGTTCTATGATGAGGGTTTAATGTGTCTGAGAAAAAGTAAAGAAAAGAAAAGAAAAACAATGTACCCCAGAGTCTTCAATTAAGCTGATTTGTCAATTTAATGGATGTCCTTTCATTCTGAGATAATGTCTTCTCCTACACTCTTCGTGTTAAAATATCCTTTGTCCTATGAAATGATGATGACAATAGACGGGAGTTAATAAATTTTAAATGTCTTTACTTGGAAAAAATCAAAATTTAAAAAGCTTGTTTTTCTCCCCCCAAAACTATTTTGGAGATATTTACTTGTCTGTGAGATTCAGAAGATTAACAACCACTATAAAAAGTTGCAATAAATCTGGTAAGAAAGCTAACATTTACTGTATTTTGGGCACTCTTAGCAGTTTACATATTTAATATACATTAATTCCTCTAATCTTCACAATGTTCCTGGAGATACTATTTTATAGATGAGCAAACTGAGGATTAGAGGAGTCCCACTATAGCTAATTTAACCAAATATCTACTTCTTGACCCCCTAATAAATTTCTCCCCAGTATTTTAGAAACTTCAGTAATTAGAGTGATTAATGTTAAAGAATATCTAGTCTAGACTTTTCATCTTACACATACATAACTGGAGACAGAGAGATGCTAGGGCCTGGCCTGAGGTGAGAAATGGAGATAGAGATAGAAGCAGAACCAGAGTTCCATTGTCCATGGTGTCAACTCACCTGGTGTCATGGCCTGTAGTGCAGGTTCAGAGGTCTGAACACAGGAAATATGAGGGCAGTAGAAAATAAATAATGTTTGAAATATACAGAAAGAGAATCTGGTACATGGAAAATTCCATGAGCATCCAGAGTGTGAACTTTGAAGCAGAGGATTTAATTCACATGGTGGCCCGTTCAACATGGAAGTTCAGGTTTGCTAAGAATATATCCAGTGATGACGATGAAGTGTATACAATTATAAACATAGTATACTTTTGTTGGAATACCCTGAAACAAAATTAATCAGAATCCCTGTATTTCTTGCAATACACAGTGTGTGTACCTGTGTGTGAAGTCGTATTTTATCCAGTCCATCTTACAGTATCTGATGCATCTTGTCCTGATAAAATAGAGTGATTCTAGTAAAAAGGCAGGCAATATTACCAGGGTGTAGTGAAATAACCTAAATTGAAGTGTTCCTGGGATAAGCTCCTGTGAATATCCATCAATAAATCAGTGTGATTAGTATAGGAGGTATGTCAGGTAATTTATTAATAAAGTAATGTTATGTTTTTCTGAATATTGTAATAGTTTTGGCATTTCTCACTTAAAAATATATTTTATTTAGTATTCATAAAATTCCTTAAAACGAGAATAAGCAGTTGTAAAAGTTTCAGGTCTATAAATCTGGATCTGCTCCTAAAGGAGAAAATGGAAGATACAGTATACAGTTTCCTCCCTTGTGGATTAGCAAGGGGCAAGAATGTGCCTTGTCATTATAGACACATGGAAGAACAAGGTAACTCCTCTTAGATAAAAGGGAATAGTTTTCACTTACATAGAAGGATGAATTGGAAACAGTGGATACAGACTTGGGAAGTTCTAATTTTGGAGCTTATAAATTTGTAAGAAAATATCTCTCTGTGTTGGGCTTCCTCAAATAGCACATAACTTGTCATCAATGGCATGGGGTATTCCATGGACCGATAAAGCCCAGTGAAATTCAGCCAGCCAAATGGGACTTTCTCTTGATTATGGTTTCCCAGGAACCATGGTGTGTACTAGTAACAGGAATTGAGAATACAAAGATTGATTCCATGGGATGATTTTAGAACAATAATTCTATCACATCAATTAAAATATTATCATATACAGGAAAAACAATATATTGCACCTTCTGAAATTTTCAGTAAAATTGTGTCAGTCAGGTCATTTAAACATAATTTATACTGATACTGGCACAAAAAGAGACTTATAGATCAATGGAAAAGGATAGAAAGCCCAGAAATAAATCCATGTGCCTATGGTCAATTAATCTATGATAAAGGAGGCAAGAATATACAGTGGAGAAAAGACAGTCTGTTCAACAAGTGGTGCTGGGGAAAGTGGACAGTTACATGTAAAAGAATGAAATTAGAACCCTCCCTAATACCATACACAAAAATAAACTCAAAATGGATTAAAGACCTAAATGTAAGACCGGACACTATAAAACTCTTCGAGGAAAACATAGGCAGAGCACTCTTATAAATCACACAAGATCTCTTAGGATCCACCTCCTAGAGCAATGAAAATAAAACAAAAATAAACAGATGGGACTTAATTAAACTTAAAAGGTTTTTGCACAGCAAAGGAAACCATAAACAAAACAAAAAGGCAACCCACAGAATGGGAGAAAATATTTGCAAACGATGCGACCAACAAGGAATTAATCTTCAAAATACACAAATAGCTCATGCAGCACAATAAAAAAAAAAGAAACCAATAAAAAAATGGGCACAAGATCTAAATAGACAGTTCTCCAAAGAAGACATACAGATGGCCAAAAAGCACATGAAAAGATGCTCAGCATTGCTGATTATTAGAGAAATTCAAATCAAAACTACTGCGAGGTATCACCTCACACTGGTCAGGATGGTCATCATCAAAAAGTCTATAAACAATATAGGCTGGAGAGGGTGTGAAGAAAAGGGAACCCTCCTGCACTGTTGGTGGAATGTAAATTGATGCAGCCACTACGGAGAACGGTATGGGGGTTTCTTAAAAAAATTAAAAACAGAGCTACAATATGATCCAGCAATCCCACTGGGCATATATCCAGAGAAAACCATAATATGAAAGGCTACATGCACCCCAATGTTCATTGCAGCACTATTTACAATAGGCAAGACATGGAAGCAACCTAAATGTCCATTGACAGATGAATGGGTAAAGAAGATGTGGTATACATATATATATACACTACAATATATAAAATAGATAATCAACAGGGACCTACTGTATAGCACAGGGAACTCTACTAAATATTCTGTAATAACCTAAATGGGAAAAGATTCTTAGAAAGAATTGATATATGAAAAAAAATTTATAGCCATACACACTTACTTCAGAAGCCTTTTGTTTTCCCTTGTGGTCTCTATATTTACTTGAACCCAGTGATTTCTTCAATATCTCCTTTCAAAATTGATAGAATCTCAGGACAATCTACTCTTCTTGAAAAATGAGAAAAATTTTAGTAGTGGATCTACAGTTTTTAGCCCACACTATACAAGTTACTAAACTAGTTTCATCTCAAGGCTCTCAAGCAGAAGTACAAAGTACTATAAGTTGGCTTCAAGCATTTTATTGTTGACTGCTCCTTGACGTTTTGTGTTGCCTTTGACCATGAAAATGAAACAAAACAACACAAGCAGAAATTTGACTTTCATATTCACTGTATCATTCTTTACACAACCAAAAATGGGAACATCTTTTTTAAAAAAAATTTTTATTGGAGTATAGTTAATTTACAATGTTGTGTTAGTCTCAGGTGTACAGCAAAGTGAATCAGCTATACATATACATATATCCACTCATTTTTAGATTCCTTTCTCATATAGGCCATTACAGAGTATTGAATAGACTTCCCTGTGCTATAGAATAAGTCCTTATTAGTTACCTATTTTATATATAGTAGGGTATATATGTCAATCCCAATATCCCAATTTATCCCTTCTCCCCTTTCTCTCTGGTAACCATAAGTTTGTTTTCTATAGCTGTGCAGCAACATGGACATACCTAGAAACTGTCATACTGAAGGACGTAAGTCAGACAGTGAAAGACAAATATCATATGATATTGTTTATATGTGGAATCTAAAAAAAGGTACAAATGAATTTATCTCCAAAACAGAAATAAGAGTCACAGATGTAGAAATGGGAACATCTTAATGTCTGACCCTTAATCTCTACAATATATTTTTTCTGCATGTTATAACATTATTTTGTGTTTCATCTTAAATGAAGTATATGATCATTGCCTGACATGGAAAGAATAAACTTTATATTGATAAAAGTCATAAATAATATGCATTTTCTTATAAAATGAAAGTTGAATAATAATATTTCTATGAAAGAGATAATTGTGAATTAAGCTAATAATAGGGCTTAAACTTATTTGCTCTTTTATCAAATGAACAATTTTCATGCACTATATTTATAGGATACTTTGACTTTTAATGTGACAAAACAGAGACAAAAGATACATTTACTTTTCAATTGAAATTGTAGTGAAAATGTTAGATGGGTACACATAAATAAAAATAAAAACTCAAATGGCAAATGAGCACAAATGGGCAATAGATATATGATAAATACTTGAACTCACTGATTATTATACTATAAAATAAAGTATAAATTATATATGCTTTTTACTGGTCAGATTAGCCAAATTTAAGAGGATTGGCAGCCAGTTATGGTTAAAAAGCTGGGAGAAATAGAAACTTGCAAACACTTCTGGTTTGCTGGTAATGTAATACAAAACTTAGAGGGGTAATTGGGCAGTATGTATAAAATTTTAAATGGGCACACCTCTACCACAGTAATTCCATGTGTTGGTAATTATTCTGACATAGTAGCCACAGTGAGGTTTTATTTGCACTATGGAACTTACAAGTTATCACTGTATATTCAGAAAATGTCAGGTTTTTAACTTCTTCCTCTGTGAAGGAAAAAGTGAAATCAATTTAGTTTTGATATAAGCCACCCATCCAAGCTTTAATTTTCAAGGGCAAGGATTACTTTAAAACTTTATATTTTTAAAAAAATATATTTCCTTCTGCCTAAATTTTTATAGTTAAAGTAGGTTATGCTTTTTCCTTGAATATAATAAAACAGCAGAAGAGATGATGGAAGAAAGGACTAGTAGAAAAAAATCTTAAGAGGATTTGTGGGAGGGATTTTAGTCATGTTTTATTTTCCCTAACAGTTCTCCAAATCCATCTCTTTATAGCTAACATGTCATTATTTGCCAGAACAAACCCAACCTGGATTTGAAGACCAATGGGTCAGTTTACAAAATTTAGGACATCCAGAACTAGGTAGAGTGTTCTCTGAAGATATGAAGCTAAACAATTGTGAAGCTATAGGTTTCAATATGTACTGAAAGTAAATTCTTCAGCAGATATTCATTGTGGATGGTAATAAACAGCTGTGCCTGTTGGACACCATTTGAAGGTAGCAACCTGGTAACAAGATAACATGTGAATTGCTCATTTTTAAAACAATAAGTTTGGGACTGAAGCTAAACAATTACAACTAAAATGTTGCAGATGGCCTCAACTGATTGAAATAATGTCAATTGCTACTACTGTTCACCTTGATTAATAGGTGTTTGTTATGCCACCTGGACCTTTAAAAAAGGATCTTTTATGTTTTTAGCGTGGCTATTAATATAATCGGTGCATACATATATTCAATAATTTATCGTATTGATGCAAAATTCCAAATAAATATGACATATTCACATGGGAATATGATAAACTTCCTAGTTAACATTCCAAAAATCTTTTAAACTGACACATGTGCTAACAATACTAAAATAAATAAATAGATAAATAAGTGTCCTGAGGCTGCTGATGGCCTTTTTAGAAAGTACTGAGGGACAGGTGGACCAGAGGATGTAACCTTCAGGGTGAGACTACCTTACCTCCTAAAACCACGGGGACCTTTTCCTTGTGAGTCGTACAGCCAATTGTCCTTGACAAACCCTTTTCAGATGGGTGAAGAAATAGTCATATTTTGAGGCCCCCAAAACTTGACTATATGGCTCACGTGTCTGTTATGTTCAATGTTTGTGTTAAAATGATATGATGGTGATGTTGACAATGAAATGATGATGACAATCCTTCTAAAAATTACCATATATTTTTATATATTGAGAGGGAAATATAAAAAGAGGTGAAAAAATATTTACTGAATGCCAAGTGATTTTCACATACATGATTTCTTTAAGAGAAATATAGCTTGGGTATACCCGATAATCCAAATTTCTTTTTAAAAAAATTATTTTTAAAACTGTCTTGATCCCCAATCCCATGCTATATGCAGACAGAAATCTAGTGTCCTCTTATCAGTAACGTTAAGAATTTTCTGAGCTCTTCCTTTTGTCCTAAGCAACTCCTGCTTAGATTTCTTACTTCCATTTATGCTTGATTGCTCTCCTCTATGTTACTTTGCTTGTCTATTCTTTTATCTATATCTCATATGAACCCCAAAGTAAAGTGAAGCTCTCCCTTTCCTTTAATGGCTCCCAACACTCAACAGACACATGACAATTACTGAAATATTGGATAATCAGGGAACAGCATAGTTCAGAAACTGATGTAAAATGTAATAGCTTAAAAGATATATTTGTACCTGAATGTTTATTAGCCCTTCCTCTTATATAGGCAGTTTTGCATGGCCCAAGTTTTCTGCCTGGCCCTGCTCTTCTGCCACTTGTTGAGTTGTCTCTCTCCCTCCTTACAACTCTTCCCTTTCTCCTTCTTTCCACCCCTATCCAATACTACCTCTTTAGGGTGTGCCTCACTTTCCCTGTCTTCCCTCACAGAAATATAATTCTTCCTACTTCTTTCACAGATCAAATCAGCCATCCATTTATTTATTCATCAGCTTCCACATCTTGAGATTCAACGTATACATTTACACAAAAATGGCCTATGGAGGTTCCTTAGAAAAACAAAAATAGAACTACCATATGACCCAGCAATTTCACTACTGGGCACATAACCTGAGAAAACCATAATTCAAAAAGACACATGCACCCCAATGTTCATTGCAGCACTGTTTACAATAGGCAGGACATGGAAGCAACCAAAATGTCCATTGACAGATGAATGGATAAAGAAGATGTGGTATATATATACAATGGAATTATTACTCAGCCATAAAAAAGGAACAAAATTGGGTCATTTGTAGAGATGTGGATGGACTTAGAGACTGTCATACAGAGTGAAGTAAGCCAGAAAGAGAAAAACAAATATCATATGTCAATGCATATAAGTGGAATCTAGAAAAATGGTACTGATGAACCTATTTGCAGGGCACCAATAAGAGATGCAGATGTAGAGAACAGACGTGTGGACCTGGGGTGGGAAGGGGAGGGTGGGATGAATTGGGAGATTGGAATTGACATATATACACCACCATGTGTGGAATAGATAGCTAGTGGGGACCTGCTATATAGCAGGGAGCTCAGCTTGGTGTTCTGTGGTGACCTAGATGGTTGGGATGGGGGGGGGATGGGAGGGAAGTCCAAGAGGGAGGGTATGTATGTATACATACAGCTGATTCACTTCGTTGTACAGCAGAAACTAGCACAACATTGTAAAGCAAATATGCCCCAATTTTTAAAAAAAGTACAAAAAAATGACTAATCAGTGTATTTTACTAACTAAAAGAACAAACACAAAATCTTTATCTAAAAGGTATTTTGCATTACAAACGTAAATTTTATTCAAAAAAGGTGTTTATAGTCTCACTTTTAAAATAAGAATACTGAGATTCAGAGATTAATTAGCCTGTCCAAGTCACACAGCTGGTGAGAGTTAGAGTTTGTATATACATCAGTACGCCTGTTGGTATGGACACTTGCCCTGGATGTTTTGTTTGCTTTATGACATTTTTTATATATCTATATATATAAACACACACATATATATATATATATATATATATATATATATATATATATATATATGTTGCATTTAGTCCTTTAGGACATAGCCAGCATTTAGTCCAACAGTTAGAACAAGCAGATTCGATGACATCAACTGGAATTCAGGAAAGCTTCTTGGTATCTAAGATGGTAGTAAGTACCAAAGAAATACGGAGAGACTTGAGGCCAATAAGGCAATGAGTGTTAAATAAACTTTAGCAAAACAAGAAGAAAGGCTCTAAGTAAACAACCTGCTGAATGGGAGAAAATATTTGCAAATCATATGACTGATAAGGGTTTAATATCCAACATATATAAACAGCTCGTACAACTCAACATCAAAATAACAAATATCCCAATTAAAAAATGGGCAGAAGAACTGAATAGACATTTTTTTCAAAGAGGAAATGCAGATGGACAACAGGCACATGAATAGATGCTCAACATCAATAATTATCAGGGAAGTGCAAATCAAAATCACAATGAGATATTACCTCACAACTGTCCAAATTGCTATCATCAAAAAGAACACAAATGACAAATGTTGGCGAGGACATGGAGAAAAGGGAACCCTTGTACACTGCTGGTGGGAATGTAAATTGGTACAACTACTAGAGAAAACAGTACAGTAGTTTCTCGAAAAACTAAAAATAGAACTATCACATGACCCAGCAATTCCACTCCTGGATATATATCCAAAAAAAAAAAATGAAAACACTAATTCTAAAAGATACATGCACCCCAGTGTTCATAGCAGCATTATTTACAATTGCCAAGATATGGAAGCAAGCTAAGTGTCCATCAACAGATGACATATATATAGATTTAATATATCTATATATTAAAAAAAAAGAATTTTTGCCATTTGCAGCAACATGGATGGACTTGGAGGGCATTACGCTAAATGAAATAAGTCAGACAGAGAAAGATAAATACTGTATGATAGCAATAACATAAAAGAACAGACTCACAGATACAGAGAACAAACTAGTGGTTACCAGTGGGGAGAGGGAAGGGGGGAGGGACATATAGGGATAGGGGGGTAAGATGTACAAACTATTACGTATAAAATCAAACTCTATACAGTTATATCAGAGGTTCCAGTAATTCAAGTATCTAAAAGAGTATTTTCAAACATGTGATATTTTAAATGGACATATATATATTTGCAGGAAAATTTATAAAGTATGTGTAGGATACTTTATCAATTAACATCTTTGCCTACAGGTCTTTTGTTGAATCTGTTAGGCATTTATTATCTCCTCGTTTAAACAACTCCTGTGCAAACACTTGTACTTTGAAACCTATGTATTCTTTCAGAAGATACCTTGGAAAGTCTCACGTTTTATTTCTGTGCTATCTCTGCTGGAGGTAGTCTGAAAGCATTTTAATTAAGTCATTTTGGATATAACACTTTTTATCACCTTGGATATAATTATCAGGTACTGCATTATTAGGTCTTCAAGTAAATAACATTTGAGGAGTTGTGAGAGGAAAGAATATATTTTACAAAATGTTACAATTAAGTTCACGACTGACCTTTGACTATTAGAGGTATGTTTGTTGTTAAAAATATATAATGGATAATGCAGAAATAGAGACACAGATGTAGAGAACAAACGTATGGACTCCAAGGGGGGAAAGTGGCGGGGGGCAGGGTGGTGGTGGGATGAATTAGGAGATTGGGATTGACATATATACACTAATATGTATAAAATAACTAATAAGAACCTGCTGTATAAAAAATAAATAAAATAAAATTCAAAAAAATATGTATATATAATGGACAGTTAAGGAAATTACCAGAAAGTAAGAAAAACTGTGAGCTCCTCATATAAAGATTTCGGTGTAGATATACTTAAAGATAAAATGGAAGAGGCAGCCGTGGTTGTTTCCTATTGTTGTTCCTCATTACACACCCTTATTGAATTTCCACCCTAACTGCATCATAAGCTTTTTATCAGGTATATGTTGAACACTTCTGTTTCAGAGTAAAGATAGATACAGAGACCATGAATACAGAGAACTTATGTGTCTCTTCTCTTCTATCTTCCCCCATTACTGTATCTACTTCTGTCTTAGTCTGCTTGAGCTGCCATAACCGAATACTAGAAATTGGGTGGCTTCAAAAATATAAATTTATGTTCTCACAGTTTTGGAGCTGGGAAAGTCCAAGACCAAGTTACCAGTAGGGTTTGTGGATGGCTGCCTTCTTGCTGTGTCCTCACACTGTAAAGAGAAGAAGCTCTGCTGCCTTTTTCTCTTCTTATAAGGGCATTAGCCCCATCAGATCAGGGCCCCACTCTTATCATTTCACCTAAACTTAATTATATTTTATCCCCAAATATAATCATATTGGAAATTAGGGCTTCGACACTGGATTTTAGGGGGCACACACAGTCCACAGCAACTCTTTTGTCTTGATATATAAGCAAAGTGAGAAAATAAATTTTGCAAGATGTGTTGCCTTCTGATTAACTTTGTGTGTTTATATAAAAAACACATTTCACTAGTAGAGGATGTACCCATGACTGTTTGATTTATAAAATAAACCTTCTGCAGCATGTATGTGACTGATAGAGCTATATTGATTCGGCAATCCTGGTATGCTGCGTGGTTTTCAGATCTGTCATTCTGCACCTCGTATCTGGTTAGGAAAAGACTAAATGAGAAAATGAAAGGCATAAGGTCTGCATGATCCCTCTGCTTGTACATGTGGAAATCTTCAAAGCCACCTTTATAGTAATGAAACCATCACTTTTCATATACATAAATCCTTTCGTTTCAGGAGCTGAGTGGTTCAGAAATGGCTTCCCACTGATCCTCACAATTGCTCATGAAGTCACTGACATTGGCCTGTTAAAGTGTTAAGTGGGTCTGGACAAAGCAAATGATAATAACAGTTAACCTGGGGGCAAAGAAAATTGTTCTCTCCAGAGGAATGAATTTGTATTACTTCCCAAGGTGGGAACATTTAACTAGAGATCAGACTCTGGCACATGGTTATTGGAATTGTCTCATAATCTAGGGTCTGATCAAACCAGCAGCTGAGAGAAGCCAGACACCACAGCAGCTATTTAATCCATGAGCTCCTCTAGGAAACTCAATTTGCTGCTGAACAGAAGTCTGACTTAAATTCTTCTACCCTTCTCTTTTCCCCCTCTCTGACTGTGTTTGATGCCAAAAGATATAAACATGTCTAAATATATAAATAACATAGACGTAAATTGTATTTACACCTCCTTATTAGTAGCTATCAGATGAATCAAACCGTGATTTACCTTTTGAAACTCATCTAGAAAGACTCTAAATGTTTAAAGGACTTCAACCGGCCAGGTTTTGTTTTTTGTTTGTTTGTTGGTCTGTTTTCATTATTTTTAAGAAAGAGTCTATGGCTTGATAGTGGGTTCCTACATTAATTATAGGGGATTCACAGAAAGGTTTCAAGGGGTTGGGCATCTGTGATTTTTCATTGAATTTTAGATGTGTATGAGTACATTTTTCTTCTGGGTAGAATGTTCATACCTTCAACAGATTCTCAAGGAAGCTTGTAAGTCTCAAAGTTTAATAACCACTACTCTTGAGCTATCACAGAGTGGAGTCAATCAGTTAAGTTCTAAGGTCAAAATGCATTTGTCTGCTTGGGCTGCCGTAACAAAAATATCACAGACTATGTAGCTTAAATAACAGAAATTTATTTTCTCACACTCCTGGAGACTAGAAGTCCAAGATTAACGTGCTATCAGGGTGGGTATCTTGTGAAGTCTCTCTTCCTGGTTTGATAGCCTTCTTGCTGTGTCCTCACATGGCCTTTCTTCTCTGCAGGAGTGGAGAGAGGGAGATCTCTGGTGGCTCTTCTTCTTTTTATAAGTATATTAGTTCTATTGGATTAGGGGCCCGCACTTATGACCTCATTCTACCTTTGTTACCTGGTTTCTCCAAATACATTCATATTGGAAGCTGGGACTTCAGCATGTGAATATTGGAGCGAACACAGTTCAGTCCATAGCAGTCAGTAAAATAAAAATAACACTTTAGATTGAGCCATGTCAAAAGCACACAGAGCCAACCTGAAAGAGCTCCCAATAGTCAAAACTGGAATTATCTGAGCAACAAAAAATGATGATAATATTGGATTATAATCAAAGAACAGAAATATGAACCTATACTGATATAAATAAATAATTGATTGTACAAAGGGTGGATAAGGGACAAGTCTTCCTTACAGAAGACTCTCAAAGCATAACTGCAGGTACACACTCATTCAGGTGGTGAAGCCTAATCCCCCCCTCATTGAGTATAGGCTGAACTTAGTGATATATTTCCAAAGAATAGAGTATGGAAGCTAACAGTAACTTCACACTGGAGAAATCTGGCTGACATCATTTAAAAAGCAATCAACAAGCAATCAACTTTGCGGCAGAAGGACATGCTCCCAAAGCATTCGAACCACCTCAGTCTAATGGCCTCCTTGTATTACTTTAATAATACAAATATACACAATTTTAAAATACTTTTTAGAGAAAATCAGCATTGATTATTCTGTGTCTGCATTTTGAATATATTTTCAGACACTTTGCGGCAGACGGACATAGGAACAACAACAAGAGTGTCAACAATAGAATAGCTATTATTTTGTATTTTCCACAATATGACATTGTCTCATATATAATCCATCAATAATGTTCAATCAGCAACTATATGTCACTAGCACTATAATAGCAGCTTTAGGGCAGTAATTTTCCACCTATAATTTGTGACTCAGTTAACGTATCATAAAATCAAATTTCAGCGTTATGGCCAGTTTTAAAAATTACAGAGTCATAAAGTAAAATAAAATAGAAAATGCCAGAATATAACTCATGGTATTGAGGATAAGAATTTTTCTATGAATATTTTAAATTCATAAGCAAATATGCATCTTCAGATACATATATGTCTCTCTTTGTGGGTCAGTTATTTGAAAGGTATTTTTCACAGAGGGTAGTTGTAAAATAAATTTGAAAAACATTACTGTAAGAGATGGGATGGAAGACTATAGCACAATCATTTATTAAAAAGTACAAATCTTAAATTATTAATCACGAAATGGTGTAGTGGAGAACATGTAGGACACAGGATCAAAAGAGGGAAAGATGATATGGAAGAGACTTGAAGAAGGAAGTGATGCGACCTAGTATGTCCACCTAGATTGACAGATAGTGCATTAGGGCACATCATCCTGTTCAAAAGCAAGGCATAGGATTTTATCCAGTTAATTAATGCTTTTCAGGCATCTTACTGTGTGCCAAGTACTCTGTAGAAAATGGTGCTACGTAGTCAATCTTTGCAGTGTAAAACCTCATTGTTTTGTGGTTCAATAGTGAAATAGTTAGATGGCACAATTGGCCCAATATTTCAGTAAGACTCATAAGAATCGGGGATCTTTCCCAAGATCATTCTTTGCTAATGACTTCAAGGACACAGAGGCTCACAGATAAAGGCAAAGCAAGAATTCGAAACCGTCAATGTTGCTTCTTGTTACTTTAAACTCTCCCCGGTCCAAATTTAACATAAGACCACTCTAACTGATACATTTGTGGCATTATTAACAAAGGGGAGAGATTTTTTGTCATGGAATATATCTTCCTTTTATACTATAAAAGTCAGAGAGCTTGTATGACATTTTCTAAAGAGCCATTTCCCATTCCATCCATTCCAAGTTTATTTGTAATAAGCAACGTATGTAAGCAAGGCACTTCATACTAAAACCACTTAATGAAAAGAATTTTTCCTATTTTAAATATCATTATTATGTTTGCCAGGAAGTCTGTTATTAGCATGTTTATGAAGTATATTATTGAGGCATGCTTCTGTTTTTCTTGAACATCATTGCAGAAGGTGAATATAGACTATAGACCTGATTTTAACTTTCACTTATAGCCTAATCCCAGTCAATATATCCTTATCAAATATTACTCAGGTACCTCTTAAGAATTCATCTTACTTCAATCTTTCATTAAAAATAATAATAACAAGCCCACTGACACCTCATATGACCACCAGGATTTAAATCACCCAATAAGGGAATAGAGATTCCCTCTATAAAGCATGTTAATTGTTATAATATCCCTATAGGGATCTTTTCATCTTATCCTAATCTCTTAATTGCTCTTTTTTTCATCATTCAAAGTCATTTGTACCTTTTCATGTGTTAGTGGAGGCATTTAATTGTGAAATTCAATTTTTAAGACCAAATTCATTAATTTTTCTGGCCAATCACTTTCCATCATTATTATATTATTTGGGAACTTCAAATCAAAACCTCTTCAATTTTCTCATCTGAGGACATCATCACATAATTTTTTAAAAATTCTACTAGTGAACTTACAAACCCTTTAATACACCTTGGATCTGTAGCAGACAGATTGAAATGATATTTAATGTATCATCCATCTAACAAAACTAGAGCACCATTCTCTATTTCTTCCTAACAGAATTGACCCTTTCCTATGGGTCACATATTCCCAGTGACTGGAATTGTGACTAGGAGCCGTTGTTCAGTAGAACATTATTTCATATAGTTTGTGATCATAACCATAGCTCATGTATTATAGTGTTTTAAAGACACAGCTTCCTAGTAATACTTAGATAATGCTGTCAATCTAATTGCTATAAAGGTGACATTCTCTATCCAATCTTTGACTAGTGTCCTTTTTGTCTCTGGTAACCAGACTATTATAGAACAATGGGTAAAGGCCAAAATGTCCAATGATGCCCCATCATAATTTAGGTGTATTTTAATGTTCCCATAGATATACACCCTTCATCTGGACCTCAAGCACTCTAGACAATAAAGACTCAAGATCCTATAGCAATTAAAATATCCAGTAGCCTTTGGTGAAAGGACGAGTCCTCTCCCAGCGTTACTGACTGAAGTAATTACTTGATTAGCCAAGTTACTTATACCTTTACTGACCTCCCAGGCTGACTGATAGCCACAATCACTCTTCTGGAAGAGAGTTCTTATTAGCATCACTATTTGGATAGATTAGCAAGCCTTTTTCATCATGGTGAGACTTTAGCATTGCCTTTCAGTTGGCTTCAGTAGCATCCCCACCAAAGCAGCACTTAAAAGCCCCACAAAGCATCTGGCAAAATTTGGCCTTTACAGACCAAACCTTTACATGTATTGTTCTCATTGAAACTATCAGGTTCATGCCTTTTGGAACAATGGCATGCAACCAAAAATATTATATGCCAATGGAACTTTCATTTCTATTTATATATTTACCTTCAAATACATCTCCATTCAGCTGGACAATAAGGCTTCACATAAATGTTCTTGGTCTACCTCTGGAGAGGAGTTATATGTGTATTGGGTCAACAAATTGCACCCAATTTACTTCTGTTGAGGTTATCTGGGGTCCATTTCCCCTTTTCTTATATGAATTTCATCTGTACTCACTTTTGATAGAGCCAAATGGGAAAATCAAGCTAGAACAAACCATTGTCTGGGTTCAATTCTGAGACACCACTTATTGCTAGAAGTGTTACCTTGGGTGGGTAACATTCTCCCTGTGCTTCAAATTTCTCAACTGTAAGACAAAACTAATCTTAATCTTACCTCACAGAGTTGTTTTGAAGATTAAAGGAATTAGTGTGCTAATGTAATAAGAATATGATGTAGCACACAGTATGTGTTCAGTAAATTACATTCACCTTTATAATAAATTACAATCACTTAAAATAACTTTGGAGATGTACTTATTGTCACAGACATTTGGGATAAATAAACTGGGGCATGAACTGAAGTTGTACAATTGGAAGAAAATGAAAATGTGATTCCCCATTTATTATGTGACTTTGCTAATAAGATTGAAAGGAAACCTGGAAGCATTAATAACAGTCTGATTACTGGCTGATTACTCTTAGTCAGTGGAAAGTACATCAGGAAGAAATACTGTGGTTCTTAGCAATGAACCATTCCAGTTCCTCTCAAAGGAGATAGATGTGATCAGTTCCAGAGACCTACATCAAGAAAGGTGAGAAGAAGGAATTCTAATAGAAACTCATTGTAGATGGGAATGGGGTGCATTTATTAGTCAGTACTACAGCATTTGGCTGTATTAACCACATTTTCTAGTTTCTGTATCTGATGTTTTGGCATCTGAGGTCTTGCTGAGTAGGCAAGGACTGCCTTTCCCAGGGTTAGCAGTTTCCTACAGATAGCAAACAACTCTCCCAATATGCAAACTAACCCCCACTCTCCTGTGTTATCAGGCTCTTAAACTCACGAGACACAATTCTTCTTCCATAATCACTCTGGGGCCAAGCAGCAGGCAATTAGGGGCTGCCCCTACACCACACAGTCCACTGAAATTATTCAAACTAACCATTCCTAAAACCTGCTAGCCCACCTACCCTACCTCACCCATTTCTTCCCATAAAAATCACAACAAAGGCTTTTTTGCAGTTCCCCTGGATCTCTTTCCACCTTTGACTGGGCTCAGTGTTCTCTTGTGAGGCTCTGCGTGGCCATGTTGTGCCCCTTTCTCTTAGAAACTGTGAGTAATAAACTATCTTTTCTTCTGTTCTGTTGGAGTCACCATACATGAATAAAAACAAAATCCCAGATACCTTTTAAAACATTGGTAGACACAGCTTCTTTTAATTCTGTAGAAAAGCTGTGAAGCATGCCAAACTCCTTAGAGGTAGTGATTATATCTTTTCTTTATTAGGTGGCTACTGTGGGATTACACGGTTTTGTTATAAACTTACCTTATTTTTAACTATTTTTAGGAGAAAAAATAAGAAAACCCCATAGTCAATTAAGGCATACACTGATCTAGATTCCGCTAAAAATGCCAGGGATAATTACTATGATGAAAGTAATTGCTTGTAATAAGTAAAGTTTCAGGTTAAAAAAAAAAAAAAGCCAAGGGCTAGCAAATATCTGATGCAATATATCACCTTCAAAATAACTAATATTTTTTGAGCAGTTACTGTTGTCCTAAGAGTTTTGTCATCCATTATTTCATTTAATTCTAATGACAAATTTTAAAAGTATATACTATTATGATTTTCCGCCAAGTTATTGGTGAGAAAATAGGTTTAAATTGAACAAGTCACTTGTTGAATTACATAGAGATAATGAAAGAAATTAAACGCAGTCTGACTTCAGAATCTCTCATTTTAACTTGTGATACACTAGGTTTGAACCATAGCAGTCACCATCATTTACCATTTTCCACATTCTCCTTAGTTGTCTTTGCATTCATGGGATGATAGTAATGAAGGTGCCAACATCTTTAATTTGTTAAATATCTACAAGACCCTGTGATAGGTACTTCACTGATATAATACATGCAATTGTCACAGAAAGGCTATTATTGTTATCCTCGTGTTAGAGGTGAAGACACTGACATCCAAAAAGGTATAGTGATTTCCCCAGTGACACAGAGTGAGTCAGTTTCACAGACAGGATTTAAATAAGAGTTTGTTTCCTTTCTATTGCCAATATCCCTACACGTCTCAGCATACTACACTATCTCAGTTTTCAACTTCTAATATAATAGAAATAATAATGTAATGGAAATTGATAGTTATGAGAATTGGAGTGTTCAACTAACAAACCTCTTAGAGAATGCTTGGTAAGACAGTGCATTTGCTATATAACAAATACCCCAAAATATTGTGGCTTAAAACAACATTTATTGTTGTTTCTCTGGGTCAGGAATCTGAGTGTGACTTAGCTGTAATTCTGGATCAGGGTTACTCACAAAACTGCAACTAAAGTGTCAGCCAAAGTTACAATAGTCTTAAGGTATGATTTGGGAAGATTTACCTCCAAGCTCATTCGAGGTTCTCATAGGCTATTGGCAGAGACATAAGTTTCATGTCTCTCCACACAGTAGCTAACAGTATGTTAGCCTGTTACTCTCAGAGTGAGGGTTTCCAGAGAGAAAAAGAGAGAGAGACGTGCACACAAAAAGTCACAATCTCAGAAGTGACATCTCATTACTTGCGCTATATTCTATATTGAATAGAAGTCAGTAGGTCCAGCCCGCATTCCAAGTGTGGGAATTATATACACAAGGGAATGCATATTAAGAGATGGGGATCATTGGTAGTCCTTTTAGAGGCTGGCTCCCATAGAAAAGGATTAGTGATTTTTTATGTTTAAATCATTGTCTGCTAATGTTGACTTTTTCAGATTAAACAATTACTGATTAAGGTATTATATTAACAGTTTTTCTTAGTACCCTATCTTCACAGACTAATTTTTTTTAAACATGGATTCCAGATTCCTGTGGACTTAATGCATAAATCATAAATAATAAATAGAAAGGACCAAACAGCTACTTATTTTTGACTTCTTTGGCCATGACCTGTCTAATGTTTGGGTTTATGTAGGGGCACTATTTATTCACCCTTGTATTTGTAGAAACTAAGCTTGACACCGTATTATCATATCTTTAGAGAGCACAGGAAGACTTCAAAGAGAGAGAAGAGATACTATTTTTATATTCTGTTATAAAAAGAAACCTAGATACACTGAAGTGCATCAGTTGGTGTCATAAATTCCTGTGTGTGTTCTTAGAGCTGTACCTGCTAGCACGGTGTGTTTGCACATTACTGTTTCTGAGAGTAAGTGCTGGCATATCATGGTCCATAGAGCTAAAAGTAGTATAAGCCTCCATTTTTCACCAAAGAAAATCTCTTCCTCACCCCACCTCCACTTTTTTTAAAAGTCTTTGGAAAACCACAAGGAAACAACCAACAGTAATGTCCAGAATCTTCTAAAATCTAGAATTACGCAGCCCTTTTCCTTCTCCTATGTTTTTATTCTGTCTTCCTAACCCCTAAACCCAGATCTGCTTGCCATAGTGGCTATGAAACTATAAATTTTTATTTTTCCAAGATAAACTGTGAAACATACCACAGTTATGGAGACAGGAAGTCATGGACAACAGTTAAAAAGAGTTTTTAAAAAATTCCATATTGTTTGAGCCACATATAAAGAATTTTTTGATGTTCTCTAGTCTTCAATGAGAATCTGAAAGTTCAGAAGACCACTGAATATATAAATGTATAATAAACAAATTCTAGTATAGTTTGATATCCTGGTTTTCTACTGTACTTTCCTCTATATACCTCAGTCAGATAGACCCTAATAAGTGTCTGCCTATCCACAGGTATACAAAATTACACTGACTGCAATGGAATATATATAATGGTATCACAATGAGAATTTAGCATCCTGTAGTTGTGAAGTAGCTTGGGTGAATTAACACTCACACAGATAAAAATTATGAAGTTTAGATAAAATGTTATTTTTTACAAACTAATGGAATGTAGATTTACCAAAAGTACTCAGAAACTAGAAGGAAATCAACTCTTAAAGATGAGAATGACACTGGGTGAGATTTGAATATTTCTGGTTTTTCATCTGAGGGTGATATTGAAAGCTTAATTTTTACTGGCTGGATATGTCAGAAGACAACTTTCTGGACTAGTATATCTGTAGAAAATCATAAAGTAGAGTCCTAGAAAGGAGGGAGTCTCAGGGAGTGTAAGCTTCAGAATTTGTACGTAAACCTTTCTAAATGCTTCCCTAAACACTGACCTACATGTGCGTGGAAGATACTCCAGAGCACTGGGCAAAGACAGCAGTTGGAAGCTGAGAGAATTGAGCAAAGATTTCAGATGTTTCCTGGCATAAGTGAGAGAGGGATTGGAGTTTAAGTCTAACCAAGTAAGATGCTACTAAATAAAATAAATAAATAAAATTTTTATAGAAATTTAACTTAATCTAGTCTGTACAATGTGTTAATCATAATCTATAAAAATATTTAATCACTATGTTTTATACCTGAAACTAATATAATATTGTAAACCAACTACACGTCAATAAAAAAATAAAAATAAATAAAATGACAATTTCTGGACATGTTTTATATTTTGTTGTTGAGATTCTTTGTTCTATTTTTCCAAAGAGTCTTGATGTTTTTGTTTTATCAGGTTACACTCAAACTGCTAACTCTATATTATCTGCACTGAATAACATTTCTAATCTGTATATTTCTTTTGGTCTTAATTACAAGTTGCATTGAGACTGCCCGGTATATGCATGTTTCAGGAATCAGCCTGTCAATTATGTAGAGCTTATACATAGAACTAATGTTTATACACAGAATAATTGTGGTTGTCCTGAGCTCTCTTCTCTTGTTCTTCAGACCACAAAGATGAGTTTTCCATCAGAAATATAGCTGCACTGAACTGCAAATGCAGTTGCCCTTCAAGCTAAAGCTAAAAAATTGAGGAATTTATGCAGTGCCAGTCCCTATTCCAAGTTTTGACTCACTGCCAAAATCTGACTGCTCTTGTTCATCCTCCAGAGACTCTGCATTTGCTCAGAGTTTATAGTTATTACTTTGGGGAGAGTCATGTGTTAGGACCTGACTCCATGGCACTGGAAACAGAAACCCCATGTCCGTGTCTCCTGAGAACTAGAGGGGGCATTCTAACAAAAATTAGAAAGTTTCTTTTTTTTTTTTTTTTTCCTGAATTATTTGATTCTTATCCCTTTTTCTTAGCATTTAGAATTTTCTCTATTTTTTTACTCTTATATTTTAGTATAATGTGTGGATTTTTCTTTCTTTCTCCTCTTTGGCATTGTAGGCACTTTCAACCTTAGGCCTGTTAACCTTTTAAGAAATCTGGGACATTACTCTACATTATTTCTTCAGATATTTACCTCTCTTTTTAAATTTTCTTTTTTTCTGTGATTTTATTATTTGGAGTTTAGCACGTCTGTTTCTATTATTTTATACCTGTTGACTTTTATATTTTTCATTTTGTTTCCTTTTCTTCTTTTCTCAGCGATGTCTTTTTAAAATGTATCCTTGTTTTTTGTTTCCTTATCAATGATTATTTGCTTCCTTCTGGCTTTATTAAGATATAATTGACATACAGTACTGTACAAACTTAAGTTGTAGAGCATAATGACTTGACTTACATGCATCATGAAACGATTACCACCATACATTTAGTGAACATACATCATCTCACACACATACAAAAGAAAAGAAAAAGAAAAAGAAATTTCCTCGTGATGAGAACTCCTAGGATTTACTCTCTTAACTTTCACACATAACATGTTGTACAATACCTGTCATGTTGTACATTGCATCTCTAGTACTTATTTATCTTATACCTAGAAGTTTATACCTTTTGACTACATTTTTGAATTCCCTCTCTCTCCACCTATTGCCTTTGGTAACCACAAATCTGATCTGTTTTTCTATGAGTTTGTTTGTTTGTTTTTGAAGTATAATTGATCTACAACACTATGTTAGTTCCTGTTACACAACACAATGATTCGATACTTCTATACATATCAAACTGATCCCCATGGTACGTGTAGTTACCATCTGTTATCATCCTTACAAAGATATTACATAGTTAGTGACTGTATTCCTCACCCTGTACATTTCACACCCGTGACTCCTTTATTCTGTAACTGGAAGTTTGTACCTCTTAATCTCCCCCACCTATTTTGTTCTTATTTTTGTCTGTGTTCAGACATAATTACAGAGTGGTCTTGTTTTTTCTCCGTCTGTTACAGTCAGAGAATGGCTATGTCTTATGTTGAAGTTCTCTGACATTGTTTAGGTTTTGTATGGCACAGTCATTACAGCCAGATTATCGCCAAGCTGACAGGAATCAGGGCAACTTTTTTTCTTTTTCAGTAAGGTTATGACACATAAAAAGTGTCATAAAAATAGTGATATAGTTTTCTTTTTTAAACAAAAAGTTACTTGTGAAAGCATCTGTTGTAAATGGCAAACTTGTAGAGCAAAGAATATTTGGTGGGATTTTTTTTTTCCATTTTCAACAAGTGAAGCAAAGCCCAGGCTTATAAGAACATTGTAACCCAAAGGGGAAAAGTGCTTCTGACATATGCTTCTTTACTGTGTCCCCTGTCAAAAAGGCCACTCTAAAGTTCAAATAGAGAACATGTCTTTCTTAATTTTCACAAAGACTCAGGCCGCATAAAGAATTTTTGTTACCTCTTAGCTCCGAGTAAGCAGGAATTAATCAGTCAGGAGCAGCAGAGGGGAACAGAGATTTTACTCTATTAGCAAGGCTTGAGTAATTCTTTTCTAGCTGGTAACTTCACACCCCGGTATGCAGTCAATGGTAATAGCTCTCCAGTCTTATTATATTAATTGTGCCTCTCTTCTTTTCTCTCTTTTCTATTAAAGTAAGGAATCAATTAAGTCTCTTCCAGAGGACATTCAAAGTCAGCTCAGACAAAGAGACATCTGAGAAGGAAATATATTTTCTTCAAGACAAGGAGAAGAAGAAAGAATTTATCAATAGCACTTCTTCTATTCAATAAATATTGAGGGAAATTCTTCAGGAAGATGAAAATAAATCTACATGAAAGTAGGGAATTATAGGAAGAATAAACATTACTAGAAACAAAAACTATGTGAGGAAATATAAAGAATATTAAAAAGTAAAAGACTATTGGCTGTTTAAAGCACAAAAAAGGCACTTTATTACAGAATATCTACATATGTAGTATACATATAGAGAAAACAGATAGACAGATAGATACAGGTATATAGATATGTAAATTTAAAACTTCCACTCATCAAATGATACCAATAAGCAAATAAAAGTCACAACTGGAAGAAAATACTTTCAATACATATATGCAACAAAAGCCTTGTATCCTTCAAGTCTGAATATCTTGTACAGCAGAATAAGAAAAAGACAAACATCCCAATAAAATGATAAGCAAAATACTTCAACTGGCATTTCACAAAACATACCCAAATGGCCGTGAAGCATATGAAAATGTGCTAAGCACCCCTAGTCATCAAGGAAATGCAAACTAAAATCACAAGTAATTACTATTACATATCTCCCAGAATGGTTAAACTTTAACATATAACAAATCCAAGTGATGATAAAGATATGGAGCAACTGGGACCTCTATACATTGCAGGTGAGAGTGCAATATGGTGCAAACGCTTGGGACTATTCTATGTTACTTCATAAAAAAATTAAACTTACATGTATCTAGTAACCAAGTGATACTACTCTTAGGTAAACATTCGAAAGAAACAGTGCAAATGTCCACAAAAAGCTTATTATATTAATGTTTATGAGAACTTTTTCTTAAGTATCCCAATGTGAAAACAACCCAAATGTCCATCTAGAAAGAAGTAGATAAACATGGGCATAGGCATATATAAGAACATTACACAGAAAAAAAAGAGACAGCCTGTTGCAAACCATGGATGAAGGGAATAATTGATAGTGCAGAAAAGTACGAAAATGGAAGGAAAGAAAATATCAAGAAGCTATGGTTCCCACACTTTGAGATGCTAACAAAGAATTTTAAAAGTGCCCGCTCTTCTAACAGCAGAATTGTTTTTCAAATATGTAGGCTGTTATGGTGTGTAACAAGAATGCACACCATATGTACACATATGAATTAGAATAAGTCTTCTTTCCTATCTTATATAATAGTTAATTTTTCAGTTAAAAAGAGAGCATTTCTTTAGTGGTTATAAAATACTTAATTATTTCAATTTGATCATCTAAATATTCATTAAGAACACTTTAATTCTATTTCTGATAAAGATATTAAAAGCTTTTCTGTATTATTTCTTAGAATTTATTATTATTATTTATTATCATTATTATTATTAGATCATTATGCCTTTAGTTCTTTGAAAGAAAAGAAATATGTATGATTTATGCAAAAATGTTTTAAACACCCACCAATTTTATCAGTAAATCGGTAAACATTATAAAACATAAAGATGGTGTTAGATGGTATATCATAAAATATAGAAAAAGACAATTTTTTAAAAGGCAGGAAACTTGTTTTGACCTAATTCTGTTCACAAATACTATTTCCTGAGATCTGCACTTTTTCCCCCTAAGCAAATTAGCAAAGTGGCAAATCTATCGAAACCTATGTCCCCAATAGAAAACCTTCATAGACTTCCAAAGCAAATGTGCTATCATGTGTGGCCAAAGAGAGTATTTAAATATATCCAAGTGCACTTGATGCATTTCACTGGCTCGGATTATTTTTATGGCTTTGCTTGTTCTAAATGAAACATAATTTGTCTTAAAGTAAGATTCAGTTTTAACCTTTGACTTTCATTAAGAATAAATACTCACTATGTTTTTTCATTCTTTATTCAAAGTGAAAAACTAAGTATTATCTTTCTGAAGCTTATTTTGTAACCATTTTCTAAGAGTATTTTTTCAGTAGGGTTAAAACCTGCTGGAATTCTATCTAGGCCAATAGTTCCAAAATGCTAATACTTTTGAAATTATCTGGATATACTTTAAAGCTCTGAATATTTGAGTATTGCATTCTCATAGAAACAGTAACCATCCTGTTTCAAAATGAAGTGAGCAAAATTTTGACCTTACAGTATGTTTTTATTAAACTTTTCATTAAAATTAGTTGTTCAATAGGAACAACTGATATTGAACTTGAGCAATTTATAAGCATTTGGTGGAAATAATTTGCACTAGTAAATAAACAGATTAATATAAGAGGTTAACTTATAATTTTAAGAGGTAAAATCAAGACACTCATTTGAATATAAAATGATTTTAGTTAATTCATTAATAAATGAGAGGCATTAAGATGTTCAGCAAGTCTAAAGTCCACCTAAAAACTTAGGCACATAGAGACAATTTAAAAAACAGGATAAGAATGCTGAGTTAGATACAAAAAAGTTTAACATCTAATAGCGTTATGAAATACAATCTCTGTGGTTATCTGTTCTAGTGGACAGAAATTATTTGTATCTCCAACAGACAAAAAGCAGCAAGTAAATCTCTGCCCCTACAGAGTTGTAAATTGCCAAGTTAACATAAAGTCAAACTGAGCACTGAGCTGAAAGAAAACATTTCGCCAGGACTACTTGGCACCATTCACCAACTGAACTTGTAGGAAGTACTATAAGGTTCCTCTAAATATGCAAATTTCATATCAATTTCCACTGAAAAACCTAATTATTAGCAGAAGGTTTTCTTACGGTACAAATAGATTCTTTCTTAATTAAAGTCACAATTTACTTACATAATTGCCTTATCAGAAAAAAAATACAAAATTTGGAAACAGGTAGATGATTACCCTGTGGCCATCGGACTTAGGGTGCTGAACTTCAGTGCTTTAAAGGGTTGGAAAAGTTAACTATTCGTTTATCCCAAACAAAATGTATAAGATGGTTTCTCAGCATTTCTTTCAAAGTCTTCTGGTTAATATTTCTAGCTTGACTAGCTAAGCTAGTTCTTAGGCCAACTGCCTACTCACTTAAGCATCATCTCAGAAAATGTGTAGACGACTGTCACTAGCAAAGGGAAGAAGGAATAAGTAAGCAGAGAAGTCTCAGATTACAGGGAGAAGAGTGAGGAGAATCCGAGTTTTAAAATTATGACTTAAGAAAGTTATTTGAACATAACTACTTTACCTGGATATATCTGGAGGCAAATAAGCCTGAAGGGGAGATAGGGGTGGTAACTGGGGAGAGTATATAATCAAGGGTAGGGGTCTTAACAACTCCTGTCTATCAGGATTCCTTCATTGCTACCATGCAGTGACTACTGTATGTTCCCCACCCCCACCATCCATTTTATGTGGGAATTCTTTTTTTTTTTTTTTTTTTTTTTTGCGGTACGCGGTCCTCTCACTGTTGTGGCCTCTCCCGTTGCGGAGCACAGGCTCCGGACGCGCAGGCTCAGCGGCCATGGCTCACAGGCCCAGCCGCTCCACGGCATGTGGGATCCTCCCGGACCGGGGCACGAACCCGCGTCCCCTGCATCGGCAGGCAGACTCTCAACCTCTGTGCCACCAGGGAAGCCCCAGAGAAAATTTTTTATGTTTAAATATTTCTTTTCTTACCATAAAATATGATTTTATTTCACATATCAATATTTAATTGATCTAATGAGAGCACCATATGGATATAGTCTACCATAGTGTACATAGTAGGCTCTCAAAAAAGGGCATTAATATTGGATTTAAAGAGTTCCTTCTCCACCATTTGTCAAAGATGAATTGCAAGAACATAGAGGGGAAAAGAATTTCTTATTCAACAAGCTGAAAGTGTGAAGAGGGAAGGAAAGGGTACTGAGACAGTGCATTACTGGAGATAAGTGCTACAGGACAGAGAGAGTTCAGTGATACTAGCAGATCAGGGAGGCGGTGGAAAAACAGCCAGGACAGAGCCTGTATGTCCATTGTCTCCCAAGATAGGAAGGTTAAAAGTGCTGTCCTCTGAGTTCATGCTTTTTCCTTTGCAAAGACCTATGGTATTGCCCTCTGGAGAAATTGATTTATTCAGGAAACATTTAGTAAGTGACTCATAGAAGCCAGGTACTGGAAGCTTGTGTCCTGAATCCGTCAGAAATAATCTCAGTATATTTGGGTCATTGAAAAATGGAGCTGGGAATAGTCATTAAGATACTGTAGCACACTAATTTCCAAATATGTGTCTTAACTTAGATTCTCCCCTTCCTCCAAGAAGACCCTGAGTGGAAGGAAATAGCTTATTTGGGATGCAAAGCAAACATCAGAAAAGAAGGGCAAGGAAGAATGTCAGCAAAAAGGGTACATTATGGTGCCAGATTCTAAGCTTTGCCCTTGGGGAAACTGGAAGCCAGTGTTATACCTCAGAGTGTGAGAAACCAGAGTACCTCAGCACATCAACTCCTGCAGAGGGATGCTGGAGTGTGGGTGGAGCTAATTTATCAGTATTTCTGGTTCCCTATGGGCATGCAAAACACTGGTGGGAGGGACAGAGAAAAATCCCTCAGGCAAAATGAAGCAAGTACTGACAGATTGAAGTTAGGCAGATTTGTACTAAAATAGTAAGAGGAAGGGGATCTGAGTGGATGACAGACTTTAAATACTTAGACATTACTTTGATAAAAGGTAGGTTAAGCAAACAAAGTAGGGTCTTTTTTTTTTTTTTTTTTTTACTCCAAGTCTTCTCAGGTCTGTTAGCATGTGAATGTAAATGTACATTGTAGCTTTAAGATAGGGGCATATTATCAGTGTTTCCCAAACTGTTTAACAAAGACTACTTTTATTTCCCAAATATCTTATAATATCAGAATTTCTTAGAAATACTTTAGGGCTTTAAGATGGAATCCAATTGCCTATATTTTACACCTGAGGAAAATGAGGTCTAGGTAAGTGGTAATATATTCATAAGGACAAAAAGTATGGAAATGTAGAAAAAGGAGGCGCTTATCTGCCAAGAGTTAAGGCAATGGTGTGATAGGGACTTGCTGTTAAACATATCATTATGGTTACTTTCCTCATTCAGATTCCAGCTATTCTCCACTTAGCCTTTAATACTGTCTTTATTTTCTGAGATCAAAACTTGCGCTAGCACAGCGACCTGTGCTAAAATATACATTTTATTATAACCTCATATAAATTATGATTATTTAATAAAATGTATATTAAGTATTAGATAATGTAATTGCATTTTAATATTAGTTCATATATTGGTATATTGATACCAATGCATTAGTATTATGCCATTGTTATAAGGAAAACTTCACCTCCCCTTAACAGAGAACTTCTAACTTCTATTTTCTATTTATTATTCCTCTGAGAAGATAAGGCATGCTGGGTTATTCTTTTTTAGGTGAGGAGGCTTAGACCCAGAAATGTTGCCAATTTCTAAAAGTGATAAAATAATTTATGTTCAGAACCAAGATTCAGGATCAAAAATCTTCTGAGCAGCTGAAGCCTGGTGCTTGTTCCACCAATTTCCGCCACTTCTCAAAGTTCTTGAGTTAATGTTCTAGAATATTTTAGTCAGCATTATAATGGCCTGATGTAGAGTCATTTTCTCTAAAACACTTTTCATAAACTGGTGGCTCTCAGGCATGCGTTTTACATGTCAACAGACTAAGTGGCCTCAATGCACAACTAGGCTTTAATTGGGCTCTAATGTAAACATATACATATATATCCATACAATGAAATTATTTCTCTGAGTTTGTTATTTGTATTTGTATTGACCCTACATTGTTTCTAGTCCTAAAGATCAGCAACCTCTAGAAAACTGGTGGATAAAGTCAAACAAATCTACTTGAGCGTGTACTGAGGCTCCTGAGAAGAAAATAATGCTGAGAACACCCAGTCCAGGAAAACTTTAAAGTAACAGCAAAGACCTCGTCTACCTGTCAGAGTGGACATCTAAAAATGTCACCTTCTTGTTTGAAGAAGCTCCTTGCACAGATCTCTATGGAATAATGTATGAGTTATTTGGTGGTAGAGAAATGCCTAGTTAAGGAGGAAAAGACAAAAATAGGCACTTCATTTAAAAGATTGCTAAACAAGTTGAGGTTCAAACAGCACCATTTAAGATTCATCAGAAACAGCAAAGGGGGAGAAAAGGGAAGTAAATGATCTGGACACTTCACACCCAGGCAGGTCTACTTATACACTGTTCTACTGTATGGAAACTGGAAAGAGACTGTGTAGCCAATAGTCACAGTCATCAAAATACAAATGTTGAATGAGGTCAGAAGTGAAATAAAAGTATGTTCATTAAAAGGAACCCATGCTTCTCCAGAAATACATGGGGTGACTATTTTGCTGGAAGCTGAAGTACTACATTATTAAATCAGTAAAGGACACCTAACACAGAAGTAATGATGACAGAAATAGAAGTAAAACAAGAATGCATATTTTATCACTGTTTATAGATGTCTATATGTTCATCTTTAATTTCAAATGATTTGAGTTACTTCAGGAAAACCAAGGAGATCCATATTGCTACTGTTGCCAAATCCTTGAGCCCAAAACATGTGTTTCTTTTTAAATTTTTATTTATTTTTTTATAGAGCAGGTTTGTATTAGTTATCCATTTTATACATATCACTGTATACATGTCAATCCCAATCGCCCAATTCATCCCACCCTCCCCACCCTCCTGCCGCTTTCCCCCGTTGGTGTCCATACATTTGTTCTCTACATCTGTGTCACTATTTCTGCCCTGCAAACCAGTTCATCTGTACAATCTTTCTAGGTTCCACTATATGCGTTAGTATACAATATTTGTTTTTCTCTTTCTGACTTACTTCACTCTGTATGACAGTCTCTAGATCCATCCACGTCTCTACAAATGACCCAATTTCATTCCTTATTATGGCTGAGTAATATTCCATTGTATATATGTACCACATCTTCTTCATCCATTCGTCTGTCGATGGGCATTTAGGTTGCTTCCATGACCAGGCTATTGGAAATAGAGCTGCAATGAACATTGTGCTACATGACTCTTTTTGAATAATGGTTTTCTCAAGGTATATGCCCTGTAGTGGGATTGCTGGGTCGTATAGTAGTTCTATTTTCAGTTTTTTTAAGGAAGCTCCATACTGTTCTCTATAGTGGCAGTATCAATTTACATTCCCACCAACAGTGCAACAGGGTTCCCTTTTCTCCACACCCTCTCCAGCATTTGTTGTTTGTAGATTTTTTTGATGATGCCCATTCTAACCAGTGTGAGGTGATACCTCATTGTAGTTTTAATTTGAATTGCTCTAATAATTAGTGATGTTGAGCAGCTTTTCATATGCTTCTTGGCTATCTGTACATCTTCTTTGGAGAAATGTCTGTTTAGGTCTTCTGCCCATTTTTTGATAGGTTGTTTGTTTTTTTTTTTGTTTTCATTTCCACTACTCTAGGAGGTGGGTCAAAAAAGATCTTGCTGTGATTTATGTCCGTGTTCTTCCTATGATTTCCTCTAAGAGTTTTATACTGTCCAATCTTACATTTAGGTCTCTAATCCATTTTGAGTTTATTTTTGGGTATGGTGTTAGGGAGTGTTCTAATTTCATTCTTTTACATGTAGCTGTCCAGTGTTCCCAGCACCACTTATTGAAGAGACTGTCTTTTCTCCATTGTATATCCTCGTCTCCTTTGTCATAGATTAGTTGACCATAGGTGCATGGGTTTATCTCTGGGCTTTGTATCCTGTTCCACTGATCTATATTTCTGTTTTTGTGACAGTACAATACTGTCTTGACTACTGTAACTTTGTAGTAAAGTGTGAAGTCAGGGAGTCTGACTCCTCCAGCTCCATTTTTCTCCCTCAGGATTGCCTTGGCAATTCGGGGTCTTTTGTGTCTCCATACAAATTTTAAGATTTTTTGTTCTGGCTCTGTAAAAAATGCCATTGGTAATTTGATAGGGATTGCATTGAATCTGTAGATTGCTTTGGGTAGTATAGTCACTTTCACCATATTGATTCTTCCAATCCAAGAATACGGTATATCTCTCCATATGTTTGTGTCATCTCTAATTTCTTTCATCAGTGTCTTATAGTTTTCTGCATAGAGGTCTTTTGTTTCCCTAGGTAGGTTTATTCCTAGGTATTTTATTCTTTTTGTTGCAGTGGTGAATGGGACTGTTTCCTTAATTTCTCTTTCTGAATTTTTGTTGTTAGTGTATAGGAATGCAAGAGATTTCTGTGCATTAATTTTGTATCCTGCTACTTTACCAAATTCATTGATTAGCTCTAGTAGTTTTCTGGTGGCATCTTTAGGATTCTCTATGTATAGTATCATGTCATCTGCAAACAGTGACAGTTTTACTTCTTCTTTTCTGATTTGGATTCCTTTTATTACTTTTTCTCCTCTGATTGCTGTGGCTAGGACTTCCAAAAGTATGTTGAATAATAGTGGTGAGAGTGGACATCCTTGTCTTTTTCCTGATCTTAGAGGAAATGCTTTCAGTTTTTCACCACTGAGAATGATGTTTGCTGTGGGTTTGTCACATATGGCTTTTAGTTTTTCTGAGAACTCTCCATGCTCTTTTCCAAAGTGGCTGCACCAGTTTACATTCCCACCAACAGTGTACGAGGGTTCCCATTTCTCCACATCGTCTCCAACATTTTGACTAGAAGAGATTAGAATGATGCCACTATAAGATAAGAAATGCTAAGAATTGCCAGGAGCCCCTAGAAACAGGAAGAGAAAAGGGAGGATTCTGCCCGTATCTTTGAGAGGGAACATGGCTCTGCCAACACCTTGATTTTGGACTCTGGCCTCCAGAACTGTGAAAGAATAAGTCTCTATTGTTTTAATCCAAAAAAAACAAAATTAAAATGTTGGTTAAAAGCAATAACTTCTTAGTTTTTCATAGTTTTTTCCCTAACCCAGAAAACTGGTATTGTTTGTGATAAAGAAAAATTATCTAAAATTATCTACAATTCCTTCAAATTTACTGTTATGTTATTAAATTAAAATTAAATGTAGCACTAAAACAGTAGATTGTACAGTGATGCCATTTTTATAAAATTACTTCCATTAATTCATGTAATCTATCAAATGTATCTTTGCACATACAGGTTACAGTTATATGGAATAATGTTCTGATGTTTATCTAATGTTAATCATTAAAATATCTAGATTGCAATATAAAATAAAATAAAATAAAAGTAATGAACCACATATTCAACAACATGGATGAATTTAAAAATAATTATGCTGAGTGAAAGATACCAGTTAAAAAATACAACATACTCTGAGATTCCACTTATACAAGATTCTTGAAAGTGAAGCCTTTTCTGTAGTAAGAGATAGCAAATAGTTATTGCTTGAAGGTGAGGTAGAGGCAGGAGAGAGGTATTACAAAGGAACATGGGGAAATTTTTGAGGGTCACACGTACGTTCATAATCTCAACTGGGAATGTTTTCATGAATGTATACAAGTGGCAAATATATTTAATTGTATTTCTTAAATGTATGCAGTATACTGTATGTCCATTTTTTAAAAGGCATATGCAGAAGTTTTGCCCAGCTTTATTAAACTTATTGAGATACCTCCATACGTTAAAGTACCCAGCGTTAAATATGAATGAACTGTAAGCAATAGTATACATTTCATATCAAAAGCATTGTGCTGGGTAAAGAAGCTACATATGATACAATTTCATTAATAAGACATTTTGGAAAAGGCAGAAATGTTGGGAAATAAAACAGAGCAGTGATTTCTAGGGTGGAAGGAGAGGGAGTAGACTACAAAGAAGCATGAGGGAACTCTTGAGGTGATGGAAATAATTCTATATCTTCTCTGTAGTAGTGTTTATATGACCGTATACATTTGACAAAGTTCCTAGAAGAATGCTCCCAGAAAAGCTGAATTTTATCTGTGTAAATTATACCTCAATAAACCTGCCTTAATGACATGTTCTAAGTATGCATTAACAATTGCCTTTCTTATCCTTTCAACTGATGACATTCATATAACCAACAATCCTTCACTACGCTAAGTGCAAGCTGCATGGGATGCAGGTTTAGTGCATAAGAATTTTAAAGACACATTCATGCATTTTCTTCCGTCTTAATGCCAGTCTCTTACATAAAAACATTTTATCTTGATGCACTTGTCTCAGAGACTCGGGAGCACTGCTATATTTAAAATGATGTGTTATAACTTTTCCTAATATGCTTAATAACTAAAAGAAGACAAATGTAACCACATATGAAAGCTTTTCATCAAACTATATATATATATGTATGTATATATATATTTGATTAAGCATACACATTCTCTAAAGAAGTGTTTGCCAACCATTTTAACCCCAAATTCTCAACTCAAGAAAATTTCCCTGAGCTGTGCATTTTGTAATTTATATTATGAGAACAATGGTACCTTTTTAAGTTTCTCAGATATAAAATGATATTCTTACAGCACATGTAATTTTTCAAATACATACATTCCTCTACCCTATCTTCTCCCAGAATTCCTGCCATCCCCTATCCTCTGTCCACTCCCTCTCCTCTTTAGGAGCCTCTGCTCTAACACCAGGAAACAACAACACTGTGTCCCAGTTGTCAGGACCAGGACTTAGTCTTCCCTCAAGTTGTGCCTCCACATCTGGTCCACCTTGTGATGAATCTTATGGAGATTTTGCTAATATAAATAAAGGACAGATTTTTATAATTTCATTCTGTCTCCTGACTGGCAGCCTTTGACAGTTATTTTAGTCATTAGAGGTTAAGTAGATAATAAAAATAAACCCCCCAACAAAGCTCACACATCAAACCCCACTCTCTACACAATTCTTTCTCAAAGGAAATTAGCAACAAGCCTGCTGAGGCCTGTTCATTCTAATCCTATCCTAGTGAACCTTGATACCATGTCATTTCAAGAAGCTGCATTAAGAAAAAAAAAAAAAAAAAAAAGCAAAGGAAACTCCATTGCTTTGCTTGCCTTTGCAGAAAGTAGCTTTAACAGACCTTAATTTTGCAAGACCTGTCTTGTACAAATAAGTGTTAACAACTGAGGGAGACAGAATAATGGTCTCTCCAAAATGTCCAGGCCCACCAGAACCTGTGACTATGCAACTTACATGGAAAAATTGACTTTGTGTATGTGATTAAGTTTTTTAAAAATCTACTCCAAGCCAAATAGCTAACTGAGGATGATCGAGCATTTTAACTGTCTTCCTGCTACTAAATTAGTCTTTATTGTTTCAAACTAGCTATCTTGTTTCTTGAACATGCTAGGTATGTCCTCCACTTAGGGCTTGTATTAGTTATCTATTGCGGCATAACAGATTACCCAAAACTTAGTGACTTATAACAACAAATTTACAAAACCTCTCAGATTTTGTGGATCAGGAACTTGAGAGTGGCTTAGGTGGGTAGCTCTAGTGAGGGGTTCCTATCATCTTGCAGTCAATATGTTGGCCAGGGCTGCAGTCATCTGGAAGACTGACTGGACCTGGAAGATATACTTGAAGACGGCACACTCACATGGCTACAGGCAGGAGGCCTAAGTCTTCACCAGAGAGCCTTAGGGAGGTTTGATATGTCCTTAGCACATGGCAGCTGGCTTCAGTCAGAGTGATCCAAGAGAAGGAGACCAAGAATGAGCTTCAATGCTTTTTATGATCTAGTTTCAGATGTCACATACCATCACTTCTGTCTTACAGATTCATTAGAAGCAAATTACAAAGTCCAGTCCATGCTAAAGAGGAAGGGGATTTGAATATAATTTTTGAAGAAAGTATCAAAGAATTTGTGGACTTATTTAAATAATGATTTTGCTTTGACTTTCCCCACTGTTGAAATGCTCTCCTCTGACTTCTGCTGGGCTAACTCTCTTAACTTTCAAGTCTGCACAAATCTACTTTGTCAATTAAACTTACCATGACTATTGCAGGCACCATTGGTACTCTGCCCAGATCTCCTCATATTCATTTTACTATTTCCGTATGCCCTTTCCCCAGCTTTCCTCCTGAAATCTGCATCTGGGACACTCTGGAGGATTGTCCCTATGTTACTGAAGCTGCTTAACCTTTTGCAGAGATCCAGAAGTTCCCGGGAGTTTATGTTCCACCTTATTTCCACCAGAGGTGGCCTTTAGCCAATGACTGTCTGATATGGAAGTATAATAGCACAGTCCTCTTTTCTCTTGCTAAGATAGAAACTGATACACACTTCAGAGCAACTCTACAGTATGAGGCTGAGGCCAATCATTTGCTTGAGACTGAACCTTTGTTTGTTTTCTTCCTCATTATTATCTTGCTTACCCCAATCTATTACCATTTTCTCTTGAAAACATTATTAATAAATTATTTGTACACTAGCCTGGACCTCTGGATCAGCTTCTTGAGAATCTGACTTAATAGATCTACCCAATTTAATCCTATAAAATGCCTACCACCTACACATACATCTCTGATATCCCTTATTTTTTTCTATTATTCCACAGTACTTACCTTCTAATGTACAACACAATTTACTTACTCATTTATTAATCACTGTATGTCTCCCACAACTAATAAGTAAGTTCAACTAAGCAGAATCATTATCTGATTTATTTTCTGTGAGTTTTGTTCTTTTCATTATTTTGAGAATGTTAGCAGTTTCCCTGTCAGGGTGATGCTTAGTGGCCAAGTAAAAATGAACATGTCAATTATCTTGGAAGTCTGCTGAGCCCAATCACAGTCTAAAGAGCAGCTGGTCCTAGATGATGCCTCAGCTTTGAAAATTTGTACAATTTTAAAACAAATAGGGTCTTTGGGAGAAATTAATGTGGACAAGCATCAGCCCTAGGCAATCAATGGTGCAGAGTTAAAAACTGGTAGTCAAGTCTTTCCCAGCATCACACTGATGACTGAAGTTGTAAACTTATAGCCCCTGTTATTCTTCTTTGCAGAGTAGAATCTGATCATAAATAACAAGAGGTATTGACGGTTCTGTTACTACCTCCACCCTAAACATCCTACTTCAGAGTACAGAAATTCAGATCCAGGAGTTTGGAGCAGTGTGTGTGTGTGTGTGTGTGTGTGTGTGTGTGTGTGTGTGTGACTATGTAAGTGAATATAGTATACTTGCATTCCCTGTCAGAAATGTTCAGAAGTCTTCTCTTGTCATTTCCAAGTTTTGGGGTATTTATTTCTTACTTTTGACAGAGGATATCTAAATGACTGCTTCACCCACATGGCATTTACTAGACTATATCAGAGAACCAGCATGTAATGAAAATCTGTTTCACCCTGTTTTTTGTGGCCCTGGCTTATGAAATCTTTCTTATTCCAATCCCCCACCTGTGTGCCAGCAACAGACATTTTATATCTTTGATCTTCCCTTTCCTTTCCCCTTCCCCTACGGCTGTCAAAGATGATAGGGTATAGTTTGAAAGAATGTGAATGTAAAAAAATAAAATTTATAGCTTATTATTCTTGATTTTTTACTCTTCCAACTATGTTTATAGTCATAAACAATCACTAAGTTCTGTGTGTTGATTTTATCTATTATTTGACAGAATATAGTTAAGTGTCTCATTCACTGTGCTAATGTCGGGGAAACCTATATTTAAAATGTTTAAGGCGTCTACCTTGGTCCAGTTGCATTCTCCTAATATTTTTATTGGATGATTTTACTCATTTATTCATTTATTAAATAATTTACTGAATGTCTACTATATGTCAGGCATTGTTCTAGGATCTGAAGATATGGTAGGGAACAAAATAGACAACAATCTTTACCTTTGTGTATGTTACAATTTACTGGGCTTCAAAGGCTATGCCTACAGCTTTACCAAGGATGTCATTCACACAGACTGTAATATGTATATTATGCAGTGTGGCAGCTTTAGTAGGTAGAGATATACTAAACAAAATGAACACGTAAAATGTAGTGAATTTATTTATGCAGCATATCTTTTTGACTACTTCCATGGATTACTTATTTCCCTGTTCAACTTACTTGGAATAACCTGAAGAATAAAATAAGCAGAGATTCCAAATTTCATAGAGCTTCTGTATTCTATTGGGAGGAGGCAGACATTTAAAAAGTTAAAAATGAAATTATAGTCACTGCTAAAAGGTGACAAGTCCTATTAAAAAAAAAAAAAAAACAATAAAAATAGAAAACAAGGTGAGGGGACCTGAGTCGGTATTGCTAACAGTAGACACATTTTGAAGCAGCAGTATATAGGGTTGTCAGGGTAAATATTACTTGAAGAATGGGTGAGGGATTTTGCCAGAGTCCAAGAAATAAAAAATAGTGTATTCCAGGAAGTGGGAGCAACTAGACCAAAACTGCTAAATTGTTCAGAAGGATAATGGGGAAATCAGTAATACAAGGTCTTGTGGGCCGTTGTAAGGACTTTGATTTACATAATCTGAGTAAAACTCAGAGACACTGAGGTTTTTGAGAAGTGAAGTAAATAGTCTGACTTATGTCTTAAAATCATCACTCTGGCTACTCTTTTTTGACACAGAAGCAAAGAAACCAGAGAAAGGTCATAGAGAGACCAGATGAGAGCTGATGGTGGCTTGAACTGGCGGTAACAATGGGTGTGCTGCTGAGTGGTGAATTTGTGAATATATTTTAAATAATGAGCTAATGGAATTTTCTGAAAGACTGAACCTGGGCTTTAACAAAAGAGAGAAGTAAAGTTGACTTTAAGGTTTTTGACCTGAGCAATTGAATTTCAGTGCGGAGCTGCCATCAGCTGAGAGGGAAAGCAGGTTTGGGGGTAAAATTAGCAGTTCAGTTTGGGACGTGTTGAGTTGAATGTCTATTAGACATCTACATGGAAAAGTAAAGTTGGTGGATATGGAATTGGAGAGAGTTCTGGGCTGGAGGTATATATTTTGAGGCAGATTAAAAGGTACGAACTGCAATGGTGACCCATGAATCACAAATTTAAATTCTGATGGGGGCTATCCTCACTGAGAGGATAGCATTTGCACAAAACTTGAGATAGGCAAGGGAAAGAGTCAATCAGATATAAATGGGAAGACTATTTCAGGTCATAGTGAAAGCTGAAAAAATCCCTGGCTGATGGAATTGGCGGAAGACTGTGCCCACTCTGTTGAAGGACAACATGGAGAGCAGTGTGACCGTCGCGGAGTAGCCAGAAGGAGGAGGAGAAAGAGAGGCCACAGAGGAGTCGGACCCTGTAGGGCCTTCCACACCCTTTAATGTCAATAAATGAGGGGTGTAATGAACATTCTGATCAGGGGAGAGACATGGTCTGACAAGTTTGCAAGGAACATTCTAACTGCATTCTAATCTTCTGAAGTCAGAAAACTTTGTAGGGGCTGCAAATTTGAAAGCAAGAAGAAAATTGCAAAAATTATTTTAAACGTCCAAATAAGAGATATTGGTGGTTTGGACAAGAGTGTAGCAGTAGAGATGCAATCTTTATCTGTGTTTCTTCAGAAGCAGATTTTGAGGTAAGTATTTCAGGGCAAATAGAAGGGAGATAGAAGTAGGCAACTGGAATAGAGGAGTTATTCCAGCTAAGGGGTCAGAAAGCTGCGAAAAGATTTCTATCAAATTCTTGTCAATCAGTGGTTGAGGGCTGTTTGAAGGGACATTTCTGGCTTGCCCTCCTCTGGTCAAGAATGCTCCTTGACTATAGCAAGTCCATAGTCCTTAGGGAGAGATTCACATTTGTCGTAATAACTAGACTTTAGCATGTAGAGATGGGTGCTGAGAGGATGTAGATGGGCCTGTGAAAGCAGCTGCTTCAGGTAGTGAGAAGTGCTTGTATTCTGGGTCTATTTTGATGCTAAAGCCTGAACACAGAAACACAGAAGTGTGATATATGCACACATACACGTATATATAATGAACTATATTTCTGTAAAAGATGCTTATTACTTTAAGCTTCTAATTTCATTACATTTCACAAACATTTACTGATCATCTATACAGTGCCATGTATTTCTGAGGGACTCTGGGATATATCAAGAGGAATGAAGCATAAGTATTGACCTCAAGGGACTCATAGTTGAGTAGCAAATTTAAGGTTTTTTTCGTTAATTAGGACACACACTAAAATATGAAGAATGTCATAAAATAAATAGAAACTAAATTTTACAGTACTTATCTTAGGAAAATAATAGTGCCTAGATTAATAAGTGCCTAGATTAATGAAGTGACCCTGGAAATGGAGACTGGAACCCTTTCCCATTATATTCCACCATGAGTTCCCTGGTCCAAGCCCAAAGCCTAGCACGTGGAAGGTGCTTACATGTAGTCACGTGGCTCTCACCACATGGAAGCTTATTTCTTCAAAGCCAGTAAGGGAGCCTCTCCCTTTTCAGCAAAAGCCCCACTCTTCTTTGAAGGTTTCACCTGATTAGGCCAGGCCCACCCAGGGTGGTGTCTATTTTACTTAACTCAAAATTAACTGATTTGGGACATTAATTACATTAAAAAAATCCTCCACCTTTGGCAGGTAATTTAATCTAATCACATGAGTAACATTACATCAGATTCGCAGGTCCCGCCCACACTCACATGAAAAAGGATTTTATAGGGTACGTACAGCAGAGAGCAGGGATCTTGGGGATTGTTTTAGAATTTTGCCTGCCATATCCCCAGATGTTCAAAACTCAATTTTTATTAGCCACGTACCCATCCTACTCCCATATTATTAATTCCTTCTCCTCATTCCCTGGTTTATGTAACACTATTATCATCTACCAGTTGTTCTCACTAAAAATATATGCATTTTGCTAAATTCCACTTTTTCCTCACCACTCCCCTGACCTCCTATCAGTAACCATGTATTAGGCATACTGTGTGTGCCAGGCAGTGAGCTTAGACCTAGTGATTCAAAGTAGAATAAAATAAGCAATGCACCAACCTTTATTTCCAGGACACCTGCATTAATCAAGATTATCTTCAGTATTTTCCTGTTACAACAACTTTTAACCTGATCTTTCTGGCTTCAGTCTCTCACTCCAAACTCTGCTGTAAACCAGCATCAGAATATCAGTGGTCTATATTTAAAATAAAATCATATCTTATGTTATAAAATATAACCATATTAAATCCTTGTTCTTTTGTCTGTTTGTTTTGGTTGCAGATGAAAGAATCTCAATTCAAACTAGCTTGAGCAAAATGTTTTTTTTAATTGCCTTACAAACTGAAAATCTCAGGGGCATTTATGGCTTCAGATTAGGCTCTGGCTTTAGTTTCTCTTGTTTAATCATCACAGCGATGTTTCTGAAATGTATTTTTAGTGGACCAACACAGGTCATATCCATTCTTGAACTAATGACAGTAGTCAAGAGAAGGAATACACAGCCTTGCAGGCCTAGGTTACATTCTCGTTCCTGGTTGGGGGATGGAGGGGTGGAGTCATCTGTAGCCAAATAATATTGACTGAATATAGGAGGGAATTAGATCTTTAAAATAAATTGTAATTATTTTATTAGGAAAAAAATGGAGAAGGAAGGAGTCAGACACTGGGCAAACAAAACCACGTTATGTCCAGAAGTTTGTGTTAAAAATTAGCATGGGTCACCATATCCATATTCCTTAGTTTGACATATAAATTTTTTAAGACATTGTCTCTATCTAATTCATTAGCTTTTCCATGATACTTCTTTTGGTTAGGCTTATGTTCCAACAACATCAAATTATCACTTATTCTCTAACTGTATCTATTGGCTTTCCCGTCTTTATGCCTCTGCTCCAGTTGTTCTATCTGGAATGCTTCCTCTGCTCTTCCCTCCAAGGAAACTCTCACTATTTATGGGGAAAATCTCTTATTCAACAAAACCAGTTTCATTGTGAAATTGTCCTTCTTCCTCAAACAGAATTAATTGCCACCTGTTCTCTGTTCTCAGTAACACCTTGTGAAATCCTCTATTTTGGCCTTAATTGTGTTTGGTAATTTTCTATTTAGAGTCCTGCTTCTTTCACTGTAGACTGAACTTGAACTAAAAACACCTGCTTTATTTAACCTTGTATGTCTAGTGCCTAAGTATGATATCTATGTATATTTGACATCAATAAATTTGTTGAATTAATAACATTAAGAAAAAGAACAAGATGCTACATTCAAACTTCATCTTGCTAACCAAAATAATGGAACACTCTCTCAGATACTTTGTAAAAATAGATTAAGTATTTGTGGGAGAAAAAAAAAGAAACTGCTAGAGTGGTCTCTTGCCAAAAATAATTTTTATTCTTGATTAACTATGTTTTTAGCTATTATTTCCCAATGATTAAATATATTTTCCTGTTTTGTAACAGGGCTTCCAGTGGTGATGATGAGGGCTTATCTTTAAATGATTTCACAACAAGTAGAAAGAAATTTCTTTAAAGGCCTTCAAATATAGTCTGAAAATATACTATTTTATTCAGCCAGGTAGGTGATTGTGATCTACCCCCTCAATGACCTGAAAAGTCTTTAAGGAAATAATCAAAGAACAACACATACCACAAGTTTCATCCATAAAGAGTCCCAGCCTTGGTCATAACATAGAATAGTCTGTCCTACATTCATTTCTGCTTGAATTTGGTTGGGTAGAAGTGGAGGACTGTGGACGGAGCCGTAGAATTTGGGAATAGGACGTGGGCAGTGGGAAGTGAGAAAAGAGTCTTCCACATTGCTATAAGTCTACAGAAGATGGCTATTTATCATTTTGTGCTAGATTACAGAATGTCAAAGTTGATGGGCTAATACAGATCATCTGTTTCATTATCTTGAATTAAGCTCACAGCACAAAGACATTAAACAAAAACATCTTGTCACACACCAAATGACTGCTAAAACTGACATGAGACTTTTGACTCCCAGGCTAGTCCACGTACATCTTCATAATTTATATCCAGAGTACTTCCTAGAAGGCTTTTTAGTGACATACAATACAATTCACTTGAATTAAGATTAATAAAATAGAAATAGAAGGATGTCATTTGAAGTATTACATGCAGAAAATTTTTCGATCTAATACTCGCTGGGCTAGCTGATCTAACATCCTTGTCTTTGAGGTTTATCAGGCTGCTGGCAATAGCTTACAGATTCATCCTCCAATGAGTTGAAAAGCTTGGAGAATATGGGGAAGACCTAAGGTTTAAGCAAGGGTCATACCACTCCTGCCCTTGCCCACTTGGTATTTTGCATACAGAATTGAAATAACTGGTTAAGACAAAGTGACGAGATCAATTTTCTATAGGTGACATGCTCCCTCTGTTCTTTCCTTAGAATGATACACATACATATATGCAAACACATTAAAAAATGAAACCAAGTGTAGACTAAACCTGGATAAAAATAAAAGGCAGTATGATACAATAAAAAGAACCAGGAATGTATGAACTTGTTAACTTGGCTAAGTCTCTGGACCTCAGTTTCTCCACCTGTGTAAAAAAGAATTCTTTTCTCACTGCTGCAGCCTCTCCCGGACGTGCAGGCTCAGCGGCCATGGCTCACGGGCCCAGCCGCTATGGCCCACGGGCCCAGCCACTCCGCAGCATGTGGGATCTTCCCGGACCCGGGCACGAATCCACGTCCCCTGCATTGGCAGGTGGACTCTCAACCACTGTGCCACCAGGGAAGCCCCTAAAAAAGAATTCTTGACTAGATGACTACTTTGGCCTCTTTCTCCAGGAGGGCAAGTCCTGTAAGCATGACGGCAGCAGACAGTACAGCTCTGCTCTGCCCAGGCCTGTGTATTCCTTGGTCTCACTAGTCTCTTTGATCATGATGCTGGTGTGATCTTTATTTCAAGCACATCTTTCACTTACTCCTGAGAAATACCTCTTTTCTTCACTCCTCACACTTTCTCCTGCTTTTCTCAAAAGTTCGAGAAAAAAAAAAATGAACTAGTAAAAATGGATCTCTAGGTTTTCTCATATTTAAGATGTGATGAATCATTTAGCTGCACCTATTCTTTTAGAGGAATTTAACTGTTTAATGATAAGCAGGTGAATTTCTGATCACCAAGCCCTTATTGATTATCATGAGAGATGAGCTGATTTATTCCATCAAACATTTGACTCTCTCTGGCCACAGAGTTATAAACACTGTTGTGCAGTCACAAGCATTAAAACCTCCCTGTCCGAGCTTCGCTGGTGGCGCAGTGGTTGAGAGTCCGCCTGCCGATGCAGGGGACGCGGGTTCGTGCTCCGGTCCGGGAAGATCCCACGTGCCGCGGAGTGACTGGGCCCGTGAGCCATGGCCGCTGAGCCTGCGCGTCCGGAGCCTGTGCTCCGCAACGGGAGAGGCCACAGCAGTGAGAGGCCCGTGTACCGCAAAAAAAAAAAAAAAAAAAAAAAAAAAACCTCCCTGTCCTCATAGGGCTTTATGATCACACTCTTATCTCATTTGAGGAATAAGACACTGCTCAGTATAAGTCTAGCTGTATCTCATAAACATTATAGGTTTAGAGTAGATCTAAGCAAGTAAAGTTCCAGAAGTGTTCACTTTAACAGAGCTTTTCCAAAGCCCTAGAGAAGGCCTGAAAAATGTATTCACATGGCCATAATGGTTTTTACAGCTTTATTATTGAGGAATAATTGACAGACAATGAATTGGCACAAAATGTGAACATACGTAAACACAATGAAACAATCTCCATTTTAAAGAAAATTAACATATCCATCAGCAGAAAAACTGTTCTAATGATTCTTTGTAATTCCTCCCTCTGGCCCCTTCTAGCCTCCTGCCAGGCAACCATTTAGCTGTTCTCTTCCTCTAAATTAGTTTGCATTTGCAAGAGTTCTGTATAAGTGAAATCATATGATATTATGTTTCTCATTGAATAGTATTTTGTTTGTTTGTTTTTTAGGAACAAGTTTTCTTGCCCTTTTCTACTCTGTATTCAGAGCCCTGAGATTACAGAATGTACTCAATAAACTTTTTTTTCAATTGAATTGCTAGAAAGATGACCACCAGTAAAACTCAAGATGACCATTTCTCAAGAGGGACATTTGGAAACAGATTAAAACGGGTTAAAGAGTGAGGGGTTGTGAGCAAGTAGGAGCAGTAAGTTATACTCACACTTCTTACAGTGTGTGGAGCTGTAATTTTGTATTGAAAAGTTTCCATGACCACTGCTGTGATAATTAGCATTAGTGCTGTATATTCTCGGCATTTTAAACGAAAATTACTTCTAGGTTCATTCTCCCACTGTTGTACTAAAAAGCTCAGATCCCACCTGACTTAGAGCTCTTAGTTCCCAGAAATACATTCAAATCCTCTGGCTGAATTAGTTTGTTCAATTTTCCTATTCGTCATCTTAAATTTTCCATTATTCTTGCCTTTTCAAGTAGTCTTTTAGAATCTGGCGGAGACCCCTAACATTTTAGGCAGTATTCATTCTCTGTATCATATAAGGGGAACAACTTAGGTAAAGTTACCTTGTTACCTAATGGATGTCACTGGCAACTCCTGTAAGGTAGGAGGAATTTTGTTACCTACCTACCAACCAAAACCAGATTTATATAATCTATACATATGTTTCAATTGGTAAATTTTGGTACATGACTCTTTTTGAATTATGGTTTTCTCAGGGTATATGCCCAGTAGTGGGATTGCTGGGTCATATGGTAGTTCTATTTGTAGATTTTTAAGGAACCTCCATACTGTTCTCCATAGTGGCTGAACCAATTCACATTCCCACCAGCAGTGCAAGAGTGTTCCCTTTTCTCCACACCCTCTCCAGTATTTATTGTTTCTAGATTTTTTGATGATGGCCATCCTGACTGGTGTGAGATGATATCTCATTGTAGTTTTGATTTGCATTTCTCTAGTGATTAATGATGTTGAGCATTCTTTCCTGTGTTTGTTGGCAGTCTGTATATCTTCTTTGGAGAAATGTCTATTTAGGTCTTCTGGCCATTTGTGGATTGGGTTGTTTGGTTTTCTGTTATTGAGCTGCATGAGCTGCTTATAAATTTTGGAGATTGATCCTTTATCAGTTGCTTCCTTGGCAAATATTTTCTCCCATTCTGAGGGTTATCTTTTCATCTTGTTTATGGTTTCCTTTGCTGTGCAAAAGCTTTGAAGTTTCATTAGGTCCCATTTGTTTATTTTTGTTTTTATTTCCATTTCTCTAGGAGGTGGGTCAAAAAGGATCTTGCTGTGATTTATGTCATACAGTGTTCTGCCTATGTTTTCCTCTAAGAGTTTGATAGTTTCTGGCCTTACATTTAGGTCCTTAATCCATTTTCAGCTTATTTTTGTGTATGGTGTTAGGGAGTGATCTAATCACATACTTTTAAATGTACCTGTCCAGTTTTCCCAGCACCACTTATTGAAGAGGCTGTCCTTTCTCCACTGGACATTCCTGCCTCCTTTATCAAAGATAAGGTGACCATATGTGCATGGGTTTATCTCTGGGCTTTCTATCCTGTTCAATTGATCTTTCTGTTTTTGTGCCAGTACCATACTGTCTTGATTACTGTAGCTTTGTAGTATAGTCTGAAGTCAGGGAGCCTGATTCCTCCAGCTTCATTTTTTGTTCTCAAGATTGCTTTGGCTATTTGGGGTCATTTTTGTTTCCATATAAATTGTGAATTTTTTTGTTCTAGTTCTGTGAAAAATGCCAGTGGTAGTTTGATAGGGATTGCATTTAATCAGTAGATTGCCTTGGGTAGTAGAGTCATTTTCACAATGTTGATTCTTCCAATCCAAGAACAAGGTATATCTCTCCATCTATTTGTATCATCTTTAATTTCTTTCATCCGTGTCTTATAATTTTCTGCATACAGGTCTTTTGTCTCCTTAGGTAGGTTTATTCCTAGATATTTTATTCTTCTTGTTGCAATGGTAAATGGGAGTGTTTTGTTGATTTCACTTTCAGATTTTTCATCATTAGTGTATAATAATGCCAGAGATTTCTGTGCATTAATTTTGTATCCTGCTACTTTACCAAATTTATTGATTAGCTCTAGTAGTTTTCTGGTAGCATCTTTAGGATACTCTATGTATAGTATCATGTCATCTGCAAACAGTGACAGCTTTACTTCTTCTTTTCTGATTTGGTTTCCTCTTATTTCCTTTACTTCTCTGATTGTCGTGGCTAAAACTTCCAAAACTATGTTGAATAAGAATGGTTAGAGTGGGCAACCTTGTCTTGTTCCTGATCTTAGTGGAAATGGTTTCAGTTTTTCACAATTGAGGACAATGTTGGCTGTGGGTTTGTCATATATGGCCTTTATTATGTTGAGGAAAGTTCCCTCTATGCCTACTTTCTGCAGGGTTTTTATCATATATGGGTGGTGAATTTTGTCAAAAGCTTTCTCTGCATCTATTGAGATGATCATATGGTTTTTCTCCTTCAACTTGATAATATGGTGTATCACATTGATTGATTTGGTCTATTGAAGAATCCTTGCATTCCTGGAATAAACCCCACTTGATCATGGTGTATGATCCTTTTAATGTGCTGTTGGATTCTGTTTGCTAGTATTTTGTTGAGGATTTTTGCATCTATGTTCATCAGTGATATCGGCCTGTAGTTTTCTTTGTTTGTGACATCCTTGTCTGGTTTTGGTATCAGGGTGATGGTGGCCTCGTAGAATGAGTTTGGGAGTGTTCCTCCCTCTGTTATATTTTGGAAGAGTTTGAGAAGGATAGGTGTTAGGTCTTCTCTAAATGTTTGATAGAATTCGCCTGTGAAGCCATCTGGTCCTGGGCTTTTTTTTGTTGGAAGATTTTTAATCACAGTTTCAATTTCAGTGCTTGTGATTGGTCTGTTCATATTTTCTATTTCTTTCTGATTCAGTCTTGGAAGTTTGTGCATTTCTAAGAATTTGTCCATTTCTTCCAGGTTGTCCATTTTATCGGCATAGAGTTGCTTGTAGTAATCTCTCATGATCGTTTGTATTTCTGCAGTGTCAGTTGTTACTTCTCCTTTTTCATTTCTAATTCTATTGATTTGAGTCTTCTCCCTTTTTTTTCTTGATGAGTCTGGCTAATGGTTTATCAACTTTTTTTATCTTCTCAAGGAACAGCTTTTAGTTTTACTGATCTTTGCTATCGTTTCCTTCATTTCTTTTTCATTTATTTCTGATCTGATCTTTATGATTTCTTTCCTTCAGCTAACTTTGGGGTTTTTTGTTGTTCTTTCTCTAGTTGCTTTAGGTGCAAGGTTAGGTTGTTTATTCAAGATGTTTCCTGTTTCTTAAGGTAGGATTGTATTGCTATAAACTTCCCTCTTAGAACTGCTTTCGCTGCATCCCATAGGTTTTGTGTCCTTGTGTCTCTATTGTCATTTGTTTCTAGGCATTTTTTGATTTCCTCTTTGATTTGTTCATTGATCACTTCGTTATTAAGTAGTGTATTGTTTAGCCTCCATGTGTTTGTATTTTTCACAGAGTTTTCCTGTAACTGATATCTAGTCTCATAGCGTTGTGGTCGGAAAAGATACTTGATACGATTTCAATTTTCTTAAATTTACCAATGCTTGATTTGTGATCCAAGATATGATCTATCCTGGAGCATGTTCCATGAGCACTTGAGAAAAATGTGTATTCTGTTGTTTTTGGATGGAATGTCCTATAAATATCAATTAAGTCCATCTTGTTTAATGTATCATTTAAAGCTTGTGTTTCCTTATTTATTTTCATTTTGGATGATCTGTCCATTGGTGAAAGTGGGGTGTTAAAGTCTCCTACTATGAATGTGTTACTGTCGATTTCCCCTTTTATGGTTGTCAGTATTTGCCTTATGTATTGAGGTGCTCCTATGTTGGGTGCATAAATATTTACAACTGTTACATCTTCTTCTTGGATCGATCCCTTGATCATTAGGTAGTGTCCATGTTTGTCTCTTCTAATAGTCCTTATTTTAAAGTCTATTTTGTCTGATATGAGAATTGCTACTCCAACTTTCTTTTGGTTTCCGTTTGCATGGAATTCCTTTTTCCATCCCCTTACTTTCAGTCTGTATGTGTCTCTAGGTCTGAAGTGGGTCTCTTGTAGACAGCATATATATGGGTCTTGTTTTTGTATCCATTCAGCCAATCTGTGTCTTTTGGTTGGAGCATTTAGTCCATTTACATTTAAGGTAATTATCGATATGTATGTTCCTATTCCCATTTTGTTAATTGTTTTGGGTTTGTTATTGTAGGTCTTTTCCTTCTCTTGTGTTTCTTGACTAGAGTAGTTCCTTTAGCATTTGTTGTAAAGCTGGTTTGGTGGTGCTGAACTCTCTCAGCTTTTGCTTGTCTGTAAAGGTTTTAATTTCTCCATCAAATCTGAATGAGATCCTTGCTGGGTAGAGTAATCTTGGTTGCAGGTTTTTCTCCTTCATCACTTTAAATATATCCTGCCAGTCCCTTCTGGCTTGCAGAGTTTCTGCTGAAACATTAGCTGTTAACCTTATGGGGATTCCCTTGTGTGTTATTTGTTATTTTTCCCTTGCTGCTTTTAATATGTTTTCTTTGTATTTAATCTTTGAAAGTTTGATTAATATGTGTCTTGGCGTGTTTCTCCTTGGATTTATCCTGTATGGGACTCTCTGTGCTTCCTGGACTTGATTAACTATTTCCTTTCCCATATTAGGGAAGTTTTCAACTATAATCTCTTCAAATATTTTCTCAGTCCCTTTCTTTTTCTCTTCTTCTTCTGGAACACCTATAATTCGAATGTTGGTGTGTTTAATGTTGTCCCAGAGGTCTCTGAGACTGTTCTCAGTTCTTTTCGTTGTTTTTTTCTTTATTCTGCTCTGATGTAGTTATTTCCACTATTTTATCTTCCAGGTCACTTATTTGTTCTTCTGCCTCAGTTATTCTGCTATTGATCCCTTCTAGAGTACTTTTAGTTTCATATATTGTGTTGTTCATCATTGCTTGTTTCATGTTTAGTTCTTCTAGTTCCTTGTTAAATGTTTCTTGCATTTTCTCTATTCTATTTCCAAGATTTTGGATCATCTTTACTGTCATTATTCTGAATTCTTTTTCAGGTAGACTGTTTATTTCTTCTTTATTTATTAGGTCTGGTGGGTTTTTATCTTGCTCCTTCATCTGCTGTGTGTTTTTCTGTCTTCTCATTTTGCTTATCTTACTGTGTTTGGGGTCTCCTTTTTTTAGGCTGCAGGTGCGTAGTTTCCGTTGTTTTTGTTGTCTGTCCCCAGTGGCTAAAGTTGGTTCAGTGGGTTGTGTAGGCTTCCTGGTGGAGGGGAGTTGTGCCTGTATTCTGGTGGATGAGTCTGGATCTTGTCTTTCTGGTGGGCAGGTCCATGTCTGGTGGTGTGTTTTGGGGTGTCTGTGGACTTAGCATGATTTTAGGCAGCCTCTCTGCTAATGGGTGGGGTTGTGTTCCTGTCTTGCTAGTTGTTTGGTATAGCATTTCCAGCACTGTAGCTTGCTGATCGTTGAGTGAAGCTGGGTGTTGGTGTTGAGATGGATATCTCTGGGAGATTTTCGCCGTGTGATATTATGTGGAGCTGGGAGGTCTCTTGTGGACCAGTTTCCTGAAGTTGGCTCTCCCACCTCAGAGGCACAGCACTGACTCCTGGCTGCAGCACCAAGAGCCTTTCATCCACATGGCTCAGAATAAAAGGGAGAAAAAGTAGAAAGAAAGAAAGAAAAAAAGAAAGAAAGAAAGGAAGGAAGGATGGATGAAAGAAAGAAAAAGAAAAAGAAAGGAGGGAGGCATGAAGGAAGGAGGGAAAGAAGGAAAGAAGGAAAGAAGATAAAATAAAGTAAGATAAAATTTTAAAAAGTTATTAAAATAATTATTAAGAAAAATAATTTTTTAAAGAAAAAAGAAAAACAGACGGACAGAACTCTAGGACAAATGGTGGAAGCAAAGCTATAGAGACAAAATCTCACACAGAAACATACACATACACACTCACAAAAAGAGGAAAAGGGGAAAAAATAATAAATCTTGCTCTCAAAGTCCACCTCCTCAATTTGGGATGATTTGTTGTCTATTCGTGTATTCCACAGATGCAGGGTACATCAAGTTGCCTGTGGAGCTTTAATCCACTGTTTCTGAGGCTGCTGGGAGAGATTTCCCTTTCTCTTCTTTGTTCTCACAGCTTCCAGGGCTCAGCTTTGGATTTGACCCCGTCTCTGCGTGTAGGTCGCTGGAGGGCAACTGTTCTTCAGTCAGACAGGACGGGGTTAAAGGAGCAGCTGCTTCGGGGACTCTGGCTCACTCAGGCCAGGGGGACGGAGGGGTACGGAGTGAGGGGCGAGCCTGCGGCAGCAGAGGCCAGCCTGACGTTGCACCAACCTGAGTCGCACTGTGCGTTCTCCTGGGGAAGTTGTCCCTGGATCCCGGGATCCTGGCAGTGGCAAGCTGCACAGGCTCCCCGGAAGCGGGGTGTGGATAGTGACCTGTGCTCGCACACAGGCTTCTTGGTGGCGGCAGTAGCAGCCTTAGCGTCTCATGCCCGTCTTTGGGGTCTGCGCTTTTAGCTGCGGCTTGCGCCTGTCTCTGGAGGTCCTTTAAGCAGCGCTCTTACTCCCCTCTCCTCGCACACCAGGAAACAAAAAGCTGTACAACATCTTGTTTATCCATTCCTCTGTCGATGGACATTTAGGTTGCTTCCATGTCCTGGCCATTGTAAATAGTGCTGCAACGAACATTGTGGTACATGTTTCTTTTTGAATTATGGTTTTCTCAGGGTGTATTCCCAGTAGTGAAATTGCTGGCTCATATGGTAGTTCTATTTTTAGTTTTTTAAGGAATCTCCATACTGTTTTCCATAGTGGTTGTATCAATTTACATTCCCACAACTTTTTTAAAGTATATAATGATATACGCAGGTATTAAATACATTCATCCCTTGATATCCATGAGGGTTTGGTTCCAGGACTCCCTCAGATACTAGAATTTGTGGACACTCAAGTCCCTTATAGGAAATGGCAGAGTGTTTGCATAACTTATGCACATACTCCTATATACTTTAAACTGTCCCTAGATTACTTATAATACTAATAAAATATAAATGTTGTGTAAATAGCTGTGAATACAATGTAAATGTTATGTAAAAATTGCCAGTACGTGGCAAATTCAAGCTTTACTTTTTGGAACTTTCTGAAATTTTTATGAATATTTTTAATTCACAGTAAGTTGAATCTGCAGGGGCAGAACTTGTGGATACAGAGTGATGACTATTTAAAGGAGATATATGTATATATATATATATATTCACATATAAAAATACATATATAATATATATACGGTTTATAATCTTTATGCTTTAAATATATATCCTTTAAAAATATAATTTATATATATTCTTATCAGATAGATAGATAGGTTGATAGATAAATTCAAGACAATATGGAATTGCGGCAGTAATGTACTTTCTCAATGGCAAAAGACTTTAAGAAAAGTATAGACACCTAAAGAAAGAAGCTATTATTTCCAGAGAAGCTAACCCTGAAGTAAAATGAATAAACTGTTGAACTGTCTATTGGATGTGATATGTTCTAGCCTTAGAAAATGAAAATTAGTCCAAAGAGAGCAATGTTCAGGAAAGAATTGGAAGAGGCTGGTCCACAGTATCAGGATGTTCTGAATGCATGAAACTCTGATGATTTCAAATCATATTTCAAATATATTAAGGGACTGGTCAAGTGGTTCACTATTGAAATATTCCATTAATGTAAGTTCTGACATGAAAATGGCAATTTTATATGTATTAGGTAGATCACTGGTAAGAGCATGTTTGAATTAATTTCTGTGACCTCAGTAAAAATTTTTATTAAGGGAGAAACTTCGTGAACCCAGACACAGGAAAACAAAAGAACATGACATTGAGTCTACAATAGTGCATATGAACAAGTGTTAAACAAGAATGGATCAATATTTATCACCCAGATATAACTAAATTCCTCAAAACAGGAAATCATTTTAAAATTTCTTTAGATTTTAATGAGCTTCACCAACAAAGAAGATCTATATTGTAGGCTTCAGTTTTGATTAGGCTGCTTCTTACATGGAAACTTTTCAATCTATGGCCCAGAGTGATCAGCAGAGTGAATGTATTTATATGTGCTCTGGATAATGTAAAATATGGAGTATTAGATTTTATTATAAAATTGAAAATTATAACAATTCTTTATTAATTGTTACAATTATAGAAATTCTTTACAAGTATAGTTTTTCTATTAAATACTTCCTATTTAGTGAGTGCCTGCCATATATCAAACATTTTATACATTTTATCTCTGGTCCTAATACAAACTTTGCCAAATATGTTTTGTAATTCCTGTTTCACAGATATGTAAATTGAGGCTCAGATAATTTAAAAAACTAGCCCATATCGTACATATCAAATAATTACCATTATTATACTGATGATTAATAATTTCCTTATTATTTATATAATGTGTGCCTCTTCTGCTAAACTTTGAACATGTTTGCTATTTAGACCTTTTTTTTGGAACAGCAAGAATAAGTAAATGTTCTATTGGGCTGTATTTTCAGAGGTTTGAGATTGCTCAAAGCAACTGGATAAGTTGGTTCTGGCTGCATTTATGTTAATTTTCCTATGTACATATACTTCTGAACTTAACTATCCATATGAGTAATGTCATTTTGGCTCAAAATATTTTTGGAATTTCCCTTTTACTTGTTTTGGGGTTGAATTTGAGTCTTGTTCATAAGAGTTTTCTGGGTTGTGTTATATATTTGTTAGTTGTGGGTGGGTTTGGTCTCAGGATTATGCAAACCACTATTCAAAGTTAACTATAGGGTCTATAGTTTGTGATTAAAATAGAAAATAAAGTATGCAATGAAGGAAAAAGTCTTTAATGGGCATACAAAACACTGTGTTTAAAATACACCCAAAGGTTCTAAAAAAGAAATGCATGCATGAACTTCAAAGTGGATTACTTGAATATAGTCAACACTTACTTATTTTTTAATGAAATCTTGATTTAAAAATCAAGCTAAGTGATCACTAGCCGTAATCTGATTATGTGTAATCTTCAAACATTTAGGGTCTGTGGTTGTAAATGTTAATTTTTTAAAATTTCTTTCATTCCCACAATACACCAAACACTTAACCAAGAAGGAATTTGAAAATTTTCTGTATTTTGCCAACATGATATACTGTGGCAAATGCCAATTACTTATAGAGATAGTAAACAAATAGTACCAACTTAGTGGCAATAAAATAATGTACACTGTGGATTAAGCTATGGAACTTGGACCCTTTAAAATACTTGTAGTAGGCAGAATTCTAAACTTGACCCCACTAACTTTGCCATCTTGTGTTATTCCAGTGATTATGTTACATATATAGTAAAACTGATTTTTAGATACAATTAAATTCACTAATCTGTTTAGTAAGATTATCTTGGTGGAAGTAAGATAAGTAAGAGAGTAAGCTAGGAGGTAGGAAGGTTATATCTAGGTTGGTCTAACTTTCACAGGAGCCCTTTAGCAGTGGAGCATTTTCCTTGGGTGCTAGCAGAAGGGGAAGTCAGACTGAATAAAGGGATTCAATATGAGGGAGTTTCTGCTTTGCTCAGATGGAGGGGGCACAAAGCAAGGACCTGGAACCGTCGCTAGAGAGTGAGAGCAGTCCTAAGTCAGCACTCAGCAAGAACATGGAACTGAATTCTGCCAACAACCTGAATGAGCTTAGAAGTACATTCTTCCCCAGAACCTCAAGGTAAGTACCCAACCCAGCCGACTGACACCCTAAGCAGAGAATCCAGTCAAGTCCACCTGGAATTCTGAACTATTGAACTGTGAGATAGCACATGAGTGTTGTGTTAAACCACAAGTTTGTGGTCATTTGTTACACAGCAGTAGAAACCTAATACAATAAGGTCTCTACACACGATTCAAGTTGTTTTCATGGGAATTTCCTTGGAGTGCTTTAGGCAGACATTGAATAGAAATCGTAAGTACTCTCCAGACTCAGCTTAATGTTTTTCTCAAGGTCTTAAGTTTATCTTTCATGACTCCTGGGTGAATACAGGCACATCTGAAATGTAGAGTAAATTCTGACACCTAAGTACAAAGTGTGTATGAGGGCAGCAATGTGAGGAATGACTATTTAAACAGTCAGTCTGCCTTACTTGATTAAAATTGCAACATTAGGTGAAGCTGCTGTCTTCAAAACATAACAGTTATAATATGATTCGATTCAAAAATGGATAGACTATGCTATACCTGGCTTTGTGCTATTGAAACTAGATTCAATAACACAGTGTAAACAATAACATAGCTGTGAAAGAACGGTAGTTTAAAGGGGTTTGGGGTAAAAATTGTGGAATGATTCAGAAAAGCAAGAATCAGAATGACCAGGATAAAGATAAATGTGACTCAACTAGTGAGAAAACTGTCTTTTGAGGTAAACCAGTTGTCAGTTTCCAGGATTTTATTAATTTTATATCTTGGGACCATCCGTATCTACTGAAATTGGCTTAAATACCCAATATTTTATGTGGTACTGAATCGGAAATTTTTCCTAACAATTCCTAACTTTGGGTGTTTATCTTCCTCTAATTCTCTGCTTCTGATGAGTTCTTGGGAAAGCATCTGTGCTTTGCCTCCTGTACCTCTCATTCTTTTCCAGTTCAAGTTGCTGAGCTGAATCCTCCTTTTCTTAAATACTACTCTCATAAGGCCTGTGTGGAGCAGTAATACTTCAGTAGTTTGTGGCAAATAAAGAGGATCTATATTAACATGTGATATAATCAATAACTGAAAATTCAATTAGCCAATAAGTCATCCTTAATTTTGAGTCCCTCAGAATTTTCTCCGATAGATATTTTACCTAGAGCCCTATAATTTAACTCCTCTAGTATTTCCTTAACCCTTGCCTCTTTCCTAATTCAAATTCTTATCAATTTCTTATCTAAAGTATGCTAAATATTGTGCTGCCTAACCTCTAGATTATGACTATATGTACAGTGCTTTAACTCGTAGGCAACATACTCAAAAGGGATCCCATTCCTATGAAGTTTTAAAACAGGCAAAACTAGCCAGAGTGATGGACGTAGAACAGAAGTTGCCTGCGAACCGGCAAGGGGCTCAGGTAACTTTCTGGGATGATGGAAATATTCTGTGAATTGATAGGAGTGTGGGTTATATGGGTATCTGTACTTATCAAAACTCATCACATTGCATACTTAAGATTTATACATTTCACTGTGTGTAAATCCTTCCACAGTAAGGTATGTAAAAGATATATACTAAAAAGGAAACAAAAAAAGGAACTATGATGAAACATAAAACAAATCAGATTTACTGGGGAATTTTGGAAAGGCTTTAGGACCAGAGTGAAATTTGAGTTGGGCACTTAAGGATAGGGAAGAATAAGACAGATATTTATGGGAGAGGGAATAGTAAAACCAAAATATAGAGAATATGATGTGGAAGAACTCCTAAGGAAAGGGGAATTTTGTCATAGTTAGAGAGTGGGTAAATATCTAGGAACAAAAATAAAAGGGAACAATTGTGCCAAGGCTTTTGCAAGTTAGGCTGAGTAGTTTAAATGTCTCAATAGCTGAGAACCCTGGAAGGTTTACAGACATCAAGGCTTTATCTGAGAAGCTATTTGCATCAATTAGTATATCAAGTTAATTATTAACAAGATTAATGGAAGAAATGGAACATTTTTTAAAAGGAGGAAAGCAAACACAATTCATGCTGATAGTAATGAAAGAGCATTTATGTGTATACGTGTGTGCGTGTACTGAGTAACAGTAATAGCAAATCCTCACATAAAAGTATAGAATGCAACACACCATTTTAAGCACTTCATATTTATTAAATGATTTGCATACCATCCTATGAGGTAAACATTATTATTTCCATTTTACAAGGGAGAAAACAGTGGCACAGAGAACTTATGCACCTTGCCTGGATTCACATGCCTATTAAGTAGTTGTAGTGGTCTCTGAACTCAGGGAGTGGAAGCACAAACTTTTCTTCCAGTAGAGATTTGGCCTAAATCCACCACTCCATGAAGGAACACAGGCCAATCTCTACTTTAAAAAAATTCTCAGGACAAATTTTGCTGACTTCATAATTTGTTTTGGCATTCTGTTGTAATCAATATATGAGAACAAGGACACTCAAGACTAACTCTATTCTGAAAATCTGAAGTCCAGCGTATGCTGTAAATAGAGCTTGTATCACTGCCTGAAAAGCAGTTCACAGGGGAAATTGGGAAACAATTCACTACAGAGCAATTTACTACCTTTCTGAGTGTTCAAAAGAAGGGTAGAAATGAATATATTGGAGACAGTTTTAGCCTTGTTGGTGATTTGCTCACCTCTCTCAATTCTAAAAAAGTAAATGAAACTGAAAGAACTCTGGGTAAACAGTCTTTCTGGTGTCACTGCAATGAGCTTAAGCCCGTATTGTGTTAGCTTTGTGTTTTGGACACTTTTAGAGGAAGGTTGTGTTGCTATTGAGTTTGGTCGGAGGAGATATCTGTTAGAGGGTGAACTTTCTTTATTTGCTGCTTTAGAGATCTCAAGGTTGCTGTATTACAAATTCTGCTTTTAACCAACTGAATTGTTGACAGTTCTGGTAAAGCCATAAATTCAAAAACTCATGTCAAGCAATTTAGCAACTTAACAATATTTATGTAACTTAAGCAACTGGAACATATATACCTTTATTATATATTCATAAAAACAGGCATGTGCAATTCTAAATTAATCCTAAGTATCTGTGAAAGTCTTCCTTTATCGTTTTATTATTTCATAGAATACAGCAAATTTAATATTGAAATTTAGAATTCCTTTAAATGGGGATCATAATTATTTTAAAACAGGAAAACCAGGAATAAACTTGCAAGGACAAAATAAGGTAGTTGAAAGAAAATAATATTCATTTTCAAGTGCTTCTCTTGAATGTTCATTAAGGAAAATGTCAATTAAATGCATTGCTGTGATAGTAGGTGTCAAGCAAATAAAAGATGAACTGAAATAATTTAGGAGAATTAACTGATGAGTGATCAAGCGTAAAAGAAATCTTCTGAAATTTTTATTAGTTCTGTGAGCTGTTCAGCTTTCAAGGAGCTTTAATGAATCCTGTAGGGTCTTGCATGCAACACTCATGTTATGTAGCCGTAAAAGTGCTAGTCTCTTTTTAAAAGTTAATGACTCTGAGTTCTTTTCAGATTTGTCTGTATATCATATAGTTTTTTCTAAATTCTAGGTTTTGTTGGATTTTCTCTGGTTGTATCTACTTATCAACCTCATTTGAGTGAGAATAGGCTATTAACAAGCACCACGTAAACTTAAGCTTTAGAGGCACCAAAATGAAGGTAGCAGAGGTGCAGGGATTTTGCTGTTTACCGTATGTACTTTAATCAAGCCAAGAGATCCTCTGATTTTGCTTTCTCATCAAAATTATGCTTGTGCCATGCTTGCCTCTCACAACTGTTTCTTATTTCAATTAAGCATTAAATATTTCACAGGTTTAATTGTAGGTACTAAGGTTACATGGTGAATAAGACATAAAATTATTTCCCCTCATGAGCTGTATTCGAGTGGAAAAGATGTTAATGTATAAAAAGTCATGTATTATGAATAAAAATACGGCAGAACAAAGGATAGAAAATATGATTTCACCACACAGGGTGATCAAGGAACATGTCTCTAAGGAAATGATACATGCACCAAGTATTAAATATGATTAGAGGAAAAAAAATCCTTGAATATTGGAACTACGTATATATACAGATAAAAATACCATTACCCTATTATTTATCTGAGAAATGCTGAAAGCAAAAGAGGGTTCACTTGGAATTCAATCTTAAGCTCACTCAGCTAGGATAGACTGACAGGACACTAGGTAACAGCTCAAATGTAGCCCCTGGAAATTTTTAAAGCCAAACCCAAAGTTGGCTCAAGGTCTTGTTGGAATAATGCTGTTATCTCTCTTCCAGAACATTTCAGAGAGATTGAAAACTAAGACAGACGCTTTCCACCATACCAGAAAGCACAGTTACTTCAAGAGAAACAGAGAAAAGCTTTGTTCCACACAGGGAGCCTGATGGCTGGTGGTGACAGATTGGGAGCAGTTTATTGGAAAGGGGAAATTATGTATGTGGGCTCTATTAGAAATATCTGCCTTGGGTGTTAGGGAGAGGAGTGGTGCCTGCCCGCCTTTACTTCCTATCACTGCTTTATAAAATCTGTTTAATGCCTATGCTGTCTCCCAAGCCAAAAAAAAAAATTGAGCTTCCTAACTCAATTCCACATATTAAACATGATCGATGTGAAAAAAAAAAAAATCTCTATCACACATCAGCATCTTGATTTTTTTTTCCCTCTAAAGACTTTCATTCCCACTCTCCACATTATAAAAACCCCTTCTGTGACAGCAGCAGACAATGGTAGCATCTTGGTGGGATTAAACAGTACCCCTCAGCTGCTCAGGGTCAAGCAGTTTTACTGATGGATCTATTGTAATTGTTTGCTTCCCTCCCTCATCACTGGGCTGGGCTCCTTGACAAATGAGGATCTGTCCATCTGTATTCCCCAGTAGCCAGTATAGCATCATAGGCACTCAGTAAATATTTGATGAATGGACAAATAAAGAGGAACTGTCACAACAGTTACCCAACTGAATGTAAGGTTGTTGTGGTGGGAATAGGTGCTTTTAGTCCTTGATCTAAACATAACTGCAGCTTCTACAAGAAGATCAGTCCAAGAATGTGACTTGTCAGAAAAGCCCAGGCAAGAAAACTTTTGTTTAATCTTCTCCTATTCAGACAGGCTGAGTATAGCTGGCAAATACAAACTCAGGATGTGATATCCCATAGGCATCACAGTTGTTGGGCATCCAAGCAGTTTCAAAGCATCTAGCCATCAGCAGGCTGCCTTGTCCATTTCAGGAAAAAATGTAGGGCTCCCTGGGCAGTTTGTCTAGATTTTTGGATCTATATGCCCAAAGAAGTGTCAGAATGAGGACAAATTGGCTCAGATGCAAAGTCTAATATCGTCTCCTCTGAATTTAAAATACTTTCCCCTTTAATGTCAGTTAAGAGATTTAATACATTTGTTCCTGTTCTCACAAAATATGAAGTTAGTGTTGTGCTTTCCTTTTAAAAAAAATCTTTTGTTCATGCTTTAGCTGTCATACTTTCATTTTGGCACATGAATTTTCATTTTAAATGAATAATTCTATAATGACCCAATTTTAGTGACTCAGTTTTTTATAATATGAATCTTATATCAACTACTTTATCAGTTTAATGTTTTTTTATTGTTTTTCATAAACTAAATTATTATTACTACATTCTTTCCTCCTGCTTTGCTGTGGGGAGTCTTGTTTTGCTGGTTACTTATATGTTCCCACAGCTACCTGTTAAGTACATCTTGGATTAACAGGAGGATGCTCCCATGTGTCACAAACCTGTCCTGGGGATGGGGCCCTCTGCTCCAATGGCTGCTGCATACTTTCTCCATAGGCCTTTGCTCTTTTCATGGGACTTGTTTTCTAAAGTTCCTGGACACCTATCTTTCCTCAGGCTGGTACCAAGTAGGTCACAGATCTTTGATTTAATTACTCACAATAACAGCTAAGACCTGATGGTAAATTGTGATGAGATATTATTACAGATTTAAATATAAGGAAAGAAGTATAACACAAAAGAGGAGTAATTTACAGTGACTACTGAAGCCCACACATCCAGTGCCACTGCCATGGTGATCCTGTTGAGAACAGGGCTGCCTCTTCATAGATTTTGTCAAACTTTTTTCTATCTCCAGTGTCAATGTCAGTGTCAGTGCTTTATAAGAGAGTGTTTTTCTTCCTACCTTCCTCAGTTCTTGTGTTTTGGCCCTGATCTTTCCCTAGAATACATAATTAACAGCAGAAATATCCACTTTTTCAGAGAAACTCATTAATCACCCACAAGAGTTTGATCTTGTCTAATGACCCCTAAGAGAGATCAATTTATTTCAAAAAAAAATAAGCCAACAGTAGTATCTTCTAGAATTTCTAGTCTTATATACCACTTAGTGTACAGTACATGAAAAAAATATGAATAGTCCAACCCTGTTTGAGATTAATGAGGTCAGTTTATTTTTTGTATGTGATTTCCCTGTCTTTATATGTATCTACATATCATCTTTGCATTGTTCTCTCAGCTCTGCATCTCTTAAGAGTTTCCTAACATCTTGTAAGATTCCAGCTCACGCTTGTGGATTCCAGCCTGCCCTTGATCTACCCCACATTACAGCCATCATCGCTTCCTAATTGCCTGCCCAGTGAAGTTCAAGCTCCATCATCAGACAAAAGCCCTACAGAGACGGCTTAGCCCACAATCTCACAGGACTCATTCCTTGTAACTGAATCGAGTTTTCAATTTACTTTCCCACATTCGGCTCTGCACGATTTATTTAGCAGATGCTCTGTACAGCTGCCTTGACAACTGCACATTTCTAAACACTGGGTCATGAAGAACAAAAGTTGCTAAGCTTTTTGACAAAATGCAGCTTTGATCATAAAAAACTCTCATTTCTGTGCACATTTCTGACCACCTCTAGATCATTAATTATCATATGTGTTTCTTTGGAATAAACTTATACTAACTGTTATTACTAAAGAGAACAGCACTGCTGATTCTTTTGTATCAGGGACATATGACAAAATCCACTTCCTGCATTTTGTCAGCTTTGTAACATTGACTGGTCTAGAAAGAACTACTCTCATGACCTTTCCGATTATTGCACTGGATGGAGTACAATGAAAATAAAATTACACAGCCAGAAATCTAATCATGAAAGCACGTTTACCAGAATAGATGGGTGTTTCATCAAGTAATTTCCAAGCCTCTCTAATGTGGTTAAAAAAGAGTTACTGAAGTAGAACAAGCAAGAAAAATAACAAAGGATGAACAGTGTTAAAAATCTCATTAACACTGTGAAAAACTCTTAGCTGTTCCCCGTAGCTAAAGCGGTGATTAACTCACATTTCTCTACTTAAATTTCTTCACCTTTCTCTGAAAACAATGGTCAAAAGTTTGCTTCCTTACATTAAGTGGGTCATTTGCATGAGTGTCCTTGGCCTAGGGAGACACAGAGCCTTGGGTTCACTGGCAGCAAGGAAGCTTGAAAATGGCAGTGTCAAACATCTTGACAGCTACCACCTGAGGAATCGACTGTGAATGTTCAGATTTCTAGGTCTAATGCACCATACTCTTCAGCTCAATTACCTAAATGCACTTTAAGGGTTTGTAATTTTCCTGGAGTGTAATTTTATATTAACAGATCTTAGTTCTTGCCTCAGCTCTGCAACATGACATCTCTGTAAACTCTGGTGGGTTATTTCACCTCTTCAAGTCCCATTTTCCTTCTCTTTAAAATAACTTTAACAACTTGAATAACTTCTACATTTAGTTATCATTCAAATCCATAATGATAATAGATTTTCAAGGGATTTTGTAGACATTTAATGTTATAAAGGATTTTATCATTCTTAAAAGATTCTGTGGGAGTTCTGAGGGATCCAAATGGAGAAACAGAGGAAGGATCTAAGGATCACGATGGTTGTTGCTGTGATTTACCTGGAGAATTTAACAAGATTCAGGGACAAAATGGACTTTTAACAGCTCCTCTACTGAATTGAAATTATCTACATATACATACACAGAGCAGAGTCAAGACTGCTGAAAAAAAAGCCCAAGTGGGCTTTCTCCATGAATCACTGGAGAATGATTTCAGGCTAAAAAACAGACCCAAAAAAAATAGACCCAAAAGTAAGCTACAACACATATGTGTCATGACGATTTTTTCTCCGGATCTTACAATCAAATAAATATGACTGGAAAACAAGAGGTCAAGATAGAAGTTTTCTTCTCAGCATTTCCAAAAGGATGGAAATTTCTATATTTTTTTAAACCAAGGTCCAAATGCCGGGAGAAAGAATAAAATCTCCTAAGCCCTGACTGAGATTGTAGGACTTTTAAAAAAACTTAAATATAGAAGACATACAATGTTACTGATATATTATTATTTTCTAGTGCATAATATAGTGTTTTGACACTTATATACATTATAAAATGGTCACCATGATAAGTCTAGCAAGCATCTGTTACCATACAAAGTTATTACTATATATATATATATATATATATATATATATATCTCACATCTTTATCCATTCATCTATTGATGGGCACTTAGGTTGTTTCCATATCCTGGCTATTATAAACAATGCTGTGATGAACACAGTGGGGCATACATCTTTTGAATTAGTGTTTTTATTTCCTCTGAAATATATAACCAGAAGTGAAATTGCTGGATCTGATGGTAGTCCCATTTTTAATTTTTTGAGGCACCTTGATACCATTTTCCATAATGTCTATACCAGGTTACATTTCCACCAACACTATACTAGTGTTCCTTTTATTCCACAACCTCACCAACGCTTGTTATTTGCTGTCTTTCTCATAATAACAATTCTGACAGATATGAGGTGATATGTCATTGTGGTTTTGATTGGAATTTCCCTGATAATTAGTGATATTTAGCATTTTTCATGGGAATATTGGTCATCTCTATGTCTTACTTGGAAAAATGTCTATTCAGGTTCTCTACACGCTTTTTAAAATTTATTTATTTATTTATTCATTTATTCATTTTTGACTGCATTGGGTTATTGCTGCTGCACGCAGGCCTCTCTCTAGCTGCGGTGAGCGGGGGCCGCTTCCTGCTGCAGCGTGCTTCTCGTTGCAGTGGCCTCTCCCACTGCAGAGCACAGGCTCCAGGCGCACGGGCCCCATCAGTTGTGGTGCCTGAGCTTAGTTGCCCTGCAGCATGTGGGATCCTCTCGGACAAGAGATTGAGCCTGTGTCCCCTGAACTGGGAGGCAGACTCCCCACCACTGCACCACCAGGGAAGTCCCATCTGCCCATTTTTTAATCAGGTTGTTTTTTTTTAAAGGTTGAGTTGCAGTTCTTTGTATATTTTGGATGCTAACCCCTTATTGGATATATTATTTGCAAATATCTTTTCCCATTCAGTAGGTTGTCTTTTTATTTTGTTGTTCCTTCACTGTGTGAAAGATTTTTAGTTTGGTGTAGTCCCATTTGTTTGTGTTTTTGTTGGCCTTGCTTAAAGAGACAGATTCAAAAAGATATTGCTAAGACAAATCTTTGTTTCAATATCTATTTTATCTGATGTAAATATTGCTATTCCAGATTTCTTTTTGTTTCCACTTGCATGGGATTTCTTTTTCCATCCCTTCACTTTCAGTCTGTGTCTTTGGATCTAATGTGAGTCTCTTGTAGGCAGCATATATATGGGTCTTGCTTTTAACTGTCATCCAACCTGTCTTTTGATTGGAATGTTTAGTCCGTTTACATTTAAAGTACTTACTGCCTTTTTGTTAATTGTTCTCTGGTTGTTTTTGTAGTTCTTCTTTTTTTTCCTTTTTCTTCTCTTACTTTCTTCCCTTGTGATTGGATGAATATCTTTAGTTTTATGTTTGGATTTCTTTCTCTTTTTTGTATGTGTATCTGTTATAGATTTCTGTTTTATGGTTATCACAAGGTTCACATGTCATATATAACTATATACCTATATCTATCTATTTATATATCTATATATAGATATATAGGTTGATAATCTCTTAAATTTGAATGCATTCTAACAACATTGCATTTTTACACTCCCCAATAATGTTTTATATTTTTGACATCATAGTTTACATCTTTTTATTTTTGTATCCCTTAACTACTTATTGTAGATATAGATGATTTTACCACTTTTGTCTTTTAACCTTTGTGCTAGCTTTATATGTGGTTGATTCACCACCTTTATTAATGTTTGCCTTTACCAGTGAGATTTTGTTTTCTTTCATAATTTTTTATCTGTAGCTGTGACCTTTTCTTTCTGCTTAGAGAAGTCCATTTAACATTTCTTGTAAGATTGGTTTAGTGTTAATAAACTCCTTTGCAGGACTGATTATGATTTTAATAACACAAAAGTGATGGGCTATGTCAGTGAAAAGATAAAGAGAACCAACTGTTCTTATTTTACAGAATATAATTTATTTTCTTTGATTGAGAAATAAATAAACCTGAGTGAAATTACAAACACAAAATATAAAATGGGCAATTTAAATATTGTGCCTGTGATTCTCTCTCTCTAGGAATCAAGTTTGCTCAATGAGTAACTAGAATAGTATGAAAAATGTTTTAGTCTTAGAATCAAAAGTAAGAATAAAGAATGAATACAAAAAAGAAAGAGAGAAAGAAAGAAAAGATAGGAAAGATGGATAGAAGGACAGAAAGAAGCAGGGAGTGGGTATTCCCTGGTGGTCCAGTGGTTAGGACTCCATTTCACTGCCAAAGGCTTGGGTTCACTCTCTGGTCAGGGAGCTAAGATCCCACAAGCCATGTGGTGTGGCCAAAAAAAATTTTTTTTAATTAAAAAAAAAAAAGAAACAAAGAAGCATGGAGGGAGGAAAGAAGGAAAGAAGGAAGAATGAGAGAGGTTAGTTGATCTGGTGAGCCAATAAGCATTTTTAAAATACAAACATCTCATTTTTAGTTTTTTAAGGAACCTCCATACTATTTTCCATAGCAGTTGTATCAATTTACATTCCCACCAACAGTGCAGGAGGGTTCCCTTTTCAGCACACCCTTTCTAGCATTTATTGTTTCTAGATTTTTTGATAAGTGAAGTAAGTCAGAAAGAGAAAAACAAATATCATATGCTAACACATATATATGGAATAAAAAAAAATGGTACCTAGTTGCAGGGCAGGAATAAAGACATAGAGAATGGACTTGAGGACATAGGGTGGGAGGGGGAAGCTGGGGGGAGGTGAGATTAGCATCAACATATATACACTACCGAACATAAAATAGTTAGCTAGTGGGAAGCAGCAGCATAGCACAAGGACATCAGCTTGGTGCTTTGCGATGACCAATAGGTGTGGGATAGGGAGGATGGGAGGGAAGTTCAAGAGGGAGGGGATATGGGGATATATGTATGCATATGGCTGATTCACTTTGGTGTACAACAGAAACTAACACAGTATTGTGTTAACACAGTATTGTGAAGCAATTATACTCCAATAAAATCTATTAAAAAATAAAATAAAATACAAACATCTCAGAGGTTAAGGGAACCAAAAACAAAAAAGATAATGAGGTATATTTAAAACTACTATTTGACATGGAACCAAAAAAAGGGAAGCTAATTCAATTGTCACTAGGGTTTCTGGGAGTCAAAGTGATTAAATGGAAGAAAACAGATGAGAGTTTAAAAATCAAACGGAGTACTTACCCCCAGAGGTAAACAAGAACCAGGGGGACAGTGAGAGTTTGCCTCTTAAAATGTAACTAAAGAGTTAACAGGGGGCTTCCCTGGTGGCACAGTGGTTGAGAGTCCGCCTGCTGGTGCTGGGGACACGGGTTCATGCCCCGGTCCGGGAGGATCCCACGTGCCGTGGAGCGGCTGGGCCCGTGAGCCACGGCCACTGGGCCTGCATGTCCGGAGCCTGTGCTCCGCAACGGGAGAGGCCACAGCAGTGAGAGACCCGTGTGCCGCAAAAACAAACAAACAAAAAAAAGAGTTAACAGGAATAATTGAGAAATCTGGAATAGCAATATTCTATTGTTATGTAAAACTTTGACAAATTTGAAAGATAGATAAAATATATCAAGCTTTATCAGGTGAGATTCAAGGGTGATAATTATTTCTGCTGGTGTGTGGATAAGGCAATTCATGACTTTCATCCCCAACACATATATCAAATTAAGTCTCTAAGTGAAACTCAGAAAAGATAAGTCATATGGAAGGAAGTCTAGGGGAGGAATAGGAATAAATGGAGATACTTCCGGAGTGGAATTATACTGCTTTAGGAGGTGGAAGTGAGCCAAATTTTTTGAACAAATGAACGCTCATTTACTTCATTTTTCTTGCTTTCGAGGCTATCCATAAATCCAAATACAGAGAAGTACATAATCAAAACAAATAGCTTGGCCTTAAACAGGCAAACAAACAAAATGTAAAATAAATGAAGACACGCTGCTCTGATCCAATCGCAGTGATAACATTACACAAAGGAGAAAAGCAAAAAAGCCAGCATAATAAGCAGGCTTAAATGTTACAAACTAAAGAAAGCTGCCTGAATAAAAATGGAGGGGGATAGAGAGAAGTGGAAAATGAGGGCTATATGCCATACTTCAGGAAAATATGTGGCCCACAGCAATGCTTTTGATGACCTCAAGGTGATATTGGTTACTGAAGGGAACCATATTGGTCTTCATTGGGCTCCTGAAGACATAAAACTTTAAAAAGCTAAATGTAGCTTAAATGTAAGAAACTACTACAGGTAATTCTTCTATAAAAGCAAATATGGGGATGACAAACAGGGATTTGTAGTTCCCCAAATTTCCATAAATAAGATAATGATAGTCAAAGGCCTATCCATAGATCATACGGAAGGATCTGTGTTATAATAATATATAATATAATATAATATAAATACATAGGTTGGAGACTAGGAATGTGGTGAATGCAAAGCTAAGATATGAGCTTAAAAAGTTTTCTATACCAAATATATATTAATATAATGGGGCGGAGTTAAAGTTTTTAGAGCCTTCATCAAATTCAGAATTAAAATGGATTGCCAAAGACACAAGGTTCAAATATCAAAACTAGTGCTTCTAATCCTATAACAATTTATATGTTCAGATAAATCAATTCTAATATAGCATCCCTAAAAATGCAGCATATAATAGAAAATATTGCTTTGAAATGCATGCTTGAGCTGATGTTCCATGAAAGGCAAAAGTTGCAAAACAGATTCAGTCCAGGGGTTTAGGTTATAACTGGATCCAGCTTTTGGCTTTGAGGCCTCGGCTGATCCTAGAGCTTGACTCTCTTTAGTAAAGACACTAGCAAACAGTGATGGACATCTACTGTGGGTGGGTCACTGAACTCAGGACAGTTAAAATGCAGGTGAGGGCCTCCCTGGTGGCACAGTGGTTGAGAATCTGCCTGCTAATGCAGGGGACACGGGTTCGAGCCCTGGTCTGGGAGGATCCCACATGCCGCGGAGCAACTAGGCCCATGAGCCACAACTACAGAGCCTGCACGTCTGGAGCCTGTGCTCTGCAACAAGAGAGGACGCGATAGTGAGAGGCCCGCAAACTGCGATGAAGAGTGGCCCCTGCTTGCCGCAACTAGAGAAAGCCCTCACACAGAAACGAAGACCCAACACAGCAAAAATAAATTAATTAATTAATAAACTCCTACCCCCAACATCTTCTTTTAAAAAAAAAATGCAGGCGGGAAGCCTGTGTAATTGGATAAAAAGATACAAAATCTGAGGCCAATAGGATGGTGGGCAGATCAGAGGCAACTGTGAAAATCAGAGACACCTAATATAGTGATACCCTTGGGGGTAAAATGGAGAAGAAGGAAGAGTTAAAGAAGAAGGAGGTGGAAGAGGAGGGGAAGAAGAAGAATGCTACTTGAAGACTCCCAAACTCAGGGCTTTTACTCATGTGGGTTTGGGTCTAGAATTCATGCACTTTTATAATTAACCCCACCCTGAAAAAAATAAGCAGAAAATTTTGTTAACTCTTCATGGTGGTTAAAGTTGTAGAAGCATGACAAACAAATATAATCCCTCTTTAAGACATTGGCTTTAAATAATTTCAGGAAAATGAGGTTATAGAAAAGTATCATTAAGTCCTTAAAGGAACTAATCATGAGAGAGAGTCAGCAAATAAAAAAATCTATTGAAATGGATCAGCAAAGTAGATGACCTCTCCCCTATCATATATACAAATTAAATACATTTAATATGGCTAATAACTAACAATACAAAAAAGAATTATACAATAATATGAGGCTATTGAAATTGAGGAGGCATATCAGAAAAAGAAAAAATTAAATATTAAAAAATAAAGTATATTAATAATTAGGAATCTGTAAATATATAGAATATACTAAAATATACATTAATATTGGAATCCAATGAACAGATTAAATTGGTTGAACTAAAGCTTAACAGCTGAAGAGAGAAATATGGAATATCAAAAGAAATTTCTCACAGAAGCCACAAGAAATGACCCATAATACATTTCACAAAGATAAGAAAAATATATGAAATGAAGAATTGCAATATGGAATATAGAGTGAGAAAATGTAACGTAAATCTCATGAGAGAATTTAAAGTAGAAGTTAAAAACAACTTGGGGAAGATAATATGAAAAGAGATAATGAAAGTTTCTCAGAATTAATGAAAGCTACTAATACATTTAGGAAGCCCAATAAATTCAAAATAGAATTTTCTAAAACAGGATATTGATATTTAGACACTTCACAACAAAATTATAGAATAGCAAAGATGAAGAGAGGAACATATAAGTAGAGAAGAGCAACCAAAGTTTCTGGCAATAGATTATTCAAGGTCAGCAATAAAAACCAAAGAAATCAATAATAGAACACCAGGCTTCCCTGGTGGCGCAGCGGTTGAGAGTCCACCTGCTGATGCACGGGACACGGGTTCGTGCCCCGGTCCGGGAAGATCCCACATGCCGCGGAGTGGCTGGGCCCGTGAGCCATGGCCACTGAGCCTGCGCGTCCAGAGCCTGTGCTCCGCAACGGGAGAGGCAACAACAGTGAGAGGCCCGCGTACCGCAAAAAAAATAAAATAAAATAAACAAACAAACAAAATAATAGAACACCAATATACAGTAGAATAATATTTTCAAAGCTCTGAGGAAAAAATAACTGTGATTCTGGAATTTTATGTTTACCACATTTTCTTTAAAGTATGAGAATTACATAAATATTTTCAGGCAAATTAAGTCTGAGAGTCCATTACCAACAGACAGTTGTTTACTAAAGATACTTCTAAAGGTGGTCTTTAGAAGGAAGATAAATGACCCAGGAAGAAAAATTTTTGATGAAATCTTGACAATAGTGTATAATTTACAAGCAGATTAGATTAGATGTATGACATACTGTATTTCAAAAAATATTTCTGGACCCCTATGCTCTTCTAAAACTTTGCCACTCCCTTGTCAAGACATGGTTCCTATTTCTTCTCATCTTTAACTTGGACAGGCTTTGCGACTGCTTCAACAAATAGAATGTGGTGGATGTTATAATTAATGTCTTCTGATATTAGGTTATAAAAGTTGATGTGGTTTCTATCTGGCTCTGGAGAGATCTTACAGAAAGACCACATAAAGACCGAGAGAAGTGCTCAAGCAGACCCCATTATTCCTGTCCTCAACTCATTTTGAATTTCTTAGCTGGGACAATTAATGTGTAATTGAGAGAGATTTCAGAAGATTTCAGGCCCAGCCATTGTCTGACTGCAGCTTTCTGAGAGGATCTAAAAACCACCTAGCTAACCCAGCCAATCTTCAAAATAATGACAGATAATAATTAAATATGTGGTTGTTTTGATTCACTAAGGTTTGTGCTGGTATGCTGTATATCAATAGTAACTGGAAGCTCTTTGGGTACCTGATAGAGAAGTAATGTTAATGGCCTTAAAGAAACTTGGCAAAAGCTTGACGGCCCTTAAGGCAGCAATAAATGAGAGCTAAAAGGAAAGTAAGTACAGTGATATTAGGAGCTGTAGGAAACTGGCTTTTGTCCTATAGTAACAGGAAGTTTAGCAACACTATTACCTGCAGTGACATGGAAAAAAGAAAAAGTACCTATTAACCTAAGAGATCTAACTATTTCTAGGCAGACTGTTGAAGTTGCTGACTGTCTTCTTGTCTAATAAAATATGAGAAAAGAGAGATAAGCTAGTGAGATAACTGGTAAATATAAAGGCACCAGGATCTGCATGAATCTAAAATAAAACTGATTCTTATTCTGATTATCTTATTTTCTTTGTTAAAATTGAGACATAGCTTCTGGGCATAAATTAAATTCAGTGCACTGTCAAGGGAAATGGTTTAAATATGTTGTGTGACAAGGATGTGACTTTATAATCTTTTGTTAACACCTCAGAAAGATTTAAGGTGGTGGCACAAACAGAACTCCATTTAAGCATCTTAAGAGCATACCATACAAATCTTTCCTGTTAAACAACAGAACTTCTAAGAATCTTAAGAATGCTGCCAATAGCTACATTATAGGAAATTCTAGACAGAAAAGGCTTATTTTGAAGAGATTTGGGGAGAGGGCTTTTGTCTAATGAAGTGAACTGCAATAAGGTTTATAGTTACCACACAATGCTTTAAAAAGAATTATATTGGCAGAACATCATCAACTAGGTCTAAAATGGACAGAGACCATGCAAAGTCAGAAAAAGTATTTGGAACCTAGAATTATGATTAACAGAAGCCAACCCAGCTTCAAATACTTGTTATTTCTTATGCAAAACAAAGGATGACTTAAGAATCCAGAGGTTGAAGCTAAGAGCTGTTGCAAATCATTCCCAAGCAATGGGACTGAGTCCTATTCAAGGAAATTCCAAAATACTGTATTTTGGAATTACTATAGATTGGTGACATCTGGAACCTTGTTTTTTCACTATTTTAATTGGAATGGTCTATAATTGCTATCATATGACTGTTCCACTATTTTAGGTTGTGTGTGTATGTAGGGGGGAGGGATGCAGATAATGTATTTCCTTAGTTCACAGGTGTTTAGATCAATTAGCTGACAAAGTTAACTGTAGCAGAAGAATTTCATCCACACATAAACCTTATCTGTATTGTGATATCCTGAACCTCAAGACTGAGTTTGATGTTGCAAAGAGATGAGGTATCCTGGGGAAGGGTTGATTTTAATCTGATGATGGAAGAGAGATGTAAAATTTTTGGCCAAAAGAAGTTGTGGCATATTATATTTTCCAAAATAGCCATGGAACTATATTTGGCCCCAAAAGGTCTTCCTTTTTATTCACTATCATTATGTAGAGCCTACTTATTCTCCTCTTGATGATGGATGGACTTTTGTAACTGCCTCTAATATAGCAGAATTGACATTGCTTGATTTCCAAGGCTACGTCATAAAGGACAATACAGTCTGGGCTTGACATTCTCTGTTTAAGGACAGATGTCTTTGAAGCCTGAGACTTAATTAAGAAAACCTGGTTCCCTTGACACAGACATGCTAGAGAGGACATGTGGAAACACCACTTAGAGACAGAGAGATGCCCAAAGAGCTCCAGCTCTTTCAGTTCCAAGCTCTTTAAGTTTGCCCTTCCAAGGCACCAGACATGCAATTGAATGAACTTTCAAATGATTCCAGACCCCACCTGTCTGACAGCATGTGGATCAGAAATCACAAAATAAATTATCTGGCTGAATAATAATAAAATGTTAAAAATTTTTAAGAAACTAAATTTATAATGACTGATATTCAACAACAAATAACTGGCATAGATACAATTAAAGCATAAATCCCTCTATGGTTTAAGAATGGAGTCAAAGTACTATTAAGCACATATGTTTGTTAAGTGAAGTATGCAGGGTAAAATTCCTATGTTAACATCTAAAAGCATCAAAATAAAATTTATATGTACAGTGCATATATTTATTGATGGTAAAATCACAAATAAAAGTCAGAAAATAATTAACATAAAATTCAAGACAGTGCTTACCTCTTAGAGGAGGTATATGCAATCAGAGAGGTTTACAGAGGAATTTAAAGTATGATGGTTTTCAGTTCATGAAGCTTATTGAAGGGAACAGTTTCCTTAAACATTTACATGTGTTTCATGTACAATTTTTGATACATACACCATTATGCAATTAAAATACAAAACATTACAAAATAAAAATTCCCTGCAAAATAAAAATCTCAGTAAAAACAAAATAATAATCATTGTGATGTACCCGTTGGTCTTTCCAGCAAAGTAGGTGAGCTATTGGTATAAGAGAGAGAAATCCTCATATAATATGGCAGGCAGTAAACAAAAAATATCTAAATGTCCAAAATTAATTATTTCAGAAATAACATTACTATCATAGACCTATCAGAAGAAATAGTTAAGGGTCAAAAAGGTGGCTGTCTTAGGAAGTAAAAATGGGATGTGCTGGTAAGTGGGGCAGAAAATCTCATAAGCTCTTCTCCATATTTGAATCTTTAATATCCATTAAATTACTTTTAAAATACAATAAACACATAGTAACTCTAATAAAAGTATATGGACATGAAAGAAAAAAAGGGGGTTTCAATAAAATGCAGTAAGGGTGGGTGGGTTCTAGAAAATCAAATTCAAAGACGCATTCTATGAGAAAGGAGGTGCTACGGGTGAGTAGAGTGTTAACCTAGACTCTGTAAACATATGGCACAACAATTGGTCTCTGGCTGAAATATTTTTTTTTTTTCCCCCAATCTGGTTTCAGAAGTTGAACTTCCAAAAAGTTGGAATTCTAAAAAGCTATCAAAGACCTGTTGTCTGATATCTTGGCTAGATTGACCCAAGAAATTTTATCTTTGTTCTTAATGATTTTTCTGAATGCCTTTATTCTTGGAAACATTAAGCTGTTATAGAGTAATTGACTACCAAAAGCAGTAATGTGACTTTAAATTATAGTATGCCTTAGGTTTGGGAAACAACATTTTCTTGGGATGACTATTGTAGAGGTTAATGATTTGCATTTTTTTCTAGGTTTTCTTTTGATAAAGATATGTCTTATTTTGACAATTTGTACTCATTTAAAAACTGAGAGCAACTTTAATACACAATAAAATTCCTGGACTAGAGAATATCACACATGAAAGAGAATAGCTTAAAATATGTCAGGAATGTATTGAATTTTTCACTTTTTTCTGTGTTGATTGAAATTATCATATGGGGGGGCTTCCCTGGTGGTGCAGTGGTTGGGAGTCTGCCTGCCAGAGCAGGGGGCGCAGGTTCGTGCCCCAGTCCGGGAGGATCCCGCATGCCGCGGAGCGGCTGGGTCCGTGAGCCGTGGCCGCTGGGCCGGCGCGTCCGGAGCCCGTGCTCCGCAACGGGAGAGGCCTCAACAATGAGAGGCCCGCATACCGGAAAAAAAACAAAAACAAAACAAAACAAAAAAAAACGAAATTATCATGTGGTTTCTATCTTTTATCCTACTGATACTGTGTATTACATTAATTGATTTTCAGACATCAAACATACCTTGTAATTTGGGGATAAACCTCACTTGGTCATGGTCAGAAAGATTTAATATTGCTGACTTTGAGAAGAAAGAAGATTACTAGCCTAGAAATGTAGGCATCCTCTAGAAGCTAAAAAAGGCAAGTAAATTGGTTATTTTTTTGAGCATACAAATAAAGGAACTTAGCCCTGCTGGCATCTTGATTTTATCCAGTGAGAACCATGTCAGACTTCTGAAGTACAAAACTGTAGATAATAAATTTGTGTTGTTTAAGTCACTAAATTTATGGTAATTTGTTACTGTGACAATAGAAAACAAACAATATTAGTCACAAATATTTTTCAGGCAATGGCAATGGTACAAAATTATAATATCCCAATATAAGGGGAAATAAAATAATAGAAAGTATTATGCCTAAATGTAGCTCTTTTCATGACATTTCTGGTAAGTTCTCACTGGGAAATTTACTATGACCTAAGCATGATCACCTTGAAAAATATGACAGTGAACACAATACTATATATACCTTTTAATTTTCTATGTATATTCACTTGGCATAAAGCTTGTATTCTTAGTCTAAATAAGAATAAAATTCAAGCATATCCTCAGCAATTTATAGAGCACTACAACATAGGCATTTTCAACATGATTTTAAATGATTAAGCACTTCTCTCACTCTTTTTAGTTTGTTACATGATAATATTATTAAAGATAACTGGATAAGTAGAGTGTCAGATTTAAGTGATTTAAGGGATACATATTGCTTTGTACATTTTCAGCTAATGTATTGTTTTAGGGGGTACAGGGTATATCATAACGGTATGCTCATATTTTAAAATGTTACTGAGCTCTTACTATGTACTAGACCTTGAGAGTACAAAGATAAATAAGATAAAGTCTTAGCCATCAAATAATTCAGTCTGTTCTAATAGGTGAGAGAAAAGTAGACCAAATACAAATGCATTATGATAGTATGTATACAGCACATACACATATAAAAAATGGAAATAATAAAGGAGTAGTGTAGGCAGCAAGATGAAAAATGATAGGGACTGAAACAGGTAAAGAGTCAAGTTTTGAGAGAAAGTTATGAAATGACCTCACAACCTGTGCCACAGACTTGGATTTTACCCTGTAAGCCATGTTTCCCAAGTGTTAGTAATTTGTGTGCAACTTTCAGGATGTGCATTGTTTCCACACATCAACTAAACAAAAAGCCTTTAATCCATGATATCTCTGTAGAATATACATAATGGATCCACTTCTGTCTCATTCTAAGAAAAAAATATATTCATGGGCTCAAATATAACACCCATATGTATCACACACACATATGCACATACATGCATAAACACTGAGTGGGACTCATGTTGAATGAAATTTTTACATGCTTTTATGTGTATAAATCACAATACAGACATTATTATTACTCTGGTTCTTTTTTGTCATTTTCCAAGATTTTCAAATCTATTTTTAATATTATGGCAATATACATATAGTTTTGTAATCTCTCTAAAGATATTTTATAAGTTGGAAAATATATATACACCGAAGCTTCAGTTCTTTATTCTCCTCACTGACTGCACTGCTTTCTACACCATCTGATAAAATAGTGATGAAGCTATAGAGGCTGAAAGTCGGGTAATTGAAACACTGGGATGGACTTTTCTGAGCAAAGACGGCAGACAAATGATGTCACTGGAGGAAAGAGATGGAGCCACATAGACACAGAAGAGTAGTAACCTATCCAGATGTAAGAGGAAGCCAAAGAACTGTCCATGTGTAAGGCACTGGTTTATTCATGGTCAGGAGAAGCATTTCTTAGAAGTGCATCAGGGTTTCATCACACATAGATTCCTTTCCTTTGGCCCCTCGGAATGTTTTATAAAATTTCTTGGTGGAATTTATTGCAAAGGAAAGGAGCCTAGCCAATAGTCAGGATCAGAAAAAGAATTTACCACTGACTGGGTCCAAGTGGCCAATTGACCTGAAAATAGAAGAGGACTATGGGAACAAACAAAAGTGTGAATGGTAAGGCAGGAAACCAGAGGCATAAGGGATAACAATGTCTACGAAGTAGTGGGGAAAAGGAGCTTCCAGGAAGTTGAGAGACAACTTTAACGAAGCGGCGTATGTTCAGCATCACCAAAAATAGATGATGATATTTGGGAAAAGGGAAATTAAAAAGATAAAGATAGATTATAGTATAGGGCAAATACAGATCTCATGGTAGAAAGCCCTGTACCTGGTTAATCTTTAAGTATGATGAAACCTGAAGAAATAGGGATAGAAAAAGTTTCTAAAGAGATGAATCACTTTAGAAATGTGGGCAAAGTTTTTAAAAACCACAAACCACAAAAATTTTCAAAAAAAAAATTAGAGGATTCAATAGATTATCCACTATAAATCTCTCAACAATATGCACAGGATCCAGCCAGCCATCCTACATTCATTCAGTGATTTATTATTCTGAAACACAGAAATTAATTTTATATTAAATTAAATCAAAATTAAAATTGAATGGAAATTGAGGCTTAAAAATTATTGTATAAAGGAAGCTAAAATGAACAAAGTTAATTTTATTAAGAATTCCATATTTATGTATGCATTTTCATACTTTATTCTCAGAAGACAGGACAGAAGCAGCAAGATTACAGCAGAGTTAATTTTAGCATCAGATTCTTCACAAAGGAAAATAAATGAATTGGGTCTCGAGAGAACATTTTCTCTCCCTTTCTATGAAGTGAATTTGAAGTCTTGAAAAAGAAAAAACGTATAAAAATCATGGGAAAAGTCCTTTATTCAAACATATACCAAGAAATCTAAAATCATTATTTTTCCACATATCATTGTTCTGAAAGTAATATTATTTTAGTGATCCTAGATTTATATTAGCTTTTAGAAATAAAATTATTTAAATAAAATTATATGAGAATCCCCAATATATAAAACAGCCATAAAAAGGGCTTCCCTATTTAAAGTAGTAGTGTAGATCCTGAATCCCTCCCTTTTACAACTTCTTACCCAGTAGGTCACAGAAAGAACACAGATGGATTTTTCAAAATAATCAAGTTCTAATTAAAATAAATACAATGAATTTACATGTTCTGACATGGAAAATTTTATCCAACATGTGAAGTGAACATGAATTTTGCATAACAATATGTATTGATAATATGTTTTTTAAAAAATAAAGATAGCATATGTAAGGGTATGTGTGTGTGTGTAAAAAAATGTCTGACAGAATATTTATCACAATGTTAACACTGGTTACCTTAGCTACAAAATCCAAACAGCACACTTTTGTATTGTTCCAACTGTTTACAATGGAAAATGTATCATTTTACAGTAAATACATAGTTTTAAAAGAAAACACTGCTACATGCTGTCACAATGATAAGTTAAAAATAGAGATTTACTTGCACACTTGTTCAATATAAGCCAAATTCAAATAAGCCCTTTAGGTCTTGGAGAGGAATGTTATGTAAATTCTAGTCATGTTTTTCAGTTGGCAAAATACTCAGCCTTTTTAGACAACAGTGCTCAAATCTAGGTTCAGCTGTTTGCCTTTAGAAACAAGACTTTTAGTGAACATGACAATTCTTTTTTTTTTTTTTTTTTTTTTTTTTTTGCTGTATGCGGGCCTCTCACTGTTGTGGCCTCTTCCGTTGCGGAGCACAGGCTCCGGACGTGCAGGCCCAGCGGCCATGGCTCACGGGCCCAGCCGCTCCGCGGCATGTGGGATCTTCCCGGACCGGGGCTCGAACCCGTGTCCCCTGCATCGGCAGGCGGACTCTCAACCACTGCGCCACCAGGGAAGCCCAAGATGACAATTCTTTAGATCAATCATTATCACTTTGCTCATGGGGAGAACATTATCCTTAAGAATTATGTGCTATAATTTATAGAACATATTTAAGTAAAGGTAAGAACATTTTGTAAAACTACATTTCTCTGATAATTTCACTTTATAATTACCAGATTATTAGATCTCAGTGAAATAAGAAATATAGGATCTGGCACAAAAATCCCCTTTATCTCTGGATGTTCATTCCTTAGCTTCAAGCCACAGAACATAGCAGAACAACTTGGAAAAAGTGTGAGTACAGCCATCTTATACCTACAAAAGCATGATATTATACTTATGCTACAGACAGAAGGCTAATATTTTGCTTGAAATAATATCCAATTTATTTATAAACTTATATCCCCTTCCAACTCAGTTGTAAATGATTGTATCTTAGCAAAAGTAATATAAAGCAAGATGGAAGCTTCACAGCTGACATTAAGATAGCTTTGATACAAATCTGTCTAAGCAAAACAAATGGGCTGATACTCATTCACACAATTCACAAATTCAAGTATTCCTTTCTGGTCATTCATCAACTAGATATGATACACTATGCTAGTTATTGAGTTTACCTGCAGTAGATGTCCAAATCCAATAATAACCTTCCTTTTATTTCTGCATCTTCAGTATCTTAATCGTGTGCCTAATGCTTAGTATTTGGTATGATATTTTTATGTTTTATACTGAAATAAATTCAACTAAATTTGCCTGAATTAAATGCATATATTGCGGTTACTGGTCTGCAGTATCTCAAAACATAGATAATCAAAAATGTTTTTAAAACACAAATAAGAAGTCCCAAATAAGCAAGTTTGGGCACCAGATCTCAGAAAATCAGACTGTGAAATTGATGATGTCTATGCCTGTTACCACTCTCCTTGTCTAGATTACCAGCAGTAATTGGTCACACCTTTGATGAGGCTCATACCACTTTGTTTCCTAGCATCAAAAATTAGGTAATTAGTTGAAACCCAGTGACTAAATCCATAGACTTCCTATGTATCCAAGACTGTGGTTCTCATCTATTTCTTTCTGCAATAGCTCATAGATTTTTTGGCCACTGACTGACTTCCTGCAGAGTGTCCAAGCAGACACCAACCTAATATTCTAATTCTGGTTGCACAGCTGTCATGATAGACTTGGGATTTGGAGGATAAAAGGAGAAGTTGGAAACTTTTTCATCAACACAAGAAGAAGAAACAAGAAAGCAGAAGGCAAATGAGGTAACATTTTTCCCTACTTAGCTTGAGAGACTGATTTGGAGACACATTAGAAGAGGAAAATCATGACTGGAAGCTCAAGGAGATGAACTAATGAAAAGTTTTTTGAGACTCATTACCAATTGTGCTACCATTTCATACTAGCTTTACCCTACAGAGCAAAACTTCCACAAGGCACTTTCAGCAAAGGCAGTAATCATTGGCACGGCTCATGACTGGACCAGAGAAAGGAAATATGAGCTGACTTGTTCTTAGCTTCTGTGATTCTAACTCCCTAGATCTTCCTGACATAACCAACAAAGAATGAGGGTTTTGGTGAGGTGGGAAAGCTGAGGCCCAGACTGAGCAGGTGAGAGCCAAATGTTAATGTGATCTAATCTTGACCACAGGCTGGAGGTGCAGGTCAGGGACTTTTATATTACGCATATGTTCCTGCTTCCCCTGCAGACTTGTTACTCCCTGTGTCCTAGTTCATCTGTCATACAGGGTTCAGTTCCTGCTCATGTATTTTGCATATTTATTTTGAGCAAAAATATCCCTTGGGAAAAGTAAGATTTAGAAGTACTATTGAAAAAAAAGATAAGTCAATTTTATTGCTTAGTAGGTTTGAGTCCTCGTTTCTTTATATCCTGAGCTTTTGCAATAAGAGGAAAATGTATTGTCTTTGGGGTCTAGAGAGACCCCAAACACAGGTGTTTAAATGACTTCTAATAAACATTATTTTGCAAAATTCTGAGGGGTAATAAATTTCACATTGATGGAATACAAATGTTACAAGAAAAATGACCATAATGAAAGCCAACTTAAAAGTGGGTTTCAATATATTTATTTAGCAGTCCTATCTTTCTTTTTATTGAAAAAATATATAGTCAATGAAAACTATATGGGATAAAATTCTATGTAAAGAAATAGGAATAAATTTTATTTTCTGAGAATAGAAACAGAGATTATGTTACACAGATTTGGGGGTTGGCTACATTTGGCACACTCAAATCTGCTGTAATGCTACCTCTCCAGATGATTCATTTATATATTTTAAAAATATTTTGGTGGCTATATTTTAGTCATGCATCATGGTAGGAAGAATAAAACATTCTCCTCTACATGTAGAATTTATAAACCAAAGAGAAAGCTGAACTTTAAAGAAATAGCCACATATGAATTGTAATATTTGAACTGTGACTGTTTTAAAAAGGTAAGATTCATAGTGTTCTAGGTTATGGTAGGGAAATTTGACTTCTTCATGGACATAGAGGAAAGGTAATGGAAGGAAGGTGCTATTTGGGCTGAAATGCAAAGGCATTGATTACTAATGATTGAAAAGGAGAAAAAAAGAGCGTGCCTGGCAGATGTTCTGAATGTGCAAATGCCCTGTAGATGTAATGGGCAAAGCACCTGTGGATGTAATTAAGGTAGTTGACATAAAGAAGACTAGAGTGGTTCAGCTGAGACATTGATTCCAGAATTATTCTCCCACCATGGCCTGAGCCTTGAGTAGTTGGTGTTATAAAGAAGCTACTGTACAGAATATCAGTTCAGCCTTTTGAGCTTCCTGGACACATTTTGTGACCTTGACAGTTTCAGTAACCTTTTTGTTAGTCGTCTTAATGGCACTCACAGCAAAGTCTGCTTTATGTCACAAACAGGAAAATAATCCAAGGAAGGAAAATGTGAATGATACCGCTTTGTATGAACTTTGTAAGAATCAAATAAACAATATAAACAATGGAGCATCACCAGATTTCAAAAATTTGAGGCCATCTTTCTCTTCTTTCTTCCTCCCTTCATCTCTCTTCCTTTCTTTTTCCCTCCCATCCTCCCTCCCTCCCTCCCTCCCTTCCTTCCTTCCTTCCTTCCTTTCTTTCTTTCTCTAGAATAATGATTAACTTTCTTCCTCAGCTCTGAAAACCTTCAAGTAATACAAGAAAGATGACAATCCAACAAAGTTGCATAGCCAGCACTGATGAGATTCCATAAGGGTCATCTCCACAGTAAAGTGGAGGTTTTATGAGCCATATCTTCTTTTAAATTCCCTTACTGTTCTAAAGGATCAGAGGTATGGACAAGGTAGATCCTGATATTCAAAATCCACCAACTCATCTAAATTTGTTCAATATTTCTGGCATTTCCCACAGAGCTTTGATATGCTCAATTTCATTGATTCAAAACCACAACTAGAAAGTTCCTAGGGTCTCACATGAATGCTCAGGCAAAATAAAAATGAAGTTTTATCTTATGTCCTTTTCTAAATATAAAGTCTTGAAACAGAAAAATAAATGTATTTTTCTATCCCTCCTCCATCCATTTCCTTTCAATGGATTCTTTTATTTCACAGAAAGTAAAATGATAGATGGTGTTATATTATCCTGAATTGAGATGACCCTATTACCCATCCTGACAACTTTTGATTACTTCCTCATCCATGAGCTGCTCATATATACATGCTTATGGGCAAGTGAAAAAGATTATCACATATTTTACATTTTGGAATTAATATTTATATATTATAGTTTCAATACAAATATGCTCTCTCATCTTGGGATATATATTACACACAGAATATCTATTCTGTACAAAGACAAATGTATCATAGCTGAATTTAAAAATATATAAAAGTAAATTAAGAAAAGGGGCAGTAAATTTAAACACTCTTCAGACACATGACCCCACTAGCAGCTGTCCAGATGGCAAACTTAGTTTTAGTAGAGTAGAAAAAGAAGAAAATTCAGATATAATCGTGACTTACTGAAGCACTAAGACACCATAAACTGAAAAATTGATATGGAGTTTCCATTGAATAATTTCTTTTCCAATCCTAAGGCTTATTTTAATTTTTTGAATTTTATTTTATCTATTTTTTATACAGCACGTTCTTATTAGTTATCTATTTTATACATATTAGTTGTATACATGTCAATCCCAATCTCCCAATTTATCCCACCCCCCCATTTCCCCCTTGGTGTTCATACGTTTGTTCTCTACATCTGTGTCTCTATTTCTGCCTTGCAAACTGGTTCATCTGTACCATTTTTCTAGATTCCAAATATATGCATTATTATACGATATTTGTTTTTCTCGTTCTGACTTACTTCACTCTGTATGACAGTCTCTAGATCCATCACGTCTCTACAAATGACCCAATTTCATCCCTTTTTATGGCAGAGTAATATTCCATTGTATATATGTACCACATCTTCTTTATCCATTCATCTGTCAGTGGGCATTTAGGTTGCTTCCATGAGCTGGCTATTGTAAATAGTGCTGCAGTGAACATTGGGGTGCACGTGTCTTTTTGAATTATGGTTTTCTTTGGGTATATGCCCAGTAGTGGGATTGCTGGGTCATATGGTAGTTTTATTTTTAGTTTTATAAGGAACCTCCATACTGTTCTTCATAGTGGCTGTATCAATGTACATTCCCACCAACAGTGCAAGAGGGTTCCCTTTTCTCCACACCCTCTCCAGCATTTGTTGTTTGTAGATTTTCTGATGATGCCCATTCTAACCAGTGGAGGGCAGAAAAGATAGTAACTGGAAAGTGTCGGAGAACTTTTTTTTTTAATATAAAAGATATGGAAGTGAATAGATATGATGTGGACAAGAAATGATGATCCAAGGAACAGCTGGAACCACTGAAGAAGCAATGTTTTGCTGAAGAGTGGATGGTGGGTGCTGGGAAAACTGGACAGCTACATGTAAAAGAATGAAATTAGAACACTCCCTAACACCATACACAAGAATAAATTCAAAATTGATTAAAGACCTGAATGTAAGGCCAGACACTATAAAACTCTTAGAAGAAAACATAGGCAGAATGCTCTTGACATTAATCACAGCAAGATCTTTTTTGACCCACTTCCTACAGAAATGAAAATAAAAACAAAAATAAACAAATGGGAACTAATTAAACTTAAAATCTTTTGAACAGCAAAAGAAACCATAAAGAAGATGAAAAGACAACCCTCAGAATGGGAGAAAATATTTGCAGACGAAGCAACAGATAAAGGATTAATCTCCAAAATATATAAACAGCTCCTGCAGCTCAATATCAAAAAAAACAAACAACCCAATCAAAAAATGGTCTGGAGACCTAAATAGACATTTCTCCAAAGAATACACACAGAGGGCCAACAAACACATGAACACATGCTCAACATCACTAATTATTAGAGAAATGCAAATCAAAACGACAATGAGGTATCACCTCACACTGGTCAGAAAATGGCCATCATTAAAAAATCTACCAATGATAAATGTTGGAGAGAGAATGGAGCAAAGGGAACCCTCTTGCACTGTTGGTTGGAATGTAAATTGATATAGCCACTATGGAGAACAGTATGGAGTTTCCTTAAAAAACTAAAAATAAAACTACCATATGACCCAGCAATCCCAGTACTGGGCATATACCCAGAGAAAACCATAATTCAAAAAGACACATGCACCCCAATGTTCACTGCAGCACTATTTACAATAGGCAAGACATGGAACAACCTAAACGTCCATCAGCAGAGGAATGGATAAAGAAGATGTGGTACATATATACAATAGCATATTACTCAGCTATATAAAGGAACAAAATTGGGTCATTTGTAGAGATGTGGATGGACCTAGAGAGTGCCATACAGAGTGAAGTAAGAAAGAGAAAAACAAATATCGTATATTAACGCATATATGTGGAATCTAGAAAAATGGTATAGATGGTCTTATTTGCAAAGCAGAAACGAGACACAGGTGTAGAGAACAAACATATGAACACCAAGGGGGAAATGGGTGGGGTGGGATAAATTGGGAGATTGGGATTGACATATATGCACTGTTGGTTCCATGTATAAAATAGATAACAGATGAGAACCTACAGTATAGCTCAGGGTACTCAGTGTTCTGTGGTTACTTAAATGGGAAAGAAATCCAAAAAAGAGGGTATATATGTATGTATAGCTGATTCACCTTGATGTACAGTAGAAACTAACACAGCATTTTAAAGCAACTATACTCCAATAAAAATAAATTTTAAAAAACACAATGAGGTGTCACCTCATACCAGTTAGAAGGGTCATCATCTACAAATAATAAATGGTGAGGAAGGTGTGGAGAAAAAGAAACCCTTCTACACTGTTGGTGGGAATGTAAATTGGTGTAGCCATTATACAATGCAGTATGGAGGTTCCTTAAAAAACTAAACATAGAGCTACCATATGATATAGCAATCCCACTCCTGGGTATATATCTGGAAAAGATGACAACTCTATTTCAAAATGATACGTGCACCCCAATTTTCATAGCAGCACGATTTACAAAAGCTAAGACCTGGAAACAACCCAAGTGCCCATCAGCAGACAATTGGC